>NC_044032.1:28755583-29406803 GCF_901765095.1 Microcaecilia unicolor | reverse complement strand
ATTCCAGAAGGCCCACCTGAGGTTTCTTATATGTTTAGTAAGTGTGATGTAATGGGCCAAATAGGACTGTTAC
The DNA here is from genome assembly GCF_901765095.1 of Microcaecilia unicolor. Lineage (NCBI taxonomy): Eukaryota > Metazoa > Chordata > Amphibia > Gymnophiona > Siphonopidae > Microcaecilia > Microcaecilia unicolor. Next base: position 29,406,730 of record NC_044032.1, on the reverse strand, counting down.
TTTGCATGGTGCTTCCTGCATATCTTTTTCTCTACAAGTTGTCGTAAGATCAGAGGTCCACGCATGTTTGCTTGTCTGGTTAGTGTTAGGCTAGAGAGTATTATCCTTACTACTTGACTAAGTAGATATTGAGGAGCTGAATTGGATGCCAAGAGAGATGTCTCAGCTCAGCTTTCAGTTCTCTAGCTCCACCTGCTGGTTGATTCAAACAAGTATCCCACAGGTTCTGGAATTGGCTAATGGAAAGAGAATTCAGGTAAGACCTAATACACCAGTAAATCATTAATAGTACTCTTCCATATAAAAAGCAACCAGCTTCAGGAATATCTGGAGTGGACTTATTATCAGATTGGAAGCTGTTTCCTCAGACAGTTTAAATGTTTGAAATTCTGGAGACCTCTCAGGATAAGTAGAAACCCATCAACCCTTTTGGTATCATTCGTGTTTGAATCTGATAAACTTTTTTTTCTGGATCTCCACCCATGTGTTCTAGGAATTGGCGAGAATTTTTTTAAATGATTTCTTGTTTGGTTAAATTTCAAAATGTGATAGATATTCTGTGACCTGATAACATGTGAAACAATTCACAGATAGTAAGTTTCTTTTTCAGTTGGTGAGTGAGCTCCCATATAGAAGCAACCTTTTGGGGCATTTTTGGGGCATTTAAGTGTTTTTTCTTATGGTTATATGTATTTCCTTTTTATATATCTCTGTAATTTATGTGGAATCTCAGTTTTGGGGACTGAGAGGATATATTTCTATTACCCTTAATATTATTTTTCTGTTTCTAATTTGTATGGAATTTAAAATTTGTTTTCCTTTCTTATTTGCTGTAAACATTTTTCATGTACTTGGTAAAGTTTGAGTAACATAGTAGATGACGGCAGAAAAAGACCTGCATGGTCCATCCAGTCTGCCCAAGACAAACTCATATGTGTATACTTTACCTTGAATTTGTACCTGTCCTTTTCAGGGCACAGACCATATAAGTCTGCCCAGCAGTATTTCCCGCCTCCCAACCACCAGTCCCGCCTCCCATCACCGGCTCTGGTACAGACCGTATAAGTCTGCCCTCCCCTATCCTCGCCTCCCAACCACCACCCCTTCTTCCCCCCAACTGCTCCGCCACCCAATTTCAGCTAAGCTTCTGAGGATCCATTCCTTCTGCACAGGATTCCTCTATGCATATCCCACGCATGTTTGAACTCCGTTACCGTTTTCATCTCCACCACCTCCCGCGGGAGGGCATTCCAAGCGTCTACCACCCTCTTCTGGAATAGTGTTAATGGAAAGAAAATTTCATCTAACACTTAATTTCTCCTTACCAGTACTTTAGATCAGCATAACTTCAACATGTTTTGTGTTATAGAATAATGGCTTTTTTGAAATCAGACTTAGTTGTAGTTAGACAGTTCTGTCCTAAAGAATATAAATGGGAAAGCTCATGTAGATCATACAAAAGAGGAGGCGGAGGAGTAATATTTTTAAAGTTACTTAAACTGCTTGATGCAGAGTCATCCGAATTTGCAGAATTCCTAGTTATAGAATTACATCTATAGCCTTTTGCTTATTCTATTGTCCACCAGGAAAAATAACCACCATTCTTAGAATTTCTATTGACTTTATCAATTGATATCCAGAAGGTATGCATATTAGGTGGTTTTAATGTACCAGGTGAAAGATCATGGAAAGTAATATTAGAGCAATTTCAATTTAAACAAATCATGAGACTACAGGTCACATGTTAGATCTAGTATATTTATCACCTGATTTAATTCAGTCCCTAAATGTAACCCCTGTCATTCAAGAAATTGCATGGTCTGATCAAATATTTAGAAAGTAAAAAAGTCAGAAGTCAAAATGTTACAGACATGGTCAAACTTCGAGCTGGCAAACCTAAAAGCCTGTCTAGCAGATAAATTCTCAATCAATGCAGATGAGTCAAAATGATATGGTTGATCACTGGACAAAATCAATAAGAGAGGCCTTAGCTCAAGTAGCACCAATAAAGACGATAAAAGTAAAGAGCTGAAGAGAGACATGTTTTTGGTTCACACCAACACTAAAACAAGCAAGAAAAGGTCTAAGAGCTGCAGAGAGAATATGGGAAAAAAAACAATAACCTGGAGATATATAGGATTAAAATATAAATATAAGCAGTTATGGTGGGAAGAAGAAAGGAATATATACTTCAAAGATAAGATTAAAGCTTCCCTAAATTGACCCAGAGAATTATTTCATACAGTGAACTACTTAATTGAGGGAAGAAAAGATGAATTGGCACAAAATGTTGATCCTCAGGATTATGCGATTGGGCTACATCGGAAACTTAATACCAAAATGTCAAACTCAGAATGTGATAATGTAGTTATGTGAAAAAACAGAAGAAACCAGTCTTCGCAAAAACTAGCAACAAACAAAACAGCGAAGAGGACCAACAAAAGAAAAAAAAATAAAATAAAAAAAGTTAAAAATATAATAAAAACATAAAAAAATAATAAAATATAGGGCGTCAACACTGGTTGTTGAAATCAAAAGTAAACTTTATTTGTAATAGCAAGGAGAAAGGGACTCGACACAGCTGTGTTTCGGCCATACAGGCCTGCGTCAGGAGTGAGAGAAACGAGACGCTACTCTGATTCCCGCTTGATTCTGGTTTGAATACCGCACAATGTCATTACATTAGAAAGAGATATACACATTCTCTCCCTAATTGGATAGCATATAAGATCAGCATACAGTGAGAAGACTCCGAAACACAGCTGTGTCGACGCCCTATATTTTATTTTTTTGTTTTTATTATTTTTTTTGTGTTTATTATATTTTTAACTTTTTTTATTTTATTTTTTTTCTTTTGTTGGTCCTCTTCGCTATAATGTAGTTATGCCCATATCAAATGAAGCAGCAGCAGAAAATACTTGGAATTCATTCCACATGGTGAATGATAGAGAAACTGGTGAAGAGCGTATCGCTCACCAGAGCTCAGATAGATCCCTGCTCTCCGGTAATATTTAGATGAATGCCAGAGATAATTGTTTCCTTTTTGAAATATCTAGTGAATAAATCTCTGCAGCAAGGTGTGGTGGTGGACTCGCTTAAAGAGGTGACTGTTAAACCATTACTAAAAAAAAAAATCATCACTTGATGTAAGCATAATGAATAATTGCAGACGAATTTTAGTCATACCGTTCTTAAAAATTGAGAAAACTGTTGCATCAACTAATGGAGTTTGTAGAAGAAAATCATTTATTAAACGACTTTCAATATGGCTTAGTGTGGAAGTTTTGCTACTATCAATGTTGGATGAATTAATGATTGGAATGGACCAGAACATTAATTTATGCATTCACACTCGATAATTGCATTAGCATTTGCCACTATTGACCATCAGCTGCTACTCAACAAATTGTCAGATTTTGGCATTGGTGGATAAGTCCTATCCTAGTTTCGTACTCGCAGAGAAGAAGATTCATTTCAAAGTACAGGACAGTTTCCATTAGCTTCCAAATCACGTTTGATGTACTGCAAGGTTTAGCCCTCTTGGCAATACTTTTTAACTTATTTGTGGTGTCTCTAGGGTCTGTTTTCCAAGATCTGCACATATCAGATGATGTACAACTCATTATCCTTGTTAACAAACATGATCAGGATCTAACTGTACAACTGAAGAATGTTTTTGACAAAGTTGTTGATTGAATGAGACAGGCTGTCTCTTCCTATAATACTATTCTCTCCTCTGCTCTGGATACTCTCGCTCCTCTCATTCCCTGTTCTGTAAAACGTACCAAACCCCAACCTTGGCTGATCTTTAGAATCCGCTACCTAGGTTCCTGTGCCCACTCTGCCGAACGCCTTTGGCTGAAATCCCGTGCCCATGCAGACTTCATACATTTCAAATTCTTGCTGACCTCCTTCCAGTCTGCTCTTTTACTTGCCAAACAGGACTATTACATCCAGTTGACTAATTCTCTTGGCTCAAACCCTCGTCGTCTCTTTGCCACACTGAACTCTCTCCTCAGAGTGCCTTCACTCCCCCCCCCCCCGACCCTGGCTGAGTTCTTTCATGATAAGGTTCACAAGATTAAACTTGAATTCTCAACCAGGTCACCTCCACCTGAAAATTGTAAATAAAATATTTTTTAAAAAAAACCTCCACCTCTCCTTCCCTTAGTCCATTCTCTCAACCCTCCAACCCCTGCCTCCTTTTCTTCCTTTTCTGAAATCACTGAAGAGGAAACTACACATCTTCTTTCCTCCTCAAAACTAACTACCTGTTCCTCTGATCCTATTCCCAGCCATCTACTTAACACTATCTCTCCTACTGTCATCCCGTTTATCTGTCATATCCTCAATCTTTCACTGTCCACTGCGACTGTTCCTGATGCCTTCAAACATGCCGTAGTCACACTACTCCTTAAAAAACCTTCATTGGACTCTACCTGTCCTTCCAACTATCGCCCCATCTCCCTCCTCCCTTTCCTATCCAAGATACTTGAACGTGCTGTTCACCGCCGTTGCCTTGACTTTCTTTCATCTCAAGCTATTCTTGATCCACTTCAATTTGACTTTTACCCTCTTCATTCAACTGAAACAACGCTTCCTAAAGTCTCCAATGATCTGTTCCTAGCCAGATCCAAAGGTCTCTATTCTATCCTCATCCTTCTTGATCTATCTGCTGCTTTTGACACTGTTGATCACAGCCTACTCCTTGATACGCTGTCCTCACTTGGATTTCAGGGCTCTGTTCTTTCCTGGTTTTCTTCTTCTCTCCCAGTGTACCTTTAGTGTATACTCTAGTGGATCCTCTTCTACTTCTATCCCACTGTCAGTTGGTGTACCTCAAGGATCTGTCCTGGGACCTCTTCTTTTCTCCATCTACACTTCTTCCCTTGGTACTCTGATCTCATCCCATGGTTTTCAGTATCATCTTTACGCTGATGACTCCCAGATCTACCTCTCCACACCAGAAATCTCAGCCGAAACCCAGGCCAAAGTATCAGCCTGCCTGTCTGACATTGCTGACTGGATGTCTCAGCGCCATCTGAAACTAAAACCTGATCAAGACTGAGCTTCTTATCTTTCCCCCTAAACCAGCCCCTCCTCCCCCCCCCCCCCCCCCCCCCCCCCATTCTCTGTTTCTGTGGATAACACTCTCATCCTTCCTGTCTCATCAGCTTGTAACCTTGGGGTCATCTTCGACTCCTCCCTCTCCTTCTCTGCACATATTCAATGGACTGCTAAAACCTGTTGTTTCTTTCTCTATAATATCAGCAAAATTCGCCCTTTCCTTTCTGAGCACACTACCAGAACCCTCATCCACGCTCTTATCACCTCTCGCTTAGACTATTGCAACTTGCTTCTCACAGGTCTCCCCCTTAGCCATCTCTCTCCTCTTCAATCTGTTCAAAATTCTGCTGCACGACTAATATTCCGCCATGGTTGTTATGCTCATATTAGCCCTCTCCTCAAGTCACTCACTGGCTTCCTATCTGTTTCCGCATACAGTTCAAATTCCTCTTATTGACCTATAAGTGCATTCACTCTGCAGCTCCTCAGTACCTCTCCACTCTCATCTCTCCCTACATTCCTCCCCGGGAACTCCGTTCACTGGGTAAATCTCTCTTATCTGCACCCTTCTCCTCCACTGCTAACTCCAGACTCCGTTCCTTTTATCTTGCTGCACCATATGCCTGGAATAGACATCCTGAGCCGGTACGTCAAGCTCCATCTCTGGCCGTCTTCAAATCTAAGCTAAAAGCCCACATTTTTGATGCTGCTTTTAACTCCTAACCCTTATTCACTTGTTCAGAACCCTTATTTTATCATCCTCACCTTAATATTTCCTTGTCTCTTGTTTGTCCTAATTAGATTGTAAGCTCTGTCGAGCAGGGACTGTCTGTCCATGTTCAAGTGTACAGCGCTGCGTACGTCTAGTAGCGCTATAGAAATGATAAGTAATAGTAGTAGTAAATGTTACAAAGACAGAAATAATGTATGTAGGTAGAACTCTGGACTCGTCTCTGCCAGCAATGTTTGAATATCAGGGTGAAAAAGTAATTATGAAGCCCTCTGTCTATAGTTTGGGAGTTTTCCTAGACACCAATCTGACAATGCAAAAACATAGACCATTTGATTTTGGCCTTTTTTTTTTTTTTTTTAAACTTTGCATGTTGAGCAAACTGAAAGCTATGGCAACACCATCTGATTTTTGGACGATTGTACAGAGCTTGGTACTGACAGATTGATTATTGTAACTCTCTATTTGGGAACGTTCCAGCCTATTTTCGAAATACCTTGCGATTATATAAACCAAAACGAGCACTAAGTTCTGAGATGTCCCATCAGCTTTGTTTACATTCCACTAAATCGTATAATTATGTTAAGACAAAAACTGTGGGCCTTCTCTATTGCTGCCCCATCCGCATGGAATGGTCTACCCTGGTACTGTTCATCAGTTTTATCTCTGGTCTCATATTGTTACACTACCCCTTTTTGGTTTATCTAACTTTTCCTTCCACTGAATTATAAACTGCAATTTGTTGTGATCCAAACAAATTATTGGCTCCCAAATTAAGTCGGTAATGAAAAAGTTTATCAGATGATTATGATCTATAAGCAAAAAGGTCTAACTGATTACCCTTAATATGCATAGGTACCGAGGGAGGTGAGGTGTAAGCTAAAGCTTTCAGCAAATCATAGACCAGCTTTGACCTTGGGTCATCTAAGCTTTCTAATTAGGTATTAATCTCTTAACAATACATGTGCATATTTCAAACTAATAGAGACACAGTCCATACAAACATCCTGCACTAACCTCCAGTTCCCTGGAGGGCAAAAAAACACACAGCACAATGAATCATTTGTATTGTCCTGAACCGAACAGGCCATTATTTCCAAATAAGGTGTGACATAACTTGATATTAATTGCAGATTAAGAGGATTTGTAAATCACTGCTATATCGCCACCCTTCTTCCCCTCTCTTGTAAGATGAAATATTTCATATCCATTTGGACAAAGTTCCATAATGACAGGTCGGCCTTAAAACAAACCAAGTTTCTACTGTAAATACTATTCTCAGCTGACTTCCATAAGAACATAAGAATAGCCATAATGGGTTAGACCAGTGGTCCACCTAGCCCAGTATCATGTTTCCAACAGTGGCCAAGCCAAGTCACAAATACCTGGTAGTCACCCAAATAGTGGCAACATTCCGTGCTTCCAATCCAAGGGCAAGCAGTAGCTTCCCCATGTCTCTCTCAACAGCAGACTATGGACTTCTCCCTCAGGAACTTGGCCAAACCTTTTTTTTAAAACCAAGATACTCTAACCGCTGTTACTACATCCTCTGGCAAAGAGTTCAAGAGCTTATATTCGAGTGGAAAAATATTTCCTCCTGTTTGTTTTAAAAGTATTTCCATGTAACTTGTGTCCCCTAATGTTTGGGGTTTTTTTTTCTTTTGGAACAAGTACAAAAAAAAAAAAAATAGATTCACTTCTACTCGTTCTATACCACTCAGATTTTGTAGACTTCAATCATATCTCCCCCATCTACCCAATCTTTAATTTGATTTAACTATCGATTTTGCATTAATTATATGTACTGGCGTGGGAATATATGAAATCATATATTCCTTTTTCTTACATTAATCAATTGACATGAAGATAATACCTCTACTCAGCTGTTTGGATTTTACACTCCGACCTTCATAGGACTTTCTGGTATAAACCCACCTCTAAGAGTTTGTTGGTGAGTATTGAGGAATGATTTAACATGATGAAAATAATTTATAATCACAGGAATTCTTGTGCCCACATCATTACATAAAACATTCTAACTTTAGTAACATAATCACTAAAAAAAAATACAACAGCCATTTCTTCAACATTGCTGTGTTAACAATTGTGGTATTATACTAGGCCAGTGATGGGCAACCTTTTGAGTTTGGTGTGTCAAAATTTGCCAAAAAACCGAGCATAACTTGGGTGGTGTGTCACTTTGAGAAAAAAAACCATAATTTCGCGATATTTATAGTTTAAATAACAAAAATGTATAATTGTAATATATAACTGTTTTTAATAAACCAAAAACTAATTATTTAACTTACCTGCTTAGTGACTTCTTTGTTCATCTGTCGGTTTCTTTTGTTGGTCTTGATATTATTTAACTTGTGTGGGGTGCCGTGAACTAAGATAAGTGAGGGGGAGGGGGAATTCTTTAACTAACCTGTTATCAATAGAAATCAAACAAAATAAAACATGGAAAAGAAAATAAGATGATACCTTTTTTATTGGACATAACTTAATACACTTCTTGATTAGCTTTCGAAGGTTGCCCTTCTTCGTCAGCTAATCAAGAAATGTATTAAGTTATGTCCAATAAAAAAGGTATCATCTTATTTTCTTTTCCATGTTTTATTTTGTTTGATTTCTATTGATAACCTTAAGAGTGGACTAACACGGCTACCACACTCCTTAACTAACCTGGAAAGGAAAGAAAGAACAGCAGCAGCAGGGTGAGACTTGGAAAATGAAAATCAGCTCACACTGCACGTAATTCTCTGGAAGGTCTTCAGTAGATTGTCTTTCTTCCAGAGAACTATGCACCCCTCCCCCCCAGACTGAGAAATGCCTGCCCTGTTAAATCATGGCATAACCTGCTGTTATATTACTTATATTTATCCCAAACAATTTATCATGGGAGCCCATTCTTAAGAATCTTACCTCACTGTTATGGTGGCGGCTAAGCAAGGGGCAGGCAGGGCACAAGAGAAGAGTCAGAAGATAGAGACCAGACAGTCCCGCTGCAGCCTCATGCTCTCGTCGACTCGCGATTATTATGGCAGCGGCTGAAGAGAAGGCGGCAGGCTGCAGACAGTAGAAGTAAGCCGCTGCGCCTGCGTGCAGGATTATCACCAGCTGATGCTGAGCATGCAGGCACTGGCTGGCACGCGCACGAGCACAGACGCTGCCTCTAGCCTGCCTGTGTCGCCATCGCGCGTGCATCAGAGCAGAGGAGTTAAGAAGGTGAGGTGGTCGCGTGCTCATCGGAGGATTCTGTCGGGGAGTGCGGGGCAGATTTCAACATTCCCTTGATTTGTCGAGAAACCTGGACAAATCAAGGAAATGCTGAAATCCGCCACGTGTCAGCGAAAATGGCACACGTGTCAGTGCTGATACGCGTGTCATAGGTTCGCCATCAGGGTACTAGGCCAATAACGCCAGCATTTTTCAGCCGGTGTGCTGCGGCTGCTTCCCAGGTGTGCCGTGAGACTTTAGGAATCTCCATGACACTGCATGATTTTTTAAAATTATTTTTTTTCTCATTTCCAGCTGCATCTTTTTTTTTTTTTTTTTTTTCTTTCCTTGATGCTGCATTTTTCTCCTTCCTCCCCGAGTGCAAGTCAGGAGCTCTTCTGACACCGCTTCTTTCCCCCACTCCCCCTGTGGGTTCAAACACCTCTCCCGCTTCTTCCCATGCCTGCAGCAGCAGCAGCGATCACACACTGTCTGCAGCTGGCCCTGGAACCTTTCCTCTGCAAGTTCCACTCCCCCTCTCCCAGCTGATTCAATTTCCGGGAGCCTGGAACATGCAGAGGAAAGGTTCCAAGGCTAGCTGCAGACAGCGTGTGTTGATAGCTGCTGCAGCAAGGAGACAAGTTTGAAGTGCCTTGGGAAGAGGTACACTCGGACAGGAGGAAGCAAGAAATATGGGATTGAAACATCACAGGGCTGGGCAAATGGAGGGGAGAGCTGCTGGATTTGCAGGGGGGCGCAAGAGAGAAGTTTGACCATGCAGAGGGCATGAGAGATGGTAGATTGGCAGGAGAAGATGGTAAAAGATCTGGACCTGTGGGGGGGGGGGGGGGGAGATGCCAAGCTACCCAGGGGGGACCCAGAGAGGGGGGAAATAAAATGCTATAGTGGGGAGACGTGGGAGAAGGAGGGAAGAGGAAGGATGTTGGACTCAGTGGTAGGGACACATGCTGCACTGGGTATTGGAGAGGCGGAGAGAGATACTGTCCTGTGGTAGGATGGAGGGAAGATGAGGAAATGATGCTGGACATAGGATGAAGGGTGGAGAGAAGAGACAGATAGTGGACCATGTGGGAAGAATAGGAAAGATGTTGGGTAGAGAGAAGCTGGACATGGGAAGGGATAGAGAAACAGAAGGGAGATGATGGGTATGGAGGAGCAGAGGGACGGGGAAAGAGTCGATGCTGGGTAGAGAGAGGGTAGGAACTCGGGCTGGGAGGTGATTAGGGACACCAGAAGGGAAATACTAGACTTGGGGGGGAGCCTGTGGTCGGGGAAAAGGGTGATGTTGGATATGGGTTAGGGACACGGAGGGGTGATAACTGAACAGGGGGAGTAGGGATACAGAATGGAGATGTTGGGCAGGGGAAGCGAGATGCTGAATGTGGGAGTAGGATAGAGACAGGGACACAGAGGTAAGATAGATAAAATGGGTATGGAAGAAAAGAGGGGAGACAGGCTGCACACATAGGGAAGGGAAGAGGGGAGGGGAGATAGATTTGAGAAGGAGGCAGAGAAACTGGATGAAAGATCAGAAAGACACAGGGCAGGAGGTGAGGAACTGCAAATGGAAAGGAGGCCCTGGAAACAGTTGAGAGAACAGTGAGAAGAAAGCAGAATGAAAGATTGGGAACAAGATGATTGGAATAATAAAACCACCAGACTACAAATGTAGGAAAAATGATTTTATTTTCAGTTCAGTGTTTGAATTATGTTGGTGTTGAGAATTTACATCTATTGGCTTTATTTTTCACTGTACAGGAGGACATGTATTTCTTTATTAAGGTATACACATATGAGTTTATCTTGTTGGGCAGACTGGATGGACCGTGCAGGTCTTTTTCTGCCGTCATCTACTATGTTTATGTTTATATTTCTCTGGTGTTACACAACATGCAGAGTTTTTGTCTGCAGGTTTTTTTTTGTGGTTCCTTATTTTGTATCAGGTGAGAGTCATATTTTGTAACAGAGGTAAAGGATTCTGCTGGCTCGTGATGTCTGTGTAGGAATCTGTAACAGTCAATCTTGTTTCAGTTTCTCAGTAGCAGGGTATATTGGTGTTCTAATGTATTTCAGTAGCATATTTAAATGAAATAACTACTACTTCTGAAGATTACAGGTATGGGTTGGGATGGAATGGATCTTAGCAGGGACAGATGAGTATAGGTTACATTCCAGTGGTGTTCCTTGACAGTGTTTGCACCTTGGAAATGTGCCACGAGATGAAAACGGTTGAAAAATACCTGTATTGGGCAATAAGGAGAAAATTGGCTTACCTTAAAATATAAAACAATGATGGTCTCACAACAACATTTTTTAAACTGGTTTCTCTATCCTGACCAAACTGTTGCACTAAGTTTTTTTGTACAGAGGGGTGAGGCACACCCCTTCTTGTTGATCAATAAATTTAATATTGTATGTTATTCAAAAAGTGAGTAGGATCTTCAGTATACCAGAGGGAGTAAAAAAAATAGGTAGATAAAGGTTCCAACAGAGAGCATTGCCCTCTAATAATAGATCTGCCTAGTAGCTTGCCTCATAGTGAGGGAATAGTTTGGAATCAACTGCCTATCTCATTTGTTTATATGCAGCTGGGCTACTTAGGATTTATGACAACCTTTCTACTGGGCATTATATTCGTGGCTTCCTCCAAGATCTAGTTTAGAAATTGCTCTATCTCCTTTTTAAATGTAGGGCTTCAGCAGCCTAGTTCCACCCGTACTTTTACCTGGTAACAGTTACTTGGCCAGAAGAATCACTGAATCAGTGATCTTCAAGCCTCATTCATATGAGCTATACTCATGAATGCATCCTCATTGCTATGAAATTAAGCTCCTTAAAGATAATCAACACACATCAGTGTTTCACCTTCCTTTATTCCTAACTCTCAATGCATTATAATGAGAATTCTTTAAATTCTGGAATTCAGACAAGCTCATGTGCTTCCTAGAACTTGGTCTACACAGCTTTGTCTCCTTTGACTTCAAACTTCTGGTATTCCAGTAAGCATACTAGAAGATTGCTAGGCTGTATAGAGAGAGGAGTAACCAGCAGAAGAAAGGAGGTTTTAATGCCCCTGTATAAGACGTTGGTGAGGCCCCACCTGGAGTATTGTGTTCAGTTTTGGAGGCCGTATCTTGCGAAGGATGTTAAAAAAATGGAAGCAGTGCAAAGAAAAGCTACGAGGATGGTATGGGATTTGCGTTCCAAGACCTATGAAGAGAGACTTGCTGACCTGAACATGTATACCCTGGAGGAAAGGAGGAACAGGGGTGATATGATACAGACGTTCAAATATTTGAACGGTATTAATCCGCAAACGAATCTTTTCCGGAGATGGGAAGGCGGGAGAACGAGAGGACATGAAATGAGATTGAAGGGGGGCAGACTCAGGAAAGATGTCAGGAAGTATTTTTTCACGGAGAGGGTGGTGGACGCTTGGAATGCCCTCTCGCGGGAGGTGGTTGAGATGAAAACGGTAACGGAGTTCAAACATGCGTGGGATAGGCATAAAGGAATCCTGTGCATAAGGAATGGATCCTCAGAAGTTTAGCTGAAATTGGGTGGCGGAGCAGGTGAGGGGAAGAGGGGTTGGTGGTTGGGAGGCTAGGATAGGGGAGGGCAGACTTATACGGTCTGTACCAGAGCCGATGATGGGAGGCGGGACTGGTGGTTGGGAGGCAGGAAATACTGCTGGGCAGACTTATACGGTCTGTGCCCTGAAAAGGACAGGTACAAATTCAAGGTAAGGTATACACATATGAGTTTGTCTTGGGCAGACTGGATGGACCATGCAGGTCTTTTTCTGCCATCATCTACTATGTTACTATGTATACTAGTAAATTTGGCTATCATGTATAGTTACAAGTATTTTTTGACTAAGTTAAAATTTTATCACATAAAGGCTGCCTGGTGCAGTGGCTAATTGTTCATCACCCCATACTTTGTAGTACTTTCTGAACCAGTCTTCAGTGTCTTTGACAGGCTGGTCAAACAGTACTGAACAAACTGATCTGTTTAGCGCTCACAAACTTTCTAGTCCATTCCTCAGTAGAATATCAGAGGCAGGAGCACACCTGAGCTTGGTAGTCATCCACTTTATGCTAGATTTCAATCCTGTCCATATAGAAATCAGTTACTTCCCTGTAACAAGTTTACTCTGCAAATAGAATTAATTATGCGTGTATTTCCTCCCTGTTTCAAGATTTTTTTTTCTAAGCTTTAAACTAAGTGAACTATTGCATTAGGAAGGGCTATGTCTGTTCAGAACTCTACATTTTTTTTTTCTGAGTTCAGAGCTGTTCTCAGCCAATGACATCACTCTCTTGTATGTCTGCTTACTTCTGTCTACCAGGAACATGTTTACAGGTAAGTGATGTGGCCTTTTCTGGTGTTCTGCTAGAATTCTTGTGGAGCTGTTTAAGTGATTTTCCACTAACTAAATCTGCCTTTTTATACTCCAGTAGCTCATAGTTTTTTCTTTTTACCTATCAGTTTTTCTTTACCTAAATTTAGATTGGGTCCAGGACAAGTGCCATGTCTTTCTGCATAACTATCCAGAAGTTTTCTTCTTAATACTCCCCAACTTGGTCCTAGAAACCTGCAGTCTTGGGCCCTAGAGTCACCAGTGTGTGAAGACCTGTGAAATGGATGATCTAAGCTGGTATCTGAACCCATGTCCCCTGGATGACGTGCACAGTTTGAATTTTACTGGACGTTAAGACCTCATTCTCAGACTTCTATTTGACCTTGAAGCTTTTTGATATTTAGAGTGACTAAATGTACTACAAATTAGATTTTGGGGTCTAAAAATCCCACTTCTCATACTAATATTCCTTGTGACATCTAGCAAGTTACTTTATCTCCCATTTTCTTCAGGTACTGAAGTCCTTTCCCCAAAATGCTTACAATTTAACATACCTGAAATGGTGGAAGCCACCCTGAACTTGGAAATCCTAGAAAATGAAGTGAAATCCCTCAACTTGTTAATTTCTGTTTGAATAAACTGCAAAAATAGTTGCCTGAATTCAGTGTAATATTTTTACAAACTTGCACCATTCACTCTGGGAACTTTTTAACTATAGTGACCGATTGAGTTTGCTCTAGTTTGAGGTTTCCCTAGGTCAGACACATGCTACTAAGTAGTGTGGCTTGGATGCAACATATTTCAAAGTCTGAAGACACTAGGATGCAAAGATCTTAGTTTTTGATTCACCAGCACGAATTAATGATCTGAGAACTCAATCATTTTATAACTGTATTGTCTTTTTAACAGTAGTTCCCCAATTAATATAATTAATACTCTTAACATGTCTATTTTTAGAATGGAGACGTATGCATCTCAATTCTTCACCCACCAGTTGATGATCCACAAAGTGGAGAGCTACCATCAGAAAGGTGGAATCCCACACAGAATGTCAGGTAATGGTCTAAGCAATGTGTAAACATGTGAGGTTGAAAATCAGTTTGATTCTGACTTTGAAGATGTGGATGATTTACTATGAGTTCTTGGACCTAATACTGTTGACCACAGTTCTCTCTTGCTCATGAGGCTAAATCTTTCCACATTTTGTCCAATATTTGGATTCAAGGACCACATTAATGGCAGTTTTAACTTGTATAGTGTACTGGAGGCAGTCATATAACTCTAATATGCTACTTTACGTACTTAAAAAAATTGCTTGAGGCTTTGGTGCATTTAGTATCGAGTTAAATATTACAGCTTAAGCAATTTAAATATTTCATTTGCATCTGCAGTCATGATGGCAGTTATTTTAAAGTGAGTGTAGAAGGACTGCATAGCAAGATGTAATATCCAACAGTGTTCCAAAGAGCAGCACAGAATTTAAAGGGAAAAACAAATAGTCAGCCTTGCCTAAGGGCACTTGAAAACAAGTCTTGATTTAAAGAATGTATGACTATTTCCCTTTTTGTATCTAGAAAGTTCTGTTTTTATGGTTTGGTACATCCAAACTGCATAGAACTATTTGGTGGCTTGTGGTTATAGCCCCAATCAACACAAGATTTTATTTTTTTTGTTACATTTGTACCCTGCGCTTTCCCACTCATGGCAGGCTCAATGCGGCTTACATGGGGCAATGGAGGGTTAAGTGACTTGCCCAGAGTCACAAGGAGCTGCCTGTGCCTGAAGTGGGAATCGAACTCAGTTCCTCAGTTCCCCAGGACCAAAGTCCACCACCCTAACCACTAGGCCACTCCTCCACTCCAGAGTTTTCTAGTAGATTTCTTTTGTAATATTTCCTTTTGGTTTATGATATATGGATTTAATCACTTCTGTACAAGCAGGTTTTGCTTGGTTATTTATGATTGTATCCATAATCATATAGCAAATAAAAATTGAACAGAAATGGAGCTTATTGATGGGCTTAAAATCCACATGTGGGACTAGGCCAATAAAGGGAGAAAAAAAGTGGGTAGTAGGTAATACTAGTGGTGTATTTACAGCCGTCTTTGACAAATCCAGAGTGCTGGGTTGTCATGGCACCCAAAAATTGCCGTCTAGTACCTGGGATTTTATACCTGTTTTGTGTGTTAGCTACTGTTAAAGCAGGTATTTCTCTTCTGTCCACTTCATGTGACTTTTCTGACTTGTCAGATTTTGAGCTGCGCTTTGCAGGAACTCCTGTCTGACAAGAACTAGTAGTCCTGCACCACTACTGAAACAGCTGCTGCAACAAAGGAGCTGGACAGTTATTTGAAAGAGTACCCATTGAATTTTTGTTTTTACCTGTGTGCCTTGATATTGCATTCCTGCTCTCACCTGGACCAAAATTTGAGAGTGGAGGATGCAACTTTTACTATGGCCTCTACTAACCTGCTTGCTAGATATTCTCAGAACAGTGGTTTTGGTTTTTTTGTTCATTTTGTTTGCTCTTCCCCTTTCAGTGGCTGAAGGTTTTTTTTTCTGTATTCAGCTTGCCTTAAATTTGAAAAGCAAGAATAAAACAATGTAAATGCAAAACAAGCTTTGTTTAGAGCATTTTAATTCTACAGAGACGTTCTAAAAATTCTTTGAAGTTAATTGTTTTTAGTACAAGATTATTGGTTTGTCCCAAGATGTGTTGTACCCTTTTTTTCAGATCTGTTATGTTCTTGTTTGTTAACTCATCTTAGGGGCCCTTTTACTAAGCTGCGGTAAAAGGGGCCCGTGCAAACGGCCATTTTCGCTGTGCGCCAGTGCCTCTTTTACCAAGATAATCATGTACCTTCCCCAGGCTTGAAAGGGTGCAGGGGTGTTCAATGTCGATCCTCAAGGGCTGCAACACAGCCAGGTTTTCAGGATTTCCACAATGCATGCAAATAGATATCATGTATATTCATTGGGGAATTCCTGTAACCCGAGTGGGCTGCGGCCCCTGAGGAGTGGCATTAAACACCTCTGTCCTATGGCCAATACCCCAGCTTTCTGAGCCTCATTATTGTTAAACTTGCTATACTGCTTTCATTGCAAGGAAATTAGAGGTTTACAATAAAATCAATAAAAACAACAGAAAAGAAAACCAGTTGTAGATAGTGTTTGGTTGCATTAGTTATTTCCTATCTGTCCCACAAAGAACGTAGTCGAAGACATGAATACAAAGACAGTCCAAATTTAACAATTCACGCAGCTAAACTGTTCCCTGACCTCCCATTGCAGATTCAAGCCAAACCTTAATATAGAAAGCGTGCTGAAACAAGTGGGTCTTTAATAGATTATGAAAGGATGTGTAAGATATTTCCAAGTTGAATGCACTGTGGTAATGAATTCCATAGTGCTGGTGAAATAAAATAGAATGCACTAGATCTGGTGGATTTCCATCTAGGTTTCGAGGGGTGTGGGGAGGACTAGCCTGTTAGTGAATGTAAAGTGTGAGAAGATGTGTAGGGAATCGCCAAGGAAGCAAGGTAGACAGGGGAACCACTGTAAAGAACCTTGTTGGTCAAAGTAAGTTATAAACTTAATCCTGAAATCAATGTGTAACCAAGGAAGTTGTCAGAGGAGAGGTGAACTATGATCAAAGCAGGATGCCTGACAGAGTATACAGGCTGCGGTATTTTATAGTTTGTAATCTATTAAGATAGTTTATTTATTTTATTTTATTGTTTATTCATTTTCATTAAATAACAAGCTATTACACTTGACAGGAAATTCAGAAAAAGAAAATATTACAATAACACCAGTTTAAAGTAAACATTAATAATTTCTTCTTTAGATCACTAAT
This sequence comes from Microcaecilia unicolor, assembly GCF_901765095.1. Classification (NCBI taxonomy): domain Eukaryota; kingdom Metazoa; phylum Chordata; class Amphibia; order Gymnophiona; family Siphonopidae; genus Microcaecilia; species Microcaecilia unicolor. The sequence goes on along the minus strand of NC_044032.1, from coordinate 29,389,474 downwards.
TCAAGGGGTGAGCGTAAGGAAAAAGAAGACTTCTTAAATCAATAATATCTGCCCCAGAGGAAATATGCTTAACACACTTTCTCGGTCCCGTAAATCATATTATACCATAATAATGGGAAATGACGTTAACCAACTTTCTTTACAGTTATAAATTCTTTCAATTGTTCTGGTTGAAAAAAGATATTTCCTTGTCATCAAGCAGATGAAGCCATTACGTATGGGTTATGTCCATCAACCAGCAGGGGAGATAGAGAGCACTCAAACTTTTACAGTGCCCTCTTGGCCAGCTAGCTCCACTGCCTCTTCAGTATTCTCTATCTCCCCTAGCAGGGTGGCTGCAGCTTGTTCGAGCTCCAGAAAAATCTGCCGGGAGGTGATTCCTGGCTTGCCAGTTGTTAACCGGGGTGTTGGAGGCTATAGCAGCTTCACTTTAAAGGCACATAGGTTAGCCCTTTCCCTGCCTTACCCATACCTCTATGGATGTGGACATATTGCCTTGCTTTCCCTGTCCTTTCCCACCAACAGTGGATGCAGGCATATAGGTTCGCCCTTTCCCTGCCTTTCCCACTCATCTGAGCCTCCGGAGTCTTCAATACCTCTGCTTTCCTCACAGCTTATTTAATGACACATTTACACGGGTAATTCAAATAAAAGGAGGCTCCCAGTTTTAACACTTCAGGTCTCATAGAAAGAAAGAGTTTTCTCCTTTCTTGTGTTTGCTTGGTTATATCTGGGTACATCCATATCTTTTCCCCCCGGAACAAAACATGCATCTTTTTAAAGTACATACGTTTTACTGCATCTTGGTCTTGTTGAAAAACAAAAGACACTACTACTACTACTTAACATTTCTAGAGCGCTACTAGGGTTACGCAGCGCTGTACAATTTAACAAAGAGAGACAGTCCCTGCTCAAAGAGCTTACAATCTAATAGACAAGTGAACGGTCGGTCCGATAGGGGCAGTCAAATTGGGGGTAGTTCTTGCAGAAGCAGCTGTTAGAGATGTTTCTAATATCTCGGATATATTTAACTGTTTTTCTGGTACCTCTGATGGTAAGGCTTGAAGGGTATCGTCCACTGATTTTTTTTGTATGTATATAATATATTTTATTCAATGGTGGAAAAGAGTCTGGGGTAAAGTTTAATACTTCTAAGAGATATGTTTTAAAGGCTTCCTGTGGATTGATTCCAAACTCCTGAGGAAAGTTCAAAAAACGTAAGTTCAACCTACGGTTGTAGTTTTCTATTTGTTCAAGTCGACAGTGGATTATGCTATTATCCTTAATTACCGAGGCTGATACTCCTTGCAACTGAGAGATATCGTCTTTAACAGCCTTAAATTGCTTAGAAGTATTTAGGGAAAGTTTTAAATGTTCAACGGTACCTAGTAAGGTTGCAATCTCTTGTGCTGTTCTGGCCGTCGTCAATTCCACTCTCTGGAGAGCGTCCCAAATGCTCTCCAGAATCACCTCTGTCGATCGATCCCTCTTAGCTGGCTCAGCCAGGATTTCCTCCATCTCTTGGCCGCCTGAATGGCTCGCCCCTCGAGTTTCTCGATCGTCGACCGATACCCCTTCCACTTCCGGGTCGAGCAGGTCTCGCCTGGAGAGGCGACCATCGGGCGGCAGCGGCGGATGATGATCCGGAGGGGAGAATGACACATCTAGCCCCAAGACTCCAAGGGTGTCTTCCCCCGTGGCTTCAGCAGGGCCCCTCTCGGTAGGTTGGACCGGTTGCCTCGTGGCATAGCGCTCGATAGTTTGTTGTTGCGGGGGTAGTTTTACGGCGGCCGAGGAAACCATCTTAACTATCCCCTTACACTTTGTATGGGGCATATTTCTTGAAGAAAAAAAGTTTTATTCTCCAAACTGTCGAGAGCTAGCACCAGGAGAACTTAGTGTGCTGCCATCTTGACACGCCCCCTTAAGATTGTTTAGTAATCCCTGCATAGTTGACATTTGCAATAATCCGTATCTAGAACAAAGAAAGGCATAAAACAGAGAACATCAAAATCCAGTAAGTTATGAATTGATCTTAACGTACGCAAAAAAAAAAAAACTGTTTTAACAACTTGAGATCTGAGATCCAAAGGACAGAGCTGAATCCAGAATGACAGATATTGAAAAGATGGAATGGGAATAATGTGCCTGTCAAAGAAGTAATAGTTGGTGGAGATGACCCAGTAACCCAACAGGCTACTATCTTTTCGGGGTTCAAAACTAAGCGATGATCTTTAGCCAACATGCTACAAGATACAAACAATTTTGAATTGACTGTAAATCAGTGGAGTTCAGGTCAGTGTAATAGACTAAAAGAAAATGGTTGACGTAAGAATAAGAGCTGATCCCAGAGACTGAATATGTAGAGCCAAACAAAAAGCATTGTGGAGAGCACCAGTCCCTGGGGAGGACACCACATGTCAGGGAAGAAGGAGTTGAGATGAAAACTGTACTACCTGAAAGGATCACTGTCCAAGGCTCAAACACAGCTTCTCTGTCTCCTCAAAGGTTATTTTTCTTTTTGCTTGAACCCTTCCTCAGCTTGCTGCCTACCTTTTTCAGGCCTCACTGGACCCCCACAGACCTCTAGTGTATAGGTTTTTAATCCATCCATAGAAAGTGGCATTATATCTACATATAAATAAGAGAAAATTCATGACATGAGAGGTCTGTAATATATTATTACTCTTACTTTAAGTATGTTAACTCTGGTAGAAATTTCATGCACATGTCTCCCATGGCAGTATGGATATGACAGTTTTAATCAAATAAGTTAATAAACATCCAGCATTTTTCTGCTATCCCAGCTAACATAATTCCAGCCCCAGCATCAGTTGACATCTTGATAGCAATCTCTCACAATAGGGGTGATGTCGCAGACAGCTTGCAAACAGGAAGCTATTCCAGCTTGGTATTTAAAAGCTTCTGAACTGCCTTACTGCACGTGCTCATTATTTCTGCGTACTGCTTTCACACAGAACCATCTTGGTTTTCATCTTTCCATGGAGCGGGTCAGTTGCATGTCACTGGAGCTCGTGTAGACGTTTTCACTTCTATCCTGTTAAGTTTTTCAGCTTTGTCAAGTTGCGGTTTTGTGGTGCCAGTTCCCAGTAACATCCTACTTATTTTCATTTATTTTTCACACATAACCCAGTATAGGCATTGTTTCAGAACCTTGGGCACCTTGCCATGATCTTTTCAAAAATCTATTCTCTGGGGCTATTTCTTTCCAGAAGACGTGTCTCAAAAAAAGTGCTCCTCCCCCCGTTTCTCTAAGAAGTGTAGCAGGACCATATCTATAACAGAACTCAACTAATGCCTGTACCTTGGGCAGACTGGATGGACCGTGCAGGTCTTTTTCTGCCGTCATCTACTATGTTATGTTAACGTTATGTTACCTGGGGCTTGACCATGATCCATGTTGCTGTAGATGGCACTTCTCCCAAAGACATCTGTGAACAAACATATTTAGTGTTAGTAAGTCCAGGATATTGGTATAGTATAGCACTTTTATGGGCCCCAAAGCTGCTTCAGATGTGAAGGATGCTTTGTCAGTGTATTGATCACCTTCAAATGGGACTCTGAAGATGACCAGTCCCAGTGGCCTCTAGCCATGCTCAGTGTCAGAAAGATTCTACCTAGGCTAATGCCAGGGGCTCATGATGTAGAGTGGTAGGCAGAGGCTGGCATATAGCCCCAAGATGACAGAAGTCACTGGTGTCCTCGAAGTGCTCCTAAGTTAGAGGGGGTAAAACAGTCTTCACATACCCAAGAGCCAGCATGTGATACTTCAGTGCCTCATGGATGTGACTATTCCTACTAAATTCCCCATGCTGACTGTCCCATTAAACCATGTTTGTGTTTCATAATTGTATTCTTTATAATAGTTTCCATTATTTTGCCTGTCACTGAAGTCAGGCTTACTGGTCTATAATTTCCCAGATCACTCATTGTACTCTTAAAAATCGGTGTTACATTGGCCACCCTCCTATATTCAGGTACTACAAACGATTTTAATGACTGGCTACAGATTACTAATAGCAGATCAGCTATTTCATGTTTCAGTTCTTTCAGTACCCTTGGATGCATGACATCCAGTCCAGGTGATTTACTACTCTTTAACTTGTTGATTTGGCTCAGTACATTTTCCAGGTTTACTGAAATTTTTTAGTTCCTCCGCATCATCACCCTTGAAAACCATTTCTGGTACAGGTAGATCTCTTACATCTTCTGTAAAGAGTGAAGCAAGAATTCATTCAGTTTCTCCGCTATGGCCTTGTCCTCCCTGAGTTGCCCCTTTGCTCCTTCATGATCTAACGGTCCCACGGATTCCCTCACAGGCTTTCATCTTCTAATGTACCTGAAAAAGTTGTTACTGTGAGTGTTTGGCTCTGCGGCAACTTTCTCTTCATATTCTTTTAGCCTTATGTATCACTGTTCTGTAGCCAGCTTGCCAGCACTTATGTTGATTCTTATTCTCTTCATTTGGATTCTTTTTCCACCCTTTGAAGGATGTTCTTTTGGCTCCAATAGCCTCTTTCACTTAACCATGTTGGCTGTCGTTTGTTCTTTCCAATTTGTAAATACATGGAATACATCTGGTCTGGGCTTCCAAGATGGTATTTAAATAACAATGTCCATGCCTGATTTATAGTCCTAACCTTCACAGCTGATCTGTTTAGCTTCCCCCCCCCCCCCTCTCATTTTCAGTCACCATTTCAAAAAGTAAATGCTGCTACAGTAGCTTTCCTTTGACTTCACTCCAGATATCAGCTCAGATTTGATCGTGTTATGATGGTTTCCCAGCAGACACAACACCGTTACCTCTCGTACCATGCCCTGCATTTCACTAAGGACTAGATCTAAAATAGCTCCCCCTTTTGTCAGCTCTTGAACCATTGAGCCTGCCATGAGTGGGTAAGTGCGGGGTACAAATGTAACATAAATTTAAAAAATGATCATTTATTACCTCTAGAAATTTTACCTCCCTTGCACTCCTTGATGTAACATTTATCCAGTCAATATTGGGGTAATTGAAATGAAGAAGACAAAATCACCTCCTACTTTAAGGTCAGAACCCACTGCTGTTTCAAAAAAAATAGTGGAGCAAAAAGACCTCAGAAAATCAAGAGCTTCAAACAAAACAGCTGAAAATAATAGAAAGCTCACCTTTAGTCATTTAAAAAACAAAAAAAAAAACCTCCACAAAAAAAAAAAAACAGTGAGTGCCTTACAAAAAGCAGGAACTCGCTGTTCTGTTTGATATTTGGATTTTTAAACTTATTGTGGAGTTTATGTTGGGGTCTATGTATTTTCACACACTAGATAATTGCCCCCCATTAGAGCTTACCTCAACTGATAATTGCTGGAATACCCACATTCTTGGAGTTTATTTTCTTACACTAATAAAACAAAATAATACTGTCATACTCAGAAGTGAAAGGAAAAGTTTATTCTGGAAACAAGTAAATAGTAGCTCAAGCAGAGTCTATTGCAAGTCTGAAATACAGAAAGAAATAATTAGAGAGACTTCCTTATTTCCATGCCAGTTCACTGCCCTCAATTTTTATACAATTGGTTTAGCACAAGTTAGACAATCCGGAAACTAATTTACCATTTTAGCACATTCCACCAACCAATCATCTACTTTCCTGTTCCAAATACATCTGACCTATTCTGACAATTATCAGTTCATATCCTAATCCCTAAAATAGCAGTTATGCCTCCTGGGTCTCAAGGTCGTTATCTTCATCCACCACCTGGCTTCTGTGACTGTCTAAAAAAAAAAGAAACTTTTCCAGCTTCTATAAAGATCATATTCTTTCTTATAGGGACTTGATATTATAAAGTAATATCATGTAAAGTATGAGCCTAAGCAGAATGATATACTTATTATATATATATATATATATATATATATATATATATAAAAAGGAACTTCACCTTTATTATTATACCTTTTGTCTGTTCTATAAAAGCATATAATAGAATCAGTAACTGTTTAATGTTATGCCTTGGGTCATGACCCTTACATAAGCTCTCTGTTTCCTTTCACATTCTGTCTTTTTTTTCTCTCTCTCTCTCCCAGATCTTAAACTTCCCTTTCAGCAGTACCAGGTGCATGCCCACCTCTCTATTTCCCATCTCATGACTGCCCAAGTTGTCACACTTTGATGCGTAAATATGCTTGGACCCAGTCTGATACGGGAAGTGTGTGAGCTATCTATCTATCTATCTGTTATTTTTCACAATTTCAACCTGTAAGCCAAGGCTGAAATTATCACACAGAATAGAATAGTTGTAGTTATTGGAGGGGGTGGGGGTGGGGATAAAGGATTCTTACAGGTAACCCCTTGTGTTCATTATTCAGAGGGGTGCTCTGAAGATAAAAACATCAGGGCCCAAGCCTCCCTAAAGCTCCCTATGTTTATGACCAGTGATGAAGTTGAGCTTTCTACTGTTTTCAGTTGTTGCTGTTCTGTTTGAAGCTCTTGATTTTTGAGGTCTCTTCTCGCCACAATTTTTTGTGAAACAGCAGTGGGTTCTGACTGTGAAGTAGAAGAGGTGATTTTGTCTTTCCTTGATTTTTTTTTTTTTGTCCATCTTTTGTCCTGTGATCATTTTTTTGATGAGATAATTGAAATTACCCTTTATACTGTTGGCCAATTTTACCATATTTCCTAATTCCCTCTTTAACATATCCCCCCCCCCCCCCTCCCTTTGATTGTTCTTCTTCCACCAGGTCTCTTTATACACCTGTTATATCTACCTCTTCATTTACTGCTATGTACTTTAACTGTTTTGCATTTTCAAAAGTCATTTGACAGAGTACCTCGTGAGAGACTCCAGAGGAAAGTGGAGAATCGTGGGATAGGAGGTAGTGTTCTATTGTGGATCAAAAACTGGTTAAAAGATAGAAAACAGAGTAGGGTTAAATGATCAGTATTCTCAGTGGACAAGGGTAGATAGTGGGGTTCCCCAGGGGGTCTGTGCTGGGACTACTGCTTTTTAACATAGTTATAAACTATCTAGAGATGGAAGTAACTAGCAAGTTAATTAAATTTGCTGATGACGCAAAGTTATTCTAAGTTGTCAAATTGCAAGAGGACCTTACGAGACTGGGAGAGTGGGCATCCAAATGGCAGATGATGTTTAATGTGCGCAAGTGCATGTGAGAGAGAGGAATCTGAACTTACAGCTATGTGATGTAAGGTTCCACATTAGGAGTCACAGACCAGGAAAGTGATTTAGGTGTCATTGTTGATAACGTTGAAATTCTGTGCTCGGTGTGCAGCGGCAGCTAAGAAAGAGAATAGAAGGTTAGGTATTAGGAATGGAAAACAAACATGAGAAAGTTGTAATGCCTTTATATCGCTCCATGGTGCAACCACACCTCAAATACTGTGTGCAATTCTGCATCTCAAAGATATAGTGGAATTAGAAAAGGTACAGAGAAGAGCAGCAAGTAATAAAGGGGATGGGATGACTTCCTATGAGTAAAGGCTAAAGCGGCAAGGGCTCTTCAGCTTGGAGAAAAGGCTGAGGGGAGGTATGATAGAGGTCTATAAGATGAGTGGAGTGGATCTGGTAGACATGAATCTCGTTTGCTCCTTCAAAAATACTAGGAGTAGGAGGCATGCAAAGAAGTTACAATGTAATACATTTAAAACAAATTGAAGAAAATATTTCTTCACTCAAGATGTAATTAAACTCTGGGATTCATTGCCAAAGAGTTTGGTAAAAGCAGTTAGCTTAGCGGGATTTAAAAAAAGGTTTGGATAATTTCCTAAAAGAAAAGTCCATTAACCATGAATAAGATGGATTTGGGGAAAATGCGCGTATTTCTAGGATAAGCAGCATAACATATACTGTTTTGGGATTTTGCCAGGTACTGGATTGGCCACTGTTGGAAACAGGATTCTGGGCTTGATGGACCTTCAGTCTGGTCCAGTATGGCAACGCTTATGTTCTTACGTTCTATCTTATTTTTTTATGCTTCTAGCATTGGTATACAAAAATTTCCCTTGCATCTACAAGCAGCTTAGAAGTTGACAGGGATAATTTCCATTCTTTACTCCGCTGTTCCCTTACACTCCTGGATTTCTTTCACTATTGTTGAAATCTCTCTATTGGGATTCCTTAATGGCCTTTTTTAATATCCTTCAAGGATACTGCAGACCAAACGCACTCCTGAGTGACTGTCAACTTTCTCTCCATTTCAGTTTTAAAAGCCTCTTTCTCTTTTTTTTGGTGCTGCAGCCTGGTTCTATCCCAGTTAAGGTGCAGTTCATCCTTTTAGAATAGACTCCCCCTTTTCCAGAATGTTGTGCACTTGCTAACAAATCTAAATCCCTCATCCCTGTACCATCATCTCAACCACACATTAAGACTTCAGATCTCTGCCTGCTTCTTGAATCTTGTGTGTGGAATGGGGAGCATTTCTGAAAATGCTGCCCTGGAGGATTTGGATTTTAGCTTTCCATCTGAGCCTACATTTTGCTTCCAGAGCTTCCTTATCACATTTTCCCATGTCACTGGTATCCACATGTACCAAGAAGACATCTGTCTCCTCCCCAGCACCATCTCGAATTGTATCTAGGTGAAAACATGAGTAACTAAGAATTATGTTCAAATGTGAGGTAGCTCAGGAAAGTAAGACAGGTTCTCAGTGAATTATAATGAATGTGTGCAACTCTGGGTCAGGCCCTGAAATCGGGCTTCCTATTACTCTTTACCAATAATAGAGATGGTATACAACAGATAAAGGTAGCAGGTGATGTTCGTGCAGGACACCAGATGAGCAACTGGATTCAGAAGAGCCCCAGCAGTGAAGTAGCAGATAAAATGACTGGTGGACACCTGAAATGATTATATCGGTCGGATGGTAGCATCAGGCTAGTATTCTTGGTTTGCAGGGCTTTACGTTGGTAAATATGCAGTTATTGGAATTAGGAAAGTCCTTGAAACCAGGCACCAGAGTGGGTGGGGGTCATGCTGGTATCTGTACACAAAGTGCAGGGCACAGTTTGTGCAATAAAGATATCAGCTAAGTAGTCCGGTTCCAGCTGATGGGTGAATTCAGGTTAAAATTCACCCTGCATTGAGCTCTGTTCTTGCAGAAGGTTGTCAATCCAAGCTTTGTATTAAATTTACTCTATATAGACGAGGGGCCTGGAGCCCTTACGGTTACCCCCACCCCCTTTATTTCAAAATGGCTGGCAAACAAGTACTTTGCAGCTTGAAATACTAATACATTGTACACTAAAATTGTGACTGTGTAAGTGGAGCGAATTTGTAGCTTTACAGTGCTTTCTGATAGCACTATATAAGATGGGGACAGCCTGAAGTATAATGGTATGTTTAGCACTCTAGGGTCAGGAAAATACAAGGTATATCCCCAGACCACACAGATCTAAGTTCTAGCTTCTGAGCAATACTGACAAGCAACAGACACAAGGCCCAAGTTATATGAATAGAAATGTATTCTATCAACAAGTAAATTACTGGAATGAAGGAGGCAACAAGTATGGGAAGGTTATGCACAATGCTGGGTCATTCAAAGAAAAATAACTTGCACTTATTAAAAGGGGTTTAAAGTAAATACACACTTAGGCCCTAGGCCCGGAATTCAGGGGCCACCTGCTTATTACCCAGTAGCAGTACAGAGCTGGTTTTATACAGCCTGATGTCTTCTCCTGGAGATGTGTGGCAGGAGGCAAGCAGGAGCTCTGAAGAGTCCCATCAGTGCAGGGAGGTGTAGAAGAAGTCGGAGTATTATGAACTAGGATATATGAGAGGATGTTTGCTCAGATCTGGTGAGATCATCAGATAACGTTTGGACCACAGAGGTGTTCTTATATACCATTTCTAGCTATAGCATGTGGCCGTGGTTAACATAAAACATCACTCCTTGTTCTGGACCTTTTGACCTGGCAAATCACTAGAATGTCCATTTTGCATCAGCAAAGTGCAGTTTCAGGAACTCTTGCACCAAACAGACTGAACAGTCTAATTATGTGTGCTCTGTGGCCACCTTCCATGCCCAGGCTCCGAATTGACTGGGTTAACCTGACTTGGGGTACATGTCACTGTACAAGAATGTTAGGTGAATGCATTAGGTAAGTAGTTCTAACCAATTCCTCCTTGCTGAAGGCGGAGCATGGTAAAATCAGGGTACAGTTTATGCTGTATTGATATATGGCTTAAAGTATTTGGTGCTAGGGTTACCATCTGTTAGTGGTCACATATGTATATGATAGGATTTACAGTATCTGGTTGTTACCACTTACTATAACATTTTACAATAGTCTGTACTACATGCAGATAAACTTTATGGTAAATTTATGCAATTCAGCTCTTATAGGCATATTCTGGAGTTGCCACAAGACCTTTTTGTAATACTTTTGGTTTCTACTTCATTGAGTAATGTTTTGAAAATATTCACAGCTGTGGTTATTTCATCAGATTTGTTGAGGAGTGTGGTAGCCGTGTTAGTCCACTCTTAAGGTTATCAATAGAAATCAAACAAAATAAAACATGGAAAAGAAAATTAAGATGATACCTTTTTTTATTGGACATAACTTAATACATTTCTTGATTAGCTTTTGAAGGTTGCCCTTCTTCCTCAGGATTTCTATTGATAACCTCAGATTTGTTGTACTCTCCCTCCCACTAACACTGGATTGCCTATTGAGATCATGTCCAAACTCTTGGCATCAGAATGTACCTTTCTCTATTTGTACCTGGGGCAATGGAGGATTAAGTGACTTGCCCAGAGTCACAAGGAGCTACTACTATTTATCATTTCTATAGCGCTACAAGGCATACACAGTGCTGTACACCATACACAAAAGACAGTCTCTGCTCAAAGAGCTTACAATCTAGGTAAGACAGGTAAACAGAACAATTCAGGGTAAGGGAGCTGCAGTGGGAATCGAACCCGGTTCCCCAGGTTCAGAGTCTGCTGCACTAACCACCAGGCTGCTACTCCACTTCAGGGAGCAGGGATTTTATTCCAAGTATTTCCTGATCCCAGAGAAAAGGAGGACTCAAATCTCTCCTGGACTTAAGGACATTGAGTGTATTCCTTGTGTTTAAAATAATAGTAATTTTAAATAGCTTCTAGATGCACTTAAATCTATTTTTTGTTAAAAGGAGATTGGCTGTGCTTCCAGGGTCTAGGATGCTTAGTCTACATCCAAGTTGCAGGAAATGCCATTTGACAGGCAATCACCATCTCTAGTATCACATAGTGCTCTTAGCCTAGCATTAGGACCCCACATTCACGCACCCCTCCCCCCATTCATCCCTAAACAGTCATCATTTTTAAAATATCTGCTACTTATGGGCACCTTTTTTGCCTGCTCCCCGTCCATTGTTGTCGGAACAGGAGGAGCCGCAGGTGCCGAGGCAGCTTCCCCTCTGGTTTACCTTTCAGTTTGTTTCTGTCATACAGCAGCATTACAGAGAAAGTTGTTGACTGTGCTGCCCCGGAATCTCCTCTCTGCCTCACTCTGCCCCATAGCTTACTGTTCCGCAGGGGTGCAGCAGAAATGAGACTTCTGGGCTGGCACAGCCAAATTTCTCTGCTGTTGCTGTACAACAGAAACAAGCTAAAAGGTAAACTGGAGGGGGAGGTGTGAAAGAGATTGAGGCCTGGCTGGCTGCAGGGAGACTGCTTGTGAGGTGGGTAGTGGCTAGAAAGTTTGCTTGGGAATTTCTTGCCTTTGTTCCTGACAAGGAGGTTACATTGCGAACAGGAGACTCATGATGTCAAAAAGCTGAAGTCAATTAGGTTGGAAAAGGTACAGCGAAGGGCGACGAAAATGATAGTGGGGATGGGACGACTTTCCTATGAAGAGAGGCTGAGAAGGCTAGGGCTTTTCAGCTTGGAGAAGAGACGGCTGAGGGGAGATATGATAGAAGTGTATAAAATAATGAGTGGAATGGATCGGGTGGATGTGAAGCGACTGTTCACGCTATCCAAAAATACTAGGACTAGAGGGCATGAGTTGAAGCTACAGTGTGGTAAATTTAAAACGAATCGGAGAAAAGTTTTCTTCACCCAACGTGTAATTAGACTCTGGAATTCGTTGCCGGAGAACGTGGTACGGGCGGTTAGCTTGACGGAGTTTAAAAAGGGGTTAGATAGATTCCTAAAGGACAAGTCCATAGACCGCTATTAAATGGACTTGGAAAAATTCCGCATTTTTAGGTATAACTTGTCTGGAATGTTTTTACGTTTGGGGAGCATGCCAGGTGCCCTTGACCTGGATTGGCCACTGTCGGTGACAGGATGCTGGGCTAGATGGACCTTTGGTCTTTCCCAGTATGGCACTACTTATGTACTTATGTACTCCCTTTTCCTCTCCTCCACTCAGCCATCATCCCTGTTCACCCAAAACAAAGCAAACAAACCTCTGAGCTGCTCTATCCAAGTTTCATTCTTTATTTGTAGCATTTCTATTTGATCTCACTTATATTTTCAAACATGCCGGATTGTGCAGCATACAGATGTACCCAGGAAGTATTGGTTTCATTGGTTAGAGTAGTAATTAGTTCTAAATTGTAAATCATTGCGTGTTTGTTTGTTTATTTTTATTAGGATTTATTTATGGCCTTTTTTGAAAGAATTCACTCAAAGCAGTGTTTGGAGGGGCTGGTTATAGTGACCCAGAAGCAGAGATGTTTTCACCTGGTAAAGGGCTACCAAAACACAGCTTAACAATCAGACTTACTATTTATAAGTACAATTAAAAAAAAAAAAAAAAATTAAGTTGATACCTGGGAGCATTTAACATCATTGTTTTTTTTCCTGTGCTCTACATCCAAAGAAAAAGATAGCATATGGAAACTTGCTCCTTTTGTTTTATGGCATGTAGTGGTATATTATAAAAATGCACTTGTTTTCTTTTATTACTGCTATTTCACAGAGCTTCCTTCTTGCAGAAATTCTGTCCTGAGTCAGTCTAAATGTGCCAACTTTGTCCAGTTCAGCACACTATTAGCTGCCAAGTTCATACAAAATTATGTTCAGTGGAAAATAAATCTGTTGGCTCAGTCTGCTTGCTATGTGAATATTCCATCATTCTTCCATTATTGCTACCAAGTATTTCTTATCAAGGGCAATTGCTTTAAACTTTTTTTCTAATTTGTTTATCCAGTCTACATTTTATTTATTAGGATTTATTTACCACCTTTTTGAAAGAATTCACTTAAGGCGGTGCACAGTAAGAATAAATCAAACATAAGCTTTGGACATGCACATGGTTTTTGCTTTTTAAACCCAAAGGTGAATCTTAAGGGTGGTTGAACAGTTAGGTATATACTGTGTTTCTGACTTTAGTTGTTTTGGACTATTTTGGTCCTACTGATCTGTACATTTGCTGTCTAGAATTTCAGAAGATGGAATGAGAAAAATTAACATTTGGATGTACTCTGTTGAAGATGTTTACTTTTGCAATGTGTGTATGGATGCCTATTCTGGTGTTTGCATGTGATAATGTTTGAATAGCTGCCTATACTTATGGCTATGATTTCTGAACATGCAGCTTTGTTAAAGGACAGACACTTATAAATGCCCAGTTGTGTGTATATACTAATCTGGGCGTCTAAATGGCAGATGACGTTTAATGTGAGACAAGTGCAAGGCGATGCATGTGGGGAAAAAAGAACCTGAATTATAGCTACGTCATGCGAGGTTCCACGTTAGTAGTTAAGGAACAAGAAAGGGATCTGGGTGTCGTCGTCGATAATACACTGAAACCTTCTGCTCAGTGCGCTTCTGCGGCTCGGAAAGTGAATAGAATGTTGGGTATTAGGAAAGGTATGGAAAATAGGTGTGAGGATGTTATAATGCCGTTATATCGCTCCATGGTGCGACCGCACCTTGAGTATTGTGTTCAATTCTGGTCGCCGCATCTCAAGAAAGATATAGTAGAATTGGAAAAGGTGCAGCAAAGGGCGACTAAAATGATAGCGGGGATGGGACGACTTCCCTATGAAGAAAGACTAAGGAGGCTAGGGCTTTTCAGCTTGGAGAAGAGATAGCTGAGGGGAGACATGATAGAGGTATATAAAATAATGAGTGGAGTGGAACAGGTGGATGTGAAGCGTCTGTTCACGCTTTCCAAAAATACTAGGACTAGGGGGCATGCGATGAAATTACAGTGTAGTAAATTTAAAACAAATAGGAGAAAATATTTCTTCACCCAACACGTAATTAAACTCTGGAATTCGTTGCCGGAGAACGTGGTGAAGGCGGTTAGCTTGGCAGAGTTTAAAAAAAGGTTAGACGGTTTCCTAAAGGACAAGTCCATAAATTGCTACTAAATGGACTTGGGAAAAATCCACAATTCCAGGAATAACATGTATAGAATGTTTGTACGTTTGGGAAGCTTGCCAGGTGCCCTTGGCCTGGATTGGCCACTGTCGTGGACAGGATGCTGTGCTCGATGGACCCTTGGTCTTTTCCCATTGTGGCATTACTTATGTACTTATGTTTCAGACATATCCACCTACTTTCTCCCATGATATGACTGAATTCTATTATTTTGTCTGCAACAAAGCTACTAAGTAGTACACTTAAAACAAATTGGATAAAGTATTTTCAGTAATGCCTTTTTTTATATGTTCCATGGCTGGTAAAAGGGGTGTGGTTACTATGGGAGTGTGGCTGCTGTAGGGGAGGAGCCATAAATAGTGACCCTGCCCCTAAAGTTGCACTGCATGAGTCCAGTACCTTTTTTCTTACAAAAAAAGCACTGGGTATTCTATACATGAATATTCAGTGTTGGTATTTAGATGCTGTCTGGTGCTTAATATCCAGGTTTATCTTGCCTCCTTGTGGTCCTAACTAGATTTGGGCTGTTAACCCATTAGTACAGTGCTTCTCAACCCAGTCCTTGGGGCATACCCAGACAACTGGGTGTTGAGGATACCCAAAATGAATATGCATAAGATTTGTACGCCCTGCCTCCTTAGTATGCTAATCTATCTTGTGCACATTCATTGTAGGTATCTTGAAAACCCAGCTGTCTGGGTGTGCCCCAAGGACTGGGTTGAGAACCACTGTTAGTGGACTGAATATCACTTCTAAGTAGGTAAATGGCAACTCCATCTAGGCTCTGTCCTAGCACTACCCAGATACTGCTGTCAGCCCATATTTTTAGCACATTATCCAGATAATGCTGCTAAATTTGGTTATGTACCTAGTGAGCAGGACTTTCCTGGGTAGTAGTGACTCTTGTCTGGATATGTACTGAGTATCAACCACAAAATTCTTACCTGTGGTAGCGGTGCATTTAAACTGGTGAGGCACAGATTTCTATATTTGGATGATTGATGGCATAGCCCCCTCCTATGATATATATTTGACCAGCAAGTTAACACAACCGTCCCAGCGTTAGAATCACTAGAGTTCGTAATCAGCTACCCCATTTCATCTCACTTGAAATTCAGAGGAGATCTACTCAACGTAATTCAGGCAAAAAGCCCTTTCTAAAGGGTCTGTGTGTGTGTATATAGATATGTATGTATATATACACACAGACCCTTTAGAAAGGGCTTTTGCCTGAATTATGTCTATTATATATATATATAGCAGGGACAACAGGGTTGGAAATATTTCCATGAAGCATGCTTCTCATATTTTTCCTACCATGCACCTCCTCTCTTGTTATCACTCTGTATTCTGCTAAGGTGCTTTAATGATGCAAATATTTTTTGGTTATAAATTACTTTAGTTACAAGGTTTCATAGATCATTTTCTTAATGGTTATGTGCACTGAAATCTAATGACTGAGCTAGTTGCTATGTGTACTGCTGACTAGTGGTGTAGCTGTAGCTGTAGTTGAGTCGTGCTTTTAAATCAGGGACTTATATCTAGATATGCTATCACACTTGGTTTAATTTTATTCTCTCCAAAAAAATGGAATATTTGGGTACTGTTGCATTCAAAATACGCCAGTCCCTGTGTGTCTGCCCTGGTAGGGAGTGAGTTGGGAAAGATTCCACTTGTTCAGCACTTAAGTTCTGCATGTTTAACTAAAATGCCATCCATCACAGAACACGGCATGTATAAAATCAATGACATACTTTAACAAAATAGACAGCAAAAGCTTTTTAAAATAACTTCCTTAGTTGCCACCTAAAAGATACATAGTCTCTACTTAAGAAGACAGTAAATTCAGTTTCAAAGGTCCAGTTGCAGAAAAAGCAGTGGAGGTGTGTTTAAAGGTGAGATAAAAATACACAGAAATCCTGCTTTTCCTGCCTTCTTTCTCGGTCCCATTTGTTTTCACCTTAACTATCCACACCCCTTTCACCAGATAAAATGCATATCTGTGATGAGGTCCTACATGGCTGCCCATTAGATCTAAACCTGGAAGGGCCATATAGGAAAACACATATTCATATGGTATGTATTTAGTATTTCCCTTACCAGGAAAATGAGTTACATGTGCTATTAAATGACAAACATTCCCTATACATGACTCTAATATAGGATTGGGGGGGGACCTCATGTTCTGTTCTTTTTGAATCGTAGGAGCTTGGACCAGAGAGGGAAAATGCATCATCTTGACCTAGAACTAAGAGCAATCTCTACTGGTCTGAAAGCATTCAAACATGGTTGACAAAGATCTTAATCCAGTCAAACAATCAAGTAGCAACTTAACAATGCTATCCAAGCGTACTATTTTCTAGACAGTGAACGGTAAAAACAACACACAAAAAAGAAAACAAATTATATAACAGACGCAAAGTGTCAACAATTAGAAGAAAAAGCATAAATTTGAAAAACTGATCATCGTTTCAAAATCTACTGTAAGCAAAATCTGACTGGGATGGATTGGTGTGAAAACATTTATACTGTGCTCCTGTTCTATGGACTGCTCTTGATGGCTTGATGTAACAGAAAATTGAAATCACGATGTAACTGCTTTTTAGCTTGAATTTTAAATATATATTACTTTATTGTACTTAGCCTTATGGCTTTCTGAGAAGGAAACTTTAATATGAACAAGAGAACCAATTTCCACTTAACAAAATGAATGTGCTAACAATCAAAAACAAAAAGTGGAAGAACAATCACTTTATAAATCAAAACCATAATGTATTAATTCTCAGAGTGGAGGAAAAACCTCATTCACCCGAGCAGTGATTTTCTCAAAGAAATTTGACATAGCTAATATCAACCGGACTGTGGTATTATAGGTTAAACTACCTCCACTCATGTTATTTGTTCAACAGTCTAAGGCCTCAATACTAATAAACAGGATGAAACTGCACCTATCTTAAAGATCCAACTGGAGCCTGTTTCACCAGTGGCTTCTTCGGGGGAGGGGGGGGGAGGAATCATCATACTTAAGTGACTATAAAAAATGGAGTCACAAAGCAAAGATAAGTACATATATAAGGCAGTCCAGGACTCGCTGTTTCAATCATTGCTATAACTTTTCCCCACAGCCCCTATGAGTCAAAATGGTGCCAACTTGCCTTGTGGACACCACAAAATATAACCACTGCATCATACAGGAAGTTGTCATCATCCAGTCACATTCAAAAAATATCCTATGTAATCCAATCACCATCTCATCACAAAAACACGGTCCAATCAATGGCGTTATTGAGGCTGCTAGGGTCTAAAACATGCAAGCAATTAATCCATTGTTCTCATTGCATGAGCTTACTGTGTCGCCTCCATGGCGGACCACTGTCACATGATCAATAAAACACACAAAATCTTCAAAAATGGGTTGAGCAGCAATACAGTGAGCCACTAACTGGATTCTCGACTTGAGGAGTCGTATTGCTAAACAATGTTCATTCTAATGAGTAATGGCTAGATGGTCTTTTGTTACATCTACATTTTAATATGTACACAACGTGATCCATCTTAACAGGTGTTAAAACATCTGATAAGACTTATTGTCCACAGGGTTCGCAAATGAAGTGAGTGCTTCCATCATAGGGCAAGATTTACAGCGTCAACATCTTTAGTGCCCGAGCACTGGTGTTGACTCCTGCTCCAATGATGGCCCAAGTAACATAGCTGGACTCAATAATTTTCTTAGTTTTCTGTTCCTCGAAAAAGCTACCCACAAGGTGTGAACTCAAAAAAATGGAATGCGTCCGCATAATATCCCAATTTCTTCTAATCATGATCGCCACCACTTCCCTCCTGACTTGAATCTCAATATGAAAGTATCAGTCTTGTCACTATGAGACATAGTTGATTTACTCAAATCTTTTAACATATCTAGGTTGTTAAATTTTGTCTACCAGTAAGCTGCCTTCGAAACATTCTTAAGATGTCCAAGTCTTTGCATGAGAGGGGCTAACACATGAGCCTGTAACTTGAATTTGTTGTCATCACAAATCCTGTGAAAATGTAGAAATCCTGAGTAGAGTAAATTATTCAACCAGTGGGGATGGCAGTTGGTTTCTTATACACTTTGATTAGAAAATGGTCAATTTTTTTGCGAAATCTCAACATACACCAACCAGGATTTGTTGAAAGATGCAAGTAAGTCCACTATGATGTCTCATGGTGACAACTGATACTTTTGTTTTGAGATTCAAGTTGGGAGGGGAAGTGGTGGCAAATACCATCAGAAGAAATTGGGATGTTATGCAGACCCACCCTGTTTTTTGTGATCACACCTTGCAGATAGCTTTCTATCCAGGGACATAAATCTAAAAGAAGTACCATTTTTTCACACATGTAACCTCTGCACCCTTATATAGACATGGATTATATATGCAGAATGTAGATATGCATGTCTTGCAGAAAGCAAGGCTATGCAATGTCAGTCGATATGGGATTGGCTTATAAGGCAACAGTTCAATTCTACATAAGGCCTACCTTAACTGTGCTGAAAAGGAGGTCTTAAACATCTGACTTAGTGATAGGGTATGCAAAAGAACATGGAAACAGAGAATTTTGACACTTATTCTCGGTGGATGAGAAGTCTGTCTGAGAATGGTGCCACCAAGAAGAAACTTTAAATGAACTCAACCCAAGGAAGTGTGCTTGTCGTGGAAGGGTCTGCCAAGTGGTCTCAATTTGAGGTGAAATTGAAACATTGGGATACTATCAAAAGAGAAAGTTTGCAGGGTGATCTCAACTATCAGCATCCAAACAAAAGACCAAAGCGCTTGCCATCATGATGAAAATACCAGATTTTACTGGAGAGGTTAATTGGACTCACGAGTTTATGCATAGAAATTTTGTCAGGGCCAGAACCACAGTTCAGAGGCTACCAGAACATTGGGAAAAGAAAATGGTTAACAAGAGTCTTAAAGGTAATCTTTTACCAGGAAGCATTTTTAACATGGACGAAGTCCCTGTGGCATTCGCCACACCAGCAACTAGAACAGTGGCTGAGTGAGGCAGCAAAACAGTCTCAATTACATCAACAGGCCATGAATGGAGCAGTTTCACTGTTAACCTGTGATGCCGATAGGAGGAAATTGAAAACATTGTCCATTTTCAAACACTCAACTATTCCTCATGAAAACTTTCCTCTTTGTGGTCGTGATAGTCAACAAAAATGGCTGTATGAATGAAGTCATTATGAAAGAGTGGGTTGATAAGTGCTTCCATGCTCGATCTGGTGGATTTTTTGCTCAGAAGTCTTTACTTATATTTGATTCAATGGCAGCCCACAAACTTGAAGATGTTAACAAAAAAAAAATCCCTGGCGGGCTTACTTACAAACTACAACTGCTGGACATCGCCATCAATCACGCATTTAAAACGCTCATAAGAAAAGAGTGAATGTGAGAAGGAACTCATTCATTCTCTCCTTCCAGTATACAGTGACGCACAATATATACAGAAGTTTGCTGTTGGGTAGAGAGTGCTTGGAATGCTGTGAAACCAACTACCATTATCCATGGCTTTCAAAAGGTAGGCTTACTCG
The DNA here is from genome assembly GCF_901765095.1 of Microcaecilia unicolor. Lineage (NCBI taxonomy): Eukaryota > Metazoa > Chordata > Amphibia > Gymnophiona > Siphonopidae > Microcaecilia > Microcaecilia unicolor. Next base: position 29,369,549 of record NC_044032.1, on the reverse strand, counting down.
AGAACAACAGCTTTACCATATTCAGACTCCAGTGGTGATGAAGAATGAAATGGGAGATGACGAAGCTGAAGCATTTGCTGAAGAACATTTTGCTGACACTGACTTTAAAAGCTTTACTTCTGGTGATGAAGAGGAAGATGATGCCCAAGAAATTTACTTTTCAACTTGTGAATGATTGGTGAAATTCATTTGTAATTGCTATCTTTTTGCTATTGGTTAAATAAAGATATACAGTTTATTACTCAATTCGCATCTCAGTCTATTGTCTGGTAATGTAAGGGCCGGGGCTGACTTGGAAATAGAGTAACATGGGAGATAAGGGCGGATTATAAATAGTAAATCTAAATCCTGTTCTAAATTTAAAATAGTGTATAATCTGCGGGTTATATACTCAAAAATATCGTATTGAATCCAGCTCTGTTATTGGGCCATCGTTGGAGCAGGAGTCAACACCAGTGCTTGGGTACCATAGATGCAGACGACGTAAATCTTGCCCTATGATGAAAGAACTCCCATTTGTGAACCCTGTGGATAAGTCTTTATGTATTGAGATGTTCTAACACCTTTAAGGCAGATCACATTGTGCACATATTAAAATGTAGATGTAACAAACTATATGTTGGCAAAACTGTCTGGCCATTACACAATAGATTGAATGAACATCGTTCAGCAGTACTATGACTCAAGTTGGGAGTCCTGTTAGTGACTCACTGTATTGTTGCGTAACCTGTCCTTTGAAGATTTTGTTTATCATGTGACGATGGGCTGATGTGGAGATCACAGCAAGGAAGCTCATACAGCGATGGGATTCATTGCTTGCATGTTTTAGAGCCTAGCAGCCTCAATAACACCATTGAATGGATTGTGCTTTTGTGATGAGATGGTGACTGGATAACGTTGGACATTTTGATTGGTGTGATTGGATGACTTGACTTCCTGTATAACGCAGTGGTTATATTTTGTGGTGTCCACAAGGCAGATTGGCACCATTTTTGATTTGCATAAGCTGCAGGGGAAACGTTATGGCATGATTAATACCAGTTCAGGATTGCCTTATGTATGTACTTATTTTTGCTTTCACTTGTTTTGACACCAGGTTTGTTTTTATAGGCGCTGAAGTATGATGATCCCCTGAAGAAGCCACTGGTGAGACAGGCTCCTGTTGGGATATTTTTTTTTTTAAAGATAGGTGCGATTTCACTCCTCTTATTATCATTAGGTAACATAGTGACATAGTAGATGACGGCAGAGAAAGACCTGTACAGTCCATCCAATCTGCCCAACAAGATAAACTCATATATGCTACTTTATGTGTATATCTGACCTTGATTTGTATCTGCCATTTTCAGGGCACAGACCATAGAAGTCTGCCCAGCACTAGCCCCCCCCCCCCCCCCCCCCTCACCGGCTCTGCCACCCAATCTCCACTGAGCTTCTGAGGACCCATTCCTTCTGAACAGGATTCCTTTATGTTTATCCCACGCATTTTTGAATTCTGTTACCATTTTCATCTCCACCACCTCCTGCGGGAGGGCATTCCAAGTGTCTAGATTGTTGAATTAATACCATTTTCATGTTTGTTCTTTACCTATGATGCTACAGCCCGGTTGATATTAGCGGTGTTAAAAATTTGAGAAAATCACTGCTTGGGGGTGTGAGGGTTTTTCCTCCACTCTGAGGATTACATTATGGTTTGATGATTTGTGTTAGCTTTTGAGAAGGAAAAACAAAATTTAATAAAACCTGTAACAATGAAGTATATTTGGAGTGATGTCTTCAGGGGGCTAGTTTTGTGCACACCCATGGCAGTTATGAACCTCACTACTAAGCCAGGGTAGATATGACCTGTATATCGTTTATGGTGAACATCAGCAGTAGTACTTTGTATCTGTCAGAGCTTCCTTCTGGAATTGCAGATGTTATAAGTATAGGCAGCTTTCCCTTAGCTGCTTTGGTGCTTTCTGTTTAGACCAAGTGTGTGGTAGTTTTTCCCCTAGCTGAGTAAATTATCTAGGCCAGGAATTGAACTGTTGTTACTTTTCTGGCTGCACGTTACTCTACTTCCAAAACAATGGTCCTGTGTATTTATCATAACCACTTATGTAATTCAGAAGTAAAGTCCATGACTGTTCATTTATTTATTTATTGCATTTGTATCCCACATTTTCCCACCTCTTTGCAGGCTCAATGTGTCGGTATTAGTGGATAGTAGATTAGGAGAGAACAGTTACTGTTACATAAAGAATAGCATAATCGAAGTTTAAACAAGTAAATATAAGTAGTAAACAGTACTGACAATGGGTAAGGTGGAGATGCCATGGAAATTAACGTAATCAAAATTTAAACAAGCAGATCTAAGCAAAAACATTGTTGATAATAGGTAGGTTGCGATGTATTACATTTATAGTTGCTGCTTTTATTGGTATGCTTTGTTGAATAGGTGGGTACATAAGTACATAAGTAGTGCCATACTGGGAAAGACCAAAGGTCCATCTAGCCCAGCATCCTGTCACCGACAGTGGCCAATCCAGGTCAAGGGCACCTGGCACGCTCCCCAAACGTAAAAACATTCCAGACAAGTTATACCTAAAAATGAGGAATTTTTCCAGTCCATTTAATAGCGGTCTATGGACTTGTCCTTTAGGGTCTTCAGGGATTTGCGAAAGTTAGTTCATAAGTATTTTTTAAGCTGCGCAGCAATGCGTTCCATAACTGTGTAGTCAGGTAAGAGAAGTTTGACGCATGCATTAGTTTGTATTTTAGGCCTTTACAACTGGGGAAGTGAAGATTAAGGAATGTTTACTTTGTATTAGTGTTAAAGGTTTTATTAGATCAATTAGAAATTTCTCAAATGTAGACCCCTAGTGCTGCTTTGGCATGAGTATGCAATACATATGGGCAGAAATGAGTTGTGCTACAGCTTGTAGGTAACAAGTCTTTATATTTGGCTAAAATAATACATTTTGACTAACTTCGATTATCTTCATCAGGCCAGTAAAAAGCACAGTTGTGCTGGATTTAGATAATTGGATTTTGTCACTTGCATTTGTCAATACAGGTCAGTTAAGGATATTGGAGAAGGGTTTTGAAAGAAATGATATACAACTTATAATGGATGAGAGAGCAAGTATCTTTTGGTATTTTTTATTCAGTCATCCTAATTTCAAATGTTTGCCCCATATTTGTATATATTCAAGTGAACTAATACAACAAGAATGGGTCATTGCTTAAGGTATGTGTGTGTGTATATAAGCATAATTTTCATAAAATATTGGAACTCACCTTTGTATTCTTGTTTTCAGGACTATACTGCTGAGTGTTATCTCCTTGCTTAATGAGCCCAACACCTTCTCTCCTGCCAATGTGGACGCCTCAGTAATGTTTAGAAAATGGAGGGACAGTAAAGGAAAAGACAAAGAATATGCTGAAATCATTAGGTAAACTGTGCAAGAGAAATAGGAACATAGATGCTTTAAAATCTGGTGCATTTATCCCACATTGACCATTTCAGTTTTTATATTTGCCAGACCATTGAGTACCAAGAGCAGCAAATCTGAACACAATTGCTGCTGTTTTCAGTGCTGTTCAGTGATCCAAATCCATGTTAGACATTCTCATCCAGAATTAATGGTCATGGTAGGAGTCAGAAGTTAGGTATTCAAACTGATTTGAAGCTTTTATATCTCAAGGACATTATGTGTAAAAGACGTTCTGAAAGTCGGTTAAGTTTCTTCACTACCATGGTTGTTCAGGTTATTCGATCTTTCAAACTCTTTATCCAGCTGTTAGGTAATGTTTTTTTCTCTTCTCAAATAGTTCAACTAAATTAATAGCCATTATGCCATCTGCCTTAGAGCCTAAATTCTATATCTGGAAAGTAGTAATACATATGGTCTTATCAGAATGATTTTAAGGAAAACATTTTACTTAATGAAAATTGTGTTCTTGATCTAAACAGATGCTTATCGTAATATGGGCTATTCTGTGTGGGTTTCATTTCCTTGGTGGAAACATCACTGATTTTTTTGTGTGTATGTGACCATCTCTGGCAGATCCAGATTTTGAGTATGGCCAGTTTCTCAATGCTATGGGTCCATCAGCAGGCTGAAAATGTTACATACGTTTGAACATCTATAACTTTTTATTTCACACAAAGGTACAGGGTTCGGACTGTTATGTTACAATTTATTCTAATAGGATTCCTTAAAACCTAATTTTGTTTCTGATGACTTTAGTCACCTTTTCCAAGAGATGGCTACTGTGGTACCTGTAGTTTTACTGCATATGTGCGCGCACACACATTTTAAAAATAATTTTATATAAATAATTAGGGCTGCACGTTAATCATGGTTAATGCTGCAATTTAACGTTTAGTCACGATTTAAATATTGCAGCTAATTAAATTAATTGTCAACACCCCTGTCAACAGTGTGATCAGCATCTCTCTGCACTGTCCTTTACCTTCAAAGTTGCCTAGACAGCAGGGGCAGCACAGCATTGTCTTTATATGCTGCCTGTTCCAGAGGCTCCCTCTGACCTGTCCCACCTCTGAGGAAGCAGGAAACTGCTTCAGAGGGGGCGGAGTGGCTGAGAAGGAGTCTCTGGAGCAGGCAGCATATATAGACACTGCTACACTGCTCCTTCTGTGTAGGCAACTTTTGAAAGTACAGGAAAGTTGGTGAGGTTGAAGTACAGGGAGAGATGCCATTCTGCTGCTGACAGGTGGGGTGGGGGGGGAGGGACGAGAGATCATAAGATGTGGAATTCCTGGACTGAGCCTGGGGAGTGGAGGAGATGGGCAATATGCTGGACACTGGAGGGTAGTTTTTATTTTTTTTTCCTCTCTTTTCTTCTCATTTTGGTCTTTTAATCACACAGTTAATCATGATTGAAATTTTTTAAACATGTAAAAATTTTTAATCGAAATGCACCCCTAATAAATTTGTATTTAGATTCTCCAAGGACAAGCAGGATATGTAGATGACATCATCCATGGAGCCCTGGAACGAATGCTGCAGAGTGTTCTGTTTATTCTAGAAGCTTTGGTCTGTCCTACTGTGCATGCATGTGGGACACTCCATTTTGCTTTTTTTTTTGTTTGGCCTTCCTGCCTTTTTTTTTTCCCCCAGTGTGAGTAGCATGTGACATTTGTTTTTATTTTCTTTTTGTTCCCCTTAAGTTTTACTGTTTAGCATTTTTAATTATTTTTTTTTTTGTTCATGGCCTACTTATGCCTGAGCTCCTGATTGGGACCTCTTTCAAAAAAAAACAAAAAACAATCAATTGGCTTAAGTTTTGCTTTGGCTGTTTTTCCCCAATATGTATCAAAAGCCTCCCAGTGGGTTTAAGAAGTTCTTAGTGCAGTAGGACCATGTCTCTGACAGATCCTTACAACTGGTGCCTGCTGTGCCTTGGACCTAATCATGTCCTCTCATTGTAAACTCTATTTTTAAATACAGAAAAGAACACAGAAAAGTAGAGGCCCTGCATGAGAATCTTCTTGGTGTACCAAAGTCCGGTACATCTGAATTGGAGGCATTGATCCCAGTGGCATCAGGAGCTGCACCATTTTTGATTTCACCTAGGATTGGTTCAGCGCAACATGATTTTTGTTTAGTATGACATTCTTTGGGTTGGGAGCAAGTGGTTAAGGGACCTACTCATGTTCATGGTTATACTATTGATTTGTGTTTTATCTGTCGAACTATTGCTAATGATCCTGATTTTTCTTTGTCTAATACTCCAGTGCCTCGGACCGATGATGGTTTGATTTCTGTTTCTTTCTCATCTAAAAGACAGTACATCCCCAGTTTGAGATAGATGGTTTGCATTCCTTATGGTGTTCTAAACTGTCCTTTAGATTCTTTAAAGGTAGAAGATGCAATTGATTTTTGGGAATTCTCTTTGACGGAGAGTCTTGATGTCATAGCTCCTTTAGAAATTAGTGTTAAAAACATGTGTTGCTCCCTGGTTTTCAGATGATATTAAGTTGGCAAAACAGGACTTACAGAAGAAAGAAAATGTGGTGTAAAACACATAATCAAGAGACCCTTGTAGATTATTGTGCTAGTTTGCAAGATTGTCAGCAGCTTTCTAAGACATCTAAGAGAATATTTTGATATCTCAAGCACCTAATGATAAAGAACTTTTTTCAGTAGTGGAGAAATTTTCAAGTTCTATTAGACTCTTATGGTAATTTAACTGGGCAAGACTTTCAGATGATATTTTTTACTACTACTACTACTATTTAACATTTCTACTACTACTAATCATTTCTGTAGTGCTACTAGACATACGTAACGCTGTGTATATGTATGCAGATACTTTCTCTGTCCCTAGAGGGCTCACATTCTAAGGTTTTTTTGGGTTTTTTTTTTGTACCTGGACAGTGGAGGCTTAACTGACTTGCCCAAGGTTACAAGGAGCTGCAGTGGAAATGGAACGCAGTAGCGCTGGTCCTCCAGTCTTTTTTTTTTTTTTCTGTGCAGCTGAAAGGATGTGCTTTGTGTTCTCTCTCTAATGCTGTGCTGTAGTTTTCAGTGAGTGCCTTCCCATGGAGGTGTTGAGGTTTTGGGTTTGTTTGTTTTTTTTTTTACTTAAGTTACTTTCCTATTACCTTCCTGTTAACCTTTTACGTTCTTTCAGCATTTTTAGGTTTCCTTTTTCATGATTGGCTGCATGGTTAGGCCACAGTCCCATCCTCAATTTGATCACTTCAAAAATGAGGAGTTTAATTTAGCCGAGATTCTAATTTCAATATCCAAGAACCCAGTGGCTTCAAGTGGTGGACCAAGTGTAGGCACATGATTTCTGTCACGCACCCGCGTAATTTGTGCATCGGGTGCCTTGGCGCATCATGACCCCTCTGTTTGTATATGCAGGCGAGAACCCATAGGGTTCAACTGGCTCAAATGGAGCATCTTTTTGGCTCTTTGAAGGCCAGACCATCGTCTTTGGCATCGGCGACATTGGCATCAAGTGGGTTTCCACCTGCCTCGACACCAGGTGCTGTTAGCATTCCTTGGGACCAGTCAACATCGGGCCCAACACTGAGACGACGCTCTTATTCGGCGGCATCCTTATCGGCACCAGGGGACTGAACGAAGCGCCAGGAGCACCAAGGCATCGGGCTCTGCAATACCTGAGAAGTGCCTGCATTGGGAGGACCACTTCCCCTCCGTGGAAGTGGTGTCATCGTGCCAGTTGAGTGGCCAGGTTTCCTCCACCGGTTTGGCTCCAGCTCCCATACCTTTGCCAATGCCCGCCTTCGATGAGCAGTTCTGAAGCATGCTCTGAGAGCAGCTGGTGCAATTGTTGCAGGGAGCTCCCCCTTGACATCAAGGGAGCTTGCAGAACAGCCCCAGGCCATCTCCGAGGCTCCATCGATGCTGATAACCATATCCTCAATGCCACACAAGGTGTCTAACATGAAGTCTGAACATGCAGTGCCTCCTCCTACATTGTGGGAGGAAACTTCCCCAGAGTCTGAGGGAAGGACTGCATCTTGAGGCTCTTCAGAGCATGGATATTGTTCCACTAGGTCGAGGCCGGTGCAGACTGTGTCTTCTTATTCTCGATATGAGCAAAAGAGACCGCTCTTGGGAATCAGATGAGGATCCACATTACTTCTCAGAGGAGGAATCATATGGCATCACACCAGAGCCCTTACCACCTCAAAAGATGAAAATTTCCTCCCGAGACGCTCTTTCACCAGTTTTGTGAGGGAGATGGCTGTAGCTGTCCCATTTAAGTTGGAGGCGGAGGAGGAGACAAGGGCAGAAATGCCATCTGATCTGGGCTATAAGTCTCCTAAGGAAGGAGTCACTGCACCATTGCACCCTATCCTTAAGGACGCATTGTTCAACTGGGTTGGGGAGCTCATGTGGATGGGCTTCACACTCGGGGCCAGTGGTCCACTCAGGAGGGTCAGTTCCACATCAATCTCGAGCTCCGGGCCTTTTGGAACACTCTACAAGCTTTCAGAGATAGACTTCAGAACCAAATTGTTCAAATTCAAACAGCCAACCAGGTTGCACAGAGGGGTACATGATCCTATCCCTTGGGTCAGGAAGCGGTAGGGGTGTGGCAGTGGGCTCTTCTTTACTGGATGGACCTCCGTGCCACTTACCTGCCCAGCAAAAGCAACTGCCTGGTGGACTGAGCAGGATATTGCAGCTGCACAAGTGGTCTCTAAACATGAGCATAGCCTGGAAGATCTTCCAAGAGTGGGCACCACCTTGGTGGATCTTTTTGCCACTCATCTGAACAACAAGGTCCCTCGGTTCTGCTCCAGGCTCAAGTCACATGGCAGACTTACATCTGATGCCTTTCTCCTGCATTGGGAACAGGGTCTTCTGTATGCATATCCTCCCATTCCTCTCATAGAGAGGATGTTTGCTGAAACTCAGTCAAGATCAGGGCTTAGTTGCCATGGCAGATTTGGTTCCCTCTTTTGCCAGTGTCCTCCGAAGATCCATGGACTGTTTTTTGACCCTCATCATGCAGAACGAAGGGTCCCTTCTGCATCCCAATCTCCAAGCTCTGGCCCTCACGGCTTGGAGGATGAGAGCATAGAATTTGGGTCTCTTGGATTGCCTGAGGGTGTCTCCTGTATTTTCCTGGCTTTCAGGAAAGATTCAACTAAGAGGTGTTACTCTTTTTTTTAAATGGAGAAGGTTTGCCTTCTGGTGTGAGGGCAAGGCCTTTCTTGCCCTACACAAAAACTGCTTGAGTACCTCCTGCACCTTTCTGAGTCTGGTTTAAAAAACAACTCTGTAAGGGTCCATCTTGGTGCAGTCGGTGCTGATTGTGTAAGAGGCAAGTCCATCTCTGTACAGTCTTTAGTTATTTGCTTCATTGGAGGTTTGTTGTTGACAAAGCCCCCAATCAAATCTCCCATTGTGTCATGGGATCTGAACGTTGTCTTCACCCAGCTGATGAAAGCTCCTTTTGAGCCTCTGCATACCTGCCATCTGAAGTTTGTGACATGGAAAGTCATATTTCTGGTGGTGGTCACTTCAGCTCACAGGGTCAGTGAGCTCCACACCCTGGTAGCTCATCCACCGTATATTAAGTTCCATCACAACAGAGTAGTCTTCTGCACGCACCCCAAGTTCCTTCCTAAGGTAGTGTCGGAGTCTCATCTTAACCAGTCAATTGTTCCAACATTTTTCCCAAGACCTCATGCCCATCCTGGTGAAAAGTGTACTGTATACCTTAGACTGCATGCGAGCCTTAGCCTTCTACATGGAGCAGACTAAAGCCCATACAGTTCACTCAGCTTTTTGTTTCTTTTGATCCCGACAAATTGGGGGTGGCCATCAGCAAACTCACTTTCAAACTGGATAGCAGACTGCATCCCCTTTGCTTATACTTAAGCTGGGCTGACTCTTAAGGGACATGTCATGGCTCTCAATGTTGGAGCCATGGTAGCATCGGTAGCCCACTTGAGCTCAGTCTCCATAGAGGAGATTTGCAAGGCTGTGACGTGGTCTTCAGTCCACACATTCACATTACACTATTGTCTGTATCAGGATACCCGACACAACAGGTTCGGATAGGCAGTTCTGCAGAATCTGTTCAGTGTGTAGAATTCAGCTCCACCCTCCTAGGCCCTGTTTTAATCTGTTCCAGATTGTACCTCCACAGCTAGTATGTATATAGTTTTAAGGTTGAATCAGCTTTAGTCTCGATGTTTTATATATTTGTTGCATTTGTATCCCACATTTCCACCCATTTGCAGACTCAATGTGGCTTACAATAATACATCCTAACATCGTCAATCAAGAGTAGATAAAACAATTAGTTACATAGAGAACAAGTGTAACACAATGGATATAATCATCAATTCAATAAATCAGAAAACAGACTGATTAAACAGTTCGATAAATCAAAAAACAGACAGATTCCCTAGTAAGTAATGATGTGTTTAGAGTTCCTGTTATTAATTATTATGGGTAGTCTTGGTAAAAAGGTAGGTCTTTAGTGATTTTTGAAAGTTGGTAAGGTCATGAATATTTTTTACGTTAAGTGGTAGTGTATTCCACAGTTCCGTGCCAATATAAGATAAGCAGGATGCATGAACTAGTTTGTATTTTAAACCTTTACAACTAGGGAAGTGGAATCCCAAGAATGTACGTGCTGATTTTTTTTAGCGTTCCTGGGAGGTAAATCAGTAAGGTCTGACATATATGCCGGAGCATTTCCATGAATGATTTTATGGACCAGTGTGCAAACTTTGAACACAGAACGTTCCTTAACTGAGAGCCAATGGAGCTTCTCTCTTAGGGATTTTGCACTTTCGTATTTTGTCTTTCCAAAAATGAGTCTAGCTGCTGTATTCTGGGCTGTCTGAAGTTTTGAGAATCAATTATCCTAGCTTTCTTGTTTTCAGTGAGCCCAGTAGCTAGAGATTTCCACATGAAAATAGGGAAGGCCTGCTTGTCCTCGGAGAAAACAAAGATACTTACATGTAGCTGGTATTGGAGATAAGTTCAATAGACCTTCAAGATGTAGGCCTCTGACTGGAATATTTAATAAAAACCCCTCTAGTTTCTGTGTCCTGGTGAATGGTTCATCTGGCATAATGGATCCCTGTCCGAATTTCACAATATCAAACTCAGATTTTCAGTGCTGATGTGAATTTATCTCCTTAGCCTTCTTTGGCCAAGCAGTTTGAAGGTGTAGCTCCAGCAGCAAAACAATCTGAATCCCTCCTCTTATTTACCCCTCTCTCCTCAACTTTACTTCTATTCCTCCTTTTCTCTCTCAATTCTAATGCTATTTTTTTACTTATTGAAAATAAATTTCCTTTTAACCTTCGTTTTAGCCTGTAAACTGCCCTGATTTTTTTTTTACCACCCTTCTGTAATAGAATCGAACAAAGTTCATCCAAACTGAGATGTAGATTGGTTTTCACATTCAGGGTTTGTGGTCCTCCCCAGAAAAGATGTCACATCTCTCTTGTAAAAGATGTCACATCTCTTTCTTCTGTGACCAGCAGAAGAAAGGGGGTGTTGATGCCCCTGTATAAGTCGTTGGTGAGGCCCCACCTGGAGTATTGTGTTCAGTTCTGGAGGCCGTATCTTGTTAAGGATGTAAAAAGAATTGAAGCGGTGCAAAGAAAAGCTACGAGAATGGTATGGGATTTGCGTTACAAGACGTACGAGGAGAGACTTGCGGACCTGAACATGTATACTCTGGAGGAAAGGAGAAACACGGGTGATGTGATACAGACGTTCAAATATTTGAAAGGTATTAATCTGCAAACTAACCTTTTCCGGAGATGCGAAGGCAGTAGAACGAGAGGACATGAAATGAGATTGAAGGGGGGCAGACTCAAGAAAAATGTCAGGAAGTATTTTTTCACGGAGAGAATAGTGGATGCTTGGAATGCTCTCCCGCGGGAGGTGGTGGAAACGAAAACGGTAACGGAATTCAAACATGCGTGGGATAAACATAAAAGAATCCTGCTCAGAAGGAATGGATTCTAAAGAGCTTAGACGAGATTGGGTGGCAGGAGACGGAGATGGTGCTGGGCAGACTTATACAGTCTGTGCCAGAACCGGTGGTGGGAGGCGGGGATAGTGCTGGGCAGACTTATACGGTCTGTGCCCTGAAAAGGACAGGTACAAATCAAGGTAAGGTATACACAAAAAGTAGCACATGTGAGTTTATCTTGTTGGGCAGACTGGATGGACTGTGCAGGTCTTTTTCTGCCGTCATCTACTATGTTACTATGTATGTAATGAAGAGCAGTTGAAACACTAGTCTAAAGGCTTTCGGAGGTTGGTTGACTACCAGTTATATTGATGGCGATGTATTACATCAGCAAGCAGGGAGGAACAAGATTGTACCGCCTGTTTGGGAGAATGTCAGGATGTAGAGAGGTCATAGGAGGACCCTTGGCAACTTTACTAGTAGGGAAGGACAATTCCCTGGCAGACAAGCTGAAAGATATGCTACAGTCACATAAGTTGTCCTTTTTAGATAAGAGTGGCTCAACAGGTATTTCAAGTGTGGCACTCCTGTGATCTTTTTCCACTCAAAACAAGGTACCTCCATTCTGTTATAGAATAGGGGTACATGGCAATCTAACCTTGGATGACTTCTTCCTGGTTTGTAGGGAGGGTTTCTGTACACACTCCAGTATCCCTAATAATGAGAACTCTCCTGAAACTGACAGAGTGGGGGAACCATGATTCTCATTGTTCCTCATTAGCAAGGAATTGTGGCTCCTCCTTTTTGGAACTTTATAAGACCACTCATAAAACTGGGAAATTCTCCATTCTCAGATTCTCACATGTGGGTCGACGTCCGCAACGGCCCAGGAATCGGGCGGCATTTTTCAAGCAAAATATAAAAAAAAAATGTTTTGCCAGTGCATGCGTGGACTGATTTCCCGCCCATCGTGTGAGCGTGTTCTCAGTTTTCTTTTCTCCAAGTCTTCGAGTTTTTGCTTTTTTTCTCCTAATTTTTTCTTTATTTTATTATTATTGTCATTAAGGGGGGGGGGGGGGGGGGGGGGGGGGGGGGGGAGTTCCCGTAGTGTACTTTGTTTTGTCTCCTTTCAAGTTTCCTTTGTTTTTTGTCGTGGCTGGGTTATTCCCTTATTTTTGTGCCCTTTTTCTTTTATCATACACAATCGCGTCTTTTGATTTCTCCGAAGCCGTTTTTCCTTCCATGTCATTGAAGACACCCAGGGGCTTCAAACGTTGTACTCGGTGCAACCGGATCATCTCAGGTACCGATACCCACACCTGGTGTATCCAGTGCCTTGGGCCCAACTATAGCCCAGCCGCTTGCAGTCTGTGTCTTCGTATGAAGAAACTGAACCAAGCGTCTCGAGCCCAACGAGAAAAGCTTTTTGGGGCTTGGTCCAGCCCTTCGACATCGACTTCAGTACTGAGGTTGGCATCATCGACATTAAGGGAAGTACCAACGTCGGGAACGGAGGTAATGGCTGCTGAAAGACCACGCTGGGAGCAGTGAGGCATTGAGTGGGTCTCCACCTGCCTCGAGGCCTCCTGTTATGCAGGCCTTCTGGGACCAACCTTCGTCAGACCCGGCCTAGAGGAGGCGTGAAGATTCCACGTCCTCATTGGTACCGAGGAGTCTCGATGACTGGCATCGAGCGAAGGCGAAGAAGCACCGTCGTTATTCTCCATCGACACACAGTGCCAGGAGCTCTGGGGCGTTGAGGGAATCGGCACCCGTGAAGCGTCAGCGTGGAGAGGATCGCTCCCCCTCTATTCAGGAGGTGCCAATGCGTCGGTCTTCTGGCAGCCTGGTACGTGCTCCCGAGCCTCGACAGATTCTGCCACCGTCTCCTTTACCGACCCCGCAGCCTTGTCTAACGGCAGTTCTCGACGACCGCATCAGGGCCCTGCTTCCAGAGCCTCTGGAGGGATTGCTGCGCCAGTCTGCTTCGGTGTCAGGGGTGCTTGCGCCTTCCATACCGTCTGCTGCAGCGGCATCTGGCCCTTCGCCTGTGGTGAGGTCCCCGACCTCGGTGCCGCCTGCCACCCAGGCCGACTCCCCTTCCACGTCGATGGAGGAAGCTTCACCACAGTCCAGGCGGGCGTCGACTTCTCGGCACCGCCTTCGAAGACGTTGCTCTTCGGCGTCGAGACAGGCTCAGTTTCGGACTGCTCTGAGGGATATCTTGTCCGATACTGAAGATTTTATTTTATTTTATTATTTTTTTTTGTTACATTTGTACCCCGCGCTTTCCCACTCATGTCAGGCTTACATATACAGGTACGTATTTGTACTTGGGGCAATGGAGGGTTAAGTGACTTGCCCAGAGTCACAAGGAGCTGTGCCTGAAGTGAGAATCGAACTCAGTTCCTCAGTTCCCCAGGACCAGAGTCCACCACCCTAACCACTAAGCCACTCCTCCACAATGATCGTTCGTGGGAAGAAGAGGAAGATCCCAGGTACTTTTCCTTCTGACGAGTCCTATGGGATTCCCTCTGAACCTTCACCTCCACCAGAAAGGACACTTTCTTTACTGGAGAGTCTATCTTTTACCTCCTTTGTCCAGGAAATGGCTGTGGCTATTCCCTTCCCTATGGAGGTTGAGGATGAGCTCAGGGCTGAGATGCTCGAGGTCCTGGATTATCCTCCGCCTAGAGAGGCTGCAACGGCTCCTTTGCATAATGTACTGAAGAAAGTCCTTATGCGAAACTGGTCGTTCCCTCTGTCTAATCCTGTGGTCCCGGGGGCCTGCTTGTCCTTGGAGAAAACGAAGATACATACCTGTAGCAGGTATTCTCCGAGGACAGCAGGCTGATTGTTCTCACAAACCTGCCCACCTCCCCTTTGGAGTTATTTGCTTCTCTTTGTTTTTTGATTTAACTGAGGGAATGCGCTACACGACGGGCGGGAAATCAGTCCGCACGCACGCGCCAGAAGACTGGCAAAACTTTTTTTTTTTAAATATTTTGCTTGCAAAATCCCATCCAATTCCTGGGCCGATGCGGACGTCGACCCACATGTGAGAACAATCAGCCTGCTGTCCTCGGAGAATACCTGCTACAGGTAAGTATCTTCGCTTTACTGCTCACACAGGCTCAGGGAACTCTGTTGTATCGCAGAATTGTCCTTTGCTCCCTAGCTTGGATGTTGAGAGGGTAACTAAGCATAGTAAACATAGTAAATGGTTGCAGATAAAGACCTGTATACTCCTCGTCTGTCCAGCAAGGCAACCTTAATTGTACTTGCTTCTCCATGCAGCTTACGCCCTTCTGTTCCTTGTAAAGTGTGAAGGTCTTTGATTCCGTCTTTCTATATAGAGATCCTTGGCAATTCTGAAATCTAAATGTCAATGCTAGAATGTTGTTGGCGTTGGTCTCAATTTGCCAAGTAGAGTAGTGCTCTGAAAATGTATAAATCTGCTATTTATAAAGCAAAAAAAAAACTTTTCCCTCACTTAGGGTGCTTCTTCGTCTAAACAGCTTTTTGTTTTATTTAGGACTTTAGTACTAGGTACCTGTACCCAGATGTTGATGAATGTTTTCTGTCGTCCTCTTGTTTAGCTACCTATTTTTCAGGATAAATTACTAAAAATTAGGAGTTTGGTTCCATTTGATTTACAGTCTGAAGTGGATCTTTCCACTTCTGCCTCTGGGACTTTTCCTGTTGATAGGCACTGGAATGCCTTTTCTTTGGTCAGTGCCACTGAATTTAAGGGTCTGTTGTCTAAACTCTCTGCTGCTGCTTCTTATTAGATAGTTGCCCTTCATATCTTATGAAATCTCCACTATCAACTATTAACTGGCTTACATCTTTTGTAAATTTTTTTATTACAACAGGGTCTGTATCCAGTTGAATTAGAGGGAATTATTTGGTTGCCAGTATTCCATTATTGGCTAAACTTTTGAGTCTCTTGTAGCTCTGAATTAACTTTTATTTGGGTAAACATAGTTGAAGTCCATTATAGTTTAGATTTTGATCTTTCCATAGTACAAAGTTAGTTTACTCTCTTGTTTCAGATGCCAGATCATTTTTGGTTTAATCTCACTGTTTACCAGTAGATTTATGAGCTTCTCCATCCTACTTTTCCTTTCATAAAGATCTGAAAACTTTTTTTTAAACATTTTCTGGGTTAATGACATGCTGTACTGTTTGCCTATGCTGTTTGGGAGTTAACGGGATACAAGAAGCATATTACATTACATTACCATATTACATTATTTCTGGCAATGTTTTTTTCAATTTAAAGAATTTCTAACAGACATTATAGGGTTAAAATGAAGGAGGTGCTTGCAGAATCTTGGCACCCATCTTGTGGAATCCCACAGGGTTCTTCACTTTCACCGTTCTGTTTACATGACATTAATGGATTTTGGCTTTTCTTTAGGTGTGAAATATTACTCAATCAGATGATATGCCACTGTTAATTCCAGTTGAGAATGATTTGAATGATATTTCATCTAAGGTTGTTTGCAGTATTTCTAAAGTTAATTATTATTGCCTTAGCCATGGATTTTAATTGAACACCGATAAGAGTAAAGTACTTTGGTTAGATAGAAATACTGATTCTGTTCCAGACTCTATAATTATATCCGACTGCCTTTCTCTAAAGATTAAAAGAACTTCAAAAGTTCTTGGTGTTATTTTGGATACTTACTTTTGAACCTCAGCTAATCATATTACACAAGTTGTTTTCTTGTACTGTTCGGAATGGCACCCAAATATATGCTTAACATGATTGAACTATCCTCAAGAAATGCCAGCCCAGAAAACAGAAACTACCTACTCCTCCATCTACCCAACTGCAAAAACACTATCTACAAAACTATCTACACAGCAGGATTTAGCTACCTGGGTTCCAATGGTGGAACTCGATACAAAAAAACCATAAGAAGCATCACAGATCACCTCCAATTCAGAAAAGAAATGAAAACCTACCTCTTCAAAAAAATTCAACAGCTAATCACAAAGATATTGTCACCTTCCTTTCAAATCTATCTCTTCAAAAACTATATAAATAAATATCACCAAAACTCTACAATTGAACACACAAGCTGCTAGTACCTTTTCCACTTCAAATCTGTCCGTGCAAAAACTCTATGAATAGCCACATGAACTATAGATTCTTCTCAACATTGCACAACAGTATTGTAACTCCACCAAAATGTAAATTGTAACCACTTTGAACCAAATCTTGTTTTTGGATAATAGTGAGATACAAGAATGCATAAATAAATACAAGTTTAGTAAAAGGGCCCCTTAGTAATTTCAGTATTTGTTTCCTCTGAGACTTTTTCTTTTGATGTGACACCCACCCACACCCAGAGAGTGTGGTAAAAGCAGTTAGCTTAGCGGGGTTTAAAAAAGGTTTGGATATCTTCCTAAAAAAAAGTCCATTAAAATGTACTTGGGAAAAATCTACTGCTGATTTCTAGGATAAGCAGCATATAATGTATTATAGTGTTTTGGGATCTTGCCAGGTACTTGTGACCTGTACTGGCCACTGTTGGAAACAGGATACCGGGCTTGATGGATCTTTGGTCTGTCCAAGTATGGCAGTGCTTATGTTATGTTCTTAATGCGTGCAGGCAAGGAGTTGTGTGTAGAAAAGAGCATTTATGCATATGCAAATACATTTGCTCCCACAAACTTTAAACAGATGCAGTATAATATAGTTTGTAGACTTTAATTCAGTAAGACTCTCAAAAGGGGAGCTTTAGAGAGTAGTAAATGTTAGAGGCGGTGTAAGATGCTCATGGGTATATGTGGCAAGATATATTCTGTGAGAATGTGGAAATACATTAAATCTCCTGAGAATTTCCTAAGTTAGTATTGCATGTTAGATGGGTGTAAATCTAGGGTCCCCAAAACGAGTTTCTAAACTGATCTTAACCTTCTGGCTGCCAAGATGACAGTTGACCAGAAATGGAAAGCTGACAAATCTCCTTCAATAGGGGACTTAGTTGCAGATATGGGAGAACTTATAGGTTCTGATAACTTGGTTGCTTAAAGGAAACCCGGATGTAATCCATAACCTGGGCCCCTATTCTAAAATCATAAACTTAGACACACTCCTCACAGCAGACACTACATCTACTCCAGATAATTATGCAGACTCTTTTGGAAAAATTGTCCCTTTTCCAAGGCCCTTCAGTCAAAGAATCACATCTTTATTCTTCACTTCTTTCCCTTGCATATAACAGACATGCTACCTTGAAGACCATGTTGTAAACTGCATGCTATCTTCAAACTGTACTATTTAGGACTTCAAAAGATGATTGGTTCTGTTGGACCATCAGTCACCCTGCTAGATGGGACTCCCTCATTGCTCTTGAAGTGTGGTCTGATCACTTGTTGTACTTCATTAATTCTTGTTTGACCTGTATTGTTACTCCCTCTTGTGAAGTACCTCCAGGACCTATATTGGCCACTGTATTTAATGTCTTTATGGTTCCTCTTGCCACACTGATACAGGACCAAGCATTGCATCCTACATATATGTTAATATCGAGCTCCCCATTCCAGCAGAACCGTGAGTAAGGGTATTTCTGATTCTGCCTCCTGAAGCCTATAAGCTAATTTTAAATCCTGCAAAATCCAGAAGCCCTCCAGATTCCACACCAGGATTTGTATCCTCGAGAGTTCTTATAGATGACTCTCTCTTTTAGTCATTACATCTCTCATGTAGTCCAGAAGTCCTTTTGGGACTTTCAAAAACAGATCACAGATTGTGGACAGCAAATCTTGCACCTTCCTTTACAGACTGGAAAAACAAATTGGAACACCTTTTACTGATGGAGAAGATGGCTATTAAGCATGAGAGAGAACGTAAGAGTAGCCGTACTGTGTCAGGCCAATGGTCCATCTAGCCCAGTATCCTGTTTTCCAAACAGTGGCCAAGCCAGCTCATAAGTAGCTGGCAGAAACCAAAATCGTGACAACACTCCATACTACAAATCCCAGGGCAAGAAGTTGCATCCTATGTCTCTGTAGTAGACTATGGACTTTTTCTCCAGGAATTTATCCAAACCTTTTTTAAACCTAGATACGCTAACCACTGTTACCACATCCTCCGGCAAAGAGTTCCAGAACTTAACTATTCATTGAGTGAGAAAACATTTTCTCCTATTTGTTTTAAAAAGTATTTCTATGTAACTTCCTTGAGTGTCCCCTAGTCTTTGTACTTTTGGAACGAATGAAAAATCTATTTTACTTCTACTCATTCTACACCACTCAGGATTTTGTAGACCTCAGTCATATCTCCCCCTCATCGTCTCTTTTCCAAGCTGAAGAGCCCTAACCTCTTTAGCCTTTCCTCATAAGAGAAGAGTTCCATCTCCTTTATCATTTTGGGCACTCTTCTTTGAACCTTTTCTAATTCCACTATATCTTTTTTGAGATACGGCGACCAGAACTGAACACCAGGGTCGTTATGCTCATATTAGCCCTCTC
Source organism: Microcaecilia unicolor (assembly GCF_901765095.1). Taxonomy (NCBI): domain Eukaryota; kingdom Metazoa; phylum Chordata; class Amphibia; order Gymnophiona; family Siphonopidae; genus Microcaecilia; species Microcaecilia unicolor. Next base: position 29,350,622 of record NC_044032.1, on the reverse strand, counting down.
CTCAAGTCACTTCACTGGCTTCCTATCCGTTTCCGTATACAGTTCAAACTCCTCTTATTGACCTATAAGTGCATTCACTCTGCAGCTCCTCAGTTCATCTCCACTCTCATTATCTCCCTACATTCCTCCCCGGGAACTCCATTCACTGGGTAAATCTCTCTTATCTGCACCCTTCTCCTCCACTGCTAACTCCAGACTCCGTTCCTTTTATCTTGCTGCACCATATGCCTGGAATAGACTTCCTGAGCCGGTACGTCAAGCTCCATCTCTGACCGTCTTCAAATCTAAGCTAAAAGCCTACCTTTTTGATGCTGCTTTTAACTCCTAACCCTTATTCACTTGTTCAGAACCCTTATTTTATCATCCTCACTTTAATATTCCCTTATCTCTTGTTTGTCCTGTTTGTCCTAATTAGATTGTAAGCTCGGTCGAGCAGGGACTGTCTCTTCATGTTCAAGTGTACAGCGCTGCGTATGTCTAGTAGCGCTATAGAAATTAGTAGTAGAGGAGGGAGGGGGGAGAAAGGGTGGGGTTTAGCTGGGACAAAATGTTTAAAAAAGTTAAGCAACTCAAACACTGTACTTACTTATTGTTTATTCTGAGATTGATGTACATGGATATAGTTTGGATTGCAATAAATAAGAATTAAAAAAAAAAAAAGAAATTAGTAGTAGTAGTAAGGTGCAGACGCACCATGGAGCGATACAAAGGCTAGTATTTTCAGTCTTATTCACCATCCCTGTCCTAATAATTCCTAGCATCCTGTTTGCTTTTTTGGCTGCCACCACACTGAGCAAAAGATTTCAGCATATTATCTACAACACCACCCAGATCTTTTTCTTGAGTGCTGACCCCCGAGGTGGCACCCTAGCATCAGGTAACTGTGATTTGGATTATTATTTCCAATGCGTCACCTTGCATTTGTCCACATTAAATTTCATCTGCCATTGAGATGCCCAGTCTTCCAATTTTTTAAGGTCTTCCTGCAATATTTCACAGTCTGCACATGTTTTTAACAGTCTTGAATAGTTTTGTATCATCTGCAAGTTTAATCACCTCATTCGTTCCGATTTCCATATCATTTATAAATATGTTAACACCGGTCCGAGTACAGATTCCCGCAACACTCCATTGTTCACCCTCCTCCATTGAGAGAAATGACCATTTAACCCTGCCCTCTGTTTTCTGTCCAATAACCAATTCCTAATCCACAGCAGAACCTTTCCTCCTATCCCGTGGCTCTTTATTTTTCTCAGGAGTCTCTCATGAGGAACTTTTATCAAAAGCTTTCTGAAAATCTAGATACACTACATCAGTTTCAAAATGTGTGGTCTCCTTTACAGACTTATCTGGGTGCCAGCTATCACTCTAGAAATGTTCATTCTATTCTTCCACTATAGATTAACATTTAGGCGAGGTGGGAGGTTGGGGGGATTAATAGGAAGGGGATCTGGAGCTACTTTAAGGTTTGGTCATTAGATTTCTTTGGACCTAATTATGGTTTATTTAGCTCTTGTCTCTTTTAATGATATGACTTCATTATAGGCTTGCAGTGATTTGATATGGTTTTATGCTTGTATTCTCTATTATCCCTTCTTAAAGCTTAATAAAGACTTAAGCAAAAAAAAAAATCAAAATCGGATAGCTTAGGCCATTCTTGGATGACAGGGCCTTAAAGATGCAACTTTATGCTCTCATTCTGCAATAGTTAGACCAGGCTTGTCCAACCTTTTTCTGTTGAGGGTCACATTTTATATTTTGTAACATTTGGAGGGCCACAACACACACCGTTATATTTTGCTGCATGTTTTGTCAAATAGTGGTAAAATATGACAGTATGTTGTTGTCTTCACCCCTTTCTCTCTCATGTACTTCCCCCCCCTCAGTCTTCAACCACTTCTTCATCTCACCTGGCTTCAGCTACCAAAAAAGCAATGGGATTCCTGCTTCCCCCAGCACGAATTTGAGCCACGTGGTGCTTCAAGTTTGGGTTGGTCTTGCAGTTGAGACATGATACAGACGTTCAAATATTTGAAAAGTATTAATCCGCAAACGAACCTTTTCCGGAGGTGCGAAGGCGGTAGAACGAGAGGACATGAAATGAGATTGAAGGGGGGCAGACTCAAGAAAAATGTCAGGAAGTATTTTTTCACGGAGAGAGTAGTGGATGCTTGGAATGCCCTCCCACAGGAGGTGGTGGAAATGAAAACGGTAACAGAATTCAAACACGAGTGGGATAAACATGAAGGAATCCTGTTCAGAAGGAATGGATCCTAAGGAGCTTAGTCGAGATTGGGTGGCAGAGCCGGTGGCAGGAGGCGGGGATAGTGCTGGGCACACTTATATGGTCTGTGCCAGAGCCGGTGGTGGGAGGTGGGGCTGGTGGTTGGAAGGCGGGGATAATGCTGGGCAGACATATACGGTCTGTGCCCTGAAGAGGGCAGGTACAAATCAAAGTAGGGTATACACAAAAAGTAGCACATATGAGTTTATCTTATTGGGCAGACTGGATGGTCCATGCAGGTCTTTTTCTGCCGTCATTTACTATGTTACTATGTAACTGTAAGATGGGGCTGAATAATGGTATGGAAGCAAGAATATCACTGTAAGCATTACTGTTGTCAAGCTTCCAAGGGCAAAAAAAAAAAAAAATTGGTAGGCCGAATTTTGGTCTGCGAGCTGTAGGTTGGACAAGCCTGGATTAGACTACTGTAATTCTCTATTAGATGATGTTCATCTTTATTTTCTCCAGTGCCTGCAGTTGATTGAGAACACAGGAGTTATTCTTTACCATACAAAAAAAACAAAAACCTTTTCACCCCTCTGTCTGTTAAACATTGGTTACCTATTTCTATCGGAATCCATTTCAAAATGTTGCTTTTGGCACACGACTTTCTATACAGAATTACTTTCATATCTCTCAGATCACATATGCTCCATCTTGCTCACTTTGTTCCTGGTGCCTTCTCCTTCTAGGCTTTCTCCAACTTCAGCCTGCTGTGTGGCCCTTGTATTGTGAAACATGCTACCAGTGGATCTTCAGTTACAGCCTTAATTTTAAAAATTCAGGGCCGTGTTGAAAACTTGGTTTTTGACCATTTCCGTGAGGGACCTCTTTTCTTTTGGAGACACACATTCTGCTTCCTTCTTTCTCTGTAATATAGTTCTTCCTTGTGTCCATTTTTTAAAGTTTTTTTTTTTTTTCAGGATCAAAAGAACCAATACAGCAAGCTGCTAAACAAATTTGTAAAACAAAGTCAACAGTCAGTTACATAATTCAAAAATAATAGTATAACTAAGTAGAGGAGTGTGGTAGCCGTGTTAGTCCACTCTTAAGTCACCCTCCCCTCACCTATCCACACCCACCCTGTTAGAATATCAATGATATGCTTTGATGTCCCCATGCATACCTCCTACCCACCCCCATCCTCCCACCCTGTCAGACTGTCATAGTAATGCTTGAATGTTTTCACTTATATACACTGTCAGCTAGCACATTTGCTTATTTCCGATCTGAGGAAGAAGGGCAACCTTCGAAAGCTAATCAAGAAATGTATTAAGTTATGTCCAATAAAAAAGGTATCATCTTATTTTCTTTTCCATGTTTTATTTTGTTTGATTTCTATAGATTCTACATGGAATGTTGCTATTCCACTAGCAACATTCCATGTAGAAGTCGGCCCTTGTAGATCACCAATGTGGCCGCGCAGGCTTCTGCTTCTGTGAGTCTGACGTCCTGCACGTACATGCAGGACGTCAGACTCACAGAAACAGAAGCCTGCGCAGCCTTCTACATGGAATGTTGCTACTGGAATAGCAACATTCTATGTAGAATCTCCAATAGTAGCAACATTCCATGTAGAATCTCCAATAGTAGCAACATTCCACGTAGAAGTCGGCCCTTGCAAATCACCAATGTGGCCGCGCAGGCTTCTGCTTCTGTGAGTCTGACGTCCTGCACATACGTGCAGGACGTCAGACTCACAGAAACAGAAGCCTGCGCAGCCTTCTACATGGAATGTTGCTAGTGGAATAGCAACATTCCATGTAGAATCTCCAATAGTAGCAACATTCCATGTAGAATCTCCAATAGTATCTATTTTACTGTCATAGTAATGCTTGAATGTTTTCACTTATATACACTGTCAGCTAGCACATTTGCTTAATTCCAATCTGAGGAAGAAGGGCAACCTTCGAAAGCTAATCAAGAAATGTATTAAGTTATGTCCAATAAAAAAGGTATCATCTTATTTTCTTTTCCATGTTTTATTTTGTTTGATTTCTATTGATAGTATAACTAACAAAGCATCATGAAACATGAGCAAAATCGTATGATCCCATTTTTATGAGCAACCTATTACCACCCCTCCCCATAACCTTTATCCTTGAAAATACAACTATGGTGGCCCATTGTCTGGACTGTTATGATTCCAGGCCATCTTATTAAGATGAGTGTGCCCAAGATACTCTAGCCTCCCCCTGCCACCCCCCCCCCCACCTCCCAACACATAGGACCCCTGACAGCCTATTGTTAGGCAATAACCAAATCATGATGTGCTTTAGAATTTATTCAGTACAGCACTTGCCTTGCGTGGAAGAGTTTGTAGATAACAATTCCAAACAAACAAAAAAGCCTTTTGTCATGTTTGGGTAGCATGGGCAACCTGCGCCTCCCATAACATTTAAAGAATGTAATCTTTCTCCAAGACCAAAGAGAGGGGGACATCCTGCAACCAGTGATGAAGTAGACATTTTTTTTCCCCCAGTGCCAATAGAATCCATTCCAAGAAAAGACTATACGGTGACCAAAAACATTCCTCGAGTATCTGAGTTGTCCTCCAAAAATCCTGGATACCAACTACATCTTCAGAAAGCATGGAAGAAAAAGTATTGTCCGCCTGCTGTACAATGATCACCCAACCCACTAGAGGCTTGTAGCTGTGATATATATGCTGTATGAAGTATGCGGAGTTTGGCACTGAAAACCTGCTTCGGAATAGCCTTTATCAGTTTTGTAAAGTCCACCTCCCTCCAAGTCATACCCAAAATTTCTGCTTGTCCATTTTTTTTAATACTGTTCTCTAGATAATGTTCCTGTGTTGTGTATCCCCTCTTCCTCTTGTAATTTTTTTTTTTTGGGGGAGGGGGAAGGTTTGGGATAAGTGGAGGGGGTTTGTGTTTTTTTTTTTTTTTTTTTTTAAATGTTTGAGTATTGACATGCTTTTATAATCGGTTAGCTTTTATATTTGAACTTTGTATATCACCATGAACTTTCCTGCAAATGACAGTTTTATCAAATACTAATAAATGAATGCAAAATGTGAAATTTGCTGTCATTCCTTTGTAAATTGACAAGTAAAAGGACCTGTGCGTGGGGGGGGGGGGGGGGGGGGAGTGAAAATGAGGTTTTTAATGTAGTTAGCAGAGATGGCTAGGTATGTCCATTAGTCCAAAAGACTGAGCTTACAGGTCATTCTGAGGGACTTTTTGAGTATTGGTGTCCTATATTGCTTTTTGTGAATAGAAATAAGTGCTAATTGCACCCAGATGAAGGCTTTTCTTCATTAATTGCCACATAGAGGAAAGCATATCTCTGCACATCCTTTAGTTTCAACTTTATGCGGTGCTTGCTTCTATTGAAACAACCCATTTAAGCCTGCTGCAGTAGATCACGTGACGCCATGACCAGGAGCGGTTGTTGAAATCGCCGCTCCGGCCAGCTTACCCACTCAACCCTCAAAATCTAGGGCAACGGACCAGTTGCGAACTGACAAACACCTTATTCCGCAAGGGGAAGAGAAAGTAATTAAATCGACGCTACTCACGGAAAAATCCATGGCGGCGAAAAGCGTCCGCCGAGACAAAGATAAGACACGGGCCGGCGAGGACAAAATGGCGGCGCCGGCGAGTCCGGCTGCGACGGCCTTGAGCTCCGTGTGGGTAGCGGAGGTGGCGGCGGAGGTGACGGCCGCCATGGAGCCTTTGCTGGATCGACGTTTGGGGCCAATTGACAGTAAAATAACGTTGGTCCAGGAGAACTTGGGACAGCTAACTAAAGAACTAGCGGAGTACCAGCAACGTCATGGGGCTCTCGAAGACAGAGTGCACAAAATGGAGGAGGAAAATACAAAGCTTAAAACCATGGTGGAAAGCTATGAGGGAAAGCTTGAAGACCTCGAGAATAGATCAAGGAGGAATAACTTAAGATTGGTGGGCCTGCCTGAGGCACTGGAGACTGTAAACCTGCGGGGATTTTTGGAAAAATGGTTGCCAGAACAACTACAACTCCCAGAAGCCTTGGGAATTCTCCAGGTAGAGAGAGCGCATCGAGTGGGACCCAAGCCTGTGGAAACCGCGCGCCCGAGGGTGGTGATCTGCCGCATATTAAACTTTGCGCACAAAGAGGCAATACTGCAAGCATTAAGGAAGGATCAGGAGCTGCAATATGAGAATAAAAAGATTTTATGCTTTCAGGATTATTCGGCTGCGGTGGCGATGCAGAGAAGGAAGTTCTCACCTATTTGCACAAAACTTTTTGAAAAGAAAATTCGATTTGCACTGCAGTATCCAGCTAAATTAAGAGTTACTTATCAAGCGGTTACACAGGTTTATACAACGACTGAACAAGCACAAGCTTTTTTGAATTCTGTGGAACACCGCTGACTGAGAGGTCAAATGGAAGATTGACAGATATCTCATGTTGGATTACAAAAGTTAATTGGAGTTGGAAGATGTTAAGACCTAATTTGTTGGGGAGAGTTGATGGTGTGTCGGGTTTGCGGACACAGGAGGCAGCCCAGGAGAATTTACTAGACAACCAGAAATCCTGGGGTATGTGCTGCAGAATGGACTGGGCGGAAGCCTGGGCTTAAAGAAAGAATACTACAGAAAATCGAGACATAATCATTACATGGAAGAATTGAGGCGAGGTCTGTCAAAGTGGCTTGGATTAATATCAGAGTGATGTTATAAAAGACCATCCTGAGGATATTCTTGCAGAGGCTGCGGGGGATTCTCCTTCCAGGCCAGAGGGACAGCCTGAGAACTCTGGAGCAAGGTTTTGAGTTGTTTGTTAAATGCTGTTTTTCTTTGGACTAACTGGAAAGGTTACACAACCTTAACTTAGAATCATACTGAGGAGAGGAAGACCTAGAGGGAAGCATTGTGTTAATTGGCTTACGAGAGAGAGGGGGGTAGGGGGTGTTATACGTGATGGTCTCTTTTGGAGGCAGGGGATTAGAAGAGGGGAAGTTGGGGGTTACGGGGATAGTTGGGGCTTATAAAGGGGAGATGGGGGGGTTTGGGGGAAGGGGGGGGAATGAGACCTGGAAGAGACGGCGACTGGGGTTTGAAAAGGAACTAAGATGGCTAAAGATAGCACATGAGGAGGGGTGGAGGCTGGGACATCCCTCTTCTATGAACAAATGGTATATATCTTGTGATCAGATTTCTTATGTGACCCAGGTCCTTTAAAAATAGTTACATGGAATGTGGGAGGGATTTCGTCCCCAATTAAACGCTCAAAAATTTTGCAACATTTACAAAGACATAAAGTTGATATAGCCTTTCTTCAAGAAACTCACCTATCGGATGGGGAACATGCTAAATTGCGAACTTGGTGGGTGGGGGAGTGTGTATCTGTAGCGGCACAAGGGAAAAAAGGGGGGGTTGCCATCCTGTTTCGAAAAGGAATAGTGGATAAGGTGGAAGTGAAATTTAAAGACCCAGGGGGTAGATTTCTGCTGTGCGAGACTCAGGTGCAACGCCAAATTATGATGTTTGGTAATATATATGCCCCGAACCAATATGATAGGAAGTTCTATAAGATGATTATTTCACGTCTATTACTGAGCAAATCTTTGCCCATGATAATAGGGGGAGATTTTAATATGGTGATGGATCCCTTGAGCGATAGTACTGGGGCTAGGAGGAATGAGTTTAGACAGGAGTCTAGAGGGCTGCCTAATTTTTGCCGACAGGTGGGGCTAGTGGACGTCTGGAGGGTTCTCAATCCACAGGGGAGAGATTACACACACCTCTCAAGGGCGCACGGCACACAAGCTCGAATCGATTATCTGTTGATTTCAGAACGGATGTTTAATTCAGTGACAACATCTGAAATAGGAGCAGATGTGATATCGGATCATGCCTGGGTGGAAATGAGCTGGGCACCTCGGGAGGAGAGGGGAGGGGTACAGAGATGGGTGTTTCCTACAGAGCTATATCGAGATAAGGGTTTCAAGGCCTCTATACATCAGAGTTGGCAGGATTATAAAGTACATAATGCAATGCACGTTGAAGACCCGGTTTTATACTGGGAGGCGGCTAAGGCAGTATTTCGAGGAGAAATCATTAGTTATGTGGCTCACAAACGTAAAGCCAGGGATAGAGAGATATTGAGGTTGAGTCAATTAATATGCCAAGCTCGGAGAAGATACGGGCAACAGGCCTCCAATGAGAATAGACAACACTTGTTGCTCTTGCAGACTAAATTAAATGAAATGCTTCATTACAAAGCAGTCCAATCGCAAATTTATTACAAATACCAATTATACAAGCATGGGAATAAGTGTGGTCGTTTGATGGCGCGCCTGATTGCAGCTAAACAGGGTAAGGCTAGGATTTTGACTATGAGGAAGAGGCAAGGGGAACGAGTCCACACAGATAAGGAAATTAGTGAGAGCTTCTATCAATATTACAAAAAATTATATGAGGCCCCGCCGGATGATGGTCTGTCGGGAGACTCATATTTAGATCAGATGGGATTACCAACATTATCACCTCAGGAGGCAAAGCAACTTAATGCTTTTATCACTCCAGATGAGGTGTTTCTGGCGATTAATCAAAGCGCACTGTTTAAGGCGCCGGGCGCAGATGGTTACCGAGCGGAATTTTACAAGATCATGGGAGAAGAAATCACTGAGCCTTTAGCTGCAATGTTTAACAAATTAATCGAGCAGGAAAGGATGCCTCCGGATTTAAATACAGCCTGTATTATAGTACTTCCCAAGAAAGGGAGGGATCCAGAACTAGTTGAATCATATAGGCCCATTTCACTGCTAAATTATGAAGTGAAACTGATGGCTAAGATACTAGCGAACAGATTAGCAAGAATCTTGCCGAATCTCATACACGAATCTCAGGTGGGGTTTGTAGGGGGACGGAAAATCACCAAGAATGTTTGCAAGGTGCTGGCCTCATTAGAAGCTAGATGTCGGGGGAAGGAAAACTCTTTATTAATAAGCTTTGATGCTGAAAAAGCTTTTGATAAAGTAAAATGGAATTTCCTATATGCTGTTCTTCAGAGATATGGCTTCACGGATAGATTTCTATCAGGGATTAAAGCACTGTACTCCGCGCCAAAGGCGAGAATATCGGTGAATGGGATTGAGACACAAGAATTCGAAATAGGCCGGGGAACACGTCAGGGCTGTCCTCTGTCCCCGTTATTATTTGTGCTATCACTAGATCCACTGCTGCGTGAAATTGAGGAGCAGGAAGCGGTGGCAGGGGTAAGGATAGGAAGGGAGGTCTTTAAGGTAGCGGCCTTCGCAGATGACATCTTGGTTCATTTAACTGACCCCCAAGAATCCCTGAATGCTCTATTAGAGATCTTCTCCGAGTATGGAGATTATGCGGGACTCAGTTTGAATCTAGAAAAATCGGAGGCCTTGGCTTCCTCGGAGGACGTGTGGAGGCGGTGGAGAGGCGAGTTTCCTCTGAGGAAAGCGCAAACCTCTTTTCGGTATCTCGGAATCCTGATGCCCATGGATATTTCGCGGTTATATGATCTGAATATTACTCGGTTGCTGGAGGAGACACAGCAGGTGCTACAAGGATGGATGGATTTGCCGTTGTCAGTGTTAGGGAGAATAAACATGATTAAAATGGTGTTGTTTCCCAAATGGCTTTATGTGATGCAGACCATCCCAATTTGGCTCCGACGGAAAGACATAAAGAGTTTTTACAAATTAGCATCAAAGTTCTGCTGGAGAGGCAAGAAGCCAAGGGTTCGCTTCTCACGGTTAGTGGGGAGTTGGAGCCGAGGAGGAATGGGTATGCCCAATTTGGAATTATACAATAAAGCATGTCATTTGCGATACCTGGGAGATTGGTGTTTAGATACGCAACATTATACTCCTACGACGCTGGAGGCAGCGCTCTGGGAACCTTATCATCTATTTTCGCTTTTACACCACAAAACGCGAGACTTACCGCAGGGATTCAATAAAAGTGTGCTGCTGCGCTCACTTCGAGAGGTGTGGGGAATGATTATACGCCAACTAGGAGGGGACCCCACAATAACAGATTTAATAACCATACGTGGGAACAATGCATTTTTGCCAGGATTGTCAAGCCAATATTTTGTTGAATGGGCTAGACGGGGAATTTCCAAATTGGAACATCTGGTGGGTGAAGATGGGCAGCCTCTTACAGACGAGGAGTTAGCTGGAAGGGTAGGCGACTCATGGGGGAATAAATTTGCTATACGCCAAGTACGGCATTATATCATTTCTTTACCAGCAGACCCTCTGAGAACTCGGCTGGGGGTGAGGATACGGGAGTTTTTTCACTCTTTTGGTGAGGGAGGAATCACGATATCCTCACTTCATAAAACAATATCAGGATGGCTGCCCCCTAGGGACTATAGACAGTTGAAGAGTGCTTGGGAAAAGGAATTGGGGGTTGTGGTGACATCATGGGACATTACTAAATCAATAGCACGAATACCCCTGTTAATATCAGATGCTCGATTGAGAGAATGTGCCTATCGTTGTATCCATAGGGGATATGTAACTACAGCTCAGTTAGCACATATGGGAGGGAACCGTAGCCCGGAATGTCTTAAATGTGGAAGACATCCTGGCACGATGCTGCATATGTTTTGGAGCTGCCCAATTTTGAAAAGGTTCTGGGCCCGAGTTCGAGGATTTTGGGAGGAGCGGTTAGGGTTGAGGATCTTAGGGACAGTTCAGCAGTTGATTTTAGATATTCCAGGGTCCTTTAGAGGGCGAAATCGCTTTGAAACATTAATGCTCCGCAAGATGAGCTTATTGGCAAGGAAATGCATTTTACAGAATTGGACGGTCAAAGACCCTCCGGCATACTGGCACTGGAGAAATCAGCTACATCAATTGGTGTCATGGGAGGCGGGAGAATCTCGGTTCTCACAGAAAAAGAGAGTCACATTTTTGGCTATATGGGGCCCTTATTTGCACAGTCTAAGCCATAAAGGCCGCAGTTTACTCCTAAATACAGGGTGAACTCAAAAGGCTGATACTGAATGATTATCCAGGTCTGGGGTAAAAAAGGGGGGGGGGGGGGGGGAAGGGAGGGAAAGGGAGAGGGTGGGGGGAGGATTGGTACAATTGATGAGGTAAAAAGTTGACAAAATGTACAAATGCTGTATGTTAGTTAATAATTGTTATACAGTTAGATTGAAGCACAGCTTGTATGACAATGTTGGTGTTGATTAATGTCAATAAAAAACGTTTGAACATAAGCCTGCTGCAGTGTCATGGGACTTCAGTGTGGTATTAACTGAGCTGATGAAAGCTCCTTTTGAGCCAATCTATACCTGTGAACTGAAGTACTTGACAAGGAGGGTATTGTTTTTGGTGGCAGTGACTTCAGCGTGTAGAGTGCATAAGCTCCAGGCTCTATTAAGACTTTATCTTCACACTAAATTCAACAAGGTGGCTCTGTACTCATCCTTTGTCCCTTCCTAAGGTAGTGACTCCATCTTAATTGGTCTGTTCTACTGATATTTGTTTCCCCAGGCCTCATGCCAACAAAGTGCAATGTTCTGTTCTTTTGATCCAAATAGGGACGGTCATAAACACACTAATTTGGCTAGCAGAATGCATTTTTTTGTTTATTCCTAGACAGGTATGAGTCTGGATGGTCATGTCATAGCTGATGTTGGAGCTATGACAGCTTTGGAGTAAACTGCAAAGCTGCAGTATAGATATGGATATCTGTTCATAACATTGACATCTCACTACTGTTGGGAAAAACACTCCGCAGCTTGACAGGTTTGGTAAGTTAGCCCTCCAGAATCTTTGGGGAATAGAATCCAACTCATCCTGTCTAGGCCCATTTCTTTTCTGTTTTAGGCTGCCTTCCCTCTGCTGCCTCCCCCCCCCTAAAAAAAGGAAAAAAATAGAAAAGAGCTAGTTGCCATCAAAAGTTGATGCTATCTGTCTGTTAGTGCCTTATACGGTAACACGGTAAATGAGGCAGATCTGCATGGTCCATCTAGTCTGGCACGTGTGACTCCGGCTGCCTTGTTGGGCGCACTGTGCAGGTTACATTCTTTTAGCAATTGGCAGTTTACCATAATTATTCATAGGCAGTTCTATATGATACTGCAAAATTGCAATACCATAGTCCTATCGATAATTAGTAATAAGGTTGTATTGTTGGCAACATTTAACTTCTGATTTCAATCATAAGATATCTTCCTTTCCACCATAGAGAGGTAACACCCACTCATAACATATGATATAAATGTGATATAAAATACACATACTTAATCCTGACCTGTCATTGCCATTTTCAGAATAGACTGTGTCTACCTGGCGCTGGCTTCAATTCCCAACTGTCCAACTACTGGAGGTAGCATAGAAGCCAACCACCCTGATCCTTCTTTGCCATTTTCAGGACACAGACAGTGAAAAAGCTCCTAACCCAAGTTGTGGTATTCTGTTTGCCACAAGCCTTAAAGGCTTGGCATGTCTGCAGCTGCAGGGCTCCATAACAGCAACCTCAGAATTTCTGTGTGAGAGAGCTCATATAATCCCTGCAGCAGGCATTTTTATTAGTCCCAATTTTATCAGCGCTTTGAGTCCTGATTCAGTAACCCTTGAGGTAGCTTGTATGAACTCTTCTGGAGCACCTGTTGCACTATGCTCTCCTGGACCTTAATGAAAACTAATATGAGACTCAAGAATTGGAAAACCCACCATTTGGATTGAGAGCCATTTAGCTAGCTGTTGCTACAGTTTCTTCCTCTGTTACAGGGGCAAACAGTTTCTGTGATGCTTAACACAGTGATATTAGTGTATTTAAGCAAGAAGGGTGGTACAGGCAGTGTTCCTGGAAGTTGAACTGTCTCTCTTCAGGGGTGCATCAGCATATGATTCTCAGCAGGCAGCTGCTAGACTCCAGGGAGTAGGAATTGAGCCTGAGCACCTTCTGTGTGTGTGTGTGGGGGGGGGGGGGGGGGGGGGGGGGGCTCTATTGTTTGACTGGAGAGGACACTTGGAATTCAGGTGAGTTGACTAAGTTGAAGGAAAGAACTAGGGTTGTCCAAGTCTTGCACAGGATTGTGAAACCCTTTTCTGGTCATCTTGACTTGCTCTGAATTGGCCTCATCATTCCTGGTACACAGTTATGATTTAAATCACTGGTGGACCCACCACTCTTTCTCCCAAGAGGTCCAGGTAGTCTTCAACAGAGTTGGTTCTCATGAAGAATCCGGATCCCTTCTGGCTTTCAAGCTTGGCAATTGAGCAACATCACCTATGGTGGAAAGTTATTCAGCTGTAGTTATGCTCCTGAAGGCCCATAAATTCTCTCTAGCCTGTATCAGCATAGAAAGTCTTTGAGCACTGGTATTTAAGTCAAGGTTTCTCAATGTTTAGGTATTCACTTCATGCTGGCATTTTTTGCAATAACATTGAAGATATAGCCCAGCACTGGAATAATCTCTAAATACTTAAAGCCACAACACTGACTTTTTTCACATGAGTATAAAGCTCATGGCTCATCTGGGCTCGTATGCCTCCACATCAGCCGTCGTAATTTTTTCAAATATTACTTTAATAATTTTTATTTCCAAAATGGCACTTGGTCCTTTTGATTTTTAAGGTAAGTAAAAAAAAAAAAAAAAGTCATATTTTGAAATGAAAATTATTAAAGTAATATTTGAAAAAATTGTGATGGCCAGTTCGGGGGTAGGTGAGCCATAAGCCTGTGTGCTCATGTGAATAGTCACCGCTGGGGCCAGATGTAAGCGTTGTGGCTTTAAATATTTAGAGATTATTTCAGCACTGGGCTGTATCTTTATTGTTATGTGTAGTGCCTTTGCTTGTGAGACTTGTGACCTCTTCAGTTCATTTTTTGCAAGGCAATTTGTGGCCTGTGTGGATGCAGGAGGTTAGGATATATTTATTAAATTAAGTGTTTATTTAATAATTAAGGTACAAAAAAATGATCAATGAAAGTAGGTGTTCAGCCTGCGAAAGATAACATTCTGAGCTCAGTCTTGAGGATCCGCTTTTATAAGTATCTGTTTGGGCTTAATATTTGATTGTGTTGATTGAAGAGTGTGACTCATAATAGTGTGTATTGGATACACTTTTTTTTATATTGCTGGACTTGGTACAGATCCTGTAAGTGGTTAAACTTTATTCATCCCCCTAATGAAGCATTGATGGCTATTGGGATTTAAATCTAATGTCATTTCTAATTGGGCCTCTCTTCAAGCCTCTGAACTTCCATCTTCTTTTTATCTGAGTACATCTCGCCTTCGTTGCTGTCGTCGTACCTCTCCTACTCTTCTCTGTACTGTCTTACTCCTTCTCCTGCTCTCCACTGGGGACATTAATCCCAATCCTGGTCCTCCACACCTGTCCTCGTCCTATCCATGCAAACGAATCCGGGATGTCTCCAATGTCATCTCTTATTCCCCTCCTCCCCCCCTCTTCCCTCCCCTTCTCATGTGCCCTGTGGAATGCCCGCTCGGTCTGCAACAAACTTTCCTTCACCCATGATCTCTTAATCTCCCGTTCCCTTCAACTGCTCGCCCTAACTGAAACCTGGCTCACCCCTGACGACTCTGCCTCAGTCGCGGCCCTATGCCATGGAGGTTATCTTTTCTCCCACACTCCCCGCCCAGTTGGCCGCGGAGGAGGCATTGGGTTTCTACTTTTGCCCTCCTGTAGTTTTCAACCCCTCCTCCTACCGCAATCTCACTATTTCTCATCCTTTGAAGTTCACTCCATCTGTCTATTCTACCCACTGCCACTCAGAGTTGCAGTCATTTACCGCCCCCCCCCCCTCCCGATAAGTCCCTCTCTTCCTTACCGACTTTGATGCCTGGATGTCCGTATTTCTTGAACCCTCATCTCCGTCCCTCATTCTTGGAGACTTTAACATACACACTGACGACCCATCCGACTCTTACGCTTCTCAGTTCCTCACTCTGACATCCTCCTTCAACCTCCAGCTGAGCTCCACCACCCCCACTCACCAAACTGGCCATTGTCTTGACCTCGTCCTTTCCTCTGCCTGCTCACCCTCCAAATTCTGCGCCTCAGCTCTTCCTCTCTCCGATCATCACCTGATCACCTTCACACTTCATCACCCTCCCCCTCAGTCCCGCCCACACTACTTTCAGGAATCTCCAGGCTGTCGACCCTCCCACCTTATCCTCTAGTATCTCTAATCTCCTCCCTTCCATCATGTTCTCCGAGTCTGTCGACAAGGCTGTCTGTGCTTACAACGCCACTCTCTCCTCTGCTCTGGACACCCTTGCACCATCCATCCCCCGTCCCACAAGGCGTACTAATCCCCAGCCCTGGCTGACACCTTGCATCCAATAACTTCGCTCCTGCGCCCGATCTGCTGAATGCCTCTGGAGGAAATCTCGCACCCATAGCGACGTCATTCATTACAAATTCATGCTATCCTCCTTCCAGTCCTCCCAATTCCTTGCCAAACAGGAGTATTACACCCAATTGACTAATCCTCTCTGCTCCAACCCTCGTCGTCTCTTCGCCACCCTTAACTCCCTCCTCAAAGTGCCCTCCGCTCCCATCCCCCTCACTCGCTCCACCCTTAACTCCCTCCTCAAAGTGCCCTCCGCTCCCCCCCCCCCCCCCACTCGCTCCTCAATCACTGGCTGACTTCTTCCGCGACAAGGTGCAGAAGATCAACCTCGAATTCACTACCAAGCCACCTCCCTCTTCACCCTTTAACCCACTCCCTCAACCAACCAACCAACCAACCAAGGCCTCCTTCTCCTCTTTTCCTGATATCACCGAGGAGGAAACCGCTCACCTTCTTTCCTCCTCGAAATGCACCACCTGTTCCTCTGATCCCATCCCCACCAACTTACTAAACACCATCTCTCCTACTGTCACGCCCCCCACCCCCCCATCTGTCATATCCTCAACCTCTCTCCACTGCAACTGTCCCTGACACCTTCAAGCATGCTGTAGTCACACCACTCCTCAAAAAACCATCACTAGACCCTACCTGTCCTTCCAACTACTGCCCCATCTCCCTCCTACCCTTCCTCTCCAAGATACTTGAACGCGCCATTCACAGCCGCTGCTTTGATTTTCTCTCCTCTCATACCATCCTCGATCCGCTTCAATCCGGTTTTCGCCCTCTACACTCGACAGAAACGGCACTCACTAAAGTCTGTAATGACCTGTTCCTTGCAAAATCCAAAGCTCACTACTCCATCCTCATCCTCCTCGACCTATCCGCCGCTTTTGACACTGTCAATCATAATCTACTCCTTGCCGCACTGTCCTCATTTGGATTCCAGGGCTCTGTCCTCTCCTGGTTCTCCTCTTATCTCTCCCACTGTACCTTCAGAGTACATTCTCATGGATCTTCCTCTACCCCCATCCCGCTCTCTGTTGGTGTTCCTCAGGGATCTGTCCTTGGACCCCTTCTTTTCTCAATCTACACCTCTTCCCTGGGCTCGCTGATCTCATCTCATGGTTTCCAATATCATCTTAAAGCTGGGTGTCGTCAGCATAATCTCTCCACACCTGACATCACTGCGGAAACCCAGGCCAAAGTATCGGCCTGTTTATCTGACATTGCTGCCTGGATGTCCAACCGCCACCTGAAACTGAACATGGCCAAGACCGAACTCATTGTCTTTCCACCCAAACCCACTTTTCCTCTCCCTCCACTCTCTATTTCAGTCAATAACACCCTCATCCTCCCCGTCTCATCTGCCCGCAACCTCGGAGTCCTCTTTGACTCCTCCCTCTCCTTCTTTGCGCATATCCAGCAGACAGCCAAGATCTGTCGCTAAATAAGAGCCCTAAAGAGTTGGCTAAATGGGACCAATTCATTGATCATCTTAAAGGAACTTGAACATGAGGGGAAGTTTGGGGAAGGGGGGTCTGTTGTCTGTATATTATGTTGTTAATGTTACTATAGTTGCTGTGTTTAGGGATGCTTTTGTATTCTACTTGTGTGCAATATGTTGTATGGTGGGACCATTGTTATATTTTGAAAAATTTCAGTAAAAACGTTCACAAAAAAAAAAATTAGTAGTACTAAAATGAAATCTGAACACTTCTTAGCATTGTATCTGCAGTTTCTCGAGAAGTAGAGAATGTCCTGTTTGCTTCATTTGGACAAGGTTCATGCTGTGGTGTTTGGCGTCAGATCTGTACTTGACTTCCATACTTACTCGACCTATGTGATCTAAGCACCACCTTAGTGGTAGAATAGCAGCCTGCCATATACACACTAATGGAAACTTGTATTTCTTCATCTGTTCATGATAGGGTTATATAATCACCATTACAAAAGTATTTTGTAATGGTGATTATATGATCTGTACTCTATTGTAAGCAATTTCCCCCAGAGTGAAGTAGCATGATAGGGTTATGCCAGAACCCCCCCCCCCCCCCCCCCCCCCCCCCCGCCATGAAGACTCCATTCTATGAAACAGCACGATTGTAGCCTAACTCACTCCAATACATTTATAGAATAAACTTGTCTTAAATACCTAATGTGGAAAGATCTTTCATTAGTAGCCATTATTTTGGCCAAAATAATAAGCAAACTTAAGTGCGAGACTCACTTTGTCTACAGTTTTTCAAACATGGTTATCAGTCACCTGGTTTCCCTCTCCATGTAATCATACATAAAGGCAGTTCTACAGTCACCTACTTAAGATTTAGTAGGATCAAACCCATGTTCAAACTGTAAATACCTTTGATACAGTATTAGGCCTTGGCCAAGCTGGGCTATGTTATAGTTCTGTTAGGCTCAAATGACAGCATTACAGCTAATACAAAACACCACTGATTGTTGGTCAGCATACTGAGGTACCAACATATCACTCTGCAGCTACAGGCTTTGCACTGACTGTCCATTCATTCATGCATTGTTTAAAATCTTACTACTGATTCGCATGGTAATTCAAGTTCATGCCCCACATTATTTAACCTTATGGCCCCTGTATAGCTTTAAATTCTGAGGGTACCCAGCTACTTTAGATTGTCTTTAGCAAAAGAGTCATTCTGTGTCAAGTGGACCAATTTTAAAGGTCATCCCCACCTCACCATCTCAGATTTTGATGAAATTTGGTACATAGTTTCTTTATGATAAAAAACTAAGCTGTGCAAAATTTTAGTTCAAAAGACTAAAAATTGGAGGTTCTAGGGGACCTCAAGTAAAGGGTTGCAAAATGTCGCCTGAGCAAAAATGACATTTTGGGCCAACTTCCAGAAGCTGTAAAACTGGAAGTTTTAGTAGTACAAGGGGGATATTTGGAGAACCTGCACTACTTTTAGGGCTTAATGAACTGGCAAAACCCCATGTTCCTAGTCCTCTTACCTTTTGAATGGTTTAGGCTCAAACTTTGCCAAAAGAAATGGCAAAAATCAATTTACAGCGATGTTGAGGCTGCTGTAGTTTCTAAACTAGTTGGCCTTTCAGGTTGATTTTTGGTAGGTGTACTAAATGCACGGCTGTAATGAGGCATTCCAATTTGCAGCACTTTCCTTCAAGTGGTTGAAAAATTATAAGCGTTCAAAGTTGGTATAAAAAGCATTTTTGCCCATTTTGGGCTATCTTTGATGCCCTTGATCTCCAGTGGGACAGCTTCAATATTCTTTCTTTTAGCACCATTAGAAAGAGCAGATTTCCTTCTATCAGAATATGTAGTTTTCATTTTGGAGTCTCTTCATATAAGGATTGCAAAAATGCCCTCAAATGTTTGCGGGCAGCAGCCTGTGATTTCTTCACTACACCCTTGATACAAGTGTAGTAAAAGTGATTCTTCTTTCAAAAAGCACCAATTTTTTTAAATAAAGAACACATTATGTTATAAAACTGTATTCAAGAAAACTAAAAAACAGGAATGTTTTTTAGGATGTGGAAGGATGAGGCCAGGTTTCATAACAGGTTTAAAGAAAACTGCAGTCAGTTAGGATGACCGACTTAGCCAATTATGATTGGTGGACCCTGTTGCAAGGCGTCTGAGTGTCTGTTGCTGGTGTTTCTTCACCCTTGCTACAGTTTGACCTCTTAGTGAACTGTAGGCATCAAAGTAAGCCTAGCAACAGACACTCAGGAGCCAGGAGGTACCAGAAACATACAATTGGGCAATGAAACAAACAATTCTGCCTTGCAACAGGGTTCACCAATCATAATTGGCCAAGTCTAACTGGCTAAAGAAGTTTTCTTTAAACATTGTTATAAAACTGTGTTCAAGTAAACTAAAAAACAGGGTGGAAACCATTGTATACATACTTCTTGTTGAAGAAACTCGCATCTGCACTGACAGGCTCTTTTATATTGAATTAAATGCCACAAATGAAGATATTAATCACTTTAGACTGAAGTAAAATTTTACCCATTGAAAACCTGATTGCAAGAATAAATGTGTGTGTTGAACTGATGCTAATGGTCATCAATGGATCCAGAAAGATCAGATGAATTTCCACTTTGCTCAGTTGGCTGTTCAAGTACATCAGTGTCATTTACTGACATACAATAAAAATAAAGGTTTGAAATTAATTGAAGAGCTTCTGCCTGATCAACAGAAGTTGTTACAAGAGCGTTCTGGTCAACTTTTCGATGCTGGATCAACTATTTGCCTTCATCATGAATCCTTACTGTTGAAAAAGTTTGAATTTTTGCAAAGAACCTGATGTAACCCATTTTCCAAAGGTGGTCATAATGCAAAAAGGGGCTTAAGAGTGCTGGATGACACACTAGCAGCCCAGCTAAAGGCCTTAACAAGCAAAATATTTTGTGCCAGGTCAGAAACTATGTCCATCTTGTCGAAAAGACGTCAGTAACAGAGCTGCTGATTCTTTATCATCATCAACAACAGCAGATGATGAACACAAGTTTGACATCTCTTGGTATTTCTCCATTAAAGTTCAAAAAAGTCAGCAAGCGTGATGTACGAGGCTACACCAAGCGCAAAATCAGGCGAGTGCAAAATACTTTGTCATCATCTTGCAGTTGCTGGTGGCTTAGACCTAAATGAGTTTGAAACTCAACCTTCTACCAGTCAGAAATGTGACAAATGTTCTGATTATGATGACCTGCTAAACGAGTTGAAAAACAAAGTCCAAGTTTCAGCAAATCATGCAGAAAAACTGCAAATACTAACTTTAGCACCAAACAGCTGGTCTATTGAAAGAACTGCCTCAGAATTCATGGTTTCAACTAGAATGGTTAAAAAAGCAAGAAATCTGAAATCAGTTTGTGGAATTCTGGCAAAACCAGACAAAAAGAAAGGTAAAGTTTTACCAGAAGAAACAGAAAAAAAAATTCTTGGCTTTTTTTGAAGTTGATGAATTCAGTAGACTGTACCCAGGGAAAAAAGATTTTGTCTCTGTCAGAACTGGCACTGAAAAAATTCAAATGCCAAAAGCGCTTGCTGCTTAGCAATCTAAAAGAAATGTATGTTGCATATCGTACTCGAAATGGGCCAGAAGTGGGTTTTTCCAAATTTCGTGAGCTAAGGCCAAAATGGTGTGTCACTGTTGGCTCATCTTGTATGCATTCAGTGTGTGTTTGTGTCATTCATCAAAATGTGAAGCTTATGCTTGCTGGAAGCCATCTGCTGAACGAAGATTACAAAGCACTGATGGCTAAAACTGTGTGCAATTTGGAATGCAAAGAATGCATGCTTCACAGGTGTGAAATATGTCCAGGTAAAGATGTGCTTGAAAATTACCTGACAGAAGTGTTCAGTGATGCTGACCCAGGTGAAACAATCGAGTTTAAGCAGTGGGTTCATACAGATCGCACCACACTGGAGACCAAACAGATGTATGTTGATGATTTTGTATCTGAGCTTGCATTGAAAGTTTCAAACCTGTCAGTTCACCATTACATTTCCAAACATCGGACACAATACTTAAAAACTGTTAAAGAAAACCTAAATCCTTGTGAAATTGTTGTTCTCTTGGACTTTGCTGAAACCTACTCCTTTATTGTCCAAGATGCTGTTCAAGGTTTCCACTGGGAAAACAGTCAAGCTACACTGCATCCATTTGTTGTGTACTTCCGTGATGCTTCAAGTGAAATTCAGTGCATAAGTGTTTGCATAATAAGTGACAGCTTGCGGCATGATGCAGTTGCTGTACATGCATTCTTGGAAAAATTAATCGCGTTCTTAACAAGCAAAATTGGAGAAATAAAATATGTAACATACTTTAGTGATGGCTCAGCTGCACAATACAAGAACTTCAAAAACTTTGCCAACTTGTGCTATCATCAAACAGAATTTGGAATAAGTGCACAGTGGAATTTCTTTGGCACAAGCCATGGCAAGTCACCATGTGATGCCATAGGTGGTACAACAAAGCGACTAGCTGCTCAGGCTAGTTTGCAACGACCTAAAAATAGCCAAATTCTCACAGCACAAGGCTTGTTTGAATTTTGTGATCAAAAAATAAATAAAATCAAGTTCATTTTTGTTTCCAAGGATGAAATTGAATCTTCAAGATCTGCACAAGAGGAAAGATTCAGTAAAGCTTCCACAGTTGCTGGAACTTGTGAAAATCACCAGTTTATTCCCATTGACTTGAACCAAATTTCAGTCAGTAGAGTGTCAAATGATTCCTCCTCATTTGTTGTCAAACTTTGTCAGTCAGATGACCCAGTGAGTGTACCTGGCATAAATGTGTCTCAACTTCAGCCTGGGCAGTATGTTGCCTGTGTTTATGACAACAGATGGTGGATTGGCAATGTCTGTGACACATCATTTGAAGAACATGATGACTTGGTCAACTTTATGCATCCATGCGGGCCTGCACGAACATTTCATTGGCCTAGCAGAAGAGATTCTTGTTGGATTTCTGAACAGCATATTCTAGCAGTTCTTCCAGTACCAGCAACTACAGCACTTGAACGACAGTATACATTTCCAGAAACAGCAGTGAAACTTATCAGTGAAAAATTCTTGTCACTTCAGCACTGAGGTTTTACTTGGGAACCATTAAGACACCCCCATTAGGCTTGAGAAACTAGGCAAAGACAACCAAATGAGGCTTGGGAACCTCAAGTAATATGCCCACCTTCAGGTTTGGGAACCTGTGCCAAGTGGCTGGACTTGCATGGCTATCGGGCGTGACCTCTTGGCGATGAGGTTGCCACTTCCTATTGAATGGGTAGTGGCGTAGCCACCATGGATCAACGCATGCTTAAAGCAACTGAGTGACTTATACAGCAATTAGAAACATTGATGGGCCCTATATCCGTTTCATCTATCATTCAACAATACTGGCCAAAAAACAATTTTTTTGCAATCCTTATATGGAGAGACTCCAAATTGAAAACTACATATTCTGATAGAAGGAAATCTGCTCTTTCTAATGGTGCTAAAAGAAAGAATATTGAAGCTGTCCCACTGGAGATCAAGGGCATCAAATATAGCCCAAAATGGGCAAAAATGCTTTTTATACCAAATTTTAACGCTTATAATTTTTCAACCACTTGAAGGAAAGTGCTGCAAATTGGAATGCCTCATTACAGCCATGCATGTAGTACACCTACCAAAAATCAACCTGAAAGGCCAACTAGTTTAGAAACTACAGCAGCCTCAACATCGCTGTAAATTGATTTTTGCCATTTTTTTGGCAAAGTTTGAGCCTAAACCATTCAAAAAGTAAGAGGACTAGGAACATGGGGTTTTGCCAGTTCATTAAGCCCTAAAAGTAGTGCAGGTTCTCCAAATATCCCCCTTGTACTACTAAAACTTCCAGTTTTACAGCTTCTGGAAGTTGGCCCAAAATGTCATTTTTGCTCAGGTGACATTTTGCAACCCTTTACTTGAGGTCCCCTAGAACCTCCAATTTTTAGCCTTTTGAACTAAAATTTTGCACAGCTTAGTTTTTTATCATAAACTATGTACCAAATTTCATCAAAATCTGAGATGGTGAGGTGGGGACCCCTGGTCCACTTGACACAGAATGACTCAAAAATCTGTTTGCTGAAACTTGTCTTCTCTGTTTCTGAAAGGATTCTCAGTTCCCCCTTGGAAGCTTATTCGAGAACAGGCCAGATATTCCAACATTTAAGCAACAGCTCAAGAGCCTCTTCTCGTAAGCCTTTGCATGAGCGAGTTAGCTTTCTTGATTCCAGTTGGTAGATTAAATTTAAAAAAAAATTCATTTGTGTTTATGCAAGATAGGTACTGACTGTAGGCCCCTTTTCTTTCTACCCTCCTCATAAAGCAATTAATTCTCTGTCCTTGGGTCATGTTTGATTTAACCCTATAAACTTTGAACAGTTATTTTGTGCTACTTTATACCACAACAGCTTTGAGGTGCTTTGGTGTGTGGGACAGTAGCAGTATTGTCTGTCTAGTATGGCATACATTTTGTATGTTATCTGATACAACTAGGATTTTGACAGATAGCAAAGAGAAGCTTTTCATAACAAGCAATAGATTATGCTTACTAGCTTTCCCTTCCAAAGTCTCATGCTCAGAACAAAAATGAACCAAGCCTGCAGAGCATTGCCTCAATAAAATGGAAATACCAGCTTATGAACTAGTTTCTCACTTTAGCTCTTTGTGACTCCTGGGCAAGTCACTTAACCCTCCATTGCCCCAGGTACAAAATAAGTACTGGTATATAATATGTAAAATGCTTTTGATTGTAACCACAGAAAGGCGGTATATCAAATCCCATTATTTTATTTTAAGTACTTATTACCCATGCTATACAACCATTCTAGGTAGGGTACAAAAGCAAAACATACACGAGAAAATAATCCAAATTAGACAAACCAAATATTGAAGAGCTGTTATCTTGCCTAAACATGACAAATACTGATAACATTCTTGACTCATTGAAACTGCAAGTCAAAAAATACACATGTAGCAAAAGCTTGTGCAAATAGCCTTCAGTTGTTTCCTGAACTGTGATAACACTGGGATAATCCGTAAATCAAAAGGTAAAGTGTTCCACTGATGGGCTTCTTCATCATAGTATTGCAAGATGAATCTCCTGAGTGGTTTATGGTGGAAAGCTTTCTTGATTACACTCTTTACCTGAGCTTTTAAAGATAACGAATCAACAAACACCAAATATTAACATTCTGTAAGAATAAGGGTGATATCAAATTTAATTGATGGTGGTACAATCATAGAATTGTTGCTTGACAAGAACAATATTTTGACAAGATTGAAGCAATTTGCTTTCATCCAACTATTAACCATTTGTAGACACATTTTGTTTCCTCCTTGAAACTACCTACCTGTTCTTCTGATCCTATTCCCACCCATCTACTTAGCAGTATCTCTCCTACTGTCATCACTTTTATCAGTCATTTCCTCAATCTTTCACTTTCCACTGCAAACATGCCGTTGTCACACCACTCCTCAAAAAAAACCTTCATTGGACCCTACCTGTCCTTCCAACTATCGCCCCATCTCCCTCCTCCATTTCCTATGCAAGATACTTGAACATGCTGTTCACTGCCGTTGTCTTGACTTTCTTTCATCTCAAGCTATTCTTGATCTACTTCAATCTGGCTTTCGCACTCTTCAACTGAAACAGCGCTTGCTAAAGTCTCCAATAACCTGTTCCTGGCTAGATCCAAAGGTCTCTATTCTATCCTCATCCTTCTCGATCTATCTGCTGCCTTTGACACTGTTGATCACCACATACACCTTGATACACTGTCCTCACTTAGATTTCAGGGCTCTGTTCTTCCCTGGTTTTCTTATCTCTCCCATTTCACTTTTAGTGTTTACTCTGGTGCATCCTCCACTTCTATCCCACTATCAGTTGGTGTACCTCGGGGATCTGTCCTGGGACCTCTTCTTTTCTCCATCTATACTTCTTCCCTTGGTACTCTGATATTATCCCTTGGTTTTCAGTATCGCCTTTTACGCTGATGACTCCCAGATCTACCTCTCCACACCAGAAATTTTCAGCAGGAATCCAGGCCAAATTATCAGCCTGCCTGTCTGACATTGCTGCCTGGATGTCTCAGCGCCATCTGAAACTAAATGTGACCAAGACTGAGCTTCTTATCTTCCCTTCTAAACCAACCTCTTCTCTTCTCCCATTCTTTATCTCTGTGGATAACACTCTTGCCCACCCTGTCTCATTAGCTCGTAAACTTGAGGTCATGTTTGACTCCTCTCCCCCCTCCTCTGCACATTTTCAACAGACTGCTAAAACCTGTTTGTTTCTCTGTAATAGCATCAAAATGTGTCCTTTCTTTTCTGAGCACACTATCAAACCCTTATCCACACTTTTATTTCTTCTCTCTTAGACAATTGCAACTTGCTTCTCACAGGTCTCTCACTAAGCCAATCTGTTCAAAATTCTGCTACACGACTTACATTCCGCCATCGTCACTGTGCTCATATTAGTCCTTTCCTCAAGTCACTTCATTGGCTCCCTATCCGTTTCTGCATACAGTTCAGACTCCTCTTATTGGCTTACAAGTGCATTCATTCTGCAGCTCCTCAGTACCTCTCCACTTACCTCTCCCTACACTCCTCCCTGTGAATTCTGTTTGCTGGGTAAGTCTCTTATCTGTACCCTTCTCCACGGCAAACTACAGACGCCGTTTCTTTTATCTTGCTGCACCATATGTCTGGAATGGACTTCCTGAGCAGATACGTCATGCTCCATCTCTGGCTGTCTTCGCATCTAGGCTAAAATCCCACCTTTTTGATGCTGCTTTTAACTCCTAACCCTCACTTGTTCAGTACCCTTATTTTATCGTCCCCACCTTAGTAATTCCCTTATCCCTTATTTGTCCTGTTTGTCCTAATTAGATTGTAAGCTCTGTTGAGCAGGGACTTTCTCTTCATGTCCAATGTACAGCGCTGCGTACATCTAGTAGCACTATAGAAATAAGTAGTAGTGGTACCTAATAAAAACCTGAAGACAAGTTAAAAAAAAACAAAACAGAAGAGCCCTCGGCAAAAATCATATGCAGTGTTATATGTTCCTAATAACATTCCTGTACTATAACCACCTTGGAAACCCGATTGGTTACTAATGAAGGATGTCATGTAATTCTAAATATTGTTAACTGTTTAACTACCAGTCTTTCTCCCAATTTTGAAAAGATCAGAATACCACTATTGGTCTATAATTTGACAATTAGTTTGGATTCCCTGAAGGATGTCTTTTTTTTAGGCTATAAATTAACAAAATTTCTCCCATCTCAGTAGTAAAGTATCCTAGCTTAAACAAATTAGACATTGGTGTGGTTAGCTATAGCAAAAAAAAAACGTAGGAGAAGATTTAATAAATAGGAGGGACAAACATCTGAAGGGCAGTATGACTTTATCAATATTGTTAAAACAGAAGAAAGGTCAGCAACAGTAATTAAAATTTTTTTTACCACAATCGCTGGGAATACCCTAAGAAGATTCTATTTGCGGTATCTCTAACCCTACAGCTGTTAGTGGATTGTTATAATTGTAATTGCTTTATTTAAAAAAAAAATGAAAAAAACCTGCTAGTTGGAATGATGATGATTGCTCAGAGAAGTCAGATGTTAGATCACCAGTGTGACAGAGTATTAACTATTTTAAATAACTGTTTTGAATCTGAAGAACTTTTATCAATCTGTTGTGGTGTGGGCAACCTCGGTCCTTGAGGTCTGTAATCCAGTTGGGTTTTCAGGATTTCTGCAACGAATATGCATGAGATGTATTTGCATGCAGGGTACAGCCCTCAAGAACCCAAAGTTGCCCACCCCTGATCTGTCAAGCAGAATGAACACTTATCTGTTCCTTGGCCTCGCATAGCCAAGCATGGGGATGAATGACATTTCTCTCCAAGCAGAAAGGGACATAGAACGGCAAATATTCTGTGTCAGAAAATCACAAACTGGTATTTAATGGCTGTTGTCTTTTGGCTTCCCTCATAGGAAACAGGTTTTGGCTACTAAGGCTGAAGCAGAAAAGGATGGTGTGAAGGTTCCCACCACCCTGGCTGAGTACTGCATCAAAACTAAAGTGCCTTCTAATGATAACAGTTCAGACTTGCTTTATGACGACTTGTATGACGACGACATTGATGATGAAGATGAAGAGGAGGAAGATGCTGACTGTTATGATGATGATGATTCTGGGAATGAGGAGTCGTGACCTGCTGAGAAAGGGGCCCTTCCTCCAACCCTTTCCCCTTCTCCTGCACCCTGCGTACTCAGGCCTAAAAGGAGTAGCAGTAACCTAACAACAGTCCAGCAAAAAAAATATATATGGGGATAAAACCAGAACAAACTGCTGCTGTCTCCTGTTGTGTGAGATTTGTTTGCTCCTTTTTTTATGGACCGCTGATGGGGAGCATGCCAGGAGGTGGGGGAATGCTCTGCAGAATGTTAATGAATTCTTTGCATTCTTTAACCTTTTCATCACTGTATTATGATTCTTTTTGGGGGGGGGGGGGGTTTGTTAAGTAATTCTCCCTTTCCACTTTCGAAAAAAAAATTGCACAGCAAAAAGTGGAGTTCTTTGGTGGGGGGGGTTTGCGTGTTAGTCATTGAGGGCCTGAATGCTTGCATCTCACAATAGAATGTGTACTACAAGCATTTTGAAGCCGAGCCCACACGGATGCTGGGTCTAGATCCTATGTGCAACGTTCGGTAGCAAAAAAAAAATAAAAGCAGAAAATTGCCAAGGTTTAGGTGATCCATTTACTATAAGTGTTCTCATTTTTTAAACTAGTGATGGTGAATGTTTTAGGGGTGTTTTTTTTTTTTGTTTTGTTTTGTTTCTCCCTTAAGAAGTGGGGTGGAGAATGGTAAGCTACTGTGCTAAGCATAATGGAATGTGTTACTAGAAGGTACAGTATTCCTTCTTTAAACATATACATATATGTCTGTGCAAATGGATATATATCTATATCTACATATTTCAGCTACAGTCAAGGCCCAGAGAAGTAATGCTTTCTTTTATTTAATGTTTGTAATGATTGTCAATTTGAGCCCTGAAATAAACATTTGATACTTACTTATTTTCTCCAGCTGAGCCCTTTGGTTGCTATTTGAGTTGTTAAAAAAAAAAAAAAAAAAAAAAAGCTGTTCGGTTGGTACAGTGCTCCTGCAACATAAATTAGAGAGAGCTGCATGGGTACTTGGGTTAATGGGGATCCCGCAGGGATGAACATAAGTCCTGCGTCGTTCCCACGGAAGTGTAGTGCCTGGCCAGCCTACTTAGCCTTATGTTTCTAAGCTAGCTTAGCAATTATAACACTAAAAAAAAAAATAAAAATAATGGATATGATTGATACCATTGAAATCCCCATAAGCACTAAGAGGGGAAGTTATCAATATGGGCTACTGATAAGTTGAGTAATTTTAGTACAGGGGATGGAGGAGATTCCAGTGGGGGACAGGCAGGGACTGGTGAAATTTCTGTCCCCATGCAACTCTGTTAGGTTTTTCTGTTCCTTGTAAAACATATTTCTGTTAATTAAGAGCCTAGACTTGAATATAGAAGGTTGAATTTGTGAATATTCCATAGATAAGGCACTAATGGCTCTCTGCTTTTATTCTGCCGCAGGAAGTTGCCATGTAGGAGAATACATCCTTTAGAGATGTTGAGAGGGAGAGGCAAAAATCTTGCAGACCCTCTCATATACTTACTGAAAACATATGTGATTTGGCAAATTCCTCCAAGTAAAATGTGGTCAAGATTGCCTTGTGTGAGCTTTCATTTGGCTCAATGAAGGGTGAGATGTAGCTAGCTGGTAGCACATTCATATGTAGAACAGTGGGGTTGGTGGTGGGTCAGGGAGGGAGAGGTGTAAAGCTGCATTTCACTCTGTGAGCTGTGGCTTAAACTTATGGTACTTGGACTTCAAGGGTCTAGTACAGGAGTAGGCAACTCCGGTCCTCGAGAGCCGCAGGTCAGGTTTTCAGGATATCCACAATGAATATGCAGGAGAGAGATTTGCAAGCACTGCCTCCTTGGTATGCAAATTGTGGATATCCTGAAAACCTGACCTGCCTGCGGCTCTCGAGGACTGGAATTGCCTACCTCTGGTCTAATACATCCTAAGGATGTTAGGCCCTAACTTGAGTCCCTAGTTGCCATGTGGCTAGAAAAGAGCTTTCAAACTTGGGTTCTTTAGCTAATGTCACAAGGAAACCTTAAGGTACTGTTTCTAGGAGCCTGTATTTTGTACCCTAGTAGCAAAATTTGGATGATTGGCCTTAACAGGAATGTTGGAGGGTGTCAAATACTAAGCTCATCCTGGCTGGAGCAGACAACTGAAGCTAGCTAATGTATAGGAGTTATTGTCTTCCCCCTTCCCCAGCTTATGGATATAATGGCTGGATTAGTTTTTCCCCACTCAAATGTGCACACTAAGCAGTCAGCGTTAAGGGTCCCTGCTCTGGGATTCTCTGTATGAATTTGCTGTTATGTTTATTAACATTTTTTACTTTTATTTTTTCACTTTAATTTTTTTTTAATTTTTTTATGATAATAAATCTGCAACAGGCAATTTCGCAAAGAGCACAACCTGCTCATGTTTGCCCACGCAGGGGCTCATAAATACTGAACTACTACATCAGGACCTGACATCCCCAGTAGTAGTAGTAGTAGTTAACATCAAAATAGTCCCATAAACAGTATCCAATTCCCAACTAAACCGTGCACCCCTAATGTAGCAACATCCCCTTCCCCACCCCTTTAACTGTGTCCAATCCCAAGTCAACTTAAGAATACCCCTTGGTTCTTTGAGTCACATCCCTCTCTCCTTCCCCCCCCCCCCCCCCCCCGTCCTACAATACACCACATTCCTAAATACATGTCAATCGCTGTTGTAAGCGAGCCCATCCACCCATATATCTCAGTGCCCCCTCCCTACGGTATGCTGTTAGTCGCTTCATTTGTATTAATAGCCCCAATTTACATTTCCAGTCACCCTTTCCAAGAGTCCCTGTCATTATATAAGCCCAAGAGCCACCCCAAAGGACTACACACCAAAGACACTCCAATCAACTTTACTAACGCTTTCATAACTGCATGCCAAAAAGGCACCACTCTGGCGCATGTCCACCATATGTGTAGAAATGAACCCCTTTGTGAATTACACCTCTAGCATAAATCTGATGTACTGGGATACATCCGCTTCAATCTCTCAGGTGTGTAATACCACCTGGATAAAACTTTATATGCATTTTCTAGTACCAAAACACAGATTGAAGCTTTCTGAACTTCTCCACAAATAATTTCCCACTCCTGATCGGAAAAGCGGCAATTTAAATCTTCCTCCCAAGCCCCCTGAAAACTAAATGATCTGGGATCATACCCCCTAAAAAATTTATACATCACTGATATAGGTATGGGCACTTTCCTCAACAAAAGACACAGATTTTCCAAACTTTCCATCCCCCCCCCCCCCCCCCCCCCCCGTAGCACATCCCAAAAATTCACAATGCCCGCTTGCTCCCACCTCAAAAAACTAGCATGTAGGCTCCCATCTCAAAGATGCCAATGTTGATACCCTACTAAACTGCCCCCATTTTCTCCGCACTTCCCCCCACAATTCCACCAAATGCTTCACATATGGATTCTGTATCCCATCTAAGATCACTCCCACTCCCTCACTAGTCCATAAATAAGAGCTCATTGGGCCTGTGCAAGCTATATGCTTTCTCCACGTGATTAGCAGGCTGTCATCCCCCTCTCCCAATCTAGGATCATCCTCAATTGAGCAGCCACATAATACCATTCAATATTAGGTACCACTCTACCCCCCCCCCCCCCCCCCCAGGGAGCGCTCCATAACACTCGTCTAGCCAAATGAGGATGCCTACCCCCCCCCCCCCCCATATAAACTGTGACACAAAACCCTGCAACAGCTTAAGTATCCGTTTCAGTACCTTCACTGGCAGCGCCTGAAACAAAAATAGCAGTCTAGGCAACACGTTCATCTTCACCACTGCCATATGCCCCCACCACGAGAGACACAATCCTTTCCACTGGGACAATTCCCCTCCGGATCTGATCTATTATCTCCCCATAATTGAGACTATACACCTCACCCAAGTCCCTGGGAATCTGAATCCCCAGATACTGAATATGATGCTTGGCCCACCTAAACGCAAACAGTGCCCTCAATCTACTTCTTTCCCCCTGATTCAAAGAAATCCCCAATAATGGCTTCGTTTCCAAGATGGCGCTGTGAATGGACACACACCTGTGTTTGCTCCTGGAGGCTGCTGTGTTTGTGAGTTT
The DNA here is from genome assembly GCF_901765095.1 of Microcaecilia unicolor. Taxonomy (NCBI): domain Eukaryota; kingdom Metazoa; phylum Chordata; class Amphibia; order Gymnophiona; family Siphonopidae; genus Microcaecilia; species Microcaecilia unicolor. Next base: position 29,319,169 of record NC_044032.1, on the reverse strand, counting down.
TCTTCGGTGCCTCTGTAGCCTCGTCAACGATGGGGAAGCGGAGGGGGAAGGTAAAGGAATATCCCTCGGTTCCTGTGACCTCCTCGACGATGAAACAAACAACCCTGCAATTTCCCAGGCAGCAACCGGGTCCTCAGGGAACTTCGACCCCCTCTGCAGCTCTCGGCCCTTCAGAGTCGATCGAGAGTGGAAACGGGGCTTCCCTGAGCCCTGTGGAGCGAATTGCAGCTCCCCAGCCTGGAGGAGAGTTGCTGGCTGATCAAACAGAGACAGACGCCGAAGTGGCTCAGCTGGTCCTGTCTGAGGGTGTGACTGCAGCAACGGAGATAGATTTTCAACTTCGGGAAACATTACTACAACAGGCTTCAAAGGTATTGCCTCAAGCTATTGTTTCCAAGTTAGCTCGTGCTGACAGTCTGTCTCAATCTCCTCCTGTGGCTAGTGGAGTGATTAGACCAGCAATTGTGACGCTGGAGTCACTATGGGATATGGTTTACAATATCCAAACCTCTATGCAAACTACTTTAAAGCAGAATTCTTCTGATATTGAAGTTCTTTCTGAGGCTGCCCTGCTTCAAGCGCAAGTAACTGCACAGCAAACCCAGAAATTGGAACATGTGGATATCAAAATTCAAGAAATGGGGTCTATAGAAACAGCTCTGGTTAAAGACAATAATTTCCTACATAAACAACTTGAATACCTGTAAAATCAGACTAAAAGACTTAACCTTAGGTTTCTTAATTTTCCCAAATCGCCGTTAATCCATCCCTTGGAGATGGTTAAAAAATACTTGGTGGACATCCTGGGAATGGACAAGGACTCACTCCCTCCCATTACACGGGCTTATTACATCGGGAGTACTGGAGTGGTGGTAGGAACCCCCCCCCACCCCCCCGTAATAGGGGAAGGAATGAATCTTACCTCATTCCTAGAAAGCTCATTAGAAATAGTTACTCAGAGGTTAACTCTGCTTGTCACTTTTGCGCTGGAGCCTGATAGGAATGCCGTATTACGGCTTTCGTTGAGACATTTAGAAAATCTGTTTTTGGGCTCAAAGGTCCGTATCTTTCCAGATCTCTCACGGCCTACACAGATGAGACGAAGGGCCTTTTTGGAACTTCGCCCCAGGGTGGTGGCATTGGGAGCAAATTTTGTCTTGCGATTTCCTTGTTTTTGTAATGTGATGCTTGAGGGTAAACATTTTCAGTTTGTAGACCCAAAACAGTTGAAAGAGTTTATTGATGCAAGAGTTGATGTGAATATAGTAAACCTTCCCTAATCAGCAGGCTGGGGTCTGAACCAGAGGAAGCGTCTATTGATTGATAATTTTTGTATTTTTTTTTTCTTTCTTTTTTTTTTTAATTTCCTTAATCTTGGAATCAAATTTCTTTAACTTGTGGACAAACGGGCTGTAAAGATATATACTTATTATTTTTGTTTCCTAATGTTAAATAATGCCGATTGTATATTCACTTTAAGTGGTGATGTATTGGAAAATTTAAATAATTAAAAAACAAAAAAAGAAATCCCCAATAACTCACTTTTATCCATATTGATCCTTAGGCCAGCATATCTTTCAAATTTCCTAAATATCTCCAACACCGCAGGCAATGTCTGCTCAGGATTCACCACGTAAAGTAACACATCATCTGCAAACAAAGCAATTCGATGCTCCATCCCCCCTACCCTAATACCCTGAAAGTCCGGATGCTGACGTATCATTACTGCCAACGGCTCTATGTAAAGTGCAAAAAGAAGGGGCGACAGTGGGCAGCCCTGCCTAGACCCTCTGCCAATTGGGAAAAAGGGTGTATACCCCCCATTGATATTGAGACATGCCTTAGGAGCTGTATACAAAGCAGCCAACCAAGCCCCAAACTTATCTCCCAACCCCATGCGCTTCATTACTTCCCGCAGAAACCCCCAGCTTACCCGGTCAAAAGCCTTCTCCGCATCTAGCGCCAACAAACCTGCACTAGATGGGATCTTTGTGCCTCCCGTATTAAATGTAGCGTACGCCTAATGTTAACCCTACCTGCCTGCTCGGGATAAAACCAGATTGATCTATGTGGATCAATTTTGGCAGCACCCTAGCCAACCTATTAGCCAGAACCTTAGCTATTATCTTTACATCCACATTCAGAAGTGAAATCGGTCTATAAGCCCCACAAACCACAGGATCTTTCTCTGGCTTAGGTATAACCGTTATCCCAGCATCAGACATTGATACCGGAAGTCCACTACCTTCCAAAACTCCATTTCCCACCCTTACCAAGAGGCCTCCCAACTCCACAAAACATTTATAAAACCTCGCCAAGTATCTATCTAAAACTGGTGCTTTACCATTAGGTAGCCGTTTTATCACCCCCTGTACTTCCCCTAATCTAATGGGTTCCCCCAGCTGAGCTCTTTCAGATTCATCCAAGCATGGTAAGGGAATCGAAATCCAAAAACCGAACCATCTCTAACTTCTGTGGTTCCTCGGAAGCACTATATAGCTCTTGACAGTACTTCACAAAACAATTTCCAACGTCAGAATCAGCATAATGCCATCCTCCCTTCTCATCCTTCAACTTCTGAATAAAGGAATGCCCACAAATAACGGGCCAACCTTGGCCTGGATTTATTGGCGAACTCAAAATATTGTTGCTTGAGCTTAGTTCTCATAAAATCCACCTCTGCCATCTGCAATTGTGCTATTTCTCCTCTCACTTGCTTAAGGTCTGCCCATGCCTGCAGTGTAGGGTTTCTTTTGTGCCCCCTTTCCCTTTTCTTGCGCGACCCCCACTTAATCAGAACACCCCTGACCACTACCTTCAGCGCATTCCCAGAGCACCCCATCTGTTACTTCCCCATTATCATTGAAGTGTCGATATTCTTGAATAGTATGTTGAATATCTTCCCGCACTTTCTCATCCCCAAGCAATGACTCATTGAGTCTCCAAAGTCCTTGTTGCCTGCTTTGTCCCAACCCAATTAATTTAATCCACACTGGCGCATGGTCAGAAATACCCATGGTCTCTATCTCAGCTGCCCCCACCATATGCCAACCATTGTGATGCACCCATAGCCCATCTATCCCGGGAATAAGTCTGTGCTGCATGCGAGAAGAAAGTGTAATTCCGCTGCACCCCATGTAATAACCTCCAACAGTCCACCACCTCCAACCCCTTCAAAAACTGTAAGAAAGCTTTCCTCCCAGGGCCACTCTGCTGCTCCCCTCCCGTCGAATGATCTAATCTCGCATCAGGGGCAATATTGAAATCCCCCCCTACCACAACGTGCCCTCCTACAAATCCCAAAATTTCCTCCTTTAATGTTTGAAAATAGTCCCTCTGCCCCACATTCAGAGCATAAATATTAATCAGTCAATTCCTTCCCCTGCAACCACCCTCAGATGCCCACTAGTATCCCGAAACACCTCTTTAATTCACAATTCCACAAGTTTGTCTTATCAAAATAGCCACTTCCCTCAACTGTTTAAGCCCCACTCCCTGATGTACCACCACTTCCTGAAAAGGCCTACGCTGCAGCAGGTGCACATCCCTTGGTCTTAAATGTGTTTCTTACAAAAACGTCACATCCCATTTCAGCCTACCCAACTCCTTAAATACTCTACTACGCTTCCCTTGGTTATTAACCCCGCTTACATTCCATGTTCCCACCAATAAGGTCTCTCCCTTCTCCTCCCCCACCCCTTCCCTCTCATTTCCCCCATGCACCCTCCGCCCTGCTCCAAACCGACACTCCCCTGCTCCACCTTATCCCAACCCTTCCCCCTACCTGTAGCCGATCTCTCCGTCAGTAAATCAGCCGTCCCACGAGAGATCCACACACACTCCCAAACATTTTAACCTCTCCAATGCTAATCCCTATCCCTCCCAGCTTCTTACTTCACCCACACCCCTTGCATTCGTGTACCCCACATTCCTCCACCCAACCTCCCCACTAATTCATGCTTCCACCACCAGTCCACACAAATCTATAATCCCTCAGGAAGCTTGCTTGTTAGATGTCTTTCCCCATTCCACCACCTTCTGCTACACCAAATCCGCTCTGGGTTCTCTGGTGATCTCCCGCAACTCTTTCTGAACTGGAACATCTCTGCACCCCAACGAGCACAGTGTTGCCCATGCCTCCTCCGGAGTCTTGACTTTACACAATTTACCATCCAGTGTTAGCCACATCCCAAATGGAAATAGCCACATCCCAAATGGAAATAGCCACTTATACTGGATCCCCTTTGACCTCATATCGTGGCTTCTCTGAAGGATAAACGCTTTTGCAGTGTAGTCCAGGCCAAGTCTTGGAACACTTCAATCTTTTTCCAAATAATTTCTTTTTGCTGCCTTGCTTTGGTCAATATCTTCTCCTTCATAGGGAAGTCAGCAAAACACACCACAATGTCCTTCTGGCGAGTGTCTTGCTGCGGGCCAGCCACTCTATGCGCTCTCTGAATTCCAAGGTCTGGCACTTGACCCTCGTCCTCCCCATTCAAAATAAACCCACACAGTTCCCGAATCACTGCTTCACAATTGCTAAATATATCAGTCAGGAAGTCCCAAATCGCAGGTTGTTGCAACGTGACCTATTCTCCAGGTCCTCCACCTGCTCCTTAAGTTGTTGTAATTCCCACGTGTCATCGTTCAACACTTTGTGTTGTTTTCTCACATCTTGCTTGAAAGTCTCCATCCTTTCCGACACGCGTTCCCAAATCACGGATTTCAGCCTTAATTTCTCTCAGGGCAGTTTGTATATCCTGTCTGACCCCTGCCAAATCCGCCTTGAGGTCCTGAAACCAATCCACCATCTCTCATTTCACGATGTCCCCAGGGTTGGGGCCCTCCTCTACCTGCTCGTCACCATCTTTATACCACTCCTCTCTGTCCCCGCTGATGTCACCAAGGTTTTTTTCCCCCCCTTGCTCCTTTGAATAACGGAATCTCTCTACTCCTTTCTTTGGTGGCATTCCTCAGGGATCTTTCCCCCTCGAGGCACCCTTCCGGATGCCACTTAATTCTACAGGATTCACTTGCTCAGTTTAAAGCCCCAATGGATCTCTGCACTGAAGCTGACCTCTCAGTCCATGACCTGCAAGCACCCCACAGCGTTATTTCTGCCTTGTCCAGTCCTTTCTTCTCTTGCACTCTGCCTGCACATACTGTTCTTCAGAAAACCAGTCCCTTCTAAGGGAAAGTAGCAAGGCATGGGTGATGCAGTCAAAAACCCGACTGAAGCAGTTTTACTTTCAAAGCTATGCTGTTAGTGTAGGATTCTATACAGAGAACTGTTACCTTTCCAGTCTCTGTAGCCTGCAGCTCCTCTCCCAGCCTTGCCCCAGCTGGCCTCCTCGCAGGAACAGCGATTCTCCACTCACCGGCCTGCCTGTGCCTCTGCCTTGAAGGCCAACACCGCCGAGCCCCAACGCTCCAGGAGCTTCCGGCAATATTCCTCTTATTATGCCGCCACCGCAGCTCACTGTCTCTTCAGCGACTGCCTTCCCCCTTGCCGATCCACCGCTCCCGCCTCACAATGGACTCAGTGTCCTCCCGTCTACAGCGGCGGCTCTGCTCTCCCGCAATCTCCGGACCATTGCGCCCGCCACGTGTAAGCATGGGCACGCTTTCCCAATCCTTCCCGCTTCTTGATCTCGTCAAGTCAGCGCCTCCTGGCCACCGACTACTCAACTTTTAATCCCTGGCGATTTCAGCTCCCACTCTGGGCAGGTACGGGTGTATGTCCTCAACTTTTTGGGTGCAGTGTCTCGGGACACGTCCGCCTACTCAGCCACCATCTTGGATCCTTATTAACATTTTTTAATATACTGCCATTTCTATAACAGGATTGCAGCGATTTGCAATAAAAATATCATTAAAAAATAGAAAGGAACTCCATTAGTTGAAAGGACAAACATTCATGCAAGAGCAAACAGACCAAAATATGGACTACACAATCAACTGAGCAGGTAACCGAAGGCCAGCACCCAGCACTAACGTGCAGGGGTGAAGATCCAAACGCAAGAGGGAAAAAAAATGAGTCTTCAGGAGGACTTCGAAGGGTGAAGGACAAAAGGAGAAAGTCATTTCACAGTTTTGGTGCCAGAAGGTAAAATGCAGTGTGACAAGTAGATTAGTAATGAGCCTGTTTTGTTGAAGGCAGAACCAGACGGTGAGAGTCGAGTGACCGAAGAGAACGTGAAGGAGTATAAGGAATAATAAGAAAAGGTCAATAATAAGGTTCAGAAGTGGGAAGAGGTGAAAGCTTTTTAAATATAGGAGATAAACTACGGGGCAGGCAAATGATTCTATAAGATACGGGGAGCAGAATGTAAATTAACCTACACAAAATTTATATTACAATTTTTTTTTTATTTATAAGTTTAATAAACTACACAAGTATACACTTGATCAAGAAACACAGGTCTGAGAAAATAATAAAATGTATAAAGAATATACTTTTTTTTTTTCCACATAACAAATCAATCTCAGACTTGTAACATTAAGCCACAATTAAAGATGGGTGGACTAGGCAACACGGGGGATATCTAGAAGAAAAATGTTAAACAAAAATTCTTAGCTGGAACCTTCCCGATTAACCATTGCTAGTCACTTTGGTCCTTGATATAGGTGGCAAAACAGAGACTTTCTGTAAATCAATAAAGGAGTGTAATTGTTCTAGGTCAAAGAACATATCTTGATCCTAAGTGATTTATCAGACATTTGCAAGGATAATGCAAGAAAAAAGTAGTACCCAGTGCCAAGACTACTTAGTGCATAGAAATAATCTTCTTTTGAATGAGACAATTTAAATTTCATGTAAACTTTACATTTATCTGTCTTTAGCCTCTGAAATCCTTGGTAGATGAGGTGGTAGGCTCAAAAGCTGTGAAGGATGCCTGTGGCTTTGGTGTATTTTCTGTAGACTGCCTGCATTTTGCACTGGCAACAGGAAGTAATGAAGTTGGTGATTTGGCAGGTTCATAGAACAATAATGATCTGCTAGGCAACTCAGTCCAGATACTAATGTGAAAGAACAGCTGGGTCAAAATGAATAGGATGTTCCCAACACATTTAGCAGAAACTAAAAACATCTGGTTCAAAGTGCATTTATTTATTGGGATTTATTAACAGCCTTTATGAAGAGATTCACCCATGGTGGTGTACAGCAGGTAGCATTTAATATAAAACTTACAATTTTGTTAACAGCATAATAGTAAAATAACTAAGTATAAATGTAAATACAGTAGATGAAGTAAACTTGAAAACAGCAAATTGAAACGTAATAAGACTACCATGAAACAGGTTCAAAAATATACACATTTAAAAGCACTGAAATTCAAATAACAGATATGTCAGCATAATACTAATGAAATATCTAATAAACATACATCAAAACATTCAAATAACTTAGCTACGATACTAATGCTTTTCTACAATACAGCTTACCATATATCAGAGGGGCCAAATGTAGATGGGGACTAAATGCGTGGTACAGAGTCAGTTGGGATAAATAGATGGGTGGCTAAACTCAAGGCAAGTTCTTTGTACAGTTAAACAAGATAAGGAACTTTTCTAAGTTAGTGTGTTGCAAGTTAGTCCCATGTGCAGAATGAATGTATAGTCAGTCACACTATGTATTAAAGGCTTGGAAGAAGAAGCAGGCTTTCACCGTCTTCCTGAAGTAGAGGTAGTCTCGAGTTATACATAGTAGAGAGTTGCATGGGGACAGAAATCTTAACCATCCCCGCAAGAATTTAACTTGTCCCCACCCAGTCCCGCAGGAATTTAATGGTACATTAAAAAAAAAAAAATTATGGTTGGCTCGTTGTCTATCTCTTGGTTCAATCCACAGCACTGCAGGAATGGAAGTTGGAATTTGGAACACTCTGGTGCACACATGGACTTGTCTCTGATTCACTGGCACTATGTGCTAAGAGGTCACCACATGGACGCACCAGTAGGTCAGATGACACCTGATGCTCGTGCCTCTGTCAGAGCTGAGGTCTGCGTGTCGGCCCAGGAGCAGAGAGGATCAACAGCAAATTAAAACCTGAACGGTCCATCCAGTCTGCCCAATAGTCACACTCATTATCAATTCATGATTAAATCAACAATGAACGTGATATTATATACTTGATTATGGTCTTTCTTTGGTATCTCTGGGACATAGACCATATAAGTCCGCCTATCACTATCCTTATGTTTCAACTACTGGAGTTGCCATCGAAGCCCACTCCAGCCTATTCTTCTCATTTGCAGGATACAGCCCGTAAAAGTCCGTCCAGCACTGTCCTCATGTTCCAACCACTGAAGTTGCTGTCTAAGCCCTTTGCAGCCCATCCTAAACCAGATTGCCGTATATGAGAGAGAGACCATACAAATCTGCCTGGTATTGGCCCTAGTTCATCACAGCTGGAGTCGTTCAATACATCCACACCCATGCAGCCATTTAAGTTAGGTTTTTTGTAACTTCTATTTTCTAATTAGAGATCCTCTGTGTACATCTCTTGCCTTTCTGAATTCGTCACCAATTGTGTCTCTACTACCTCCTTTAATGGAGACTTTCCACATCTGTGCTGTTAAAGTGAGGAGGAGACAGTACTCAAAGGACTTGGTACTTGATAGGTGAGAGGCCGATGCAATGCAGTATACGCTTCCACGGGAACCCCGCAGGAATTGTTTCTGTCCCCACAGGATCCCCGCAGAACTGCTTCCATCCCCACAAGAACCCTGAGGGTTCTGCGGGATTCCCGCAAACACCATTCCCATGCAGGTCTCTAATACGTAGCTCCTCTGAGAGTAAATTCCAGAGCACGGGGGCTACTCCTGAGAAGGCTTGCCTGCAGGTACAATTTCTTTTGATGAGGGAACAGAGTGATGGTCCTTGATAGGACCTTAGTGGTCTCAAAGGTGTATAAAGGATTAACTTAGTCTTTAAGTACTGTGGCCTATTTTGTCTGAGGGCCTTGAACAGAGTTAAATTTAGCCCTTAAGGTACTAGTAGCCAGTGTAGATTTTTTGCAGGAAGTGTGTGATGATGTCACACCACTTACAGCCTTCTATCAGTCGTACTGCAGCATTCTGAATTGGAGCTGATGCAGTCTTCTTGGTTTGACCAATGTACAGGGCATTACAGTAGTCTAGTTGTTATGTAGTCATGGCATGGACCACTGTGGTCAGATTCGTCTTTTCAATATGTGGAGAGAGATTCATAGTTGCTGTGTATGGTAGAGACAAATCTTTGCGGGATCAGAGTGAGTGTTGAGTCTAGCAGTACCTCCAGGATTCCTGACCTGTGATTTTATGGGGCGTTCATACTTCCCAAAAGGTATGTTGAAGTCAGGTATTTGTCCACTTGTGTTAGGTACCCAAAGAATCTGTTTTGCTTGAGTTCAGACAGAATTTTTGTTTCTTGCCCATTGCTGAGTTGAGGTTAGGCAGGCAGACAGTTTACTCAGAGCTGTGGGTAGATCTGGTTCAATGGGTATAGGTAGATACCATATCAGCATAGATGTAGAATTTTGTATCCATCAACTGAAGCAGCTCAGCCAGAGGCTAGAAGTAACTATTAAATAAAACGACAAAGTATGGATCCCTTTGGCACCCTACAGTTTAGTGCTCAAGGGTAGTGATGTGCTGTTGCTGAACAGAATTGATTGTTGTCTGACAAATAGGATTTGAACCATGTAAACATTATGCCACTGATACCTACATAAGTGTTGCCATACTGGAACAGACCAAAGGTCCATCAAGCCCAGCATCCTGTTTCCAACAGTGGCCAGTCCAGGTCACAAATACCTGGCAGGATCCCCCAAAAAGTACAAAACATTTTATGCTGCTTATCCCAGAAATATTTTCCCCAAGTCCAATTTAATAATGGTCTATGGACTTTTCCTTTAGGAAGCCATCCAAGCTTTTTTTTTTTTTTTTTTTTTTTTAACTCTGCTAAGCTAACCGCCTTTACCACATTTTCTGGCAACAAATTCCAGAGTTGAATTACATGTTGAGTGAAGAAACTTTTTCTCTGATTCGTTTTACATTTACTACATCGTAGCTTCATCGCATGCCCCCTAGTCCTAGTATTTTTGGAAAGCGTATACCTGTCTGCCAATCTTATAAGCATGATGATATGATCCACAGTGTCGAAGGCACTTGAGAAATCCAACAACACTATTACAACTGGTGCTGCTGCCTTAAGTCCTGTGGACTGTCTTTCTTTCACTGAAGTTGGAAACTTTTTATACTTAGCTATGCATGGAAAAATGCAAGTCCAGTGTTCTGGAGACATGCTGAATTTTTAGATTCTGTTCTGTCTTGTATAATAGATGGACATAGCTGCTATCTTTTTTTTTTTTAATCACATGATGCAGCTGCTGTTCTACCTTCAGAAGTGCAGCTTATTTTCAGTATTTCACTATTTAGAAAACAAGGTGTAAGTTTTTTTTTTTCCAGTACACACAAAAAGTTATTGTGGAGGAGTGGCCTAGTGGTTAGAGCACAAGTCTTTCAATCCAGAGGTGGCCGGTTCAAACCCCACTGCTGTTCCTTGTGATCTTGGGCAAGTCACTTAACCCTCCATTGCCTCAGGTACAAATTTGATTGTGAGCCCTCCTGGGACAGAGAAATATCCAGTGTACCTGAATGTAACTCCCTTGAGCTACTACTGAAAAAGGTGTGAGCAAAATCCAAATAAATAATAATTCAAATTAAAGGTAAATCTCCATACATTAAGATCATACAGGTCTATATAGCATTACTTTTAGCATATATCCAGTTAAAATGCATTCAAATCCATACTAAGTGGTCTACAGTATTAGATGAAACTGACAACCGTAAAGTCAAAAGCCTGGCTTCAGTGAGATTGTACGATAAGGGCATCTGTTAATGGTAGCAGTGTCTACACAAACTTCAAACTTTTGGGTCTTAGGCTTCCTTGTTTTCCTATATTTCAGGAAATTAACTTTTTTTTTTAATTGGCCCTTTGAAAGGGGTTCCTATCACATGATTTCCTATATTTTATGTACCCACTTGTCCTTTGGTGGATATCTTTCTGGCTTCTCCCCACCTCCCCAAATTGGTAGTTAAGTAACATTTTGCAGCAGTAAAGAAATTAGTTTATATTGGATAGTAAATATCCCCCACAAGTAATGCTGTCGCCATATCTGTGGATAATGATTCAATATTTTCAACTGAGCAAAATTATTCTGAATGATCAGGAGTACCAGATATGTAACACATTAAGGCCACATGGAGAAGCATTTGGTAACATGAACCAGACTTTGCTTGGTATCAGCCTGTATACAATTGTCACTTTCTTTAATCCTAGCACAGATTGAGGCATTTTGTTTTATTGCTGTAGCTTGTGTGTATAAATGAGGCTCACAAATTATTTTAAGATTACAAAAAAAAAGTTCAGGTCAGCCTCCAAGCTCATGGAATCTGAAGGAGCGGACAAGATAGGCAACCCCACAGCAAGGGGCAGTGTTACCATGACCAAATCATGAACCTTGGAGTTCTGCTGCCGATACTCTTGGTTAGTTTGAAATAAGGATACTGAATCATTCAGGGTACACTTCCCATCTAGTATGACACTTCTTTACTCTCCAGTGACTTCTATTTTCAAACTTTGTTGTCTTAGGATCCTTCTGGTGGGGAGGGTTGAGGCTTTTTGTTTTAAAGAAAAATACCATTCCTCAGACTGGTTTCCCCTTTTCTCCTGTTAGTGTCATGGTTTAATTTCTGGCATGCTTCCTTTAAACATAATATAAAAGCCAAAACAATATATTTTCAAAAAAAAAAAATTGTATAACTCATAAATCCTCCCTTCCAACATTAAAGAAAAACAAATTAGCATCTTGGTTTAAACAAATTTTAAAAATTTTCTTTCCCCCTCCTGCGAACAAAAATGGTGCTCATGGCATTTTTAGTTGTCCTTAGCAGGGATTTCCAGATAATCTTCTTTTTTCCCCCATGCTTTAGCACAAAGCATTACCTAATTTGTGTTACCTTCCCCTGTCTGTAGTTTTATTTTGTCTGTCTTGCACACTTGTCTATTAATGAAGTGTGAAATAAAATATTCCTGTATTAATATTTTTGCGCTTGACAATCCAGATTTTTTTCTAAGGAAAAGGTGACTGGTATGGGTTACCTTGGCCTTTGATTTGTTAACCTGTATTTGTAGGTTTCACCACTTTTCAGAGGGTGTTACAATCAAATGATGATAGAAAATTGCTTTGTCTATTTTAAGGTTAATGTATTACGTACTCTTAAGCTCCTTTCGTGCTTGGTATTTGGAAGATCAGGTTACATTCTTAAATGTTTCTGATTTATTTCCGCAGTCAATGAGAACTTGAACAGACATCGCAGTTAATGTTTTATGCTTTGTATACACAGTTGACTTGTAGTTTTTGATCTAAATTGTAACAAAAAAAAATAGTGCCTACCTGACTACTGAAGGCACAAATTTTAATCCTTATTTATTAAAAAAGGTAGCTCTCAAGCAGAGGGGAAGCAAGTTGGGTTTGAAATGGTGCTTTAAAAATTATTTCATATCTGACTTCTGGAAATGTTAGTGTCCTGCTGTGAATGCAGTGGGGTAAAGGATACTCTAATAAAGGCATAAGGCTTCTTCCCTTTCCTATCATAAAGGGAACAGCAGAAAAATGCCTGGTTGCAGAAGGTGTTGCCTCTGCACCGATTCAGCAGTGCACTTAAAAGTATTTAGAGTTGCTGCTAGAAGCTGTAGCACAGGAGAAGCGATACTTACACAAGAGGTTTTGACAAATGTCCTAGGTGCTTGACCTTCCAAAGGTTAAAGAGGGTTCACGCTATATAACACTGCTGAGTAACTACATGAGAGGTGCTGAGAGGTGACACAGGCTGGAATGAGATGCCTAAATTATCTTCTTCATGAACAAAAATATGGCTAATGCTGTGGGCTGTATGAAGGTGAGACTCTGTTTTAGAACTGCATTTACTATATTGTATCAAAACTACTATTTCTATAGCACTACTAGACGTACACAGCGCTGTATACTGGACAACAAGAGAAAGTCCCTGCTCGACAGAGCTTATAATCTAATTATACAATATTTATGTTCCAATTCACCTGTGTTTATGAACAAAATTGTTCCACCCCAGTATGAGGCCTTTTGAATAAGGTATTCTTTTCAAACTTTTATTATATTTATTGCATAATACAACAAGCAAAACAGAAATGTTTACAACAAAATAAAAATCCATAAGGAAAAAGTAAACAACACTAGCCCTCATCATGGAGAGAGAGAGGAATAATACTAGAAAAATATCTTCCAATAATCAAGAGTATTACTACCTCTTCTACCACATGGTTCACCTGTCTGTATCCCCCGTATTTTGTCCAGAATAGTATTCAGTAGAATAGTATAATAACATAACATAGTAGATGATGGTACAGTCCATCCAGTCTGCCCAACAAGATAAACTCATATGTGCTACTTTTTGTGTATACCCTACCTAGATTTGTACCTGTCATTTTCAGGGCACAGACTGTAGAAGTCTGCCCAGCACTATCCCCGCCTCCCAACCACCAGCCCCGCCTCCCACCACCGGCTCTGCCACCCAATCTCGGCTAAGCTCCTGAAGATCCATTCCTTCTGAACAGGATTCCTTTATGTTTATCCCACACGTTTGAATTCCGTTACTGTTTTCATTTCCACCACCTCCCGTGGGGGGGGGGGGGGGGGCATTCCAAGTATCTACCACTCTCCCTGTGAAGAAATACTTCCTGACATTTTTCTTGTCTGCCCCCCTTCAATCTCATTTCATGCCCTCTAGTTCTACCGCCTTCCCCTCTCCGGAAAAGTTTCGTTTGTGGATTAATACCTTTCAAATATTTGAACGTCTGTATCATATCACCCCTGTTTCTCCTTTCCTCCAGGGTATACATGTCCACAACAAATTTCTCCAATTGAATAGGATCACGAAACATTTTGATTCCCCTGCCAAGTGGTTATACACTCAATGGGAACTTGAGAAAAAAATGTTGCATTAATTGCCAAGACCCTAGGTTTCAATAGGAGGAAAGCTTTCCTATAAGCCTGTGTCACATGGGAAACATCAGGAAATAACTGCATTTTAGCACCACAAAAAAAGTCTTCCTTTTTTGAAATAAGATTTCAAAACCAAACTTATCTTTATCTGTAGAGAAAGTCACTAGGAGGGTGGCTCTAGTTGAAATATTGTCCATAGAATCTTCAAGAAAGCCAGTTCGATCTAGGCTGAGCTGGAGCTCCAGCAGCCTGTAAGAGCCACCACAAACAGGAACATAATAACAATTTGAAATAGACATAGAATCTGCTATTGTCAGGAGAAGAACCTCCTTAAAATATTTTCTAAGAAGAATTTCTGCAGGTAACAAATGAGTATAGAGAAAATTGATGGAAACGCAAGTTTCTGGGTCATAAGTACATAAGTATTGCCATACTATGACAGATCGAAGGTCCATCAAGCCCAGCATCCTGTTTCCAACAGTTGCCAATACAGGTCACAGGTACCTTGCAAGATCCCTAAATAGTACAATACATTTTATGCTGCTTATTCTAGAAATAAGCAGTGGATTTTCCCCAAGTCCATTTTAATAATGGTCTATGGATTTTCCTTTAGGAAGCCTTCCAAACCTTTTTTTAAACCCCGCTAGGCAAACTGCTTTTACTACATTCTCTGGCAATGAATTCCAGAGTTTAATTATGCATTGAGTAAGAAATATTTTCTCAGATTAGTTTTAAATTTACTAATTTGTAGTTTCTATCTTTTCCACTCCACTCATTTTATAGACCTATCATATCTCCCCTCAGCCGTCTTTTCTCCAAGCTGAAGAGCCATAGCGGCTTTAACTTTTCCTCATTGGGAAGTCATCCCATCCCCTTTATCATCTTCATCGCCCTTCAGTGACCAGAATTGAACACAATATTTGAGGTGCGGTTGCACCATGGAGCGATACAAAGGCACTATAATGTCCTCATTTTTGTTTTCCATTCCTTTCCTAATAATATCTAATATTGTATTTGCTTTATTATCTGCCGTACACTGAGCCAAGGGTTTGAACGTATCATCAACAATGATGCCTAGATCCCTTTCCTGGTAGGTGACTAGGATATGGAACCTTGCATTACATAACTATAATTCAGGTTCCTCTTTCCCAAATGCATCACTTTTCACGTGTTCATATTAGTCATCTGCCATTTAGATGCCCAGTCTCATAAGGTCCTCTTGTAATTTCTCACAATCCTCTTGCAATTTAAGAACTTTTAATAACTTTGTGTCTTCAGCAAATGTAATTACCTCACTAATGAAATCTCTAGAGCTTTTATAAATATGTTAAAAAGCAGTGACCCCAGCACAGACCCCTGGGGAACCCCACTATCTACCCTTCTCCATTGAGAATACTGATCTTTTAACCCTATTCTGTTTTCTATCTTTTAACCAGTTTTTAATCCACATTAGGACACTACCTCCTATCCCATGACTCCAGTTTCCTCTGGAGTCTTTCACAAGGTACTTTGTCAAATGCTTTTTGAAAATCCAGATACACAGTATCGACCGGTTCACCTTTATCCACATGTTTGTTCACCCCCTTCAAAGAAATGTAATAGATCGGTGAGGCAAGTTTTCCCTTCACCAAATCTGTTGGCTGTGTCTCATTAATCCATGCTTGTGAATATGCTCTGTAATTTTGTTGTTTATAATAGTCTCTCCTATTTTGCCTAGCACTGACGTCAGGCTCACCAGTCTATAATTTCCTGGATCTCCTCTGGAACCTTTTTAAAAAATTGGCATTACATTAGCCATCCTCCAATCTTCTGGAACTATGCTTTATTTTAAAGATAAATTACATACAGTATTGCTAACAATTGTTCTGCAAGTTCATTTTTCAATTCTATCAGTACTCAGGGATGAATACCCATCCGGTCCAGGAGATTTGCTACTCTTCAATTTGTCAAATTGCGCTATTACATCCTCCAGGTTTATAGATATTTCATTCAGTTTCTCTGATTCGTCAGCTTTGAATAGTATTTCTGGCAGCGGTTTATCTCTCAAATCGTACTTGTTGAAGACCGAAGCAAAGAATTAATTTAATCTCTCATCCATCTGTTCATCCTGGCTAAGTGGACGATAGTATGCTCCTATCGCTATCTGTTTCCCCTTTACACATGGGCTTCCAGGATGATTTCTGCAGAACTTTCAATCTATTTGATTCAAGGCCAGTGTTACCCCTCCATCAATTTGATTCACTCTATCACTATGATATAATTTGTCCCACTGGTTATTCCACCAGGTCTCAGAGATGCCTGTTATATCTAATTTTTCATTTAGTGCACTATATTTTAACTCTAATTCTGCTGGCATTCTGTAACATTTCAAGTTTTAAATCAAACAAAATAAAACATGGAAAAGAAAATAAGATGATACCTTTTTTATTGGACATAACTTAATACATTTCTTGATTAGCTTTCGAAGGTTGCCCTTCTTCGTCAGATCGGAAATAAGCAAATGTGGTAGCAGATAGTATATATAAGAGAAACATCAAAGCACGGCTACCACACCTCTCTACTCAAGTTTTAAATTAATTGTATGAGAGTCTAATAATAGTAGAGGATACAGCCTGCAAAGTGGAAACTCAAGGTTCCATTTTACAAATTTTAGTCTGCAAAACTTTCAGATTTGTTTTAACATTAGAAATCTTAGAGACAGTATTTTCAGAGAAGGCACATACATACTTGAACAGTAGTACGCCGGAAAGAACCACCCAGAACACACATAGCTTGCCATAAATCCTGCTGAGAAACATTCTTCTTCCCCCTAGTCCAGTTCTGTCAACCCAGCAGAAATTAATATAGGTTTCAAAGGAGGTGTAAATATCAGAGACTGATATTGGGCATCTCCTGTGTTGCTTCAGCTTTAGGCGATGAAGCAGCTGCAGGAAGATTAGGGGAATCATCTGACAAAACTTGCGGATGGGGAGGAGGAGTTCTAACTCCAAGGAAGGAGGTTTATCGGGGGAGTGAAAAAGGGTCTCCCCAATAGGAGCCTCAACTGAAGCAGAAGAAAGGGAACCTTTATTCTTGATTTTGTTTCCCTGTGAAGATCTTCCATCCTAAGAAAGCTGAGCTAGTCACTCCCGCTGTGCTCCAAAGGGACTCCTAAGGGGCATGGCTTGCCCCTGTGGCCGTGCAACATAAGCATCGCTAGATGATAAAGAGCACAAAGCCCCCCAAGCTGATTCAGGCAGAGGCAGCCACAGCGATGCTTGCACTGGCTTCCGGAGTGGGCCCCAATGGCAGCAGCCATTCACACCCGAATTCCTCCATTTTCTCCTTTATTATTGGTCATATTGTGTCCCTTAAACCGTAAATGTGTACTTCTGTGGGAAATTTAAATATTAATGAGCTTATACCAAGGTGAAGCATCTTATTTTCTGAAGTTTCTATTAGAGTGGCTCTGACTAGCATATTTTCTTATTCGGCCAAATACAGATAATGGGCAACTGAGCTTTAACATAACAAATGATAAAATAAGCAGTGTGAAAGCAAGAGATCGTGTTTATTTCCATAGGATTTAGCACAATTTGTGCCCTGGATTATTTGAATTTAAATCACTATTCAGCTGAATACGAATAGTGTATTTGAGGCTGAATCACAAATATTTAGTAATTATAGAACTAAAAACTATAAAAAGAGCTGGATTAAGGCAGAGGCAAACTAGGCACATTTCTAAGGACAAAAAGTTTAGTGGGCGCTGTCAGATGTGCTGTGGATGCAGGAGCCTAGGATTGTCAATTGCCTGGATTTTTTCAGGATTCTATACATTTGTAGATTAATTGCTCCAAAGCCAGAATGATAGCTGTAGTGTCTAGATAATTTTCAGAAATTAGTCCTGTATAGCTCCCAACCTTCCCCTTCTAGTACAGAGACACTGGAAGGATCTAGCCAATGAGAAGGCTGCACTAGTCCCAAGAAGTAGGAGCGGGGCAGCGGGCTTTGCACAAGCCAGTAGAACAAGTGAATGTTGAGGGAGGAATGTGAGTGGGGTTGTTGACGTTATAGAAATATATTGCCAGTAGAACAAGTGAATTTTGGGGGAGGGAGGTGAGTGGGGTTGTCAAAGTTGTAGAAATATGTTGACTCCTTTTTCCAGTTCCAAGAAACTAAGCTCTGGAATGCTTTCCCTCTATATCCAAGACAAATGTCTTCAAGTCTTTGTTGGGCTATGAAATTTTTTGATTTTGCAAAATCTTATGCTAAAGAAAAACAGATACTAAAGCAGTATTTAATTTTGTAGATCTAATGTATGCACCAGTATTAGAATCTAATATGGATTGAGCAACTAATGTTGCGAATAGAAGTGTAAGGAGGTTGTTGCAAGCTGAGCAAATAGTAGCAAATGCAAGAACTTTACATGATGGGGGCAAGAGTGAGGAAAGCAGATTGGAAAAGCTGGACCCAGGAATGGCTACAGAAACAAGGAGAATGCTGGGCATGGGGGAGCATTGGAACATGGAAAAAAGCAATAATGCTGGATGGGGAAGGGATAGGAACATGGGCAATGCTGGACACCGGAGAGGGTAACACAAAGTGATGATGCCGGATATGGGAGCATAGGGAAACAAGGACAATCCTAAATAAGGGGGGGGGGGGCAGGCACACGGGAGCAATGCTGGATATGGGGGAGATAGGGATATAGAGGAAAAATGCTTAATATAGGGGGGGGGGTGGACACAAGGTTGATGCTGAACATGGGTAGAAGATAGGGGGACACAGAGAAGGGAGATACTGAAACTTTCACATTGGGAAGAATAATACAAAACATAGTTACCTTAGGAGTCGGCACTCAAGAAAAAAGATCTAGGTGTCCTTGTAGACAATACACTGACATCTGTCCAGTGTACGGTGGCAGCCAAAAAAGCAAACAGGATGCTAGGAATTATTAGGAAAGAGATGGTAAATAAGACCAAGAATATTATAATGCCTCTGTATTGCTCCATGGTGCAACCACACCTTGAGTATTGTTCAATTCTGGTCGCCATATCTCAGAAAAGATATAGTGGAATTAGAAATAGTTCAAATAAGAGTGACCAAAATGATAAAGGGGATGGAATTCCTCTCATATTAGGAAAGGCTAAAGAGGTTAGGACTATTCAGCTTGGAAAAGAGATGGCTGAGGGGAAGATATAATTGAGGGTTACAAAATCCTGAGTGATGTAGAATGGGTAAAAATTAATTCATTTTTTCTGTTTCAAAGAATACAGACCAGGGGTCAGTCAATGAAATTACTTGGAAATACTTTTATAGGAGGAAAGAGTTTTTCACTCAAAGAATAGTAAAGCTTTGGAACTTGTCGGTTAGTGAATCTGGGTTTAAAAAAGGTTTGGTTGAGTTCCTGGAGGAAAAGCCCCATATTGAGAGAGACATTGGGGGAAGCCACTGCTTGCCCTGGGATTGGGTAGCATGAAATGTTGCTATTTGGGTTTCTGCCAGGTACATGTGACCTGGATTGGCCACTGTTGGAATCAGGATACTGAGCTAGATGGACCATTGGCCTGACCCAGTACGGCTGCTATTATGTTTTCGGGGGAGAGTAGGGATAGAGAGATGTACATGGAGGAAGAAGAAATTTTAAATAGACACTGGCAAAAAGTTATGAGAAGAAAGAGAAGAAACCTGAGATTGGGACCAATACAGATGACAAAAAGGTAGAAAATAAGTTAATGTTCTATTCGTTTATTAGAATTGGTCAGTTTTTGGAATATACAACTGCCAGAGCTGGTGTTAGTCATGGGTGGAGCTCAGTGCAGAAATCTGGAACGGACCCCAAAGCCCACTACCAATCTGTGCCATCTTCAGGTTCAGGCAGGCTTGGGGTTTTCTATGGCCAGGGGGTCCAGAGCAATTGCACTGGTTGTTTCTCTAGTGTTGTGCTACCCGCAAGGTCTGGTTGTTTAATTTGTCTACTTATTTCTACTGTGTATTTCTAGTTTGTGGTCAGTTATTGTGTATTTGGTATCTGTGTGTATGACCAAGACAAGGTATTTTAGCATTAATTTTCTATTTATCTATCTGTAGTAATTGGGCTTGTTCAGTTTTTCCCAATAGGTTATTGAAGTTCTGTGGCTCACTGAAGTATTTACATAAGTACATAAGTGTTGCCATACTGAGGCAGACTGAAGGTTCATCAAGGTCACTGCCTTTAGTGCTGGGATGGTGGATTTGCCCTAGGTTCCAAGTCACTTTTTGTTGAGCTGTGTTGATGCCTGGTTCTGGGAAAAAATTATGTTGCTGTTAATGAGATTACAGTAGAATTGGAAGTTTTGTATGGTGAGTTTTATGCAAAAATGTCCCAGCCATGCTGTGCACTCATTGTTGGGGGAGGGCCGGTGGTTTTGTGGATGCACAATTTGGCTGTAATATGATATGGGGGGAAAGCATAGTGTTTTGCAAGACTGTAGTTCAGTGGACACTGAAGAGTGCAATCTCTTGTACTCTTTCCTCCCCCCCAGCCCTCAATGTGGCCTTCAGCCACCTGAATCCTGTACTGCCTGCACTAGCTGCAGTTATTTTGGGAGCAGGGCAGGGGCAGTACATGGGTGTGGCAGGTAGTGTATTTTTCAAAACATTGGCACCCTGAAGCAACAGGGAGTAGCATTTCCCTTAGCCTTTTGTCTCCTCCACCTCCTTTCCCTCTCCCCCTCACAGCTACACTGTCTCCACAGCCAGGTCATTGAAGAAGGAGGTTGAGTCATCGTTGTCATGGTGTTAGGAGAATGGACCACATAGATCAAGTGTCTTGTTTGGCCTGGTTAGATGTGAGGGAGAGAGGGGAGTTCAGGAAGCTAAAGAGGAAAGAAGGGAGGCAGTGGGGCACAAAGGTGGGGGTGTGCTGGGTTGGGTCTTGGGATGGTTAGAAGGAATGAGGCAAAAAGGGGGTACAGAGGGGCTGTGGTACCCTCCATACTGACCTGGCATAATTTTATGAGACAAATGGCAGATTGGTTGCTTACTCAATTTCGTTTGTCTTCCTCTCTGAGGAAGTGCCAATACTGTGCCATTGGGTGGAGATACCTTGACCAATATGCAAGTGAAGGCAGGGGTAGACATGACACACCATGAGTGTGTACAGTGCAGGGAGATGGTAGTTATTAAAAAATTGTTTGGCGGGAGACTTTATTGGTCTGACTTGACTTTGTGTTTTATTGGCCATGTGTTTTTGATCCATTTAATGTATACACTGTGGTGTTTCCTAACTTTTGATGTGCAATGTGCCCACCTCTGACTTGATAAAGATAAATAAAGTAAAAAAAAAAAAAAAAAGAGTATAGCTAAATGGTCAGCTTTCCACAGGGTCTGTACTGTACTTTATGCTCCCCCCCCCCCCCCGATCATTTATGAATGTTAAATGAGGTAATTAAAGTTGTAGAAGTCCTTATGCCAAGTGCTTAAAATAGCAGAAGATTGTCAGAACTTGCAGAAGGATTTGGTGAGACTAGGAGACATGCCATTTAAATGGCAGATGAAATGTAATATGGGCAAGTGCAAAGTGATTCAGTATAAAGGCAAAATAGTGCTACGTTTTGTGTTTGGAGCTGACTGAAGAAAAATAGCAGGTGTTGGATGATATAGTGAAATTCTCATCTCTGTATTCACTTAGCAGAAAAGCAAATACGACAGAAATGGAGAACAAAGCTGAGATTTTCTTTAGAGGTTCAGTGTATAAAAGCACCTTGCTTACTGTATTCAGTTCTAGTTACTCTTATTCTATCCACTATTTTATAAGCTGAAAACCCAGCCACTTGAAAGCAAATTGCAGGTTTCCATACAGCACATAATAAAGGTTAGAATTTGTTAGCAAAAGATGCAATTGAAGCAACTAATAGTTTGTACAAGTTACTGCAGGGGAAAGCTCATGATCGTTACTTTTGAAAGATATAGGGAAGGTAGTTATTTGTAGCAGGCCTTATATTCTCACAAGTGCGTAATACAGTGCCTGGTCCGGAGCCCCTAACAAGCTCAAAACAGAGCTTTGTAGAGTGCGAAACATGCTCCACCACACATGCACGAGTAACCTCCCGCCCGCTGTGATGGCATGTCTCCTGCAGTTAGATACTACAGCAAAAATAGAAGTGTAAAGAGGAGACGGCTCCAAGGGAAGGTGGGCGGGTTTGTGAGAATATAAGGCCTGCTTGTCCTTGGAGAACATCTGCTACAGGTAAGTACCTTCGCTTTCTCCAAGGACAAGCAGGCTTGCTTATTCTCACAAATGGGGAATCTCTAGCATCCAGGCTCACTTCCAATAACAAACATTGGACAATTGGGCCTTGCAACGGCGAGGACATAACTCAGTTTAACCAAACTGAGTGAGAGTACAGCCTGGAACAGAATAAAATGAGCCTAGGGCCGTGGAGTTGGATTCTAGATCCCAAATAGATTCTGCAACACTGTCTTCCCGAACCAAATATCGTGTCAGGTATCCTGCTCAAGGCAGTAATGAGATGTGAATGTGTGGACTGAAGACCATGTTGCAGCTTTGCAAATTTCTGCAATGGCGGCTGACCACAAGTGGGCTACCAATGCAGCCATGGCTTTGACATTATGAGCTGTGACATGTCCCGCTCTGGTCAGTCCAGCCTGGACATAAGTGAAAGAAATGGAATCTGCCAGCCAATTAGAAATTGTGCATTTCCCAATGGTGACCCCCCCCTCCCCCCCATCCTGTTGGGATCAAAACAAACAACAAGCTGGGTGGGCTGTCTGTGGGGCCTTGTCCGCTCTGTCGCTTGCAGTCCAAGGTGTGCAAGCTGTTCTCACCAGGCATGAGGTTGGGGAAAGAATGTTGGCAAGACAATCAACTGGTTCAGATAGAACTCTGATACAACCTTCGGTAGGAACTTGGGGTGCATGCAGAGGACTATTCTTTGAGCAGGGACTGTCTCTCTATGTCAAATGTTCAGCATTGCGTGCGTCTGGTAGCACTATATAAATGCTATTACTAGTAGTGATGAAACTTAGTATAAGGTGCATCCACCACTAAGGCTTGAAGCTCACTGACTCTATGAGCTGAAGTAACAGCCACCGATACTTCCCTGTCAAGTACTTCAGATGGCAGGAAGTCAGAGGATCAACAGGGGGCTTGGACAAAAGCAAACCTCTCATGAAGCGGACAACTAGAGGCTGTCCAGAGATGGGCTTACCCTCTACATGGTGATAAGCACTAATTGCACTGAGGTGAACCCTTATGGAGTTGGTCTTAAGACCAGACTGAGAAAGGTGCAGAAGGTATTCAAGCAGTGTCTGTGTAGGGCTGGACATAGGATCTATGGCCTTGACCTCACACAAGACAACAAATCTCCTCCATTTAAAAGAGTAATACCGCTTGGTGGAATCTTTCCTGGAAGCCAGCAAGACCTAGGAGACACCCTCTGACAGACCGAGAGGAGCAAATTCTAGGCTTTCAACATCCAGGCCATGAGGGCCAGAGACTGGAGGTTGGGATGTAGAAGAAAGCCCTCATTCTGCATGATGAGGGTCGGAAACCATAAGAACAGGGAACCAGATCTTCTGTGGCCAGTAAGGTGCGATTAAGATCATGTTCCTGTGGTCTTGCTTGCTAAGGATGTAAAAAGAATAGAAGCGGTGCAAAGAAAAGCTACGAGAATGGTATGGGATTTGAGTTACAAGACGTATGAGGAGAGACTTGCTGACCTGAACATGTATACCCTGGAGGAAAGGAGAAACAGGGGTGATATGATACAGACGTTCAAATATTTGAAAGGTATAAATCCGCAAGCGAACCTTTTCCGGAGATGGGAGGGCAGTAGAACGAGAGGACATGAAATGAGATTGAAGGGGGGCAGACTCAGGAAAAATGTCAGGAAGTATTTTTTCATGGATTGGTGGATAATTGGAATGCCCTCCCGCGGGAGGTGGGGGAGATGAAAACAGTAATGGAATTCAAACATGCGTGGGATAAACACAAAGGAATCCTGTTCAGAAGGAAGGGATCCTCAGAAGCTTAGCCGAGATTGGGTGACAGAGCCGGGGGGGGGGGGGGGGGGGGGGGGCAGACCGGGTGATGGGAGGCGGGGCTAGTGCTGGCCAGACTTCTACGGTCTGTGCCCTGACAATGGCAGATACAAATCAAGGTAAGGTATACACAAAAAGTAGCACATATGAGTTTATCTTGTTGGGCAGACTGGATGGACTGTGCAGGTCTTTTTTTTGCCGTCATCTACTATGTTACTATATTTCAGCAAAGTCTTCCCCGCAAGAGGGATGGGAGGATATACAGTGGTGGAAATAAGTATTTGATCCCTTGCTGATTTTGTAAGTTTGCCCACTGACAAAGACATGAGCAGCCCATAATTGAAGGGTAGGTTATTGGTAACAGTGAGAGATAGCACATCACAAATTAAATCCGGAAAATCACATTGTGGAAAGTATATGAATTTATTTGCATTCTGCAGAGGGAAATAAGTATTTGATCCCCCACCAACCAGTAAGAGATCTGGCCCCTACAGACCAGGTAGATGCTCCAAATCAACTCGTTACCTGCATGACAGACAGCTGTCGGCAATGGTCACCTGTATGAAAGACACCTGTCCACAGACTCAGTGAATCAGTCAGACTCTAACCTCTACAAAATGGCCAAGAGCAAGGAGCTGTCTAAGGATGTCAGGGACAAGATCATACACCTGCACAAGGCTGGAATGGGCTACAAAACCATCAGTAAGACGCTGGGCGAGAAGGAGACAACTGTTGGTGCCATAGTAAGAAAATGGAAGAAGTACAAAATGACTGTCAATCGACAAAGATCTGGGGCTCCACGCAAAATCTCACCTCGTGGGGTATCCTTGATCATGAGGAAGGTTAGAAATCAGCCTACAACTACAAGGGGGGAACTTGTCAATGATCTCAAGGCAGCTGGGACCACTGTCACCACGAAAACCATTGGTAACACATTACGACATAACGGATTGCAATCCTGCAGTGCCCGCAAGGTCCCCCTGCTCCGGAAGGCACATGTGACGGCCCGTCTGAAGTTTGCCAGTGAACACCTGGATGATGCCGAGAGTGATTGGGAGAAGGTGCTGTGGTCAGATGAGACAAAAATTGAGCTCTTTGGCATGAACTCAACTCGCCGTGTTTGGAGGAAGAGAAATGCTGCCTATGACCCAAAGAACACCGTCCCCACTGTCAAGCATGGAGGTGGAAATGTTATGTTTTGGGGGTGTTTCTCTGCTAAGGGCACAGGACTACTTCACCGCATCAATGGGAGAATGGATGGGGCCATGTACCGTACAATTCTGAGTGACAACCTCCTTCCCTCCGCCAGGGCCTTAAAAATGGGTCGTGGCTGGGTCTTCCAGCACGA
Source organism: Microcaecilia unicolor (assembly GCF_901765095.1). Lineage (NCBI taxonomy): Eukaryota > Metazoa > Chordata > Amphibia > Gymnophiona > Siphonopidae > Microcaecilia > Microcaecilia unicolor. The sequence continues at coordinate 29,293,768 of NC_044032.1, read as the reverse complement.
CAATGACCCAAAACATACAGCCAAGGCAACAAAGGAGTGGCTCAGGAAGAAGCACATTAGGGTCATGGAGTGGCCTAGCCAGTCACCAGACCTTAATCCCATTGAAAACTTATGGAGGGAGCTGAAGCTGCGAGTTGCCAAGCGACAGCCCAGAACTCTTAATGATTTAGAGATGATCTGCAAAGAGGAGTGGACCAAAATTCCTCCTGACATGTGTGCAAACCTCATCATCAACTACAGAAGACGTCTGACCGCTGTGCTTGCCAACAAGGGTTTTGCCACCAAGTATTAGGTCTTGTTTGCCAGAGGGATTAAATACTTATTTCCCTCTGCAGAATGCAAATAAATTCATATACTTTCCACAATGTGATTTTCCGGATTTAATTTGTGATGTGCTATCTCTCACTGTTACCAATAACCTACCCTTCAATTATGGGCTGCTCATGTCTTTGTCAGTGGGCAAACTTACAAAATCAGCAAGGGATCAAATACTTATTTCCACCACTGTACATATAGTGCAGGAGGAAGGCATCTGATGCTAGTCTGCCACTCACCTGAATCACAAAGTCCCTTAGTTCTGCTCCAGGCTTCAAGCTCACAACAGAGAGATTCACCGAGGAAGTGCCCCACACCCGGAAGATTTTGCGGGCAACACCCATGCTGAGAGACCACTCAGGCAGTTGCATAATCCAGACTGTTGTTTTTGCTCGTCAGATAAGTGACTCGAAGTAATGTACCGTGCTGGTGAGCCCAGCGCCACATCCAGACGGCCTCCTGACAGAGGGCGAGATCCGGTGCCCTCCTTGCTTTTTTATGTAATACATTGCTACCTGGTTGATTGAATGAGTACAATTTGCTGAGACAGCCAATCTCTGAAAGCCTTTAGAGTGTTCCAGATCGCCTGGAGTTCCAGAAGGTTGATCTGAAGACCTGTTTTCCTGGACTGACCAGGTTTCTTGAGTGTGAAGCCCATCCACATGAACTCCCCAACCCAGAAGAGATGCATCTGTTTTCATCACTTTTGAGGCTGAGGAATTTAGAATGGGAGTCCCATAGTCAAATTGGATCAAATGGTCCACCAGAACAGAGAGTAAATAAGGTTTGGGAACACTTGATGACATCTTCTAGACTTCCCATTGTTTGGCACCGCTAGGAGGCTAGGATCCATTGGGCTAATCTCATGTGAAGGCATGTCGTGGGAATCACATAAAATGTGGAAGCCATGTGGCCCAGCAACTTCAACATCTGCCGAGCTGTGACCTGCTGAGAGGCTTGAACCTGAGAAACCAGGGCGGCTAATGGGTCCGCTCTTGGTTCTGGGAGGAAGGCTCAAACCTGTGTATTGAGCAGTGCTCCAGTGAGCTCCACTCACTGGACAGATTGAAGATAGGACTTGGGATAGGGTATAATGAACTCCACCTGAATAGTCCCCCACAAGGACTCCCAAGCACTGTCCTCAAACGTGCTCTTCACCAGCCAATCATCGAGATAAAGGAACACATGCACTCTGCCTGTGTAGCAATGCTGTGACTACTGTTGGGCATTTGGTAAAGACCCTGGGTGCAACACACAGTACTGGAAGTAGTGCATTTCCAGCAGCAACTGAAGATACTTCCAGTGGGCTGGAAGTATCAGAATGCGTGTATATGCGTCCTTTAAGTTCAGAGAGCATGGCCAATAATGTTTTTGAATCATGGGAAGAAGGGTGCCCAGGGAAATCATCCTGAACTTTTCTTTGACCAGGAATTTGTTCAGGGCTCTTACGTCTAGGATGGGATGCATACCCTCTGTCTTCTTTTGGATGAGGAAGTATTTGGAATAGAATCCTCACCCTTCTTCCCCTGGCGGAACTGGTTTGACCTCATAGGCCTTGGGAAGGGTGGAGAGTTTCTATGCAAGTACCTTCTCATGCTGAGAGCTGCAGTAATGAGCGCTTGGTGGACAATTTGAAGTTTTTTTTTTTTTTTTTTTTAAACCAATTCATGGTGTATCTGAGACGGACTATTTGAGGAATCCATTGGTCACAGGTTATACGGGGCCACCTTGTGTAGAAACATTTCAGCCTCCCTAAGACCGGAAGTTTATCAGTACAGACACTTTGACAGTTATGCTCTGCTGGACCCAGTCAAAAGTTCACCCCTTCCTCTTGCTGGGGAGCAGCAGGGCCTTTAGGTGCATGCTGTTGAGAACGAGCGCACTAGGTTTGAGCCTGAGCAGGCTGGTGAGAGGGAGCTGCATTACCTATGCTTCTGTGGTTAGTAGGTACCCTTCCCTGACTTCTTGATGAGGAGACAGATGCAGAAGGTATCTGGTGGGAGAGAGTAGATATGGTATCAATGTGTTTCTTGATTTGGTCAGTGACCTCCTCAACCTTCTCACCAAAAAGGTTATCTCCCCATCATGGAGCATTTGCCAATCTCTGCTGAACAGAATGTTCCAAGTCCAAAACACGCAGCCATGAGAGTCTGTGCATTGCTATATTCTGAGCAGAGATAATGCATGCCACATCAAAAGTGTTGTAGGTGCCCCTGCCCAAGAACTTATGACGTGCCTTCTGCTGCTTGGCCAACTGGTGTACCAACTCAGCCTCCTCCAGCAGGAGAGATTCGCCAAGTCCAGCAACTTACGCACTGAGTCCCACAAGTAGACACTCGTAAAGAGCTGGTAAGGCTGATTACAGGACATAAGCATTGAAACTACTACTACTTATTTCTATAGTGCTACTAGACGTATGCAGCGCTGTACATTTGAACATGAAGAGACAGTCCCTGCTCAACAGAGCTTACAATCTAATTAGGACAGACAAACAGGACAAACAAGAGATAAGGGAATATTAAAGTGAGGATGATAAAATAAGGGTTCTGAACAAGTGAATAAGGGTTAGGAGTTAAAAGCAGCATCAAGAAGGTGGGCTTTTAAGCTTAGATTTGAAGACGGCCAGAGACGGAGCTTGACGTACCGGCTCAGGAAGTTTATTCCAGGCATATGGTGCAGCAAGATAAAAGGAACGGAGTCTGGAGTTAGCGGTGGAGGAGTAGGGTGCAGTTAAGACGGATTTACCCAGTGAACAGAGTTCCCGGGGAGGAATGTAGGGAGAGATGAGAGCGGAGAGGTGCTGAGGAGCTGCAGAGTGAATGCACTTGTATGTCAATAAGAGGAGTTTGAACTGTATGCGGAAACAGATAGGAAGCCAGTGAAGTGACTTGAGGAGAGGGCTAATATGAGCATAACGACATTGGCAGAATATTAGTCGTGCAGCAGAATTTTGAACAGATTGAAGAGGAGAGAGATGGCTAAGTGGGAGACCTGTGAAATCTTCCTTCCAAAAGAGTCCAAGGTTCTAGCTTCTCTGCCTGGGCCACTGAGGTATAGTCTCTAATATTCTTGGCCCTTTTGAGAGCAGATTCCACCACCATGGAATTGTGAGGCAACGGGCCTAATAAAACCAGGTGTACTGTCTATCCGGTATTGGGTGTCAATCTTGGGCATGACAGAGACTGACAGAGGGGACTTCCAATTCCAATCAAGGACTTCCTTGAGTACCTCATGGAGAGGGACAGTCACAGCCTTCCTAGGAGGAGACATATAGTCCAGGACCTCAAACATCTTAGCCCTGGGCTTGTTCTCCACTTGTAAAGAAAATGGAATGGCCGCAGCCATTTCCTTTACAAAAGATGGAATTGAAAGGCTCTCCGGAGGAAACTTTCTCCTTTCAAGTGGAGAGGAGGGTTCTAAGGGGATGCCATAGGACTCATCTGAGAAAAAGTACTTTGGATCCTTCTCTGACTCCATGAACGTTCCTCATTGGTGTCGGTCAAAACCTCCGCATGGGAGTGCCAAGACCGAGCCTGCTTTTACATAGAGGAATGATGTCCCTGATAGGGGACGTCGAGGAGCCAGCTCCCACCTCAACTTTGGCAAAGCTTCCTCCACCGACCTCGAGAGGGTACCGACCTGGGTGGTAGTTGATACCTGTACTGTGTGTGACACCGGTGTCGGAGATCACACCGCAGGTTGAAGGCCAAGTGGGGCCATAATGGGAGGTACTGCAGGCACAGGCACCCCTGGTATCGATGAACACCGTTGCATAAGGCCATCCAGAAGTTCAGCTAACAAGGCCCAGATACATCGAGGGCCGACATCGGGAAAAGCTGGGGTGCCAGCCCAGAGACAGTTTGCTGAACCGCTGGGGTTGAGACAGGAGCTGGGTCTTGGCTGCTTAGAGACTGGTGCATTGGCACCTCTTGAATAGAGGAGGAGTGATCCTCTCCACGCCGACACCCTGGAGCTCCTGGCACCATGCGTCAAGGATGACTGGTGCCGATGCTGCTTAACCTTTGCCCAAATCTCTGCACCGAGACTTCTTGGAACCGACAAGGACAATGTCAAATCCTCATGTCTCCTTGGGGTTGGGTCTGACACTGGCTGGTCCCGAGAGCCCTGTCCAGCAGCAGGCACCACGACAGATGGAGACCCTGCTGCTGCAGAGACGTAAGGCCAAAGAGGACAGACTTGATATTCTGTGTGCTGATTATGGAAAGACAGATTTGGATAGACTAAAATGGGCATTGATGGAGGAGTGGCCTAGTGGTTAGGGTGGTGGACTTTGGTCCTGGGGAACTGAGTTCGATTCCCACTTCAGGCACAGGCAGCTCCTTGTGACTCTGGGCAAGTCACTTAACCCTCCATTGCCCCATGTAAGCCGCATTGAGCCTGCCATGAGTGGGAAAGCGCAGGGTACAAATGTAACAAAACAAACAAATTTAGTGCTTGATAAGTAGGACCAATGCTTGACAGATTTCTACAGGCTGTTATAATCTGAGAATATCAAGGACAGATCAAGAACAAGTGAGTATTTTGTGTCATTGATATCGCATACTATGAGTATATCTCAGAGCGGAAGTGGAGATGCCTTAAGGTTGATAGTAAAATGCCATCAGTTTGCAACATTGTTGGATTGCTGGTTTAATCAACTATTGACAGTGAATGTGACTATATGACAACAAATTATAAAACCACATTTCTATGATTGTGTGACTGCCCTATTTGTGAATGGAGTGTAACCTACATGGAGTAGCGGTGTAGCTCTGGCTGCCTTATTGGGCCGACTGGATGGACCATGCAGGTCTTTATCTGCCACCAAATCCTATGTTAAATAGTGAAGTGGAAGAGTAGCCTAATGGTTAGGGCAGTGAGCTAAGAACCTACCCAACCCTCTATTGCCTGAGGCACAAAACTTAGATTGTGAGCCCACTAAAGACTGAGAGAGTACCGGAGTGCAATGTTGTAAAATACTTTGATTGTTTGGATCAAGGGATTGAATATGGTGTCTTAACTTGGCAATAGTCAAAATGGTCTCTCCACCCCATCTCTATGCATTGCCTAAAAAAGTGGTTCTCAAATCTAGTCCTGGAGGCAACCCCGGTCAATTAGGTTTTTCAGGATATTCACAATGAATATTCATAATAGACTTGCATGCAGTGGTGGCAGTGTAATATAGTAACATAGTAGATGACGGCAGAAAAAGACCTGCATGGTCCATCCAGTCTGCCCAACAAGACAACTCATGTGTGCTACTTTTTGTGTATACCCTACTTTGATTTGTACCTATGCTCTTCAGGGCACAGACCGTATAAGTCTGCCCAGCACCAGCCCCGCCTCCCAACCACCGGCTCTGGCACAGACCATATAAGTCTGCCCAGCACTATCCCCGCCTCCCACCACCAGCTCTGGCACAGACCGTATAAGTCTGCGCAGCACTATCCCTGCCTCCCAACCTCCAGTCCCGCCTCCCACCACTGGCTCTGGCACAGTGCATGCAGATATCCTGAAAATCTGACTTGCTGGGGTGCCTCCATGACCAAGTTTGGGAATCACTGGCCTGAAGTCTTCAAAATTCATCATAGAACCCCTGAGATTAAGCATGTGTTCTATCGAGTAAAAACCCTGGTCTCTCTATCTAAGAAAGGAACTATTATCCATCCCCGGCTGAAATTCCATATTACCCCAAATCAGCAGCTCATCTGTTCCTGCTGGAGCACTACCCATTCATTGCGCTAATTTTTTTTCAAGTATCTTTCAATGATTTAAAAAGTATGCTCCCTGTCAATGAATATGACAAAAGCTGCCAAGGAGCCTAAAGTAGAGACTTGATATCATATGGTATAAAAAGCATGTGCTCATATGTAGTAGGGGTATAGTCTCCTAAATGTTGCATAAAGACGAGCATAATTATACAGTTGTAAATGTGATAATTCTAAACCCCCACTCTGCCAGTTTCCATCTGTATGTCAACTTCATTTTAGTCCCCCCCCCCCCCCAAAAAAAAAAAAATTGTCACCAGCCTATTCACAGAGAAATAATCTCTCTTTAAAAACTGGAGGGGGAGGGGAGGTCACGTGGTACCATGAGAGAGAGAGCGGTTGCTGAAAAGCGGAGCTCCCACATTTCCTCATTGATTATCAGCAATATCAGCAAATGACCCAAGCCTTACATAATCAAATCCCTCAAGGTACATCGGAAGGGGGAGAGATCGAGAAGCGAACTTTAAATCGCTGATTCGTAGTGGCATGGCATCCAAAATACAGAAGAAAGAGAAGGAGAAAAGCAAGGCCCAGGAGCCCAAAATGGCGGAAAGCCCTACGTGACAGGGTTCCTCAGTGTGCTCTGCGTGGACCACCGAGAAACACCTGAGGTGACTGCGGCGGTGGAAGCAGCGCTAGACAAAAAATTACAAGCCTTGTACGACAGAGCAGAAGCCGCTCATGAACGACTAGACGGCTTTCATTTAGATCTCAACCATATGCAGCAACGGATCGGAGATATAGAGGACCACCTACAGGAGGCTGAGGAGCCACGGGCAGCGCTCCAGAAGAAGGTTGAAGGCTTAGAACAAAAATTAGACTTGGAAAACCGCGCACGGAGAAACAACCTGCGCTTAGTCGGGCTTCCGGAAAACTTGGAGGACGGGGGAGCTGGTGAGCTTTCTGGAGTGCTGGCTTGTGGAGACATTACAACTAAACAACCTACCAGACCCGCAGAGAATCGAGTGAGCCCATAGGATAGGGCCACGTCGACAGGCAAATGAAAACCCTCGGGTGGTAATCCTGAAGATTCTGCACTATGGGCACACGCAGGCAATCTTAAAAGCGATAAGAGCGGGCCCTGGCTACAATATGAGGGCCGGAAGATCTTATGCTTCAAGGACTATTCGACCAGCGTGGCGGCAGCGAGACGCGCATTTGCCCCTATAAAAGTGAAGTTGGACGCATAAATAGATTTGTACTTAAGACCACTACAATCTGGGTAGTGTAGATGCAGGTAGGATCTTGCGTGACTGGATCTATTTCTAGGTGGTAAATCAACCAGATTAAGCATATATACTGGAACTTCCCCATAGATTATATTGTGAATTAAGGTGCAGACCTTAAAGGCAACTCGTTCTCTGATGGGAAGCCAGTGCAGCATCTCGCGAAGGGGCTTGGCAGATTCAAATTTAGATTTTCCAAAGGTCAATCTTGCCGCAGCATTCTGCACAGTTTGTAATTTCTTGAGTAGATGTTCTTTGCAGCCTGCATATATAACGGTGCAGTAGTCCTATTGACTTAGAACCATGGATTGTATCAGATTGCGGAAGACATCACAGGGAAAAAAAGGTTTTATTCGCTTAAGTCTCCACATTGAATAAAACATTTTCTTTGTGGTGTGAGTTACTTGGGTCTCCAGTTTTAAATGTCTATTGATTGTAATTCCTAAAAGTTTCAGACTGTCCGAAATAGGTAGGGAGACGTTGGGGGTAATTAAAGTGGTAGGATTATATTTGCTATGATGGGACGATAAAATAATGCGAGTCTTTTCAGCATTCAGCTTCAGATGGAATGAATTAGCCCATGTGTCCATTGTGTTCAATCCAAGAATAATATGATTGGTAATTTCTTCCAAGCTCTGTCTAAAAGGAATATATATTGTAACATCATCTGCATATATAAAAGGGTTTAAACCTAATTTGGATAGGGCATTGGCCAGTGGGGTCATTATGTTAAACAATGTAGGGGAAAGTGGCGAACATTGAGGGACTCCGCAAACTGCTTTCCATGAAGAAGATAAAGTTGAATTCAATTTCACTCGATAGGATCTGAGTGAAAGAAAATCTTTAAACCAATTAAGTACATTTCCACCAATCCCGAAATAATCCAAAAGATGTAACAGGATATTGTGGTCAACCATATTGAATGCGCTGGACATGTCGAATTGAAGAAGTATATTCTTGCCAGCAGCAATTTGTTGTTTAAAATTGGATATAAGGGTGACCAATACCGCTTTAGTATTGTATAAGGATCGAAAACCAGATTGTGAATCATGTAAAATGGAAAACTTGCCCAAGTACTCCGTAAGTTGTTTAGTTACCATGCTTTCCATTAATTTAATTACCAATGGTATGGAGGCAATAGGACGGTAGTTAGTAATGTAATTTGTTTTTTTTTCTTGTTATGCTTAGGAATGGGAGTAAGGGGGATATTCCTATAATTTTTTGGGAAAAAGCCAAATTTAAGCATATAGTTTAAATGAGATGTGAGGTCTTGAATGTAACAAGGAGGAGCGGATTTAAGTAGATAATTAGGGCAGATATCCAATTTGTAGAAAGAGGTACAGAATTTGGAAATTGCTTTAGTAACTAATTCGATGGAAAGAGGGGTAAAATGTATCTAAGTACGGTCCGCTGGGTAGTCTCCAGAGGTAGATTCAAGTAGATTAAAGAAACTATCAATGTCTGAGTTTTGTTGGGTAAGAGAGTGACGTAATTTTAGGATTTTTTCATTGAAATAGCTGGCCAGTGAATCCACAGAAGGGGAATCTGAGCTTATAGATGAAACCAAGTTTGTTTCAAGAAGGTTATTGACGATATGAAATATTTTCTTTGTGTTTGAATAATCATGTCCGGTTTTTGATTTATAATATAGCTTTTGTGCATGTTTAGTAGCATATTTATATTTTCTGAGGGCTAATTTTCATTCTTTAAGTGTGTGTTCATTTTTTCTTTTCCTCCAATTACGTTCCATTTTCCTGATTTGTGACTTTAGGGACTTAAGTTCTTCATTATACCATGGTGTGGAATTAGACTTTTTTTCACCTTGCTTTTTAAAGGAGCTAGATCATCTAGTGTATTGTTGCATCTTTTGTCCCATTCAGCAAGGAAATGAGTAGAGTTTGTGTTAATTGACCACTCGTCATATAACCTAGTCCAAAACTCCGTAGGATCTATTCAACCTCTTGTGGTAATATTAGTGTGTTGTTGGGTACGGAGAAGACCTTTCTTCAGTCATAGTATTGATAAATTTAGTTTAAAACGATCAGTCCATGGGGCTTCGGACCAGCATTCGTCTATTATTTTAAAATTTCATTCTGAGGTCTTTCTTAGAGAGCAAAAATCCAGATTATGTCCTTAAGTGTGAGTGAGTCTGCAATTTGGCCATGAAAAATCCCAAGAAAGAAAAAATCCTTATACTCTTGTGTAGGAGATTTCAAGATGTAAGTTGATATCACCCAGGATAAGTAAATTGGAATTGGATATACTCGTATTAGAAATGAAATCAGTGAAGATGGAGAAAGTTTTAGTTCCAATTTCCAGGTGGTCTATAGAACAAGATGCAGGTCAAATGATCCAGTAGGGTTTTTTCTTGAATCCTTATTGATGCAATTTCAAGTTTGGATGTAATAACTTCATCAATAATTTCAATTAGGAAGTTGAAGCAATAAATTAAAGCTATACCTCCTCCTGTTATCCTTCCTGGTCCAATGTGAGAGTTTGTAATCCGGAGGCAGGGCCGTGCTGACACGGTAAGCGAGGTAAGCAACGCAGGGGGCGCCGATCTCTAGAGGGCGCCACTCACTTGCAAAATCTTTTACCTGAAGTTGTGATTCTCCTCTCTCCCCTGCCCTTCCCGCATCAGGAAGTGAAGGTAGCCCACCAGTGCTGAGACAGACACGCTGCTCTGCTAAAGCTGTTTCAAAGAGTACAACCAGTAGCTATTTATGGCTTTGATGTGTGAACAACTTTCATTCAGGGTGAGCTGGAACAACATTCAAATTAAAGAGAACAGGTTTGGAGGCAGGTGTGCAAGTGAGACTGGGGAGAAATAAAAAATAAATAGTGTAATTGTTATCTGTAAGTGGTTCAAAGTTTTTGTTTTTTGAGCATGTACACTGAGAGGAGGGCAAGGCATGACTGCAATGATGCGTACATAATTATCATAGCTACAGCTAAAATCCATTTAATTGGCTGAGCTTCAAAGAGGAAGTTTAGCTGATGTATAGTGTAGAATAGCTGGTAAGTAAAAATCTGATTGCTTTTTTTGTGTGTTTGTTTTTATATAAAACATTCTGCTTGGATAGGGAGTTTGTGATATTTGAAAATACATTTTGCTTTAATGAAATTGCTAAACTTTAGAGTCAGAGACTTATCAATGAGGGATACATACAGTGGAAAGGAAGCCCTGGAAACAGAGTTAAGAGGACAGATACCAGCAACAGAATCAGATACTGGGCCAGCATGATCAGAAAAAGAAAGTCACCAGCCAACAAAGGTAGAAAAAAATCGTTTAATTTTCATTTTAGTGTTTGGAATATGTCCACTTTGAGAATTTACATCTGCTATCTTATTTTGCAATGTATAGCAGTCTCCAAGAGACTGGGCTCCCCGTGAGCCAGGGAGGTCAGACTGTGTAAATGAGATGAAGAGACCCCCCCCCCCCCCCACTGTAACAAAGACAGGAACATGCATAATCAAAGCTTAGGTCTCTGCAGTTACAAGGGCTGGCCATTCTTAATTATGCTAATAGTTTTTAATAGGCTAAGTCCCACTGAAAAGCCTCTTTATAAAGGCAATGCTTTCTCTGGAGAGCAGTGTTAAGAAACAGCAGGAATTGTGTTTATTTTTTTAAACTGCTTTCCTGTGTAAGCTAATTTACAGTCTTCTAGTATATGCTTGACATTGAAGGGTGTGGTAGACCCTTTTGTCAGGTCTGGCTGGGCCTGTAGTTTTCAGTCTAAAGGAAAGACAGGTAGCAATGGAGAAACATCTAATGAAGAAGTGAGACGGGGGGGGGGGGGGGGGGGGCACCAACTGATAGTCTGCAGGGGGGCACCAGAGACCCTTGGCACAGCCCTGTCCGGAGGGCATAGATCCAATAAAATTGGGTCTTTTTGGTTGCGGAGCCAGGTCTCTGTGATGATGATTAGATCAAGATTATCTGAAGCTATCCAATCTGAGATTGTTATTGCTTTGTTAGCAACGGACCTAGCATTGATGTAACCTATTTTAATATTTTGGAAGGAGGTTTCCAAGTTAGGAAGAGTGACAATTTTAGTAAGAGATCTGTCCTTGACAGGGGCTGATTTATTAGAGCCCTCCTTTTGAGACTGCAAATGCTGACCACATTTGATGCTTCTTCCTTTTGTATGATGATTAATAATATGATTTGCAGTTAATTGACTAGAATATCTTATTTGGTTGTGTATGATGGTATTTATATTTTGGCCATTATATAGGGTGGATGATGATTCATTAATCAGTAAAAAGGAGTAGGAAGATACCTTATTAATTCCATCTTGATAGGAAGAAATGAAAAGTGATTAAATTCACTGGCTCCAGGACTGAAATGAACAGATGTAATAAGGTAGCATGTGATTAAAGCACTGCCAGATAGTAAGGCAGAGCAATTGCTTTGAGATAGGTTGAGGTTCAGTTTTAAAGTGATTGTAGGTCTATAGTGATTGGATTGTGTGGAACTTAGTCACTGCTATAATTAATCTATAAAATAAGTACCAGTGCTGTTTCCTTTGGGTAGGTGTGCTCTTTTACCAGTGGCGCTGGCGATACAACGCCACATGGGGCAGCCCACATATAAAAAATCTGTGTCTGTTTACTGATGATCCTCCAGCTGACCTGAAAATACTTGAGCAGTTTTGCTAACAGGGGACCCCCCCCCCCCCCCATATCATCCTGCAGTGCACAGTTGGTAGACACTTATCTTAAGGAATTCATGGCTGTCATTCATGTTAAAGGGGCTTCCACCAACTACTGAGCTGAAGGTTGTGAAAACATACACAATCAAGCCTGTTTTTTGTTTCTTAGTCTTAATTATTTTGTGAATATTTCTGTAATTGTTCTTTTACAATAAAAGTACAGAGTATGTACAATAACAAATTCCAGCTTTAATGCATTTTGGGAAAGATAGACAAGGGTGGGAAGATTTTTTCAAGGCATGGTACCGTCTGCTAAGCATGCTTAAAAAATTCTATTGAATTCTCTTTATATAAATAAGTAAATCCACCTTCAGGCAAAGAGGGGAGAAGAACAGATTTACTCTTTAAGCCACAGTTATCACTACAAAAAAAGTATGATTATTTCAAGTTGTAAGTTCTGGTAGTGTATGACTGCATGTCAGATTACAGCCAACAAAAAGGCTTGCTTGATATTAATATTACACTGGAGCATTGCTGGTAGAAGATCAGTCTTCCATGGTTTTGACTGCCATAGCCAGGAATATGAAGTGCAGCACAGAAATCAACATACTGCTTCAGTCTCATTTCAGCACAATGGAAGGAGAAAAACAAGATAATGGATATGACAAAAATGCAATTATACACAAGAAGCACTCTTTAACCTCTCAGAATTTTATTAGGTGGTCAGGACTAAAAAAAAAAAAAAAAAAAAAAAAAAAAATTAAAGCTCTAAAACATTCACCAGGGATTGGTGCAAGGTATTAAGAATAGATGCTTGTTTATTTTTTAATCTCCATAGCAGAGTTTTTTTCAATTTTGGTTTTGTAAATATGGTCACTGATTAATTCCCATTCAACTAGGATGGATGCCATAAATAAGAGGGAAAAGGGCAGGAAGAGATACAAGACTCTGTATAATTTTGTTTACTTAACTATTATAAAGCTCCAGCCAGCCTTTGATAACATTATCCTAATTTTTATTCATTTTCCTTCTCCTCCCCCCCCCCCCCCCCCCAAAAAAAGGTCAGTCTAAAGTTACTACAGAAACAAAAAAAGGTTTAATTTCATTAAAACAAAACAAAAATATAAGTGACGTATCTGCTTTGTGAACACATTAACAAGGTGATCATCTATTTCTGTACATCCCCAAAGGGGTTTCCTTACAGGAGCACGGTGGTCTGGGTGTACCAGGCATAGTGAAGAAGCATCTACATTTTGAAAAGAAGAAAATTATATAAGACTGACACTGTGATTTAAAAAAATGTTTTTTCTTCTCAGACTGGCCAAATAAATCTGAACTAAAGGCAGGGTTTAAATAGAAAGGCCCCAGAGATCAAAAACAGCACTCTTCCCCACCCCATTTAGCTCATACAAACTAAAGAAAATATGCACTGCCTGGATCATACGTTCCCCTAAGAATAAAAAAAAAAAAGGAGGGCTGAAAAATGCAGAAACCACATTTAGGCTCTATTACATTTACAAATACATACATAAATATATTACATAGAACAGCAAAACCAAAAATGAAGCGGGCAACCACACAGAAGGATGATTCTGCAGCATTCCCCCTGCACAGACAATTTGGCTGAATGCCACTGTTTTCCTTCCATAAGAGATTTGTCTAATAATTGATGGCTTCCAGGAATGGGCAACAGCAGTCTCTAGCACTGTTTGATCTTTTTCCCCTTTGTTTAAATCTCTTCTCTCTCTCTCTCTGTCAGAGGCTTTTAATTTGTCCAGTAGGGGGAGCTGGCATAGGCAGCTTTGTTGGCCTGAGACTTCTGCTGAAGAGCGTTTGGTTGACTGCGCTGTCCAGATCCTCCCTGGAATTTCATGATTATAAAAGGAAAAGAAACAACAAATCTCAATTTATTTGCCTACAAAATCACAGTATTTTTTCCAGTAACATTCACTTCAACATACATCTTAGATCCACTGATTCCAAACATTAAATGAACAGAGCAAGAACACTATAAAGTCTCTGTTGTAAGCACTATATTAAGTATACATTTCAATTTTATGTTTCAACAGTTTTTATTGATGGTTCAGCATGTTATACATGAATATACATTTCGATGTAAAATTGTGTAAATAACATAACATACTTATATGAAGAAATCATTAATTTCTATTATCTAGGTTTTTTCCCCCCCCACATTTTCTCCCCCCCCCAAACCTTTGTGCCTGTGAACATAATATTTATATCTTTGTTGTTACATGAACTTCTAAATAAAATACTGAATTCAAATAATAACTCTTGTTGTGTATTGCTGATTATTAACCTATCCTGATCTACAGAAACAGCAGATCACATATATGTCCGCTTAATATTGCGGCAATAACCTCTTGTATACCAGGGTTAAAGATAGTGCAAAACAACCATCTAAGTTATGCTTTAGAAACGTTTCTCCCCCCTATGCCCCCCACCCCTTTCCCTTCTCAAGTTGGTATACTTTATTAACTTCAAGATGACCTGAGCCTCAATCATCTAAAACCTTCCCTGAAACGAGAATTAACCGTGATATATATTGAAACTCATTAAACAAATGTCAGGTAGGATCCTGATAAACAGAGCCCTATCCAGCCTTTAATCTACCTAACCAAATCTCTTTTCCTTATTCCCCCAAATTCCCCCCCTCCCCTCCCTTCCCCTCCCTGCGCATTGCTTATTGTCAAATTCCCTTTACTGGTCCCAGGGAAGTCTATTCAAGATATGGCTTCTCGCCTTAGGTGATATAGTGTTTATATATGCCCCCCATATTGCTAGAAACCTCCGCTGCCTTCCCGGTGACAGTCCCGCCCCTCTAGACTCCCATGTCAGCAGTTCCTGGAGTCTATTCCTCCAGTGCCAAAAGGAGGGTGGGCAATCATCAGTCCAGTGTAGTAAGATGCATTTTTTCCCCAAAATGCAGGCCTTGCTAAGAAACAATTTCTCTCCCCTCGTGGTTCCCATCCAGAGTCTAGGCATACTGAATATAGCTCTTTCAAATGTTATACTGATTGTGCGCCCCAACACCCTTGTCAAGTAACTACCAATTGCCGCCCAGAATGATGATATTGACCTACACTGCCAGATCCCATGGAATAAGTTTGCCTCCAACCTAAGACATTTCCTACAGTTCTGTGTGGTCAAAACTCCTGCTCTAAAAGCTTGTCTCTGAGAGAAGTAAGCCCGATGGATAGTGCGAAAGTGACACTCCTGTAATTCTGCACTGTGAACTATGGCTACCCCACTCTGAAGAGCTGATGATATTAACTGTGTGGAGATGTTTCTGCCTGACTCTATGCTCCATCTATTTGCTACCTCTGTCAGGTCCCGTTCCATTGCGAGCCTACCTAATTTATTGTAAAACCAGGACACTGAGATTTGCCCCGCTGCATCTCCTTCTAATAATTCTCTTAATTGTCTCCCAAATCGTGGGTGTAGACTATCTGGTGGGAGGGTGTTTACATAGTGAGATAACTGCCTGTACGCCAGCCAGGCAGCCGTTTTCTGCCCACACTTCTCCAAGAAGTCAGTGTACGAGAGTAAGGATCCATCTTCCCTTACCAACTCGTCCATCAAATGGATTCCCTTACTCTCTAATAGTCGGAAAATCCTATTTTCATCTCCGGGCCTGAATGAAACATTCCCCCTCAAAGGTAACCACACACTTCCTCTACTATCCTGCCCCCAATACATGAGCACCGTTTTCCACACGTCTCATTGACTTTAACAGCACACTTCCTCTTACTTTTTCTGGTAAATCTCTCCTTGGAGAATGTATCAAGGATACCAGGTGCCAAGGCCTGAAGAGGTCTCGCTCAAGTTCCACATGTGTATAGGTATCTGAATCCATCAACCAATCTTTCAAGTGTCTTAACAGGCACGCCTGGTTATACTTTCGGATGTCTGGGAGTCCTAAGCCACCCATCTTTTGTGCCCCTAATAAGTATTTCCATCTCACTTTAGATTTTCTACCCCCCCAGCAAAATTTCATCACTAATTTCCTAAGGGTTTCTAAATCTTTTTTGAGTAGCCACAGAGGAAGGGTTTGTAGAAGATAAAGCCATCTAGGGAAGATCATCATTCTGAACAAATGCAATCGTTAATGGCAAATTAGCCCAGTTCATCAGTTTCTCCTTTGTCTCCCGGAGGAACCGTTGCACATTAATTTCATATAACCTTGTCGGGCTCATTGCCAGCTGGATTCCTAGATATTTAAATGAGTCGTTTGCCCACTGCAATGGGAATCCCGCTCCCCACAACTTCTGTAAATCGTCTGAACTAGCCAATGCTTCTGATTTTAAAAGATTTAATCGGAAACCAGAGAAGTCCCCATATTCCGCCAGACTCTCCATCAGGTAGGGCAGGGAATCTCTAGGTTCAGTTAGCAATACCAATAGGTCATCTGCAAACGCAGCTGTTTTAAAGAGAAAGTCCCCTACATGTACCCCCTTCACATCGGGATTAAGCTGCAGTTCCCGCAGCAGTGGGTCCAAAGTTAAAACAAATAGTAAAGGGGAGAGAGGGCACCCCTGTCTAGTTCCTCTTCTAATCTTGAATCTATCTGAAGTTATACCATTTGCGTACACACAGGCCTCAGGGTCTTCATACAATGTTTGCACAGCCTCATTAAACCAACCTTCTATCCCGTAAGCCTTTAATATACCAAACGTGAAGCCCCAGTCCACTCTGTCAAACGCTTTTCAGCGTCAAAGCTGATGAGTAAAGCTGGGTGTCCTTCCAATCCAATTGTCTCCAAAGCCGCCAGGATCCGTCTTATATTTTTGGCTATAACCCTTCCCCGAGTAAACCCCACTTGGGGCTCAGCTACTAAGGATGGTAATACTCTTGCCAGTCTGTTTGCCAATATCTTGGCCAAAAGTTTGACCTCGGTGTTAAGTAGGGATATGGGACGGTAAGATTCTGGTTGATCTTCAGGTTTACCTGGCTTCCTTAATACTATAATCTGTGCTGTGTTCAGATGTCTCGGGAGGGCTCTTTGTTGGACAGATTCCTGAAAAACCTCTGTCAGGACCGGACCAATATCGTCCTGTAATAATTTATAAAACTCATTGCGGAGCCCGTCAGGACCCGGCGCCTTTCCCAGAGCACTTTGCTTGATTACCCATGCCACTTCCTCTGTGTCTATTGGGGCACTCAACTGTGATAATTCTTCACTCGTTACTCTAGGAAGCTCTATGCTATTCAGATAAACGTCACTATCTACCAACTGAGATTGCTGTGACTCATATAGTTTAGCAAAAAATTCCCGAAACACTTTGTTGATTGCCTTATCATCAATCACACGCTTCCCTTTGGAATCCACCAGTGTGGCTATCTTACTCCGACCCATACTACCCTTTGCTAATCTAGCCAGGAGAGCGCTACCTTTATTCGCGAACTTATAAAGCTGATATTTATAGTACGCCCATGATTTCTTTGCCTCTAAATGTATTAACTCGTTTAATGTTTGTTGGGTTTCCAATAATTGCTTCTTTATTCGCAATGAATGACTCACTCCATATTGCTGTCGTAGGACAGTCACTTGTTTTTCTAGACGCAAAAGCTCTCGCCTCCTCACTTTCTTTTGGTGACTCACATATGAAATGATTTCTCCCCTGAGCACCACCTTTGCTGTCTCCCAGAACAGGGTTACATTTGATCTATGCTGTTCATTATCTATTTTATATTGTTGCCACTTGGAGAGTAAGAATGGAGTGAAGTTTCTATCTCTATATAGGTGCGAGGGAAATCTCCAACCGCTCTCTATTTGCCCAGAGCGCCCTCCTTGAAGGCTTAACTCTACCCAGGCATGATCGGATATCATTATGGGCCCTATTTTTGTGTTTTCAACCTGCGTGAAAAGTTCTCTTGATATTAGCAGATAATCTATTCTAGATAGTGTGGAGTGGGCCCTTGACATGTGTGTGAAGTCCTTCTCCAAAGGATTTAGTGTTCGCCACCCGTCCACCAGACCCAATGCTGACCCTAATAAGTTCACCCCTCTCACTATCTTTGTTAATTCTCTATCAGTAGGGTTGGATCTATCCATTTGAGGATCTGCCACATCGTTAAGGTCTGCTCCTAATACTATCGGGATATCACCCATGTCCAATATCTGTCTGATCACCTTTGTATAAAATGTTCGATCAAAGATGTTTGGGGCATAAAGATTGCACAATAGCATAGGTTGGCGCTCAAGGATTACCGAGGCCAGAGCATATCTGCCCTCTGGGTCCACAATGACCTTCTTTATCTCTAAGTGCAGACCCTTCTTGAATAAAATTACTACACCCCCCTTCCTTCCTTTTGCTGGGGCTTCTACAAGATTGCCCACCCACCATCTTTTAAGCTTGGCATGTTCCATCGCGGAAAGGTGTGTCTCCTGCAAAAAGGCAACGGAGGTCCCCCTGTCTCTAAGTGTTTTCAAGATTTTATGCCTCTTTATTGGGGAGTGAATCCCTCCAACATTCCAGGTAGTAAATTTTAAGCTAGGCATATTAACCTACCCCTAATCTCTCCCTATAGACAATGCCCTCCAGTGTCTTTCTTCTCTTATTTGTGAGAGGGCGTCCCAGCCTCCGCCCCCCCCTCCAGACTTGAATGTTCCAAATTCTCAGTTTTCCCCCTATCCAGTGCTTCTACAAATTGTGCGCAATGCCCTCCCCCCCAAAAACCCTCCCAACTCCCCAAACTCCCATCTCCCCCCTCCTTCCCTTTTTTCCCCAGTCCTCCCATTCGGTTCCCCGAATCCATTCCGTTCTGGACTTGGAGCTACCCACCCTTTCATTTACAAATCACCCAATCCCTCCTCCGCTATTCGGATCCGTCCCCTCCCTCCATTCCTTTAAACATAACATTGTCCCTCAGAAATCATTCAATCATGCCTCCTCTCAGCCACTCTTCAGACTTCTCTCTGCCACTACATAGTCTGGTATATAGCCCAAAAAAATAATAGTTGTTGTAATGGAAAGTACGCTCTCTACTTAAGTTAAACTAAGTAACCTCTTCAGTGGCATTCAGTCATTCATTCTATACCGTGTGGTATATACCCCTATAGATATCCCACTGTGGTCCATCTTGGTTCATATGGACTCTACCTGTACTAGAGTTATGATCTTCATCTAGATTCTCTGTTATATAGACCACTGCAGGGCACAACCTTTTACATTTCAGGTGGCCTTAAACTTATCACCTTACCCCCCTCACTCCACTCATCACATCAATCCTCCATTCATTCAAACGCTCCCTCAGCCATCCTGCCATTCATTATCTTGTCCGATATGTTTATAATAATCATCAAATAGTTGACCTACTGAGCTCAGTAATAGTTACATGTTTTTTTAAGTACTGCAGCTTGTCGACTGTATTGTCCCGACAGTGAATGATACATACCTGTAGCAGGTGTTCTCCGAGGACAGCAGGCTGATTGTTCTCACGACTGGGTGACGTCCGCGGCAGCCCCCACCAACCGGAAAGAAGCTTCGCGGGACGGTCGGCACGCAGGGCACGCCCACCGCGCATGCGCGGCCGTCTTCCCGCCCGTGCGCGACCGCTCCCGCCAGTTGAATGACTAGCAAAAGATGAAACACACAACTCCAAAGGGGAGGAGGGAGGGTAGGTGAGAACAATCAGCCTGCTGTCCTCGGAGAACACCTGCTACAGGTATGTATCATTCACTTTCTCCGAGGACAAGCAGGCTGCTTGTTCTCACGACTGGGGAATCCCTAGCTCTCAGGCTCACTCAAAACAATAACCCAGGTCAATTGAACCTCGCAACGGCGAGGGTACAACAGAAATTGACCCACGAAGAACAACTAACTGAGAGTGCAGCCTGACCAGAATAAATTCGGGTCCTGGAGGGTGGAGTTGGATTTACACCCCAAACAGATTCTGCAGCACCGACTGCCCGAACCGACTGTCGCGTCGGGTATCCTGCTGGAGGCAGTAATGAGATGTGAATGTGTGGACAGATGACCACGTCGCAGCTTTGCAAATTTCTTCAATAGTGGCTGACTTCAGGTGGGCCACTGACGCTGCCATGGCTCTAACACTATGAGCCGTGACATGACCCTCAAGAGCCAGCCCAGCCTGGGCGTAAGTGAAGGAAATGCAATCTGCTAGCCAATTGGAGATGGTGCGTTTCCCGACAGCGACCCCTAGCCTGTTAGGGTCGAAAGAAATAAACAATTGGGCGGACTGTCTGTTGGGCTGTGTCCGCTCCAAGTAGAAGGCCAATGCTCTCTTGCAGTCCAATGTGTGCAACTGACGTTCAGCAGGGCGGGTATGCGGCCTGGGGAAGAATGTTGGCAAGACAATTGACTGGTTAAGATGGAACTCCGACACCACCTTCGGCAGGAACTTTGGGTGGGTGCGGAGCACTACTCTGTTGTGATGAAATTTGGTATATGGAGCATGAGCTACTAGGGCTTGAAGCTCACTGACCCTACGAGCGGAAGTAACTGCCACCAAGAAAATGACCTTCCAGGTCAAGTACTTCAGATGGCAGGTATTCAGTGGCTCAAAAGGAGGTTTCATCAGCTGGGTGAGGACTACGTTGAGATCCCATGACACAGTAGGAGGCTTGATAGGGGGCTTTGACAAAAGCAAGCCTCTCATGAATCGAACGACTAAAGGCTGTCCAGAGATGGCTTTACCTTCCACACGATAATGGTAAGCACTAATCGCACTAAGGTGATTCCTTACTGAGTTGGTCTTGAGGCCAGACTCTGATAAGTGCAGAAGGTATTCAAGCAGGTTCTGTGCAGGGCAAGAACGAGGTTCTAGGGCCTTGCTCTCACACCACACGACAAACCTCCTCCACTTGAAAAAGTAACTCTTTTTAGTGGAATCCTTCCTAGAGGCAAGCAAGACCCGGGAGACACCCTCAGGCAGGCCCAACGCAGTGAAGTCTACGCCCTCAACATCCAGGCCGTGAGAGCCAGGGATGGAAGGTTGGGGTGCAGCAACACTCCGTCGTTCTGCGAGATGAGAGTCGGAAAACACTCCAATCTCCACGGTTCTTCGGAGGACAACTCCAGAAGAAGAGGGAACCAGATCTGACGGGGCCAAAAGGGCGCTATCAGAATCATGGTGCCGCGGTCTTGCTTGAGCTTCAGTAAGGTCTTCCCCACCAAAGGTATGGGAGGATAAGCATACAGGAGGCCGGTCCCCCAATGGAGGAGAAAGGCATCCGACGCTAGTCTGCCGTGTGCCTGAAGTCTGGAACAGAACAGAGGCAGCTTGTGATTGGTCTGAGAGGCGAAAAGGTCCACCGAGGGAGTGCCCCACTCTCGGAAGATCTTGCGTACCACTCTGGCATGGAGCGACCACTCGTGCGGTTGCATGACTCTGCTCAGTCTGTCGGCCAGACTGTTGTTTACGCCTGCCAGGTACGTGGCTTGGAGGAGCATGCCAAACCGGCACGCCCAACGCCACAGCCCGACGGCTTCCTGACACAGGGGGCGAGATCCGGTGCCCCCCTGCTTGTTGACGTAATACATTGCAACCTGATTGTCTGTCCGAATTTGGATAATTTGGCAGGACAGCCGATCTCTGAAAGCCTTCAGTGCGTTCCAGATCGCTCGGAGCTCCAGGAGGTTGATCTGCAGATCCTTTTCCTGGAGGGACCACAGACCCTGGGTGTGAAGCCCATCGACATGAGCTCCCCACCCCAGGCGAGATGCATCCGTCGTCAGCACTTTCGTGGGCTGTGGAATTTGAAATGGACGTCCCAGGGTCAAATTGGTCCGGATGGTCCACCAGAGCAGTGAAGTGCGGCAACTGGTGGAGAGGCGGATGACATCTTCTAGATTCCCGGTGGCTTGGAACCACTGGGAAGCTAGGGTCCATTGAGCAGATCTCATGTGAAGACGAGCCATGGGAGTCACATGAACTGTGGAGGCCATATGACCCAGAAGTCTCAACATCTGCCGAGCTGTGATCCGCTGAGACGCTCTGGTCTGCGAAGCCAGGGCCAGGAGATTGGTGGCCCTCGCTTCGGGAAGGTAGGCCTGAGCCGTCTGGGTATTCAGCAGAGCTCCTATGAATTCCAGAGACTGGGTTGGCTGGAGATGGGACTTTGGGTAATTTATCACAAACCCCAGCAGCTCCAGAAGTTGAATAGTGCACTGCATGGACCGGAGGGCTCCTGCCTCCGAGGTGTTCTTGACCAGCCAATCGTCAAGATATGGGAACACGTGCACTCCCAGCTTGCGTAGGTAGGCCGCTACCACCACGAGGCACTTGGTAAACACTCGTGGGGCAGAGGCGAGCCCAAAGGGCAGCACACAATACTGAAAGTGCCGTGCGCCCAGGCGGAATCTGAGATACTGTCTGTGAGCCGGCAGTATCGGTATGTGAGTATAGGCGTCCTTTAAATCCAGGGAACATAGCCAATCGTTTTCCTGAATCATTGGCAGAAGGGTGCCCAAGGAAAGCATCCTGAACTTTTCTTTGACCAGGAATTTGTTCAGGCCTCTCAGGTCTAGGATGGGACGCATCCCCCCTGTTTTCTTTTCCACAAGGAAGTACCTGGAATAGAATCCCTGCCCTTCCTGCCCGGGTGGTATGGGCTCGACCGCATTGGCGCTGAGAAGGGCGGAGAGTTCCTCTGCAAGTACCTGCTTGTGGCGGGAGCTGAAAGACTGAGCTCCCGGAGGGCAATTTGGAGGCAGGGAGGCCAAATTCAGGGCGTATCCGCACCGCACTATTTGGAGAACCCACTGGTCGGAGGTTATGAGAGGGCACCTTTGGTGAAAAAATTTTAACCTCCCTCCGACCGGCAGATCGTCCGGTACGGACACTTGTAGGGCGGCTATGTTCCCATGGATCCAGTCAAAAGCCCGTCCCCGGCTTTTGCTGTGGAGGCGCAGGGGGCTGCTTAGGCGCACGCTGTTGACGAGAACGAGCGCGCTGGGGCTGTCCCTGTGCCTGACGAGGCCTTCGGGCCGGCTGGTTGTACCTACGCTTCGCAAAAGAATAGGGTGCAGCCTGCCGGGCCCGGGAAAAACGTCCACCTGTGGAGGTGGATGCTGAAGGCGCCCGGTGGGAGAGCTTGTCGAGAGCGGTTTCCCGCTGATGCAGTTGGTCCACCATCTGCTCAACCTTCTCACCAAAAATGTTATCCCCCCGGCAAGGGACGTCGGCCAGTCTCTGCTGGGTGCGGTTGTCCAGGTCAGAGGCGCGCAGCCATGAGAGCCTGCGCATCACTATACCTTGGGCCGCAGCACGAGATGCCACGTCACAGGTGTCATAAATACCCCTGGACAGGAACTTTCTGCACGCCTTCAGCTGCCTGACCACCTCCTGATAAGGCCTGGACTGCTCCGGCGGGAGCTTCTCGACCAGGTCCGCCAGTTGTTGCACATAGGTCCGCATGTGAATGCTCATATAGAGCAGGTATGATTGGATGCGGGTCACGAGCATGGAGGATTGGTAGGCCTTCCTCCCAAACGAGTCCAGAGTGCGAGACTCCCGCCCCGGGGGCGCCGAGGCGGTATCCCTCGAACTCCGTGCCCTCTTGAGAGCAGAATCCACGACCGCCGAGTCATGGGGCAATTGTGGCCGCATTAGCTCTGGGTCAGAGTGGATCCTGTACTGGGACTCTGCTTTCTTGGGAATGGTGGGGTTAGTTAATGGTCGCACCCAGTTCCGAAGCAGCGTCTCCTTTAGGACATTGTGCAGCGGCACCGGGGAGGACTCTCTAGGTGGTGATGGATAGTCGAGGACCTCGAGCATCTCGGCCCTCGGCTCTTCCACAGAGACCACGGGGAAGGGAATGCTGATAGACATATCCCGCACAAAGGAGGCAAAAGAGAGACTCTCGGGAGGTGAGAGTTTCCTCTCCGGTGAAGGCGTGGGGTCCGAGGGAAGGCCCGTAGACTCCTCTGAGGAGAAATATCTAGGGTCCTCCTCTTCCCCCCACGAGTCCTCATCCTCGGTGTCGGACATAAGCTCATGTAGCTGTTTCCTGAACCGGGCCTGGCTCGACGTCGAGGCACCAGGGTCTCGGTGTCGTCGAGCGGTGGACTCCCGCGCCGGCGGGGACGGAGCTCCCTCCATCGACGTCGACGGGGACTCCACCTGCGTGGCGGTCGAGACCGGCACCGCAAGCGGCGGCGGTGTCGACGGCCCCGGCGCCGGGCTAGAGCTCGCCGGCGCCACAGTCATCGGCGCCGAGGGCGCAAGCACCCCCGGCGCCGGCACAGCCTGGCGCATCAGCCCTTCCAGGATCCCCGGAAGGATGGCTCTGAGGCACTCGTCCAGGCCCGCTGCCGGGAAAGGCGGTGGGGCCGGTAGGGGTGTCGGTGCCAGAAGCTGCTGGGAGCCAGGAGACGGCACCGAGGTGCCGGAACCCCGACGCGTCGGTACCTCCACAACCGACGGAGACCGCTCCTCTCGACGGTGACGCTTCGGCGTCGCCTCCTCTCCGACATCGGGCTGCACCGAGGGCGACCGGTGACGACGCTTCTTGTCTTTTTTCCGATGCCCGTCACCGGCGCCGGAGGGCATGGAGGAGGAGGAGGTCGATCCCCCTCGGTCTCGAGGTACCGGGTCAGACAGGGTTCGGTCCCGTGGCCCACGAGCTGAGGGAGTGACCGGGGCCGACTGCCCACGCGGCCTCTCACCCCCACTCTCACCGGACGACCGGCGGGCCGACGGGACCTGTTCTCCTGGGGTCGCTGCCATCGGTGCCGATGTCTCGGGCATCGATACCGGTACTGAAGGACCGGGCGTCGATACCGATGCCTTTGAGGTCGACGTCGAGGGGCCGGCGCAAGTTCCAAAAAGACGGTCCCGTAGAACTTGCCTCGCAACCTGAGTCCGTTTCCGGAGACCGAGACACAAAGCACACGACTTGAGATTGTGCTCCGGCCCGAGGCACTGGAGGCACCAAGCGTGGGTGTCGGTCTGCGAGATCGGCCGGCCGCAGCGACCACACTTTTTAAATCCACTCGGGACCTTCGAGGACATCGACGGAAAAATCGCGTCGGCGAAGTCAAAGTCGTCAATGGTGGCTAAAATCACACCACGAAAAAGCAAAACGACCGTGCGGCCACTAGGCCGCAACGCGGCGGCCCCGCTGGAAGCGAGGGAAAAAAGGGAGCGCGTGCCCCACACGCGCAGGGTTTCTTTTTTTTTTTTTTTTTAGTAAAAAGAAACCGGGCGGTAACGAAAACCGTTAGTAAAAAGTAGAAAAAAGCACGATCAGCGTACACGCGATCGAACAATCCGGCGGCTGAACAGAGAGAGCGGCAAGGCACGACTCTCTCCAGGCGCGGAAAAAAAGGAACTGGCGGGAGCGGTCGCGCACGGGCGGGAAGACGGCCGCGCATGCGCGGTGGGCGTGCCCTGCATGCCGACCGTCCCGCGAAGCTTCTTTCCGGTTGGTGGGGGCTGCCGCGGACGTCACCCAGTCGTGAGAACAAGCAGCCTGCTTGTCCTCGGAGAACATGTAATGTTCACTCATTAGACTCTTTTCAGTTGTTGATATCCTCCTTCATATATGCTCTCTGCTGCAGCTGCTTTCCGTGGCCGGGCCCATATTGCCATGCCTTGTCCCTCAATCCATCTGCAGTGCACTTAGGGTTCAGTTCCACTCATCCTATGTCCTGGAAAATTACTACTGCCAAACAGGTGCCAAACAGGTGATTTTACATCCACTTCAAAATTAAATCACCTCGATTTCCACATGGTATATCTGTCTTTCTTTATGATGTTACTTATGTGGGTTGCTGTCTGTCGTCCTGCAACTTATTCACATAGATTTTCGCTTCCTCCACGCGATCAAAAAAGACCACTTTACCTCCATCTTGAATTCTCAGTCTTGCCGGGTAAAGGAGGCTAAAACGGCAATTCATCTCAAACAGTTTTGAACAGAGTGGTACAAAAGCCTTTCTCGCGATCGATACCTTAGCTGAGTAATCCTGAAAACATAGGATTTTTTGGTTTTGGTTTTGCAAATGTTTCCCGCCACGCAGCGCTTGTATTATTTTCATTTTATGGGCATAGTTGAGCGTTTTGAAGATTACTGTTCTGGGCCGATCTCCTCCTGCTTGCCGCTGCCCCAGCCGATGTGCTCGCTCCACCTTAAAGTCGCCAGCCAATTCCGGGAGCGCTGCTGCCTGCGGGATCCAAGTTTCTAAAAAGTTCTGCAGATCTTTGTCAGGCAAGGCCTCTGGGAGACCGACCAGGCGCAAGTTGTTCCGCCTCGATCGGTTCTCCAGATCGTCGATTTTTTCTTCTAAGTCCTGCACCCGTTTGGACAACTTTGGGTGTTCGGTAGTTATGCTCTTTAATTCATCCTCCACCGTCCCAAGCCGCTGCTGCGCCGCTTGTATGTCCGCCATCATGGACACGTGCCTCTCCTCCATGCTATCTAATTTATCAATGATTTTTTGCATCTTAGTGTCCATAGCATGTTCCACCGCCGCTTTTACTTCTGTGATTATTTCCGCGGTCCATAGTGAACTCGGTGTAGGGGACGGCGGTGAAGTTTTCTCCGCCATTTTGGTTTCCACAGCCCGCCCTTTTTCGCGGCTTTCTTTTCGTGTCGATTTCGTTGCCATTCACTCTCTTTCCGTCTCCTCACCACTTTCTTCGTATACAGGGACGTTTTATATGTATTATTATGCTCTTGGGCTAGGTTTAGGTGCTGAATATAATGCTGATTTCTTGGGTGCTCCGGAGCAGCGATATTTCCCCTCTTCACTCCTCCATAGCCCAACCGGAAGTCATACATTTCAATTTATTGGGTCTTCTATCCAGTGGTGTGCTGGAGCCGGCTCACACAAGCCTGTTGTTACATTTTACTGATTTTTGTGAGCTAGTTGTTGGAGTCAGGCAGCCAGCACACAAGCATCTGTTTTTTCTCCTCCTCCTCCCCCGGCCCCAGCATACCTCATCATTGTTGTCCCTTATGTTCATCATCCCCCCCCTCACCACTGCCTGACCAACCCGGAGCCTTTTCTCTGCCGGATCCCACCCACAGGAAGTTGCATCAGCGGGGCTGTACACTACTCGGCAGAGAAAAGGCTCCGGTTAGATCAGGCACTGTATGAAACAAAGAAATTGAAGCTGTTTAGGTTAGTCTGATTCCCCTTCCCGCGCTGCTGTTAAACCCAAAACAAAATCAAGCAAACTTATGAGCTGCTGCATCTACATTGTCGTTCTTTATTGTTGGTAGCATTTTAATTTCATTTCATATTTTCAAACATGCCAGCTTGTGCAGCATACGGATGAACACAGAGGTAGTAGTAATTTGTTATAAATCATACTCGGTGTATAATTTGGAGGGGCTGGTTATAGGGACACCTTCTTGCATGTATTATATTTGTGCAGAGATTTTTTTTTCTCCTGGTAATGGGCTTCTAAAACAGACATCATGTTATGGAAATCAGGTTCTCAATGCTCACAGTTTCTATCTATTTATTTACTTATTTATGGCATTTTATCCCACGTTAAACTTGAATTAGATTGGAACCTGGAAGCATTAAAAAAAAAAATTCCCGGAGAGAGTAATGCATGACTCCCCCTCCCCAGCTCTCTCCCTGGGTATAGCCAGCTCTGCAATTTGGGGGGGGGGGGGGGGTGCAGAGTTGGACCGGGGAGACAGCCTGTTAAAAATTTACCAGCACACCACTGCTTCTATCCCACATTATCCAAATGAATTTGGTTGAATGTAGTTTACATTAAATGGAGTTTTACAGTTAGTGTTGCATTAGTGATAGGATGCCAGTCAAGAGCTCATTGGTGGATCTCATCAATGGAGCAAGAGCAATAGATAGATACATTGTGTGAGAGTGTGTACATATATACAGCCATGCCACATTCCTACCCCTCACCCAATCGAGGGTAGGAATGTGGCATGGCTAGATGCATTATCAGTTTGAATGTACATTTAAAAGATGTGATATTCATGAGTGTTGCTATTTTTGGTATTCATCCTCTTTTAATGGTTATTCTGGAAGAAATGCCTTAAACAACAAACCCATCATGTTGGCTCAGATTCCTGTCTATCCCTTTTTCTCACTTTTCTCCCTCCTTTCAGAAACCTTTAATTTAAAACACACTCTCAAAGGGAATTCTATTCCTCATGTACCCATCTATTACCTATTATGGGTAATGTTCCATGTTATTCATTATAGCTCCCATTTCTTGGTGGAGGTCGTGGATATGACGATTGTGTCAGAATTTAGGAAAGCATGGGACAGGCATGTGGGATCCCTTAGGAAAGGAAGAGTTAGTGGCTACTGAGAATGGGCAGACTGGATTGGCCATTTGGCCTTTAACTGCTGTCATGTTCTATGTTTGCACTGTGAATCTTCAAGTATCATATCAGTTCTCATATCTTCTGGCTATTTTAAGTAGCATCGTTTAGGCTTTTATATGTTATGGAAGTGTTAAATTTTACTTCAGAGAAAACAGATAAACAAAGTCCTCTAGGGAAGTACTCTGCTGAAATGGATGGAGATCCAAACAAAGCTATATGCACCATGTGCAAGGCATTGATTTCTTGCAGCGTAGGCAAGTTAAACAAAACTTTACAACCCCCACTTTAAATAATCATTTCTATAATAAACATACAAATAAATATAAAAGCATCCTGGTAAAATATGAGATGCAACCAGTTTACAGTACAATTAAGAACCTGGGAAGTCAACTGAGCTTAAGTGATTTTATGTTGAAAAAAAAAAGCACTGGGACAGACAGCCCAGAGGAGGAAGCATGAGTCTATTGGTGAAACGAGAGCCATAAGAACATAAGCGCAGCCATACTGGGACAGACTGAAGGTCCATCAAGCCCAGAATCCTATTTCCAACAGTGGCCAATCCAGGTCACAAGTACCTGGCAAGATCCCAGAACAGTAAAACAGACTTTATACTGCTTATCCTAGAAATAAGGTTTCCCAGAGGTGCCTGGTTCAAATCCTACTGCTGCTCCTTGTGATCTTGGGCAAGTCACCTAACCCTCCATTGCCTCGGGTACAAAATTAGGTTAGAATGTGAGCCCTCCAGGGACAGGGAAACACCCTGGGTACCTGAATGTAACCCACCTTGAGTTACTACTGAAAAAGGTACAAGCAAAATCTACAAAATAAATAAATATCCATCTACTTGCTCCCATGATGTAACTGAATTCTATTATTCTGTCTCACTGTATTTTCAAATGTAAACCACATTAAACCTGAGTTTGCTTTGGATAATGTGGGATATAGATGTAAAAAATACAAACAAAAAAAGTTTTATCGACTTCTTTTCTGCACTTGTCCAAACCTTTTTTTTTTTTCAAACCTTGCTAAGCGGAGATCACGTGACGCCATGCTGGACAGTGGCTGCAACTGAGTGACTCCCTGGCTTCTGACCTCTGTCCCCCTCGTTCTAGAGCAAAACGGATCCCCGAAAGTAGAGAGCCAGCAGAGGAACGGGAGTATTTCATCAAACTATAACAATTCAGCCTCAGAGGAGGGAGATGGCGTCTAAAACAGCCCAGAAAGATAAACTACGGCACAAGCCTGCGAATTCCAAGATGGCTGCCTCACCATGCAGTGCCGGCCCCACAGTCACCTCGACATGGATATCAGAAATTACAGTTGAGATGACCACAGTGTTGGAAGAACTGTTAGAAAGGCGACTAACACCAATTGACACGAAACTACAAAAGTTACAAACTCGCATGGAGGAACTTACATGCGAATACGTAGCCTTCCAGTCCAAAACTGGTGAAGTCGAAGACCGGATAATGGAAGTAGAAGGCGCGCAGAAAGCTCTCAACAAGACCGTGGAGACACTGGAACAGAAGATTGGGGGGGGGGGGGGGGGGGAGGGGCGGGCTTACATTTGAC
The DNA here is from genome assembly GCF_901765095.1 of Microcaecilia unicolor. Lineage (NCBI taxonomy): Eukaryota > Metazoa > Chordata > Amphibia > Gymnophiona > Siphonopidae > Microcaecilia > Microcaecilia unicolor. The sequence goes on along the minus strand of NC_044032.1, from coordinate 29,263,935 downwards.
AGGTCTGGGAGAAAATCCCAGACATGTCAAACAAGTGCGGGAGGATTCTGCCTGAACGCATGCTCATTAACAACCCTCCCGCAGTTTACCTATGATCAGAACTAATATCGTGCCTAAATTTGCATGTTATTAGTTCTGATCATATGGGCGTTATAGCCCCACTCTATGTTTGAAACAGCGTGGGGCTTCTGATCATTGGCCTGTCAATTAGGTAGTCTACAAGTTTCCAGTTGCTTCTGTCACAACTGCGAATAATTCTCTTTCAATACATGCTGAATATTACTGCTTAGCTTAACACCTCATTAATCCAAGGCACTGAAAAACTTTCTGCTCACCTGACCATCCTGCTGTAGGTGATGATGCAGCATCTGGGAATGAGGCTGATGATGTGCCGGCAGGATATGAAGGAAAGGGGCTGGAGCATAGCCGGCAGCAGCACCAGGATTCAGAGGTCCAGCTGATCCAAGAGCAGATGGCAGACTGAAGGGGGGTGGGGTAGCAGCATGGAATCCCTGCTTGTCAAACGTCTACAAAACAAGAGCAAGGCAGAAAGGTTTTAATCAGTTCTGTACATATTCAAATGAAAGTTTGTCCCATTTTCTCTCAGGCAAGTTTAATGTAAAGAATCTGCCAATTCATGTTTTTTAAATGCTATTTCTCCGTGGTTGCACCTGCTCATTTGTACTTTTAGTTAAAGCAGAACAAGGAACCACGGACTATGATTCCCTGCTCAATTCAGTATGCATGCAACATATTTCCAGTCAGCAACGGCTCAGACTTCCTGCCCCCCTCCAAGTTGAGAAATGTTCTCTCCATACTTTGGCTGATTAGTCCAGGGAGAAGTTGTCAGGTTTGGAAATAAAACCTGAATCTTCTGTAACAGTATACATCACTGCTGCCAGTATCAGCTCTATGCTTGGGCAGGAATAGCTTTTTGCACATTGCTTTGCTCTGATCAAGAGCCCCACTTCCTCTGCTGCTGTGCTCTCATGGAGGTTTAGCTATGGGCCCAGAGACCATATAACTTCCTGTTCTCAGTCAAGCACCCCTTCTACTCCCTAGCTCTAAGTCACCTTCAAAGAGAAGATGGAGTGAGCTACTGTTGAGGACAGCAGTATTGCTCTCCATTTTCCCTTCACCTTGGCCTTCTGCTAGCAGGGGAAGTTGGCAAGCAGTGCTTAATTACCTGCTGCTGCTTCTTGCTTGGCTAGCTTATTTCTAAAATCATGTTTACACAATTGATATTCAATTACTTTTTTTACTGTTTTAGTGTCAGTATAGCAAAGTTATTCATCTGCAGCAGATGTTCTTCGAGAACAGGACATGTGAGTGACGTTATCCAATGGAGCTCCGGTATGGACACTGCCCAGTATTCAAGAAGAATCTCAAAGCCTTTGGCAGCACTGCACCATGCATGAATGGGTGCCTTTCCACCCAACATGAGTGCAAAAGGAACAGCAGTACAGTAAAAAAAAGCTGATGGAACACAACTCTTAGAGGTAGTAGGAAGGGATGTGAGAATACATATCCTGCTGTCCTCAGAGAAAGCAAAGTTACTTAACTGTAGCAGATGTTCTACAAGGACAACAGGACAATTATTCTCACAACTGGATGATGTCATCTGATGGAACATGGTGTGGACGCTGTCCAGCATTCTGTCTCTTTAAGAAGCTTTTAACAGCATTCCACCACGCATGGGCGGGTGCCTTTCCACTTGAAGTGCAAGCACGGGACCAGCAGTATAACAACATAGCTGGAAAAGACAACTCCGGGAGGGTTTGTGAGAATAATTGGTCTGCTGTCTTGGGAGAACACCTGCTACAGGTAAGTTACTTTGCTTTCTCAGAGGACAAGCAGGCCATATCATTTCACAACTGGGAATCCCTGCTACCAGGCTCACTGAAAACACCACCACCAGGACAACAGGGATGTGCAATGGCATGGCCTAAGAAAGGGGTATGAAAGTGCAGCCTGAAGATGAAATAAAAGGCATAAGAGGATGGAGTTGGATTATAGACATCAAACAGATTCTGCAATATTGACTGACCAAACCAGAGGTCATGTCAGGTATTCTGCTCAAGGCAGTACTGAGATGTGAATGTGTGGATTGAAGACCAAGTTACAGTCCCTGCAGACCTCCTCGATAGAGCTGACCTCAAGTGGACTACAAACTAAGCCATGGCTCTGACTTTGTGAGCTGTGACATGGATAATGTGCATTTGCCAATGGCTATCCCCATCCTATTTGGATCAAAAGAAACAAAAAGCCGGGTGGACTGTCTATGGGCTTTAGTCCACTCCAGATAGAAGACCAAAGCACACTTGCAGTCCGAAGTGTGCAGTGCACTTTCGCCAGGGTGGGCATGCGGTTTTGGGAAGAAGTTTGGCAGGATGATTGACTGGTTAACATGAAACTCTGAAACTACCTTAGGGTGTGTGTGGAGAACTATTCTGATATGATGAAATCTTGTATAAGGCGGATCTGCCTGAAGCTCACTGACCCTCTCTGAGCTGACGTGACTGCCACCAGAAATATAACCTTCCAGGTCAAAAACGCAAGTATCAAGTAGCTGAAAAGGAGCATTCATCAGCTGGGTGAGGACAACATTGAGGTCCCATAACACTGTGGGAGGTTTGAGAGGGGGTGTACTGAAAAGCAAACCTCCCATGAATTGAACTAGAGGCTGTAAACATGTGAGCTTTTACCTTTTACACACTGAGTTGAGTGCCAATCACACTGAGGTGAACCCTTAAGAGTTGGTTTTGAGACGACTCAAAATTTCTGAAGATATTCAAGAAATTTGTGTGTAGGGCAGGAGACAGGATCTCTTGCCCTTAAACCAGATAGCAAACCTTTTCACTTAAAATATGACCACCTTGTAGAATCCTTTTTTAGAAGCAAGCAGGACTCTGGAGACCTCCTCATGCAAGTGGAGAGATGCCTACTCCACGCTCTCAGCATCCAAGGCATGAGGGCTAGGGGATTGGAAATGGAGACATCCCCCATTCTGAGTAATGAAGGTCGGAAAGCAGTTCAATCTCTACAGTTTTTCAGAGACTAGCTCCAGAAGAAGTGGAAACCATATCTGCCTTGGCAAAAAGGGCGCAATGAGGATCATGGATCCCCAGTCCTGCTTGAGTTTCAGCAAATTCTGTCCCACAAGAGATACTGGAAAGATACACATATATAAGACCCCCTCCCTCAGTTGAGGAGGAAGCAATCTGATGCTAGTCTGCCGTGTGACCTGAGCCTGAAGCAAAACTGAGGGACTTTGCTGTTGAGGTGAGTAGCAAAAAGATCCACCGAGGCAGTGCCCCACACTCAGAAGTGCTGTCGGCAATGCCCATGTTCAGAAATCACTTATCACCCTGCTCATTCTGTGTGCCAGATTGTTGTCTTTCCCCACCAGGTATGTGGCTCCGAGTACCATGCCCTGAGCACAGGCCCAATGGCACATCTTGACTGTCTCCTGACACGACACATACAAACAAACTTGTGTCTTCCCCACCTGAAACTAAACATGGTTTAGTTCAGGTGTCTTGCCGCCACCTGAAACTAAACATGACCAAAACCGAGCTTCTCCTCTTTCCCCCTAAACCTGCCTCTCCTCTCCCCCCGTTCTCTATTTCAGTAGATAACACTCTCATCCTCCCTGCGCTGTCTGCGCGCAACCTTGGAGTCATCTTTGACTCCGCTCTCTCCTTCTCTGCTCATATTCAGCAGATTGCAAAACCTGTCGTTTCTTTCTCTATAATATTAACAAAATTCGCCCTTTCCTCTCCGAGGACGCTACCAAAACCCTTATCCACACCCTTACCTTTCGCCTAGACTACTGCAATTTGCTTCTCGCTGGTCTCCCGCTCAGCCATCTATCTCCTCTTCAATCTGTCCAAAACTCTGCTGCGCGTCTTATATTCCGCCAGAGTTGCTATACTCACATTAGCCCTCTCCTTAAGTCGCTTCACTGGCTCCCTATCCGCTTCTGCATACGGTTCAAACTTCTCCTTTTGACCTACAAGTGCATTCACTCCACAGCTCCTCAGTACCATTCCACTCTCATCTCTCCCTACACTCCTCCCCGTGAACTCCGTTCGCTGGGTAAATGTCTCCTGTCGTCCCCCTTCTCCCCCACTGCTAACTCCTGGCTCCGTTCCTTCTATCTCGCTGCTCCCTATGCCTGGAATAGACTCCCTGAGCCAGTATGTCAGGCTCAGTCTCTGGCTTTCTTCAAGTCCAGGCTTAAAGCCCACCTCTTTTCTACTGCTTTCGACTCCTAACCATGACTCTCTTATTCAACACCCTCACTTATCACCCTCTACCACTGCAATTTCCCCACCCCTAGCTGTCTGTTCGTCTGTCCAATTTAGATTGTAAGCTCTGTTGACCTGGGACTGTCTTTTCATGTTAATTTGTACAGCGCTGCATAAGTCTAGCGCTATAGAAATGTTTAATAGTAGTAGTAGTAGTCTTCCTGCTTGTTGACTTAATACATTGCAGCCCAGTTGTCTGGTTGTACAGCTAATCTCTGAAAGTCTTTAGAGCATTCCAAATGGCTCGTAACTCCTGGACAGCGGTCTTCACTAATTTTTAAGCTGGGGCCACTTTGGATTTTAATGAAGAGCCACCAAATATATTCCCGTTTGGAGCTGCAGCACTACTGACTAGGGTGTGTCAGACATCCATTCCTACCAGCCCACCCTCAAACCTTTAGTTGGGAGTTCAGTCACAACTGTGATAATACACCATTCAACTGTATCTCAGCCAGATCTGATTGCCATGGGTCATAAGTGATCTTCAGTAGACAAGTAGCCTAATGGTTAGAGCAGCGGGCTGAGAACCTGGGGAGCTTAGTTTATTTATTTAGATTTATTTACCACCTTTATGAAGAGATACACCTAAGGTGTGTCCCCACTGCAGCTCCTTGTGATATTTGGCAAGTCACTTCATTCTCCATTGCCTTATGTACAAACTCAGACTGTATGGCCTTCAGGAGGAGAAATATTATCTTCTAAAGCTGAATATACACTACTTCAATAGCTTTCAGGCTTGCAGTTATTATATAAGAAAATTAATTTAAATAAATAAATCTCAGTTTTTCTCACAATTAGCCCCAGACTCACCTCTGACAGCCAGCAATGGATCACCTTAATAACATTATTCAGTTTTTTTTTAACTCATGAGCAAACAGTCTGATGATATCAGTACAAACATTTGATCATTCTCCACATACATATACAAAATGGACTACAGCCTGATTCGGTGGAATCAACACTGGTAAAAAGATCCCCGAAATAGTACCCTCTGATGCTAACAACTTAAGAAACCTTCTTTTTTTTTGAGAGAGATTTCCTCACAAAGACATCCTCTTTGCTTTTATAACAAGTTTGCTTACCTGAGCCTTGTTATAGACTGTGCCACTGATATCAGGCACTCCTGTGTTACTTGAAGATACTGAAACACCTATAAAAAAAAAAAAAGAGAAAAAAAAATTCTCTTCACTGTTCTGTTAATATTTGTTCAAAGCCCAATTTCATCCCGAAGGTTCTTCTAACTCATTTCACAGTATGTGGATTCAGCCTACAGTACAAGACTATTCCATTTTTGTTTTGTTTTTTATTTGTACCCCGCGCTTTCCCACTCATGGCAGGCTCAATGCAGCTTAGGTACTTATTTGTACCTGGGGCAACGGAGGGTTAAGTGACTTGCCCAGAGTCACAAGGAGCTGCCTGTGCCTGCAGTGGGAATCGAACCCAGTTCCCCAGGACCAAAGTCCACCACTCTAACCACTAGGCCACTCCTCCACTCCACTTCCTTTCCAACGCTTCTTTTACTGAAAACCTATATGAAATCAAAGTCCATTAAGTGTTTGCTTGACACTGTCCTTGACCAGCCCTTTGTTTTAACTATATTTTTAAAATCTGAAAGTCAGTTAGGCTGCAGTGCTGTCTTCTAGGATCAGTGTCTCACCAGTTCAGGTTTGCTGTAGGGCAACGAAAGAGCAGAATACATTCTGCTAATAAAACAATGCTTCTTGCAGAACAGCACGAGGCATTCATATGATGGAGATGTTCTCGAAGTTTAAGAAAATTATGCAAAGATTCAGATTTGAAGTTATAACTGATGTTTGACCAAATTTGTTGCTCTTCACTTCTAATAAAAAAAAAGAAGCTTTTAATAACTATTTATGACCAGGTACCTAGCCAGGATCAAAAGCTTCAGCAGAATTAATCTTACTCTTGCTTCAAACACAGAACAGAACATGTATTGCATTGCTTATACTTCTTCTGGATGGATTTAAAATACATCAGCATGAAAAACAATGCTGCCTAATATTTCCTTCTAAACCTACCCTGTAAGATTTCCAGGTCTCTAATAGAACTACATATTCTTTAACCCTAACTAAACATAGAAACATGATGGCAGATAAAGGCCAAATAACCCATCCAGTCTGCCCATCCTCTGTAACCCCCAATTCTACCTGTTCCTAAGCGATCCCACATGCTTATCCCATGCCTTGTAAAATTCTGACACAGTCCTTGTCTCCATGACCTCTGCCAGAAGGCCATTCCACGCCTCCACCACCCTTTCTGTGAAATAATACTTCCTTAGGTTACTCCTAAGCCTATTCCCTCTTAACTTTGTCATATGCCCCCTCATTCCAGAGCTCTCCTTCATTTGAAAAAGGCTCTCTTCCTGTACATAAATGCCCTTGAGATGTTTAAACGTTCTATCATGTCTCCTCTCTCCCTCCTCTCTTCCAGCGTATACATGTTGAGGTTCATAAGCCTGTCCCTATAATTTTTGCATTCAAGACCGTTTACTAATTTCATAGCTGCCCTCTGGACCGACTCCATCCTGTTTATATCTTTCCGTAGGTGCGGTCTCCAGAACTGCAAGCAGTACTCCAAATAGGGCCTCACCAGACACTTATACAACAGCACTATCACCTCCCTTTTCCTGTTGGTCATGCCTCTCTTTATGCACCCAAGCATCCTTCTGGCTTTGGCCGTCGCTTTTTCTACCTGTTTGAAAACTTTATGGTCATTAGACACAATCACCCCTAAGTCCCGCTGTTCCTTCGCACACTGAAGCACTTCACCCCCTATACCGTTCCCTCGGATTTTTGCAAGTGCATGACCCTGCCTTTTTTGGGATTAAACCTTTGATGCCAAATATCGGTCCATTCCTCTAGCTTTGCTAGTTCCTTGCTCAGTCATTCACACCCTATTGCAGAGTTTAGTATCATCCGCAAAGAGACAAACCTTACCAGACAGCCCCTCTGCAATATTGCTCACAAAGACGTTAAAAAGAGCCGGCCCTAGGACCGATCCCTGCGGTACTCCACTGACGACATCCTTTTCTTCAGAGCAAGCTCCATTTACCACTACCCTCTGTCTCCTACGTGTCAAAGGCTTTGCTGAATTCCAAGTATACCATATCAAGCACCTCTCCCACATCCAACTGTTTGGTCATCCAGTCGAAGAAGACAGTCAGATTCGTCTGACACGACCTGCCACTAGTGAAGCCATGCTGCCTTGGGTCCCGCATTCCATGTAGTTCAAGAAAGCTCACAATCCTCCTCTTTAGAAGCATTTCCATTAGCTTACTCACCACTGAGGTCAGACTGACAGGTCTGTAATTCCCAACCTCCTTCCTCCTTACTTCCACTCTTGTGTAGAGGAACCACATTCGCCCTTCTCCAGTCCACCGGGACCACTCCAGTATCTAAGGAAGCATTGAAGAGGTCTGTCAGCGGAGTCGACAGAACTTCTTCGAGTTCCTTAAGCACCCTCCGGTGTATCCCATCAGGCCCCATCATTCTGTCTCTGTCTAGCTGGAGGCTATCCAGTATAATACCAGTTTTACAAAAAGAGTTCCAGGGATGATCCAGGAATCTACGTATCAGTGACTCTGATATTCCTGCCTGGCAAAATAATGGATGCTATTAAGAAGGTGGTCCAGAGGGCAGCTTCCAAATTAGTAAGTGGTCTCGGTCATAAAACATATAGTGATAGGCTCATGAACCTCAACATGTATACACTGGAAGAGAGCCAGGAGATATGATAGAGATGTTTAAATACCTCAGTGGTGTACAGGAGGTGAGCCTTTTTCAAATGAAGGAAAACTCTGGAATGAGAGGACATAGGATGAAGTTAAGAGGAAACATGCTTAGGAGGAATCTAAGAAAATACTCTTTCATGGAAAGGGTGGCGGATGCGTGGAATGGCCTCCCAGTGGAGGTCGTGGAGACGAAGACTGTGTCAGAATTTAAGAAAGTGTGGCACAGGCATGTGGGATCCCTTAGGAAAAGGAGGACAGTGGGTACTGAGGAAAGGCAGACTGGATGGGCCACTTGGCCCCTATTTGCCCGTCATGTTTCTAAGAACAGCAGGGTAATGTATTGGGTTCAGTGCAGTGTTCTCTCTCAGCTGTGCGCATGTACGTGGGTTAGAGAGGGAGCACACACACTCATCAACTGTGTGCACAGAATTTTTGCTGACTTTATAAGAACATAAGAATAGCCATAGTGGGTCAGACCAATAGTCCATCTAGCCCAATATCCTGCTTCCAACAGAGGGCAATCAAGGTCTCAAGTACCTGGCAGAAACCCAATTAATAGCAACATTCCATGCTACTAATTCCGGGGCAAGCAGTGACTTCTCCCATGTCCATCTCAATAACAGACTATGGAGTTTTCCTCCAGAAATTTTTCCAAACCTTCTGAAATTGAGAACATAGGCTATACCACACACAGAGTTGAGGCTAAAAACTTGTGCACCAAATGTTTATCATGCACACATGGGCCATCAAAAATTAGGGCCATCAAAAATTAGAGAGAACACTGGTTAAGTGATATCAGTCATACTGGGTCAGACTGATGGTTCATCTGGCCCAGTATCCTGCTTCCAACAGTAGCCAATCCTCCATATCACAAATGTTCAACCCCCAAAGATCAGCAAGACCCTATGCTATCAGTTCCAGGGATAAGTACTGGCTTTCCCCCTGTGTATCTTAATAGCAAACTATGGACATTTACTTCAGGAACTTGTCCTAACCTTTTTGAAACCCAGATACACTAACTGCTGTCACCACATTATCTGGCAACAAGTTCCAGAATTTAATTTGTTGAGTGAAAAAATATTTTCTCTTATTAGTTTTTAAAGTATTACCATGGAATGTCACCTAATCTTTGTAATTTTTTTAAAGGGTAAACAATTAACATAGTAGATGACAGCAGATAAAGACCTGTATGGTCCATCCAGTCTGCCCAACAAGATAAACTCAGTACAAGATATTTTTATTTTATTTTTGTTACATTTGTACCCCGCGCTTTCCCACTCATGGCAGGCTCAATGCGGCTTACATGGGGCAATGGAGGGTTAAGTGACTTGCCCAGAGTCACAAGGAGCTGCCTGTGCTGGGAATCGAACTCAGTTCCTCAGTTCCCCAGGAACCAAAGTCCACCACCCTAACCACTTGGCCACTCCTCCATGTATACCTGATCTTGATTTGTCCTTGCCATTTTCAGGGCACAGACCATAGAAGTCTGCCCGGCACTGTCTTTGTTCTAAAAATGATTCATGTTTACCCGTTCTACTCCACTCAGGATTTTGTAGACCTCTGTCATATCCCCTCCCTACCTTAGCTGTCTTCTCCAAGATGAAGAGCCCTAATCTCTTAAGTCTTTCCTCATATGAGAAGAGTTCCATTCCCTTAATCATTTTGGTCACCCTCCTATGAACCTTTTCTAATTCTGCTATATCTTTTTTGAGGTAAGGTGACAATTGCACATAATACTCAAGGTGAAGTCACACCACAGAGTGAGACAGAGGCATAATAATATTCTTTGTCTTCTTTTACATTCCTTTCTTAATAATTCCTAGCATTGCTTGCTTTTTTGGCTACTGCCACCGCACATTGAGCAGAATATTTCAATCTGTTGTTCACAATGACATCTAGATCTTTTCTTTGGTGGTGACCACTAATGTGGAACCTAGCATCAAATAACTATGATTTTTCTCAATGTGCATCACTTTGCATTTATCCACATTAAATTTCAGCTGCCATTTGGATGCCCAGTCTTCCAATTTCCTAAGGTCCTCCTTCAATATCTCACAGTCTGCATATGATTTAACAACTTTGAAAAGTTGTGTCATCTGCAAATTCAATCACCTCACTTGTCGTTCCCATTTCCAGTTCATTTATAAATATGTTAAATAGCACCAATCCCACTATTTATTTTCCTTTCCTCTGAGGAAAATGGCCATTTAACCCTACCATTTGTTTTATAACTTTTAAACACTTCTCAGTCCACAACAGAACATTATTTCTTATCCCATGGATTTTTAATTTTCTCAGGAGTCTCATGAGAGAGCCTATCAAAAGTTTTTGCTTTTTTTTTTTTTTTTAATCTAGATGCACACATCAACTGGCTCTCCTTTATCCACTTGTTTATTTATGCCTTCAAAGAAATAAAGCAAATTGATGAGGCAAGATTTCCTTTTGAATCCAGGTTGACACCATGTCAATTATTAATCAGTTATGTCCCTTATATTATACCTTACTATATCAGCCACACTGTCTGGAAAAAAGGAGGAGGGAATTCTAATTATTCACAAAACTAAGTTTAATTTTATTGTTATAGTATATGGTCTGACCTGGGATGTGAAGCACTATTGTCAAACATTTGTCTTACGTATCTTCTACCTCAGTAGATTTACTATTCAAGTTTGTGGACTGGTTAACTACAATTATTGTGAGCATCACTAAACCTATATTGTGTGATTTTAACTGAAGACTGGATGTGTTTTCATGGTGCTGTGATGTGGAAGATGTTTTTAAAACTGTGATAGAAACAAAGGGTCATATGTTAGATCTTTTACTTTTGCCAGAGCTTTTTGTTTCTGAGAGAGGTATGGCATCTATTGCCATAGTTGGATCAATATTTGACAACTTTTTGATCTAATAGGAAATGATTGAACTGAACCAGGTTTTATATGAAACATTGCAGCAATGAAGTTTGACTGACCTGAGTTATGCTTTGAACACTGAAATTTACATACAGAAGGGATGGTTATGCTGTCAGATTTAGAGAGCTTGGTTGACATTTGTGGCATTCAACACTGGGTGGGGTTTTGGATCAAGTTATAAAAGTATGTCTGAATATGCAAGAACTGGTGATGAGCAGTAGGAGGAATGATAAATGGCTCAATAGTCCACCAAACAAAGATTTATTGTAGGACCATTAAAAACCAAATGAGATAGGGAATCAAAAACAGAGGTAGTGCTAGATGCTAACTGCCAGTTCTCTTACCTACTTTGAATTTTACCTCATATAAGTCAAAATGGCGAGGCAAGCAGGCTAGCTGCTTTGTGCAGCCTTCAACTACACCCCTGTTGGGACTGATTGATGGTTTTGTGATTCACGGAGGGAGTTGGCGCTTCAGGTTTGGTAGTAAGTGCCCTGCTGGGACCTCTCCTGGGTGAAGAGGTGGAGAGTTCCCTTGGAGCCAAGCCATTTTTGAGTCCAGACCAGAGGACCCCCTCCTTGCCCCAGCCACATGGTGAAAGTTCACCGACTGAAGAATAATAAAGTTCGGGGCAGCAGTACCCACAGGACATAGATGGAGAATGTGTTTTTCTGGGTTGAGAGGCGATATCTCTGCGGAACCATGATAGGGAACTGCGCCTGGCTGAGAGAGGTGAAACAACCTGATGGAAGTTTTGTTTCCTGTGGCTCTGCAGCAGATTGGGAAGAGCCAAGGGTATCGATTGCTGTTGCAATACCTGTTTTTCTGCCAGATACCCTTGTGAGTAAGCCAACAGTAATGTCATTATATAAGATATGGCATGCTATTTCAGACCTAGCTAAAATTATTTTCCTCAATTGTGAAATCTTAAATATGCAAATACTGTCTTAGAGAAAAGACTGGGATGATGTGAGTGTGATATAATGAAATTAAAACCTGAAGTGGGAAAAAGTATCTACAATGCAAACAATTTTCCAACAGGTTGAAACCAAGCAGATGCCTATTATGAAAGATATTACTGGGATTGCTACAAGACTAGAAAATATTGAAAATCATCTGAGAAGTATAAATTTACCATTTGTGAATTTTTCTAGAGATAAAATGTCTTCTCCAAAGGAAATGTTTGAACAATATTTTTTTGGAAGTATTTCAATTAACTAAAGTTGGTCATTCGTGTTTGATTAGCCCTATTCCTTCCCCCAGCCCTTTTCCCCCTCTCTTCCCTTTTTCATTATTTAGTTCTTCTTGATTGTTTGTGTGTATGGTCCTATTGTACATTCCTATCCACCATTGTAGTTCCTTTCTTGTTTTTTTTTTAATGATTATTGTAAACTGCTTGTTAGCAAAGGAGGTATAGCAAAACCAACTAAATAAATAAAATAAAGAAGAGATACTACAGTTTTACAGAGTGTATTACCTCCCATCTAAGAACAGGTGCGGTCAGATAAAATCAGATATTACTGCAGATTCTTTGGAACCAATTCAAGGAGAAAATCTTATCTTGATAATTTATGTGTTATACTTGGTATGAATCTGGGTAACTGTATTGACAGAGATAAGATACAAAAATGCTATTTTAAATTTAGGGCTAATTTATTCAGAGGCGTTAAAGTTTACTTATTTCCTGACATACTTGAGAAGCTCAGAAATGGCACAGACAGTTTCTCTTGTTAAGATCCGGTGTACTCCAACTGGGAGCTTAGTCCATTAAGTATGTATTTTGGTACTGTCATGAAACACTTAGCCACCCGCATGGTTCTAACCCTGTGGCCACCTGGTCCTGCAGCTGCAACTTGTTCTCTACACTAGCACCCGCCAACCCACTGACTAGGTCTAACTTGCCTCTGGGCGAGTCTCCCACTCTCAGGTATTCTCCGGCGATTTCTAGGTTACTAGGGCCACACTCCAGGGGTTCCACAGTACCTAAAAAGCACCAACAGACCAAACACACAAACCACCAGAATTCTTAAGTCAGTCTAGGACAGTAGAATCAATAAATTAATAAGGCTTATTGTCGGAGCAGAACAGTGAACCATAAAAACAGAAGAAAAATAGCAAACAATAACAGGTAACTGAATATTGGCCAATACTAAAACTATCTAAACACTTAGTCACTACCTGGATAGTGCCTGGGAAGTACAGGAAATATAGTTGCTCACCGGTTACAGAATATAACTGCTCACAGGGTCTCAGTGAAGAGAACTTTCTCTTTCCTCTCCCTGGCTGAAATTGGGGAAAAAGCCAGAACATCCTGGCTGAATTTGAGCTCCTGGGCCAATCAGAGCCCAGGACATTTTTAAAAAGTAGGTGGCCACATTACTGCAGGTTACTATCCTTTCGGTGTTAAACTAAAGAAGGAATAGTTATTTTTTTCTGACAGTTTTAAACATAACATGCACCACCTGCTGGCCAAACTAGAGAAAAACACTTAATGAAATCAATTTCATGTAGGAAAATTCACCATTTTGCAACAGGTACCCAACGCACCTGATATTTTTCTTAGTTGCTAAAAGAGTTGCTGGTTCTACTGCAGGAATGGTTTGAAGGACCAAAAATTTAGGGCCCTATTTACTAAGGTGCGCTAGAATTTTTAGCATGTGCCAAAAATTAGTATGCATTAACCCCGTAGACACCCATACAAATATTATAGGCATCTACACGATTAGCGTATGCTAATGCTTAGCATGTGTTAAAAACACTAACGTGCCTCTAGTGCATCTTAGTAAACAGGGCCCTTAGTTTGCTACTCCTTATGTCTAACAGTGTGCTTCTTTTCCCCTCATTATTTAATATCGGTAAAATCTTTCTTTTCTCTCCTTGATTGCTATTGGATTCCCTACTGGGATTGGAAATGGGAGATAATCGGGAATAATTTGAGATAGAAGGCTTGTCTTCCTGTTTATTGTTTCTTGGTACTTGTGAAACACTTTTCTTGTCCTACTCTAGTTTTTCTGTACAAGTATATTTACTTGATTTTTTTTAATGAAATGCTTACAAATAATAATTAACAAAAACCCCCAAAAGAAATAACAGAATGATTTGCATTTATATTATATTTGGTGGACTCCTGAGCCATTCATTATTCCTTCTACTGGTCATCACTACTTCTTTCTTATGTCCTCTTTTCCCATCCCTTGTTTACCCCTGCATTAGCAAACAGTAAGTGATCATTATGATGAACAGAGTGCAAATGGAGGACATCAACACCCTTTGAGGACAAATTAGCCTATCGTAGCAAAGCACTGGATGCAAGGAGTCTTTTATATGAATTAAATCCAAAAATCTTTGAACTGTTCTTTAAGCTTGTTCACCACAATTTGTGCTCTGACCTATTTTCCACTCAACTGGATTTGATGCACAAGAACTAGAAGATTAATGTAATGACAAAACTCAATCTACTTGCTCTGGATTTACTGTTTTCATTTCAGAGGCCTGTAATTCTGAGATGGTCAGATCTTTCTGTAACACTAAATGTCTATTTTCTAATATATTTTCATCACTCATGATGTATTGTAAGCCACATTGAGCCCAAAAGAGGTGGGAAAATGTGGGATACAAATGCAATAAATAAATAAATCAGGAATATCAGGTTTCTCTCAGTAAGTCCACGAATTAGGCAAAAGATGGGATCCCCGTTTAGCTTTAAAAATAAAAAGACTTAGTGATGAACGAATATTGGAGCTTGAAACGTGGTAGCATTGACTATTTATGAAAACTAATATGAGAGAGTGTTTGAGATAATATTGAAATTGTGTATAATAATAATCTCCACACTATATATAATAGGTCTCTAACTAGATTACTCAATTTTTCTATGGCATATTTGCCGAACTGGGCGATGCGGGATGGTGTCTACCCACTTGTGAGAAGAAGCAAGCCTGCTTGTCCTTGGAGAAAAGGGTTGTAACAGAGGTTTATAAAAATATGGGTTTGGATTATTCATTTTATATACCGCCTTATACCTTAGTGCCAAAATAGTTAATAAGTTGACTGAATAGCTCCTTATCCTTTCAAATAGTAGTAAGACTAAGAAACTTGCCATGAAACTGGTAGCAGATATAAACAAATCTTAAAATGTATATTTTCATTCAATACACAATTAAAATATGCAATTTGTTGCCAGAAGATATCAGTAATATAGCTAGGTTTATAAAAGGTTTGTTAATGAACCTCTTTTGTTTGTTTGTTACATTTGTACCCCGCGCTTTCCCACTCATGGCAGGCTCAATGCGGCTTACATATTGTAAACAGGTACTTATTTGTACCTGGGGCAATGGAGGGTTAAGCGACTTGCCCAGAGTCACAAGGAGCTGCCTGTGCCTGAAGTGGGAATCGAACTCAGTTCCTCAGTTCTCCAGGACCAAAGTCCACCACCCTAACCACTAGGCCACTCCTCTTCTCCAGAAACTTGCCCAATTAGCCAAGGAATTTTAAGAATCAATATCTCTATCATGAAACAGATCTGCCTACTAAAATGTGCTAGGACTTTCAAGGGACCACACTGGTCAAGACAGGATGCCGAGTTCAAAAGACGGAATATCACTCTATCCCATTTTATTTTCTTGCATGTCCTGTAAATGTGACAACTCTGTACCATTGAACCGAGCATGTTTGATCTAATAACTGAAGGGAGAAGAACAAGGAGGATAGAATTTCTTTGACCCTTGATAATAGTATTGCATTTTCTCCCAATTCTTGAACCTTCCTGAGAGAAATCTCTCATGACATTTCTAGCTTGCACAGAAGACTAATGACTAATTGTCAGCAGATAAATACATTTTTTTTTTCATACAGTGCATAATTAAGCTATGGAATCTGTTGCCAAAGAATGTGGTCAAAGAAACATACACAGCAGAATTATTTGCTTTCCTTTAGTCCTTCCAGACCGGCCCAGAATGTGACTGGTGGTTGTGCACGCCTTCCAGCAGTTGGAGACTGAGAAAAAAAACTGTGACTCTAGAGAGAGCCAATAAGAGCCCTTGGCAACAAGAGAAAGATCCAGTAACAAAGTACCAAAGCAGAAGGAAGTAAAACAATAAGTAAATGGTCCATGCATACGAAAGCCTGAGCAGCCCACCAGCACATTGCCAACGCAGGGTGTGTTCCACCAACGATAATGTGACCAATGACATGCCCCCTGCATATCATGCACAAAAGGTTACATACTGAACCATAGAATTTGTGGGTTTTTTTTTTTAACAATGAAACCAGCAACACAGCTCCCAAGAAAACAATCACTTAACTCTTAAAGACACATAATACCTAAAGGGAGGGATCTGGGCTGGTCCGGAGGGACTAAAGGAAAGCAAATTAGCAGGTAAGGTCTAATTTCTCCTTCCTTAGCGTTCCTCTGGACCGGCCCAGAATGTGACTGGTGGGAAGTAACAAAGCAGTAAGATGATGGGAGGGACTCTAACAGCCCCGCCATCAAAACATGTGCCCCAAAAACAACTTGCTGATGACTCAGGCGGTCCAATCGATAGTGCTTAGAAAAGGAATGCCATACAAATGTCCTCTGGAGGCACCAGACAGCGCTCTGCCCAAGAAGTAGCCTGACCTCTGGTAGAGTGAGCCTTAACTCCTTCCACAACAGCTTTCCCAGAAAGAAGGTAAGCTGATGCAATAAGTTCCTTAAGCCAACAAGAAATAGTGGGCTTAGAAGCCATAAGCCCTTTGTGTGAACCTCCGATGAGAGTAAACAAATGACTGGACCGACAAATCTCCTCCGTAGACTTGACATAATGCTTCAGAACTCTTGACATCCAAATGCTTCAAGAGACGCTGCTCCTCCAAACCGGAGAAAGAACCTAGAACAGGCAACACCACCAGTTGAGATGAATGAAAATGAGTCAATACCTTGGGCAGAAAAGAAGGAATTGGTCTTAAAACCACTCGATCCAAGCTGAATTTAAAAAACGAAGACCTACACAAAAGAGCCTGCAACTCCGAAACTCTCCTAGCTAAGGCAATAGCCACTAAAAACAATGCCTTCAGGGTTAAGTCCTTCAAAGTACAAGAAGATAAAGGCTCAAAGGGAGGCTTGGTAAGAACCAAGAGTACCAAATTAAGATCCCAGCGGGGAACAGAACAGTGAGATGGAGGACGTAGGAGGTTAACCCCTCTTTAAAAAACGGAACACATCCAGGTGGCTAGCCAGCGATCTTCCTTGAACACCTCGAAAACATGACAGAGTTGCAATGTGCATTTTAAGAGAAGCCAAAACAAGGCCTTTGTCAAACTAATGCTGCAGAAAATCCAAAATTTGCAGGACGGACGCGCGAAAGAGAGCTATCCCGAGCTCCTCACACCAGGCCCAAACATAATTCAAAGAGCTAGAACGCTGACGAAAGCGAAGCATAGTAGCAATCACATTAGCAGAGTATTCCTTCTTGTTAGTCTCGCCCGCTCAAGAGCCAGGCCTTAAGACAGAATCGACCCAGATCTGGATGAAACACCGGGCCCTGAGCCAAAAGATCCTGCCTGACCGAGAGCTTGAACGGATCCTCTACTAGAAGCCGCTGAAGATCAGCGTACCACGGTCTGCGAGGCCAATCCAGTGCCACCAAGATCAGACGGCCCCTGTGCATCTCAACTCTCTGAAGTAGACGCCCTATCAATGGCCAGGGAAGAAAGGCATAAAGAAGACTGGTCGGCCAGGGAGCAAACAGGTCCATCCTGGGGAATACCCAACGGTTCACCACCACCCGATATGCCACATTGCTTAGAGCCCACTCCCCAGGATCTTGCATGTTTCGACTGAGAAAGTCTGCCTGAACATTTTGAATTCCTGCCACATGAGCCGCTGACAGCGCCAACAGATGCACCTCCGACCACTGTAACAGCTGTGATGCTTCTTGCTCCAACTCCTCGAAATGAAAATGCTGGCCTGAGCACTGCAAACCGAAAGAAACGTTGGTGTGCCGGTCGAATAGGGATATGCAAGTAGGTTTCTGTGAGGTTGAGCGACGTCAGAAACTCCCCGGTCTGCACTGCCACAATGACCAACTGCAAAGTCTCCATACAAAACGAGGGCACCCTGATGGCTCGATTGACCATCTGGAGATCTAAAATCGGCCTGAAGGAACCCTCTTGCTTTGGGAACCAGAAAGTATATGGAGTAACGTCCTAGACGCTGCTCTGCCAAAGGAACTGGACAAATAGCCTGAAGGTCGAGAAGTCTGCGTAGAGTGTTCCTGACAGCCCTGGTTTTGAGAACAGAGAACGGCAGGGAGACTCCACAAAAGCGTCTGACAAAGGACGAGCAAACTCTAAGGTGAATCCCATCACGAATAACCTCTAGAACCCACTGGTCTGAAGTAATTTGGGCCCACCTCCCATAAAACTGCGCCAACCGAGCTCCTACCTGAACCGGAGGCTGGGCCTGCAAACCTTCACTGCTGAGGACGGGAGGAAAACGAGAAAGAATTTCCTGTTTCCCAACCGCCTCTAAGACCACCCCAAAAGGAGTGGGTCCTCTGAAAAAAACTTGGATCGTTGAAATGGAACTACTCTGCCTGGTCTATACCGAAAATCACGGCCCCTACCACGGCCGGAAAAATCACCATGTCCAGGCCCCCTGGGACGATCCTCAGGAAGCCTTGGCACTTTAGCCTCACCCAGGCTATGCAGCAGCTTATCCAACTCATTGCCAAAGAGAAAAGAACCCTTAAAAGGAAATTTACTAAGCTTGGACTTAGCCGCATCCGCAGACCAGCCACAAAGCCAAAGAGAGCGATGGGCTGCCACGCAAAGAGCCATAGACTTAGAAGAGGCCCAAAGCAAGTCGTAAAGAGCATCCACCAAAAAGGCTGAACCCATTTTCAACTTTGCCACTTCGGCATCTATCGCTGAAAAATCATCAGAAGAACGGTCCAAGACCTTTTCAGACCAATGAAAACAGGCTCTTGCTACTAAAGAACCACAGATAGCAGCCTGCACTGCCAGAGCAGAAACATCAAAACTATTCTTTAACAAGAGTTCTATACGGCGATCCTGGACATCCCTCAAAAGCCGTCCCGCCATCCACGGGAACCGTATTTCGTTAAGTGACTGCGGACACTACGGCATCCACCACTGGAGGGCGTAAAAGATCCTTGTCTGAATCCGGAACAGGATAAAGCCTAAGCATGGATCTGGCAAGACGAAAGGCAGAATCCGGCACCTCCCACTGTGCCTGAATGATGTCCCTAATATCCTGATGCATTGGTAAAGTCTTACCTGGCCTACGAATACCTTTCACCAGTAAATCCACCTTTCTGGACTCCGCCACTGGAGTCTCCTGCTCCTCAAATCGCAAGGTACTGGAAACCTAAGAAAAGCTCCTACAGGTCATTTTTATGAAAAATTCTCACCACTGAAGGATCCTCCCCCGCAGGGAGAGGCTCCGCACCACTTTCCAGCTGACAGAGGTCCTCAGGAAAATGACCTTCCGGAAACACCTATGTCTCCTCCAAAAATGGCATTTCCTGGTCCAAATCAGAAGAAAAATCCTCTTCTAAATCCCAAAACTGCCTGGGCCACTTAGCAACCGCTGCTCGGCCCTCCTAAGACCTTTTCAATGAAGCCTCTCCTGGAGCAGCTTTGAACAATAAAAAAAAATTACTATAGTTGTACCACAAAGTCAGGCGGGAAGCCACCTTCACCCGCTGAAGAAACAGGAGTCTGAGGCAGAGCTGGTAGACAGGCCGGTAAAGCAGGCAGGGATGCAGTATTTAGAGGGAAAGACAAAATGTCAGTGTTTCCCGCCAAAATCAGCACTGCCAGCAAGGCTGACTCGACCGCACTTAAAACTGCTGAATTGGACCCCCCCCCATTTTTTACAGACCCTGCTTCGACGAAGCATCTACCGGGGTGCAAAACTTACAAGCACCGCTCAAGCCGACTCCCTGCCGCTGACAGACTGAACAGCGGCGGAACTTCTCTGCCATTGCTTCTGCCTAAGCCAACTGCGAACCAAAACAGGAGCCAGAAAAAACAACAAACTGTCACAGAGAGAAAACAGAAGCTATCTTGCTCGTTTAAAGAGAAATTAAAGGGCAGAGAACCAAAATCAAAGCTTGTCTTTTTTTTTCTTCTTCTCGTGGCTGCCTCTCCCTGCCTCAAAAGCTCTTCCCCTGAAGAGCTTAAGGAAACTGCCTTTCTGTGCTGATTTCTTTTTGTTTTGTTTTTTCACTCAAGCACAGCTTAAAAGAATACCAGGGAGGACATGGGAGAAGGGACCCAGCCTCCCGAGTTTGACACCCCAGAGGCGCTAATAGACCCCCCACGGGCATCTGCCTCTAAATAACAGGCTTTTAAAAAAATATATATATCCGAATACACAGCAGAAATAAATTCACCCAAACCAAGATATTAAAACAGAATTACAGCAAGAAATAGAAAAAATATAATATAACATAAATATAATATAATATAATATAAAGAATGAGACTGAAGGGCTCACCACCTTCCACCTGCTGGAGACTGAGATTACTGGATCTTTCTCTTGTTGCCAAGGGCTCTTATTGGCTCTCTCTAGAGTCACAGTTTTTTTCTCAGTCTCCACCTGCTGGAAGGCGTGCACAACCACCAGTCACATTCTGGGCTGGTCTGGAGGGACGCTAAGGAATGGCTCATATCCTATCTTTTACCTAATACATATTTTTCAAATAATTACGTTTTCAAAGTCTTTCGAAACATTCGGTAGCAACAGATAATCCTTACTTAAGTTGGTAAGTCGTTACACCATTTTGCTGATAAATATAGTAGAGTAATTTCATGCAATGTCTTATATCTGATTCCTCTTGGTGATGAAAATATTAAGTCCAGATAATTACCTGCTAATCTCCTATTCATATAATTAGGAAATAAAATCCTACTACTCAAATACCCAGGCACTGTTCCATACAGTATCGAGTAAACCAAAGTACATAACTGGAGTGGAAGAGTGGCCTAGTGGTTAGGGTGGTGGACTTTGGTCCTGGGGAACTGAATTTGATTCCCACTTCAGGCACAGTCAGCTCCTTGTGACTCTGGGCAAGTCACTTAACCCTCCATTGCCCCATGTAAGCCGCATTGAGCCTGCCATGAGTGGGAAAGCGCAGGGTACAAATGTAACAAAAAAAAAATTCCCTTTGCCTCCACTGGAAGCCAGTATAATTCAACATACAAAGGGGTCACTCTTTCATATTTAGTTTTGGATAGAATCAATCTAGCCATTACATTTTGCGCAGATTGTGATCTCTTCTTTACTAAAGTGCTACAACTCACATATAAAACATGACAGTAATGTATCTGCAATAAAATCAAAGATTGCACTAACATTCCAAAATTATCCTTATTAAAACAATATGTCTCAATTTTATTTTGAACACTAAATGCTCTTTTAATCACAACCTGAGGCTGTTTTTCCAGGGACAAATGCTTATCCATCACAACACCTAGTATTTTTAATTGTGTTTCCATTTTCAGATAAGAACCATCAAAACCCAGTTATAATTCAGCAATATCAATATGGGGAGCTGTTATAATTAAAAATTTTGTTTGATCTCAGTTTGGCTTCAGATGTAAGCAGGCCGCCCATCTCTCTACTAAAACAATACTGCAATTAATAAATGAATTGACATCGTCCTCATCTTTTAAAAAAGGAAAATATAATGCAATATCATTCGCATAAGAGAAACAATACATACCCTCTTTTTCCATAAAAAACCCCCCAGGGTAGACATCAAGGCATTACATAATATTGAGGATGGGGGGAAACTTGTGGCATCCCACTATCTGCTTTCAACTCATTTGACGAAGCCTCATTCATCTTTATATTGTAGGATCTATACTTAATAAATCCTCTCATCTAATCCAGCACAACTTCCAATACCAAAGGAGCTCAAACCTCCAGAAGAATTCCATCACCAAATCAAAATGCAATATCAATATCTGTTGACCAAAACTCATATCTTTTCTAATATCACTTGTTAAAATACCCAGTAAAGTCTCTGAACTATAACTTCTTCCAAACCCTGACTGATTAGGATGCAATAAATTATACTGTTCTAGACTAGATAGTTTGTAAATTGAGTTGCAACAATGCCTCCTAATATGGAGAGGAATAGAGGCCACAGGTCTATAGTTTCCAACATCTCCCATATCACCCTTCTGATTCTTTGGAATAGGGGTAAGGATACATATATAGTAACATAGTAGATGACGGCAGAAAAAGACTTTTTGTGTATACCCTACCTTGATTTGTTATTGTCCTCTTCAGGGCACAGACCGTATAAGTCTGCCCAGCACTATCCCCGCCTCCCAACCACCAGTCCCGCCTCCCACCACCGGCTCTGGCACAGACCGTATAAGCCTGCTCAGCACTATCTCTGCCTCCCAACCACCAGCCCTGCTTCCCACCACCGGCTCTGCCACCCAATCTCGGCTAAGCTCCTGAGGATAAGACAACATTGCTTAGTAAGTCCAAAACTGAATCTTCCAATTTCAGAAACCCTAAAAATTCTTGGAGTTACTATTGATCGACACCTAACACTCGAGAATCATGCGAAAAACACAACCAAAAAGATGTTCCACTCAATGTGGAAATTAAAAAGAGACCTTTCTTCCTAAGGACCGTTTTCCGCAACCTGGTACAATCAATGGTACTCAGCCACATAGATTACTGCAACGCACTCTACCCTGGTTGCAAAGAGCAAATAATCAGACAGCCCAGAACACTGCAGCTAGACTAATATTTGGTAGAACAAAATATGAAAGTGCTAAACCCCTACGAGAAAAGCTACACTGGCTCCCACTTAAAGAACGCATCACATTCAAAACATGCACCCTAGTTCACAAAATGCTCCAGCCAACATGTCAGACCTGATAGACTTACCACCCAGGAATGCTAAAAAATCATCCCGCACATTCCTTACTCTTCACTTCCCCAACTGTAAAGGTCTAAAATACAAACTAATGCATGCGTCAACCTTCTCCTACCTGAGCACACAATTCTGGAATGCGCTGCCGCGCAACTTAAAAACGATCTATGAACTAACTACCTTCCGCAAACTACTGAAGACCCATCTCATTAACAAGGCATACCACAAAGATCAACAAATGTGAACTCCTATACATATCTCCAGAACTGTCTTACAATATTTGCTTGTTAAACTACTATCATGTTTTATCAATATCATGTTACCAAAGTTCCTTCTGTAATACTAAATATATATTTTTCTTATTTTCACCATTCATGGTGTATTGTAAGCTACATTGAGCCTGCAAAGAGGTGGGAAAATGTGGGATACCAATGCAACAAATAAATAAATAAATAACCCACTGCATTCCTAATTTCACATTGCCGTGCTGATTAGAATTACAAATGTTATTGCCAAAGCTTCAGAGTTGTATTATAATTGGTGTTTTAAATTAACACACATTTAAAGGATAAAATTAGATACAAAAAATAAAAATAGGAGGGAAGAGGTTTTCTGACTAATGATGTGTTATGCAGCAGCTATGCCATAAAATTAGCGCTGCTTTACTGAAGTCTTTCCTCCACTTGAAAGAATTTTTAATTCTGTGATTTGACAGCAGACTTTGTTGTACTTGAGTATGTGAATGCATGTATTAGTCTGCAAGCTGGTAGCTTTTTATAGTATTTTTTTCTTTTTTTGCCATTTTGGAATTATAGCAATCAAAAGCACCATTTTAATGGCTGAGGGCCCCTTTACCAAGCTGCAGCAAGAGGGCCTGCGCTGGCGTGTTTTTGA
Source organism: Microcaecilia unicolor (assembly GCF_901765095.1). Classification (NCBI taxonomy): domain Eukaryota; kingdom Metazoa; phylum Chordata; class Amphibia; order Gymnophiona; family Siphonopidae; genus Microcaecilia; species Microcaecilia unicolor. The sequence goes on along the minus strand of NC_044032.1, from coordinate 29,240,168 downwards.
TGCACGCTAAGGCCCCCCTTTACCACTGTAGGTAAAAGATAGGTCTTTCTTTTTTTAAAGAAATGGCCGTGTGATAAGTGAAGCCATTTCAGGGGGGAGCCCTTACCACCACCCACTGAGGTAACAGTAAAGGCTCCCGCGCTAACCCTGTGGTAACCAGGCAGCATGCGGCACTGCCTGATTACTGCCGGGTACACACTGGAGTTACAAAAATAAATATATGACGGCACGCAGGGGGGTGGGAAGTACCATTGGGTTGCTGTGGTAGCTCAGCAGTACTTCCTTTTTAGCGAGCGTTAAGCCTGTGTTCAGCTTACCACCGCTTTGTAAACGGGACACTGAATTAGCTTCTTCTTACTCCTGGATAAATGTCATCCCTTTGTCTTCACTCTTACAGCTCTGAAAATTGTCTTGCCCTACAGTGGAATTTTTGCCATTTCCTTTTCGCTAAGTGTAACAACTAATATCCATCAGTGTTTAGCCAAACCTTTTCAGGCCGGCATTCTAACCCAAATCTCTTCATCACTACCTTTCCCAGGTCCGGTACCAGAAGATTTGCTTTGTGCTTGAGAAGACCCATTGTAGCCTCCTTTGCTGTAATCTCCAGCTGCAGTTCCTTGTGTTAAGTCATCGTAACCTATCAGCACATCAAAAGACACAGAAAACCCCCCCCACAAAATTTAGCACAGCTCAACAGGAAAGGCAAATCAAATCAAGGACAAGCATATATAGGAAGTAGTACACCAATAATCTTACCTGTCCCATAACCATGTTGTCCATAACCACTCGCCTGCTGAAAGGGAGTGGAAGCGGTGTTCAAGTTCACCCCATGCTGTTTGGCTGATGCTGGCGGTACCTGGGGATCAACATGCAGAAGACAAATATTAACAATGAGAAGCCATCAACAAGCACACCAAGCTACATTTCTTTTTAAACAGACATTCACATACCACCACTGATGTGTTAAAGATACCAGTAAAGAAAGACCATATCACTTTTCCAGTTCTGAAGGTTGTCGAAAATAATGAATGCTTACGTCTGATGTTTATTTACCATGAACCATATCAGGTTGGCCAAGTCAGCTACCTGATTGGCTGAATGTTTAATTTTCAAGTGAGATAGACAGATCATATAAAATGTTATGAGAACAATATTGTAGTCTGAGTTTCTTTACTAAGAAAATTAATAAAATATTTAAAAAAAACATAGTGCCACAGGAGAATAATCATACATAGAAAATGAAGGCCGATAAAGACCATATGGCCTATCCATACCATCTACTATCTCTGCCTCTCCCTTAGAGATTCTATGTACTTGTCCCAATCTTTCTTGAATTCAGATAATAGTCCTCTCCACTACCTCCACACCTGGAAGTCATTTCATGTATTCACCACCCTTTTCATGAAGAAGTCTGTCCTCTTTCATCTTCAACTTATGCTGTCTTAGCTAAGCTATGAGGGCAATTAATGGAATGTCAGCCATACAAGCAAGAAAAGGGTGAAAAAACAGGACAGAATTCTTCTCTCTTTATTTTAAGTACTGTTCCAAAATACTCATAGCACAGGACTATAAACTCAGAGAGAGAAGACAAAGGAGCTTCTCCAGTAATTGAACTCAAGGCACAAATTAAGAAGAGGTGTGCCTGCCTCGTCCATTTGATTAACAAGAAAAAAAAAATCATCAAATTAAGGCCTAGAGGAATGGATTAGAAAGCTCAGAATGACTCTTTCTGTGGTCTGCTGTTGTTGATTCCTTGGCACATCATCCACATTCTGATATAATGACATCACCAAAAGATGAATGATATAGAAACAAACCTTACATTAGCCCTGGAGTTTTGTTTGACCCACACTTGCACACGGAAGTCATGTGACTCATCTATACTGACATACAAAACTAAAACACAGCTTACTTCTAACTATAATTTAATTTTCCTTGACCCGACAATAATCACAGCATCAAGTAGTGTCACTGCTGCAGTTTAGAGATCTTTAAGGTAAATATAACTCTAAGGCCATATGCCAAAGCTATAACCAGAGAGATATTTAGCCTTACTTACACCTACCTACCCTAAACAAACTCCCTGTGGAATGAAATAATTCTCTGATGCACTAAAGCAACAACTTTCATAGAATTGCTTTTTCAAGATCTGTTTATTGATCAAGATAAAGAAAACATTGTCAGCTCATAAAAAGGAGTGAGTGCAATTAAGTGATCACAGCCTCACATTATCAGTACAATATAAGAACATAAGAGCCATACTGGGTCAGACCAATGGTCCATCGTCCATCTAGCCCAATATCTTGTTTCCAATAGTAGCCATCCAGGTCAAAAGTACCTAACAAGATCCCAGAACAGTAAAACAGATTTTATGTTGCTTATCCTAGAAATAAGCAGCGGATTTTCCCAAGTTCATTTTAACAATGGCTCATTGACTTTTCTTTTAGGCAACTGTCCCAACATTTTTAAATCCTGCTAAGCTAACTGCTTGTACAACATTCTCTGGCAACAAATTCCAGAGTTTAATTACACATTGAGTGAAGAAATATTTTCTTTGGTTTGTTTTACATTTACTACTTATTAGCTTCATTGCGTACCCCCTAGTCCTAGTATTTTTGGAAACAGTAAACAAACGATTTACTTCTACCTGTTCCACTCCACTCAGTATTTTATAGACCTCTATCATATCTCCCCTCAGTCGTCTCTTCTTCAAGCTGAAGAGCCCTAGCTGCTTTAGACTTTCCTTATAGGGAAGTAGTCCCATTATCTCTATCGTTTTTTGTCACCCTTCTCTGTACATTTTCTATGTTCATATATGTTCATATAACTTTTATTGATTTTATATACTTTACAGAGATACCAGCACTGCATACTGTAATACAGCCAGTAATTACTTGATAAAGAAAGGAAAAACTACCACATCGATAGCAAAACATAATTGGCTTCATTAGACCTCTAACTGAAAAAGGGGGGGGGGTAGGAATAAGTGAAGTTTAACACCATTTTACAATAACATTTAAAAGTAAATTATGGTTCCGTAAGTCCCTTAATTTTATATCTCTGCAGCTATTTACCATCTAGGGAGGTCTGGAGTTGATCAGGAATATAATATACATATTTTACCTGATTTAATCTAACAATACATTTGCAAGAGTATGCCAGGAGGAAAGAGCCCCCTAATTCCAAAACTATAGACCTCATAGAAAGAATTTTTTTTTGCTTTTCCTGAGTAAATTTACTCACATCTGGGTAGAGCCAGATTTTCTGGCCCGCAAATATCCGGTTGGATGATTTAAAGTAAAGACGCATTATTGCGTTTAAGTCCTGCTGAAAAACAAATGAGGCAATCAAGGTCCCTCTTTCAGGTGCTTCAATTGTCTGTTCCAAAATGGCTGTAACATTTTTTAAGTCTGTTGGGCTTTCTGTATCCTTTCTTTTCATCGTAGTTGGTATATAATAAATCTTATTCAATGGGGGAAACACTTCTTGAGGAAATTGCAAATTTTCTTTCAAATATCTACAAAACATATCTTTTGGTGATACACCCAACATCCTTGGAAAATTTAAGACTCAAAGGTTTAATCTCCTATTATAATTCTCAACTTGTTCTAACTTCCTTCCTAAGTCCATGGTATCCTTAATCACAGCCACCTTGAATTCATCTATTTGCTTGGTCTCTTTCTGTAAGGCCTCACTTTTTAATGAGAAATCTTGATTCACAGTATCTAGGGAGCTCTTCACCTCCTGTACTTTTAAACTCAATGACTTTACCTCCTCCGATGATTGTTTCAGGGTTATGTCCATTTCCAATAACTTCTTCCAGATCCTATCCAAGCCCACCTCCATTTCTCCTGCAACCCCAGTTGTTTTTTGAGAGTCAAGCTTCCCTCTGGGCTCCTCGGTTTCGCCCCTTCCGGGTTCCGAGACCCCGCTCGACTCAGCGTTGTCGCAGGGCAAGGAGGCGTCGCAGAGTTTGGCGGGGAGAAAGATATCTCAGTTTCCAGTGGGGGAGCCTCTTCACCGGCTCGCCCCGCTAAGGACTCCGCTCCGCTTCTTTAGGACAAGGCGGGGAAGAAGCGCTCCAAACCAACCGCTACCGGAGTGGACGTTACCGGAGGTAAGGGATCTCCCCGGAGCGTCCCTTTTTGTTTCGTATGCGGCATAGTTGAAAAATACAAGCAAAAATCTACTAATAGTGGCAGTTGAGGACAGGAGCTTGCTTCCTACGATACCGCTTACGGCGCCATCTTAACACGCCCCCGTACATTTTCTAATTCTGCTACATCTTTCTGTAGATATGCTGACTAGAACTGCACAAAGTATTCAAGTTTTTGTCTCACCATGGAGTGATACAAAAGCATTATAATATTCTCATTTTTATTTTCCATTCCTTTCCTAATAGTTCCTGACATTCTATTTGCTTTCTTAGCCGCCGCTGCACAGAGAAGCGGAGGGTTTCAACATTACCATCAACGATGACACCTATATCCTTGTTCCCTGATTCCTAAAGTGGAACCTTACATCACTTAGCTATAGTTTGGGTTCCTCTTTCCCACATGAACATAAAAATATTCATACTGTGTCAGATCAACGGTCTATCTAGCCCAGTATTCTGCTACCATCAATGGCCAATCCAGGTCACAAGTACCTGGCAGAAACCAATTAGTAACACCATTCCACACTACCAATCCCAGGGGCAAGCAGTAGCTTCCCCCATGTCCATCTCAATAACAGACTATGGACGTTTCCTCCAGGAACTTGTCCAAACTTTTTAAAAGCCCAGATATGTTAACCGCCGTTACCACATCCTCCGGCAACAAGTTCTAGAGCTTAGCTATTCTTTAAGTGAAAAAATATTTCCTTCTATTTGTTTTAAAAGTATTTTCATGTAATTTCATTGAGTGTCCCCCTGGTCTTTGCGCTCTATGAATGAGTGAAAAATCGATTCACCTCCATCCGCTCCACAACACTCAGGATAATGTAGACTTCAATCATAACCCCACCCCCCAGCAGTCTCTTTTCCAAGATGAAGAACCCTAACCTCTTTAGCCTTTCCCTCATATGGGAGCAGTTCCATTCCCTTTATCATTCTGGTAGCTTTTCTTTGAACCTTTTCTAATTCAGTTATATATTTTTTGAGATACGGTGACCAGAACTGAACACAACACTCAAGGTGAAGTCGCACCATGGAGTGATACATAGGCATTCTAATATCCTTGGTCTTATTTTGCATCCATTTCCTAATAATTCCTAGCATCCTGTATGCTTTTTTGGCCATCGCCACACACCGGGCAGAAGATTTCAGAGTATTGTCTACAATGACACCTAGGTCTTTTTCTTGAGTGCTGACTCCTAAAGTGAACCCTAGTATCAGATAACTATGATTCAGATTATTCTTCCCAATGTGCATCACTTTGCATTTGTCTATATTAAATTTCATCTGCCATTTTGATGCCCAGTCTAACAGTTTCCTAAGGTCTTCCCGCAATTTTTCACAATCCGCATGCATTTTGACAACTTTGAATAGTTTCGTGTCATCTGCAAATTTAATCCCCTTCCTCATCGTCCAATTTCCAGATCATTTATAAATAAGTTAAACAGCACTGGTCCCAGTACATATCCCTGTGGCACTCCACTATTCATCCTCTTCCATTGAGAAAAATAGCCATTTAACCCTACACTCTGTTTTCTGTCCAATAACCAATTCACATCCCATGGCGCCTTACTTTTCTCAGGAGTCTCTCATGAGGTACTTTGTCAAAAGCTTTCTTAAAATCTAGATACACTACATCAACTGGGGCTCACCTTAATCAACATGTTTATTCACACCTTCAAAGAAATTAAGCAAATTGATGAGGCAAGACCTCCCTTGGCCGAATCCATGCTGACTCTGTCCCATTAAACCATGTTTGTCTGTAATTTTATTTTTTATAATAGTTTCCACTATTTTCCCCAGTACTGAAGTCAGGCTTACCAGTCTGTAATTTCAAGGATCACCCCTGGAACTCTTTTTAAAAATTGGAATTACATTGGCCACCCTCCAGTCTTCAGGAACTATGGTAAAATTATGTATAATCATACCTGATAATTTTCTTTCCATTAATCATAGCTGATCAATCCATAGACTGGTGGGTTGTGTCCATCTACCAGCAGGTGGAGATAGAGAGCAAACTTTTGCCTCCCTATATGTGGTCATGTGCTGCCGGAAACTCCTCAGTATGTCGATATCAAAGCTCCATCCGCAGGACTCAGCACTTAGAGAATTACACCCACGAAGGGACACTCTGCCCAGCTCACCACCGCCGAAACGGGGGAGGGGAATTAACCCAGCTCATCCCCACACAAGTGGGGGAGGGGAATCCGTCCAGCTCATCCCCGCGGAGCGGGGGAGGGACACCACACCCGCCGATGCGGGGGGATCTGGCTTATCCTGCAACCGCAACCGCGGGAGGAGCTGACTGACCCTAACACCGCCGAAGCGGGAGGGGTACAAAGCTGCCCTACAGCCGCACGAAGCGGGAGGGAGTGCCGGCAGAATTTATGTCTCAATCCAGCCCCGTAAAATGGAGGGGAGAGGAATGCAGCAGCTCACTGTAACACAAACTCGTCTCAACTCTTGAAGAATCCAAGTGAAAGAACTTGAACACGAAGTCTTTCTGAAATAACTGAAGACTAAACTTGAACCTGAAATGCAACCAGAATAAAAACAGAACAGATATCTGGGAGGGGCTATGGATTGATCAGCTATGATTAATGGAAAGAAAATTATCAGGTATGATTATACATAATTTTACCTTCCATATCATCAAGCTGATCAATCCATAGACTGGTGGGATGTACCGAAGCAGTACTCACCCAGGGCGGGACATTGAAATCCCTGACCTCAACATTGAAGCTCCAAACCGGGCCTCCGCCCGTGCAGCCACAGTCAAACGGTAATGCTTGGAGAATGTATGAGCCGAAGCCCAAGTTGCCGCCTTGCATATCTCTTCCAAGGAGACGGATCCGGCCTCTGCCATCGAGGCCGCCTGAGCTCTCGTGGAGTGAGCCTTCAGCTGGATAGGCGGCACCTTCCCCGCGGCCACATAAGCCGCTGCAATGGCTTCCTTGACCCATCTTGCCACTGTAGGCTTAGCAGCCTGCAGACCCTTACGAGGACCTGCAAACAGGACAAACAGATGATCCGATTTCCGGAAATCATTGGTCACTTCCAAGTATCTGAAGATGACTCGTCTCACATCCAGATATTTAAGAGCAGAGTACTCCTCTGGGTAGTCCTCCCTACGAAAGGAAGGGAGACAGAGCTGCTGATTCACATGGAAGCGAGAAACAATCTTGGGCAGGAAGGAAGGCACTGTGCGAATAGTCACTCCTGCCTCAGTGAACTGCAGAAAAGGCTCTCGACATGAGAGCGCCTGGAGCTCGGAAACTCTTCTGGCTGAAGTGATAGCCACCAAAAAGACTGCTTTCAACGTCAGGTCTTTCAGAGATGCCCTCGACAAGGGTTCAAAAGGCGGCTTCTGCAATGCTCTTAGCACCAGGTTGAGATTCCACGCAGGCACCACTGAGTGCAGAGGAGGGCGCAGGTGATTAACTCCCTTGAGAAAGCGCACCACATCTGGCTGCGAAGCCAGGGAAGCACCCTTCAGGCGGCCCCTGAAGCAAGCCAGAGCCGCTACCTGGACTTTAAGGGAACTGAGCGACAGGCCTTTCTCCAGACCTTCTTGCAGGAACGCCAACACTGAAGAAATTGGAGCAGTGAAGGGAGAAAGTGAGCCTGCTTCACACCATGCTGCAAAGATACGCCAAACCCTGGCGTAAGCAGTAGAAGTAGAGCGTTTCCTCGCTCTCAGCATAGTGGCGATGACCTTGTCTGAGAAGCCCTTCTTCCTCAGACGCTGCCGCTCAATAGCCAGGCCGTAAGACCAAAGGGAGAGGGATCCTCCATCACCACGGGACCCTGATGTAACCGGCCCTGCTCCACTGACAGCCGCAGAGGATCGTCGACTGAGAGCCTGATCAAGTCCGCATACCAGGGACGTCTGGGCCAATCCGGACCCACCAGGATTACCCTGCCGGGATGCTTTGCCACCCGGTCTAGCACCCTGCCCAACATGGGCCAGGGCGGGAACACATAGAGGAGCTCTTGTGTCGGCCACTGTTGGAGAAGAGCATCTACTCCCAGGGATCGAGGGTCCCGTCCTCTGCTGAAAAAGCGCGGCACTTGGCAATTGGCCGATGACGCCATCAGATCTAGGCTCGGCTGGCCCCAGCGCTTCGTGATGTCCAAGAACGCCTGAGCAGATAGTTGCCACTCTCCGGGCTCCAAGGTATGGCGACTGAGAAAGTCCGCCTTGACATTCATGACTCCGGCAATGTGGGCCGCTGAAAGCTGCTCCAGGTTCGCTTCCGCCCACTGGCAAAGACTCATAGCCTCCTTGGCTAGAGGGGCGCTCTTGGTACCTCCCTGGCGGTTGATATAGGCCACAGCCGTGGCATTGTCCGACAGGACCCGTACAGGCTACAACACCAGTACCGGGATGAACTCCAATAACACCAACCGAATGGCTCTGAGTTCCAGGAGGTTGATAGACCACTTGCCTCTGCAGGAGACTAGAGCCCCTGCGCTGTCCTTCCCATGCAGTGGGCTCCCCAGCCCATCAAAGAGGCGTCTGTCGTGACGACAATCCACTCCGGGGTCACCAGAGGCAATCCTGCAGACAACTTGTCTGTCTGCGTCCACCAGCTCAGCGCCTTGCGCACTGCTGGGTCCACGGGAAGGCGCACAGCATAATCCTCCGACATCGGAGTCCAGCGCAGCAGCAGAGATAGCTGTAGTGGTCTCATATGAGCCCTGGCCCAGGGCACTACTTCCATCGTGGCCGTCATAGAGCCCAACAGCTGCACGTAGTCCCCAAGCCCGAATAGGAGAGGCTACTAGGAACTAGTCCACCTGAGCCTGAAGCTTGACAATCCGATTGTCTGGCAGGAACACTCTGCCCACTTGGGTGTCGAATCGAACTCCCAGATACACCAGGGACTGAGTCGGGCGCAGCTGGCTCTTCTTCCAGTTGATGATCCATCCCAGGGAGCTCAAAAGAGCAAGTACCCGGTCCATAGCTTTGCCGCACTCTGCATAAGAGGGGGCTCGGATCAACCAGTCGTCCAGATAAGGATGGACTTGTACTCCTTCCTTTAGCAGGAAGGCCGCTATGACCCCCATTACTTTGGAAAAGGTCCGCGGAGCAGTAGCCAACCCGAAAGGGAGGGCTCTGAACTGGAAGTGTCGTCTCAGGACTGTAAAACGCAGAAAGCGTTGGAGAGGAGGCCAGATGGGAATATGCAGGTACGCTTCCTTGATGTCCAAGGAAGCCAAGAACTCTCCTGCCTTCACTGCCGCTATAACAGAGCGGAGAGTCTCCATGCGAAAGTGCCTCACTTTCCAGGCCCGATTGACCCCTTTGAGGTCGAGGATAGGCCGGACAGAACCTCCTTTCTTTGGAACCACAAAGTAAATGGAGTAACGTCCCTTGCCAATCTGATTTTTTGGCACCGGAACGACCGCACCCAGGCGGATCAGGTTGTCCAAGGTCTGCTGCACTGCCACAGCTTGACCGGAGACTTGCAGGGAGAGAGTACAAACCCGTCTCTTAAGGGTTGGCAGAACTCTAGCTTGTAGCCGTCTCTGATGACTTCCAGCACCCACGCGTCTGAAGTTATAGTGGTCCACTCGCCCAGAAACGAGGACAGCCGTCCTCCAATCTGCACTGGGGCGTGGACCAAGGCCCCGTCATTGGGTACGAGACCCTGGGGGAGGACCGGAGGGAGCACCTCCGGGACGGCGGTCTCTGCGAAAGGAATGCTGCTTGGGGGAGAAATTCCTCTTGAAGGAAGAGGGGGCAGAGGAACCCGACTTGCCCGGGCGGTACCGACGGGCTTCCAGCCACCGTCCTCTGGAGGTACCGGGACGAGTACTAGCCCGAGCCCTGACCTCTGGTAATTTCTTGCCCTTAGACGTGCCGAGATCGGTCACGATTTTGTCCAGCTCGACCCCAAAGAGCAGCTTGCCTTTAAAAGGCAATCTAGCCAGGCGGGATTTAGAGGCGTGGTCAGCAGACCAATGTTTCAGCCAAAGCCACCGCCGCGCAGAGACTGTCTGAGCCATGCCTTTAGCTGAGGCTCTCAAGACATCATACAGCAAGTCTGCCAAATAGGCTAAGCCCGATTCCAGGGCCGGCCAATCAGCCCTCAAGGAAAGATCCGAGGGGGAAGCCCGCTGCACCATAGTCAGGCACGCCCTGGCCACATAGGAGCCGCAAACTGAGGCCTGCAAACTTAAAGCAGCTGCCTCAAAGGACGACCTTAAGGCCGCCTCCAATCTTCTGTCTTGGGCGTCCTTTAGGGCCGTGCCACCTTCCACCGGCAACGCCGTTTTCTTAGTCACCGCAGTGATTAAAGAATCCACGGTAGGCCACAGATAGGCCTCACGTTCACTCACAGCCAAAGGATAGAGGCGGGACATAGCCCTAGCCACTTTAAGGCTCGTTTCCGGGACATCCCATTGAGCCGCAATTAAGGTGTGCATGGCATCATGCACGTGGAAGGATCTAGGCGGGCGCTTCGTCCCCAGCATAATGGCAGAGCCAACAGGGGCTGAGGGAGAGACGTCCTCCGGAGAGGAAATCTTCAAAGTGTCCATGGCCTGTAAAAACAGGTTGGGCAAATCCTCTGGGCTAAAAAGCCGCGCTGCAGAGGGGTCATCCGCTCCATCCGAGCGGGGATCTATCTCCTCCAAGGAATCCGCAAAGGACCGTTGGGAGACCTCAGACACGCTGCCCTCATCTACATCGGAGGAGACAAAGTCCTCCAAGGCCTGGAAATCAACCCGAGGGCGTTTACCTCTGGGAACCTCAACCTCTTTATCAGAAGAGGGAGCAGGGGCAGCGTTTTGCATGAGGAAAGCCTGATGCAGCAGCAAAACAAACTCGGGGGAGAAACCCCCCAGACTGTGCACTTCCGCAGCCTGGGCAACAGCCCTAGATGCACTCTCAACCGGCGCTCGCAATAGCGGGGGAGAGACATGCTGCGCATCCAAAATGGCGTCCGGCGCGAAACTCCGCGAAGGAGCCGCGCGGGAAGAACGGCGCTTAACTTTAGCCGCTTGTGCCGTCGCCCAAATTAAGGGCGTTCATGGCATTGTCTCCAACCTCAAGGGCGGCCCACGAAGAAGCCGTCCGAGCGCGTGGCCGGCCAAGATGGCGGAGGCGAGGAGCGGGGGATGGGCGTTTATGGCGGGAAAAAACCGCCACGCCGGAGGAACGACCGGGACATTCATCGGTCACTAAACTGTCACCCATCAAGGGCGAATCAGGTTGTAAAACCCCCGCATCCCCTCTAGAAGCGCTCCAGCGATCCGGGGAGCGACCCTTTGCGCCCTCGCCCTCCGACGCCATATGCCACGAGGAGAAGAATCGGGGAACCCCCTGCCCGCTATAAAAAGGTAAAATTACCTGCTTGCCGCTCCGAGCTGCAACGAACTGGTGTCCCAGTGAGTAGCTGCAATGAACGTTTAAAGAAACGTCGAATTAAACGCCTTTAAAGACGTTGAAAAATTTTTTTTTTTTTTAAACGGAGCCAGTGGGAGGGGGGAGAAAAGGAGGGACCTGGCACCACCAGGTTTGCACTTGCTCAAAAGAGCCCTCAACCCCAGGCCTCAACAAAACCTAAGGATTAGGCTTGGAGGCCTAGCCAGAGCTGCTGCTGTGTGTGACCACCACCTGCTGAGATAGAGAACATACTGAGGAGTTTCCGGCAGCACATGACCACATATAGGGAGGCAAAAGTTTGCTCTCTATCTCCACCTGCTGGTAGATGGACACAACCCACCAGTCTATGGATTGATCAGCTTGATGATATGGAAGGTCGATTTTAACAACAGGTTACAGATCACTAGCAGCAGATCAGCAATGTTATGTTTCAGTTCTTTCAATACCCTGGGGTGTATACCATCTGATTCAGGTGATTTATCACTCTTTGTCAATTTTACTCAGTACATCTTTCAAGTTCACCAAAATCTCTTTCAGTTCCTCCACATTGTCACTCGTGAACACCATTTCCAGTATAGGTAGATCTCTTACATCTTCTTCCATCAAAGCCAAAGCAAAGAATTCATTCAATCTCTCCACTATGGCCTTCTTCTCCCTGAGTGCTCCTTCCTGATCTAACAGTCCCCACAGATTCTCTCGCAGTCTTTCTGCATCTGATATACCTGACAAAAGTGTTACTATGAGTTTTCATCTCAGCGGCAAGTTTTTCTTCATATTCTCATTTTTTAAAAATTATTCTTTATTAGTTTCTTACAGTTTACAAAATAAACTTATAAGTTGCAACACAGCAGTAATTACAAAAGTAAGTAGTAATAGCCAGAATTATTAACAACAAAATCTTTGTATCAATTGTAAAGAAATAAAAAGATATACTAAAGGCAAATACTCAGCTTCCTTAAACCACCATCAGTTTGGGAGGAGTACTCAAATAAGGAGTCTAATGACATATAGGTAAAAGGAAAAATGGCCTGATCCACAAATCCCCTGTATCTTTATATTTCCCTTAGAACCTTTACACCAACTATCTGGGCAATTTCTTATTTTCTATGAACTTTTTAAGCTGATCTGGATCAAAGAAAATATATTTATTCCCCATGTACTTTATACAACATTTGCAAGGGTATGCTAACAAGAAGGTAGCTCCTAAAGATCTAACTTCTTCTCTATAAGCTAGGAAAGTTCTTCTTCGATCCTGCGTAGTTCTCATCACATCTGGAAAGATCCACACTTTTTGTCCACAAAATAATTTTTGTGAATTTTTGAAGTATAATTTCAAAAGAGCCTTCAAGTCTTGTTCAAAAACAAACGATATCAGTAAAGTCCTTCGAGTAGACACTTCTGAAATAGATTCCTCCAATAAAGCTGAAATATCTTGAAGATTTAATTCAGGATTTTGATCATTAACTATTGGATTCACCTCAGACTGTTTAGATTCTGGAAGGTAATAAATTCTATTAATTGGCGGAATAGCAGACTGTGGGTATGCCAGAATTTCAAGAAGATATTTAAGAAAATCCATTGGTGAAATTCCAATAGAAATAGGAAAATTTAAAATCCTAAGATTTAGTCGTCTATTATAGTTCTCTAGCTTGTTCCAGCTTTGAAGCAACTTTCATTTTATCCACTATTAACATATCTAACATTTTTAAGAGATGTCATATCAGTTTGTATTTGAATGTTTTGAGTTTTCGCTTCTTGTTTAACAGTCTCCAAAGCCAGCGATAAAGAATCTACTTTATTTATTAATAAAGCAGTGTCTTGGGATGTTTTAGCAACTGCCTTGGTTAAATTTTGTATCGCTGCCCTGATAGTTTGTAAGGTTACCGCTTGGGGAGCAGCGAGCTCCATGATCGTCTTTTCTGCTGCTTGGGGCTGTGCACCACCGTCAGAGGCCCTTCGGTCACCGACTTCCGATTCCGTTGAGACCTCCTGCATGGCCCGAAGATTAGCAGGACAAAGCGGTTGACTAAGTTCCGGCGGGGATAGCGATGTTTCAGCCCCTAATGGAGACGCCGCTCCTCCGGACGTTCCAACTGCGGGGTCCCTCTCGCCGGTTCCAACTGGGGTGCTCGATAAGAAGCGTTGCAGCGTTTGCTGAGTGGGGGTAGGTATAAGGGCTGATGATTGGAAACCCTTAACCACCCCCTTTCTCTTAGTATGAGGCATATTGTGAAAGAATTCAAAGAAAAATCGGAGAATTACAGCGCACTCCTCCGACGCCCTCTCAAGCTCAGATCGCCATCTTGACTCCTCCCTTCATATTCTCATTTAACCTTCTTTATCAATGCTTTGATCCGTTGGGAAACAGTGATCATAAAATGATCAAATCTGAACTATCTTGAGTGAAGTCACCAAGGAATTTTACTGTAGCTGCTTTTAGTTTTCGAAAGGACGACTGACAAAATGAGGAAAATGGTTAAAAAGGAGCTGAAAAGGTCAGATGCAAAGTTTAGGATTTTAAATTGGGCATGGATGTTGTTTAAAAATACCATCGTGGGAATCCAGACTAGATGTATTCCACATATTAACAAAGGTAGACAAAAAGAGCAAACAACAGCCAGTATGGTTAAAAGGTGAGGTGAAAGAGGCTACTAGAGCCAAGAGAACATCCTTCACAAAAATAGAAAAAGGATCTGAATGAAGAAAATAAGAAGCAACATAAGAAACTGTCAAGTCAGATGCAAAGCATTGATAAAGAAGGAGTGGAGGAGTGGCCTAGTGCTTAGGGTGGTGGACTTTGGTCCTGGGGAACTGAGGAACTGAGTTCGATTCCCACTTCAGGCAGAGGCAGCTCCTTGTGACTCTGGGCAAGTCACTTAACCCTCCATTGCCCCATGTAAGCCGCATTGAGCCTGCCATGAGTGGGAAAGTGTGGGGTACAAATGTAACAAAAATAAAATAAAAATAAATGAGAATATGAAGAAAAAAATTGCCGCTGAATCTGTTGCTGTAATTTCAGCTGCTTCTGCTCAATCAAGAAAAGATTTTTTGAAAAGGTGAGGTTGCACCATGGAGCAATATAGAGGCATAATCATATTTTTGGTCGTATTTTGTATCCCTTTCCTAATAATTTCTAGCATCTTACTTGCTTTTTTGGCAGCCTCTGAGTGAATTCTATTTAAACATAGTAAACATAGTAGATGACGGCAGAAAAAGACCTGCACGGTCCATCCAGTCTGCCCAAGAAGATAAATTCATATGTGCTACTTTTTTATTTGTACTGTCCTCTTCAGTGCACAGACCGTATAAGTCTGGCCAGCCCTATCCCCGCCTCCAAACTACCAGTCCCGCCTCCCACCACCAGCTCTGGCACAGACCGTATAAGTCTGCCCAGCACTATCCCTGCCTCCCACCACCGGCTCTGGCACAGACCGTATAAGTCTGCCCAGCACTATCCCCGCCTCCCAACCACCAGCTCTGCCACCCATTCTAGGCTAAGCTCCTGAGGATCCCTTCCTTCTGCACAGGATTCCTTTATGTTTATCCCATGCATGTTTGAATTCCGTTACCGTTTTCATCTCCACCACCTCCCGCGGGAGGGCATTCCAAGCATCCACCACCCTCTCCGTGTCATCTGTCAGTCAACTGATTTCTGATCCTAGTTCACCATTTTGGGACCCACTCCCCAAGGAACTCAGTTTACTTATAAGCATCCTATGAATAACACGATCAAAGGCTTTGCTGAAATCTAAGTGGACCACAACCAGTGCATACCCTTGATCTAGTTCTTTAGCGTATACCCTTGATCTAGTTCAAAGAAATCAATCAGATTCATTTGGCATGATCTTCTTTTGGTAAAACTATGTTGACTCAGATCTTGCAAACAATTTGATTCTAGAATGTTCACTATCCTTTCCTTATGCAGTGTCTCCCTGTATTTTGCCACCACCAATTAAAGGTTTATCAGACTGCAGTTTCCCACCTCTTGTGTTACCACTTTTATGAAGAGCAATCACATCATCCCTTCTCCTGTCCATTGGAACCCCTGTCTCCAAGGATCTGTTAAATATATTCATTAGAGGACCTACCAGAACTTCTCAGAGTTCTCTCAGTATCCTAGCATATACCTAATCCAGCCCCATAGATCTGTCCACTTTTAGCTTTGGAAGTTGGAAGTAACATTTTATACCATGAATAGTGAGGTATCTACTCCACTCTCTTAGGGGCCTTGGCCAATCATTTCAGGTCCTTCTCCAATATTTTTCTCTGTGAACACTGAACAGCAATATTTGTTTAGCATTTCCACCTTTTCCTCATCACTCCTTAGAATATTTGAATCTTGCCTTCTGGCCTTCCTCTTCTACCCAACCTAAAAAAAATTATTGTCAGCTTGCTTTACATTTTTAGCCTTTTTCACTTGTGTGTATGCTGATGTGATCCTGATTTCTCTCTTTGGCTCATTTTTGTATTGTATATTTTCTGTGTTGCCTTCTTGTGATCTTCTACTTTTTTTGAACGCTAGCTGTTTTGCCTTTATTTTTGCAACCACTTCTTTGGAGAACTGTACTGGTTTCCTTTCCCTCCTGCTTTCAATTATTGTCTTTACATAAAGATCCTTTTCTCTTTTTAAAGCCCTTTTCAGGAAGGTCACTTGACGCCATGCCGGAGAGAGGTCGCAAGTGAAGAGCTCTCCGGCCCCTGAATTCTCCCCCCGCGCATCGAATCAAACATAAAAAACCCAAAACTAAAAAATTTGACAGCGGGCAACGGGCGGAACGCCGTGCAGCCAAGCGGGAGAATCGGGAGTCCCGAAATGGCATCGAAAGCAGCGCAAAAAGAGAAGCTAAGAAACAGACCGGCGGAATCCAAGATGGCATCTCCGATGCAAAGCGCTTCTTCTTCTGTTGCCTCTGCCTGGGTAGCGGAGATAACCTCGGAGATGACCGCTGTGCTGGAGGAGATGCTGGAGAGGCGGTTGACACCGCTAGACACAAAGCTGGAAAGGCTGCAGTCGCACATGGACGATCTGACCCGAGAATGTGTGGCGTTTCAGACCAGAACCAGCCAGGTGGAGGACAGAATAACGGAAGTGGAAGGAGAGCAGAAAAGCCTCAAGAAACAGCTGTTGGAATTGGAGCAAAAAGTGGAGGACCTGGAGAATCGATCCAGGAGAAACAACTTGCGCTTGGTGGGGATCCCAGAGACCATGGGGGGAAAAGATCTGGCAAGTACGATGGAACGATGGCTGACAGACAAGATTGACTTCCCTGCCAGCATGGGTCCCGTCAGAGTAGAGAGAGCACATCGCGTAGGTCCCCGCCAGGCAGAGAGCTCCAGATCGCGAGTGATTATCATGAAAGTGCTGAACTTTGCACACAAAATATATTCTTCAGGCCTCAAGATCGGAGGGTGCCCTAACATATGAAAATAAAAGAGTCCTGTGTTTTCAGGACTATTCAGCTGGAGTCTCAGGGAGGAGGCGAGCGTTCTCAGGCCTGTGTGCTAAACTGTATGCAATGAAGGTGCGGTTTACTTTAATGTATCCGGCTACACTGAGGGTCACATACAAGGGGACAACAAGGTCATATGAGTCAGCTGAGGAAGCGAAGGACTTTGTAACCCATCTGGAAACAGAGCTGGCGGATAAGGCAGAGGACGGCGCGGCGACCTGAACTGAGGGTGGAACACGAGCTGGCAGAAACCATAATCAAGATGGAGGACAGTGACCTGAATGTATAGGTTTGGGTAGTGTAAGCTACAAAAAAAAATGGGGACATTGAGTTAAGGTTGGGTTTGGAAGTCTTAATGTTTAAGTGTTTAACAGTTGAAAATGTTTTTGTTGTATAGGGGGGACAAAATCTGATTACTGTCGGGGGATATGATGAGGAATAGGGATAAAATTCAGAGGGGAAAGTTAGGAATTTATGGGGGAACTCTGAGGAATGGGAGGGGGAGGAAGAGGGAGGGTGTCTACACGTGATGGTTCCCAGGCAGGGAGCAAGGGAAATAGGGGGTAGGGTACAGAAAGGGGGTGGGGAGCGGGGGGGGGGGGGGGGGGGGGGGGGGGGATGGGGAGCTGGGGGAATAGTGGAGCTTATCAAGGATTAATACGATGTGGAGACGGACGCTTAAGGGGCAAACAAATCAGCAGAAGGCTCAGAGACAAGGGGAATACATTTGGGAGGACGAGAGTGGACTTGGGGGGGGGGGGGCGGAGGCTGTGACGCCTGCCAAGTCTCGTTATAGGGATGCTATCATGAGTATCTCACAACACCACAAATATGGTAAAGTTGGTAACATGGAATGTTGGAGGCATTAACTCCCCAATAAAAAGAACAAAAATTTTACAGCAATTACAGAGGCATAAGGTTGATATTGCCCTATTGCAAGAAACCCACCTCAGTCAGGCGGAACATGCTAAATTAAAAACGTGGTGGGTGGGGGAATGTGTGGCAGTGGCGGCCCAGGGGAAAAAAAGGGGGGTGGCGGTGTTGTTTCGTAAGGGGTAGCAGCAGCGATTAAACCCATATATGTGGATAAGGGGGGGAGATATGTGGTGGTGGAAATGGAGAGCAAGGGTCAAAAAATCTTACTTGGTAATATATATGCCCCCAACCAGTATGATAAGAAGTTTTATCAGGAGGTGGTGGGACACCTAATGGATCACCAAGGGGTACCGGTAGTGGTGGGTGGAGACTTTAATACGGTGTGGGACCCCCAACTTGATTGTTCTCAAGGGGTCCGCAGCGACTTGGGGGCATCAAATAAAGGCCTAAAAAGATTGGGGAACCTATTAGATTTGATTGATATCTGGCGAACCTTGCACCCCATGGAACAGGACTACACGCACCTCTCCCGGGCACATGACACCCAGGCACAAATTGATTACATCCTAACTTCACAAGATTTATTCGGCAAAATAACTAAGACGGAAATTGGGCCTTATACAATCTCGGATCATGCCTGGGTGAGCATGGACTGGGAGATGGGACCCAGGGTTCATGGACATGGTTCTTGGAGATTCCCAGTGGAGATGTATAGAGATGTGGGGTTGAGGGAGAAGCTTATGGAGTGCTGGCGAGCATACGAGTCCTCGAATGGGGAACATAGGGACGATCTGGTATTGTTCTGGGATGCCGCGAAAGCGGTGCTTCGCGGGGAAGTCATTAGCTACACACATTTCACACGTTCAGCGCGAAACAGAGAAATACTGAGATTAAGCACCCAAGTCTGCAGGGCCAGGCAACTGTTTGGTCAAACGCATAAGGGGGAGCATAGACACGTTTAATGGAATTACAAGTGGCGCTTAATGAGCTGTTACACCAAAGAGCCACCAAATCCTTAACCTATTATAAATACCAGCTGTACAAGCATGGAAATAAGACAGGCCGCTTATTGGCCAGATTGGCGTGCCCAAAGGGGGGGGGAGGTAGGGTGCTTCAGTTAAATGATGGCCAAGGAGGGAAAGTGCGTGCCGATGGGGCTATTTGTGAGGTTTTCCATAAGTTTTATAGTCAATTGTATGAACAACCTTTGGATCAAGGGCTCCAAGGGACTAATTATCTGAACAATCTTAACTTACCCTCCCTGAGACAACAAGATGTGCAGGAATTAAATCGCCCTGTGCAGGAAGAAGAGGTAGCTGTGGTAACAGCGAGGAGCCAATTACTCAAAGCGCCCGGCCCGGACGGACTACGTATAGAATTCTATAAGATACTGGGGGAAGACATAATACCAACCCTGACTCGATATTTTAACAGAATAATCGACAGGGAGGAATTGCCGCCTCATCTGGCGTTGGCGCAGATTGTAGTGCTGCCAAAACCAGGTAAAGACCCTGAGCAACCAGAATCATACCGGCCTATTTCTCTGCTAAATGTAGAGGCGAAAATACTGGCTAAGCTCATG
This sequence comes from Microcaecilia unicolor, assembly GCF_901765095.1. NCBI lineage: Eukaryota > Metazoa > Chordata > Amphibia > Gymnophiona > Siphonopidae > Microcaecilia > Microcaecilia unicolor. Next base: position 29,220,714 of record NC_044032.1, on the reverse strand, counting down.
GCTAATCGTATGGCAAGGGTGTTGCCGAAGCTGGTGCATGAGACGCAGGTGGGTTTCGTGGAGGGGCGAACAGTAGCAAAAAACCTAAGAAAAATCTTAACAGCATTGGAGACAAGGGGTAGGAAAGGGACACCGTCCTTACTTATAAGCTTCGACGCTGAAAAGGCGTTCGACAGGGTCCATTGGGATTTCCTGTTCGCCACACTGAAGGCATATGGTTTTACCGGGCGGTTTGTCAGCGGTACGGGCCCTATACCATTCCCCTCAGGCCAGGATTTTGGTAAACGGGATGGAATCAAGAACCTTTCCGATATTCAGGGGAACGAGACAAGGATGCCCGTTGTCCCCCCTTTTATTTGTACTGTCTCTAGACCCACTGATTCGGGATATCATAGACATACCATCGGTAAAGGGGATAGAGGTAGGGTCATCTCAATTTAAAATAGCGGCTTTTGCGGATGACTTGCTGGTACTGTTGACAGATCCGCAGGCCTCTTTTGCGGCTTTAATGGAAATTATAAGGGAATATGGTGATTTTGCAGGCCTACGTTTAAATTTAACTAAATACTACTACTACTACTATTTAACATTTAACTAAATCAGAGGCATTGGCATCATCCGCAGAAGTGAAGCGTAAGATGGGTAGGGACTTTCCCCTGAGTTGGGCGGAGGACTCATTTAAATATTTGGGAATTAGGCTGACCCTGGATCTGAGGATGCTACATGTTATAAATTATACGGCTTTTATGGGGGTTACTAAGAAGCAGCTGGAGAAGTGGGGACCTCTTCCCCTATCGCTGAGGGGAAGGGTGAATCTGATACAGATGATTCTCTTCCCACAATGGCTGTACCTGTTGCAGACATTACCGATCTGATTGAAGCGCAAAGACTTGAAAAGTATACATAAGTCTTTCAGTAAATTCTGCTGGGCGGGGAAGAAACCTAAATTGCGATATACCTACATGCTAGGAGGTTGGAGACAGGGCGGTCTGGGGTTGCCGGACTTGTCCTCATATAATCAGGCTTGCCTGACCCGGCACTTGGGGGACTGGTTCACACAAACTAGCATTTACACTCCCATAGAAATGGAACGGGAAAACTTTGCTCCTTATGAACTCTTTTCGTTGTTACATCTTACACGTAAGCAACTCCCATTCTGCCTGAGGAATAGTGCGATGCTACAGTCCCTTCGAAAGGCGTGGAAGGGACTGGTACAGGCAGTGGGGGGAATCCCTCGACATCAGATCAGTTGACCCTCAGGGGGAATCCAGCTTTCATACCAGGCCTGGACAACCCAACGTTTTTGGAGTGGGAGCGGATGGGAATAACCAAGATTGAACACCTATTAAGTGAAGAAGGGAATTTAATAGGATATGAGGAACTACAGACTCGGATCGGGGTGGCTTGGGGGGCTAGGTTTGCGTACGCCCAAGTTAAACATTACATTTCAGCACTAGATCCAGACTTGCTACGGCAACGATTGGGAAGCAAATTACAAGATTTTTTCGGGGAAATGGAAGTCACGGGAATGTCGGTGTCAGCACTCCATAAAGCTTTGGTTAGGCGTAAGCCCCCTAAAAACTTTGCAGAAATCAAGCGAAAATGGGAACAGGAATCAGGGACAACATTAACGGGGTGGAATGTGGGGCTCACATTGCAGGGAATTCCAGCCATTAGCCTGGACGAGAGGCTCCGGGAAAGTGGGTATAGAGTCATTTTACGGGCATATATGTCGGGGCAGCAATTGGCTCATGTGGATTTCCTGCAAGGGGCCACATGTGTTAAGTGCGGCCACTACCCACACACATTATACCATGCTTTTTGGGCATGCCCCGGAGTGAAGGCTTTCTGGGGGGAGATTACTAAATTCTTAACTCAACTGTTGGGGACCCCTGTGACAGGATCCTGGGACCACTTTGTGCTGAATACGCAACGGGCATTTGGTAGGTGCTCTAAGACAGCTCGACTCCTGAGCCGTAAATTGTGCTTGGTGGCCCAGAAAAGCATCTTACAATACTGGACTGTACCGGAGGTGCCAGCCTACTGGCACTGGAGAAATCAAGTACATTTGCTGGCTACTTGGGAGGCTAGGGGGGCTAAGGGGTCCCCGAAGTGTTTAGCGCGTTTTACGCAGATTTGGGGCCCTTATTTACAGATATTGAGTCCAAAGGGGCGAAGCTTGCTTCTGAATAAGGGGTAAGAGGATACTATCAGGAGCCCCAGAGAGCGTCCATACGATATATATGGCTCCACTAGGGGAAGGGGGGGTGCCCTAGGACTATCAGAGTCCAAGTCCTGGGGTACGAGAGGGAGGGGAGAGGGGCAGGGAGGGGGGAGGAAAGGAGAAAGCAAAAAATGGATGACAGACTTCTTCACTAGTTTTTTGTTATGTATACTATGATGTGGCTATGTTATTTAAGCCAGATATGGTCTATGTCTAATTTTGATTGTCATCAATAAAAATGTTGAAAAATAAAGCCCTTTTCAGTTTAGTCCACAGTTTTTTCCTTCCACCCTGAAAAATCCTCCTTTAGGTACTTATCCCTTTTGCTGGAGTCAGCATGATTGAAATCCAGGACTTTGGGTTTCGTGTGACTGGAATCCACTTTAGCTTTTATATCAAGCCACACTGTGTGATGATCACTACTGCAGAAATGGGCACTCATCTAGTCATTAGACATATTTTATCCATTTGCGAGTACTAGATCCAGCGTCAATCCTCCCCTAGAGTTTTCTGCCACCATTTGCCTAAACAAAGCCCCTTGCAAGGCATCTATATTTTCTACTTCTCTCCAGATTTACAGATGGTATACACCAATCCACATCTGGTAGATTCAAATCACTCAGTATTATCACCTCTTCTTTCACTCCCACTTATCCTCGATCAGATCCCTGCCATCTTTTCTTTCAAGTGCTATCCACAGTCTCCTCTTTTCCCCTCACACCCCCTTGATTACAGCTGGCTTTTTTAAACAGAGAAGGGTGGCGAAAATGATAAAGGGGATGGGACAACTTCCCTATGAGGAAAGTCTAAAGCGGCTAGGGTTCTTCAGCTTGGAGAAAAGGCGGCTGAGGGGAGAATGATAGAGGTCTATAAAATAATGAGTGGAGTGGAACGGGTAGACGTGAAGCGTCTGTTTACGCTTTCCAAAAATGCTAGGACTAGGGGGCATGCGATGAAGCTACAAATTACTACATTTAAAATGAATTGGAGAAAATGTTTTCTTCAATCAATGTGTAATTAAACTCTGGAATTCGTTGCCAGAGAATGTGGTAAAGGCGGTTAAGCTTAGCAGAGTTTAAAAAAAGGTTTGGACGGCTTCCTAAAGGAAAAGTCCATAGACCATTATCAAATTGGACATGGGGAAAATCCACTGCTTATTTCTGGGATAAGCAGTATAAAATGGTTTGTACTTTTTTAGGATCTTGCCAGGTATTTGTGACCTGGATTGGCCACTGTTGGAAACAGGATGCTGGGCTTGATGGACATTTGGTCTGTACCAGTATGGCAATACTTATGTAATTACCCCCTTTTCTTATCACTTCTAAATAGATTACAACTAGGTATGAAGATCTGGTTCAGCTAGTCTCATGAACAGGATGTCTCTTAATGGCCACAATGTCCAAATCATTTACATTAGCCCACCATACGGCTACTGCTGTCCAGCGCATCATAACGACTAAAGATAATTGAAGGATTTCACAGCCAGATCCTTGCAATAGTTTTTTCCTGTTGTTAAGCCCTATATTACAGCAACAGAGTTTTATCAAGACCCCTGCGGCAGGCCTTCGGGCTGAAACACGGCTGTGTTGGGTCGTTTTTAAGTTATTCCAATGAAGACTTTTTTTTTGTCATCCTCCTTGGATTCAAATCCATTTTCACCATAGGTGCTTCCAGAAAGGAATTTTGTTGCCTAGACTGGGGACATTAGTATTTCTAGCCTTCCAGCACTTTTTGGTTGTATAGTTTTCATTCCAGGCTCTTCTTCCTGTATTTTGCTAATGAATGAGTTAAGATGCTGCCTTTTATTTTAGCTACTATTGTATGGTTTTGCTAGGGGGTGACATCCTGTACTTTTCTTCCATCTGCCAATCCTTTCTTCTAGTTTAAACACCTATCTATGTTATTGTTTGAATTTTCCACTTAGGCTCCTCCTTCCTACTAAGGAAGACCATTATTATAGTATAGTCTATTGTTTTCCACATATTGCCCCAACTACCTATATACCTAAAGCCTTCTTTTTTTTTTTGTTACATTTGTACCCCGCGCTTTCCCACTCATGGCAGGCTCAATGCGGCTTACATGGGGCAATGGAGGGTTAAGTGACTTGCCTAGAGTCACAAGGAGCTGCCTGTGCCTGAAGTGGGAATCAAACTCAGTTCCCCAGGACCAAAGTCCACCACCATAACCACTAGGCCACTCCTCCACCTTACAGTAGGGTTGGAGCCATGTATTAAAATTGGTTGTGCAATACAGCCTCTGTTCTCCCTTACCATGAACAGGTAACATAGTAAGATACATAGTAAAATGACGGCAGAAAAAGACCTGCACTTGATTTGTACCTGTCCTTTTCAGGGCACAGACCGTGTAAGTAGAACTTTAAAAAAAAGCTATAGTGTTGACTATGGTTTAAAGTCTCTCCCAAATTTTGGAAGTCTCTCTGCACTTCAGTTGTGCTGCTTCTGACCAAGTCATTTGTTCCCAGATGGAACAAAGAAAAAAATAACTTAGAGAAGCAGCTGCAAGGGTCAAAAATTTACAACAGGGTGCTGTTCAAAAATACCATCCTGGAAGCCCAGGCCAAATATATTCCGTGTATTAAAAAAGGAGGGAGGAAGACCAAACGACAGCCGGCATGATTAAAAAGTGAGATGAAGCTATTAGAGCTAAAAGAAAATCCTTCAGAAAATGGAAGAAGGAACTGACTGAAAATAATAAGAAACAGCATAAGGAATGTCAAGTCAAATGCAAAGCGCTGATAAAGAAGGCAAAGAGGGACTTTTAAAAAAAGATTGTGTTGGAGGCAAAAACACATAGTAAGACTTTTTTTTACGTATATTAAAAGCAACAAGCTGGCAAAACAATCAGTTGGACCGCTAAATGACCGAGTTAAAGGGGTGATCAGGGAAGACAAAGCCATTGCAGAGAAATTAAATGAATTCTTTGCTTTGGTCTTCACCGAGGAAGATTTGGGAGTGATACCGGTGCCAGAAATGGTATTCGAAGCCGACTAGTTGGAGAAACTGAATGAAATCTCTATAAACCTAAAGGATGTAATGGGGCAATTTGACAAACTGAAGAGTAGCAAATCTCCTGGACCGGATGGTATTCATCCTAGACTACTAATAGAAATGAAAAATGAACTGGCAGTACTATTGTTAATAATATGTAAATTATCTTTAAAATCAAGCGTGGTACCGGAAGATTGGAGGGTAGCCCATGTAACACTGATAATTTCAAAAAGGTTCCAGAGGGGATCCAGGAAATTGTACACCAGTGAGCCTGACATCGGTGCCAGGCAAAATGAGAGAGACTAAAATTGCACAGCATATTCAAAAGCATGGATTAATGAGAAAGTCAACATGGATTTAGTGAAGGGAAATCTTGCCTCACCAATCTATTACATTTCTTTGAAGAGGTGAGCAAACATGTGGATAAAGGCGAGCCAGTTGATATTCTGTATCTGGATTTTCAAAAGGCGTTTGACAAAGTACCTCACGAGACTCCAGAGGAAATTAGAGTCATGGGATAGGAGGTAGTGTCCTATTGTGGATTAAAAACTGGTTAAAGGATAGAAAACAGAGAGTAGGGTTAAAAGGTCCATATTCTCAATGGAGAAGGGTGTTCCTCAGGAGTCTGTGCTGGGACCGCTGCTTTTTAACATATTTATAAATGATTTAGAGATGGGAGTAACTAGTGAGGTAATTAAATTTGTTGACGACACAAAGTTATTCAAAGTTGTTAAATCGCGAGAGGATTGTGAATAATTAAAAGAGGACCTTACAAGACTGGGAGACTAAATGGCAGATGACGCTTAATGTGAGCAAGTGCAAAGTGATGCATGTTGGAAAGAGGAACCCGAACTATAGCCATGTAATGCAAGGTTCCACGTTAGGAGTCACGGACCAAGAAAGGTATCTCGGCGTCTTTGTTGATGATACGTTGAAATGCTCTGCTTAGTGTGCTGTGGCGGCTAAGAAAGCAAATAGAATGTTAGGTATTATTACGAAAGGAATGGAAAACAAAAGTGAGGACATTATAATGCCTTTGTATTGGTCCATGGTGTGACCTTACCTCGAATACTGTGTTCAATTCTGGTCGCTGCATCTCAAAAAAGATATAATGGAATTAGAAAAGGTACAGTGACGGGCGACAAAAATGATAAAGGGGATGGGCCGACTTCCCTATGAGGAAAGGCTGAAGCGGCTAGGGCTCTTCAGCTTGGAGAAGAGACAGCTGAGGGGAGATATGATAAGAGGTCTATAAAATAATGAGTGGAGTGGAACGGGTAGACATGAATCGTTTGTTTACCCTGTCCAAAAATACTAGGACTAGGGGGCATTCGATGAAGCTACAAAGTAGTAAATTTAATACAAATTGTAGAAAATGTTTCTGCACTCAACGTGTAATTAAACTCTGGAATTTGTTGCCAGAGAATGTGGTAAAGGCAGTTAGCTCAGCGGGGTTTAAAAAGGGTCTGGATGGCTTCCTAAAGGAAAAGTCCATAGACCATTATTAAAGTGACATGGGAAAATCCACTGCTTATTTCTGGGATAAGCATCATAAAATGTATTGAGCTTTTCTGGAATCTTGCCAGGTATTTATGACCTGGATTGGCCACTGTTGGAAACAGGATACTGGGCTTGATGGACCTTTGGTCTGTCCCAGTATGGTAATACTTATGTACTTATCAATTTTACAATCCTTACTTCTTTTGCTAATTTCACTAACAAATTGGTTTGTGTTCCTGCTAGCTGAGGATCCTGGGATATATTTAAGCTTTACCTCTTGAACAATGCTGCCAAATTAACATCTCTAATAATGGAGTCATCAAGGAGTAACAATTTTCTGTTTTCTGGCATTTTGACATTACCTGAGTAGTTTTTTGGTACACTGGATGTCACTTTGCTCTCAAAAAGCTAATTTGGGTTCTGTTATTGTAGCATCACCATTTCTCAAAGATATTCTTTGAGGGAATGAATGTCTGTGCTATAGGTCATATCCTGTCAGATCCCACTGTAATCCATCTATGTTTGATTCTTTGTGGGAGCATGGATGGATTGTTAGTTTTGGTAACCTTGGGGAGGCCATTATTTCTATTGCATCTAATTCTTCTCTGAGCTCAGCCAACTCTTTTTTTCCAAAGCAGAAAGCTGGAGACAGACAGGGGAGGCTCTAATGCTCCAAATGGTTTGGAGCACTGCAGCAATTGTATTGAATAGTCATTCTGATTACTAGGGTAACATATAGCTCAAACACAACACAGATGTGTTACAAAACTAAATGAAATCTATAGGCTATATAGTTTAGGAAGACTATGTAAGTAAATATACATGAATGGTAAAAAAACAAAACTTAAAGGGGAGCATATGTGTTTGCATGTCGTGATGTTTAGATGGTAGCTCTGGCTGTATTGGCTACGACTGGTGTTCAGTTGGCTTGTACGATCTGAGTCCTGCATATAGCAATCCGGTTATAGGATGGGTTAGAGAGAGCTTTGACGGAAACTCCAGTAATTTGGAACAAGTGAACAGTACTAGGCAGACTTTAGGTGTGTGTCCTGAAAATGACAAAACAAATCTGGATATGCTGGAATGAGATTTGACAGCAACTCCTGTACTTGGAATTTAAGAACAGAGCCGGGCAGACTTCAATGGTCTATGGCCCAGAAACACCAAAGAAAGACCATGACCAAGTATATAATATTAAGTTCGCTGTTGATTTGATCTTGAATTGATAATGAATGTGACTGTTGGGCAAACTGGATGGACCATTCAAGTTTTTATCTGCTGTCACTTACTATGCTACTATATGTTGGGGAGGATGGGTGGCTTGGTCCGAGTTATGTGTTTGCTAGCAGGTGGTGAATTAATGTTTGCTAGCAGGTGGTGAATGAATAACTATCAAAATATTTTTTTAAAAATTATCTGGATAAAATGTGGTCATTTACATAAACTAGTCAACTTTTACCCAGGCAATATGGGGCCAGACGTGGTATCAGAAATTATCAATTTTGAAAAAAACCCAAGATTACCGAGTCCTTCTCAGCCTTGCTGCAGCTCGATTTTTCTTTGAACCCAAGGATTGACTACCTACTCCTGCTCCAAGCATGGAGCTAAGCATAGAGTCATTGGCAGTGCCATTGGAAGGTTGACAGATGCTGGTGCTTACAGACTTTTATAGATCTTGATGCCGGTGCACTGACCTTTACTACTACTACTATTTAGCATTTCTATAGCGCTACAAGCGTACGCAGCGCTGCACAAACATAGAAGAAAGACAGTCCCTGCTCAAAGAGCTTACAATCTAATAGACAAAAAATAAATAAAGTAAGCAAATCAAATCAATTAATGTGAACGGGAAGGAAGAGAGGAGGGTAGGTGGAGGCGAGTGGTTACGAGTGGTCACATGTAATTTATATTTTTATATTTGTCTAAATTGATGTTCTATTTAATGTTTTCTAGATTTGTATTTATGTGTTTATTTTTAAGGGGTTCTGTGTATGTTTTAAATATATATTCATTCTCTAGCTGTTTCTACCTCCCCTCTCTCCTTTCCTATAATTTAATGGCCTTCCTTTCTGTTTCAATAATTTTCCTATTACTGTACATTACCTTGTTATCACACTGAGGTAAGGTGATTTATTAAACACCAATAAACCATTTGTTAACTTTATTATAGTTAAACATTTATTTGACACTAGGGCTTGTTGTTCTTTTCATTATATCTTTTTATGCCTCTGTGCTTTTGGTGTGATATTCTATTTTACATTGCTGAGAATTGAGCAGGATGGGCAGTATATAACTAGTTTAAAAATGTGAAGTGTTACTGGGGCCAAAAAGAGCTGAGGTTGCTGTGAAGCCCCTAAGCAAGCAACAGTATTACCAGCATTATTGAGCTACGCTGGGCATTTTCAGACTTGGTTTGATTGTAAACTGATGTTACCTGTGTCTTAATATCTTTGTGATTACCTTTCTATTCTATCTTATTAAAAAAAACAAAAAAAAAAAAACAACAACCCTGTCTTTTCACTTGCAGAGGATCTGACCTCTAAAAGTTTCTAAACTGTTTTCATCCTATTGCCTATGAAGTAAAATTGTTGATGCATTACGATTTCATATTATTTTTATGCTGGTACTATCTTAAAGGTGCTTTTATGGAACTGTGTTTTGAACTTTTGTGCCAGTGATTTCATATTTTTATGCTGTAATTGTCTTAAAGGTGCTCTCATTAGAACTGTGTTTTGAACCAAGTGACAATCGAATCAATTTGGTTACACAGAATTTGGTGACTCTGGTATCTGTCTTAAAGGTGTGTTTATTACAATTGTGTTTTGAATCTTCAGTGCCAGAGACTTAATTCAATCAATTTGGTACATAGCATCTGGTGACTCAGACTTCATACCTCTGGAGGAGGGGCAATTTGTATACAGCTGTGAAGTAAAAGGAAAAAACAGAACTTAAAGTTTACCTTGTGAGCTGTCAGCTACGCTGGGCATTTTCAGACTTGGTTTGATTGTAAACTGATGTTACCTGTGTCTTAATATCTTCCTGATTACCTGCTTTCTATTCTATCTTATTTTTAAAAACCCCAAAACAAAAACCTGCCTCTTCATTTGCAGAGGGTCTGACTCTATAGTCCCACCCACCCCTAGGTGAACTCCCTTTATATAGGGCAATCAAGGGTCAAGTATCTTCATTACACCACAATTGGTCAATCCTACTCCTTGTTATCCCCTATCATAGTTCACTTTTTCATGCTTGTGAATCACATCAACATGATCTTCATTTAGTGCAATACATATTCTGCTTTAATCCTAAGGCAAACTATCTGGAATGAAAATATCAGCTTTGAAAGATGAGATCAAACTCAAGAAGGAATTAGCTACAACTAAAAACGCATCCAAGATTACTCAATTTCCAGCCAATTTACCACCACCACTGCCACAGAGAATGAAACAACAGAGGAATAGGTGGGTCACAATAGGCTCTGGTAGACTAAGATCTGTAACAGAAAAAAAGCAACACTGGGTCTTCAGGACAGAGATAACTGAAAATGACCCGACACGAGCCATGTTTCGGCGTACAAACGCCTGCCTCGGGCCAGAATGGTTCTTATGTGTATAATATGGAATAATGGAAATGAACCACGAAGTTAGGGCATATTGCCCACTATGTTGTGATTGTCCGTTTAATCAAACAGAACGCCGTCTGTGAAAAAATCCGCTTTGGACTGTTTGCAGCGATTTTAGTGTGTTTTCCTTACACCATACATATGCTGCATTGCAGTAGTCCAGTTGCAATAGTATTGTTGATTGGACCTGTAACCGGAAAGATTGTCTAGGGAAATAGTCTATTATTCTTCTCAGTTTCCATAGTGTTCTGAAGTATTTTGATGTTACAGCTGATATTTGATTGTCCAGTGTTAGGTGTTTGTTGAGGATGATTCCTAGTATTTTAAGTTGTATTTCAATGCGGTATGTTTGTTGGTTGATTGAGAATTTTTGGTAGGATGTGGGGTTGTATGGGCTGGATAGTACTAGGAATTTAGTTTTGTCTCTGTTCAGTTTGAGTTTGAAAGTTGTTGCCCATTCTTCCATGAGGTCCAATCCTTTTTTATTTTGTCCTGTATGTTTGTGATATCATTTTTAAAAGGTATGAAGATGGTGACGTAGCCTGCATACATAAATGGGTTGAAACCCATTAATTCCAGTTTTTTTCTCAGTAGTGCCATCATTACATTGAACAGTATTGGTGATACTGGCGATCCCTCTGGTACTCTGCACTCAGAGATCCATGAGGCTGATGTTTGGTTGGACATCTTTACAATGTAGGATCTGGTCTTTAGGAAGCCACTGAATCAAGTTGTCACTACACCTATGTAGTTGAGCAGTGTCATTAGTGTGATGTGGTCTACTAGGTCGAAAGCACTTGACATGTCGAATTGTAATAGTAAAACGTTTTGTCCTTGGCATATTATGTTTCTGAATTTCATTATCAGGGTTTTTATGACTGTCTCAGTGCTGTGTTGTGGTCTGAAATCCGATTGGTATTTATGAAGAAAAGAATTTTGTCAAGTATTCCATTAGTTGCTCTATTACTAGACCTTCCATCGTTTTGGTCAGTAGTGGTATTGAGGCTATTGGTCTATAATTTGCGATGTCACTGATCTTGCTGGTAGTGTTTTTGGGGATGGGTGTGAGTACTATGTCACCTTTGTTTGTTGGTAATTGACCTCTTTCAAACATGTATGTGATTTGGTGAGGTACTTGATGAACCAATCTGGTGGGTTTTTCATCATGTAGTTTGGGCATTTATCAAGTAGGCAGTATACATGCGTGTATTTTGTCTATAGTGTGGTTGTCGTATGTTTCACAGTCCTGTAGGTAGTCTGTTATGTTTATTTGTTGTTTTGCAAGGTTTGATCTTCAGTTTGTTATTTTCTTTTTGAAGTATTATGCAAGCTCGTCTGCAGTTGGTGGTGTTTCAGTTGTTGCCAATATGTTCTGGGTTTTCAGTAGTTTGTTCATGAGTTCGAATATTTTTTTTCATATTGGTCTGGTTGAGGTTCATATATGTACTATAGTGTTCTGCTTTTGCTTTCTTTATGCTGTTTGTGTATGTTCTTATGGCTTTTTTCCATATGGTTTTGTCTGCGTCTGTTTTGTTTTTGGCCCATGCTCTTATGAGTTTCCTACAGAGTTTCTTAACGTGCAGTAGTTTGTCATTAAACCAGGGACGTGATTGTTTTGTGATTTTGTTTTTTGGTTTGAGTGGTGCTATTTTGTTTAGTATGTTTTCACTTGTTTCATCCTAGTTTCTCATGAAGTGTTTATCCTCGGGTGGTATGTCTTTGAAGTCATTTATTGCTGTTGTCCAGAATGTGTGGTTGTCTACTTTTCCTCTGGTTGTGAATGTGTGTTGGGTTCTTGGTTTTCTTTTCTTGCCATTTTCTTTCCATGTGTAGTTTGTGAATATGTGGTTGTTACTCATTGAGAATCTGTGGGCTAATATGTCCTTTTGTGTGTGATGAGACTCCTTGTGCTGTTATGAAGTTCCATTGATTTAAGAAGTTCATTAATGTTCTGTTTGTGTCATTTTGTTTTTCTAGGTGCAGTTTATGTCACCTATTAATAGGACATTTGGGTATTGATGCAGATGTTTGATATGAAGTTCATGAAATCATCTTGGGTGTTTGTCCAGCTTCCTGTTGTGCGGTAGAATAATGTGATGCATAGTTGGTCAGTTAATTTTTTGTCGGTAATTTTGCCTGCTAGGATTTCGATTGTCGAGGATGTGTTTATAAACAGGTTCTTCCGTGAAGGAGGATTTGTATATTATTGCAACGTCTCCTCCCCTCCTTTTATTTTTTGTTACATTTGTACCCCGCACTTTCCCACTCATGGCAGGCTCAATGCGGCTTACATGGGGCAATGGAGGGTTAAATAACTTGCCCAGAGTCACAAGGAGCTGCCTGAGGTGGGAATCGAACTCAGTTCCTCAGTTCCCCAGGACCAAAGTCCACCACCCTAACCATTAGGCCACTCCTCCCTCTGGTTCTGTTGATATGTATTATTTTGTATAGTTTAAGGGACAGAGAAGGTAAATCAATATCCTTTGTGATATATAGAGAGTAACAACTAGTGGATATGTTAACAGAGATCCTTTTATCTAAAGCAGGAAAGGCACCTGTGACAATGAATGGTTTACTTTTCAGAAACAGCTGTAATTTGGATGGAGTAAAGTTAATTGGTGATAAGTAGTGTATTTAGAAAGGCTATTTAGGAAGTGTCAGTCCTGGAGTGGGTGGGATGAGGGGCAGGTGGGTGGGCTTAAACAACTTAATATCTAGAATGTGCTTGCTGTGAAACCTCTCTCTAAATATGTATTAAGCCACTTAACTACACGGCTGGTTGGGATGAGGGGAAGACAAGGTTTACAGATGCGCCAGAAACACCAAAAACCACAGCTCTAAGAAAGGATTAGCAATATGCCAGAAAATAACTTATCTCAGTGAGGTTTCAGGCAGGAGTCAACAGACCATGTGGTGGCCCTCAGCTTCCTCAAAGCAGGAGTTTTAGCCATGCCAATGCTGTTCAAACCTGTCTATAAGAAACCAGGTGGGGGAGGGAGAGGGCTCAACACACTTTAAAGAGTTTTAGCAGTTTTTAAATGTAGTGCTCAGATTAACAGATAAATAAAAACAGTCAATAGGCAAGTTATAAAAACACAGAAAAGAACAGCAGATAAAACAGTTAAAAATATATATATAAATGTAGTGGAAACAAGGACAGACAAGGATTAGAGGAGAGAGATGGCCAAAACCACAGCTCTAAGGCAGGATTAGCCAGATATGCAAGAAAAATACCTGAAGAACAGGATGATCCTCTACATACCTCCAAGGACACTAAGGTCTTCTCAAGGACTATCAGTAACCACACCCTCTCCAAAAGACATTACACAATGTGATACCTGCAAGCCAGTCTCTCCGGAGTAGACCCTACACTCTGGAATGCATTCCCTAAAAGGCTCCGCTTAACACAAGAATATCTCTGCTTCAGGAAGCAGGTTAAAGCTTGGCTCTTCAACCAGGCCTTTAATGGAAGAGGCAACTAACTTGTTGTCTCACTCACATACACAAGGAATGACACAGGCTGCACATACTGCAGCAGGACATGTTTATCCACTCCTAACCTAGCTGAGATAATCATCTCTCTGACCTCATGTCACCTTTCTTTAAATTAGTCACCTTACTTTCTAACTCCTCTCACTCTCTTTACCTATCTATATGTTAGTAAATGACGGCAGAAAAGACCTGTATGGTCCATCCAGTCTGCCCAACAAGTTAAACTCATTTTACATGGTATGAGAACTTACATGAATATGGAACATATCCTCCAAAACCCACCAAATGTGCATCTCTTACTTACAAACATGGTAGGTCCATACTGGAATGCACTTGGTACGCCTGGCATGCCAGCATAGTACGGTAACCCAGTGTAGCTGTATCCTGGAGGTAGTGCAGGGTTCAGGAAAGGCTGCTGTGCTGTGTGATGGGCTTGAGACTGGTTCTGCTGAGGTTGGGCAAGTGTGGTAGCAGGGGCAGGAGAAGCAGAATCCCCACGGCCAAACTTGGCTATATCACCTGCAACATGCACAAAACTAACAGTCTTAGGTTACATTATGTCCAAAAAAAGAAATCAATTCTACTGATTCTACTGGTAGGTGGGTGAAATCTGAAGAAAGCAGGATAAATAAAATCTTACATTTGGGTGAAATAAACGGTCTCCAGTTTATTTACAATAGCTTTTTAGAACATTGCACTGCACATGTGCGTGCATCTTCCTGCCTGTCGTTGCTGCCAGTTGAAATTAAATTTTTTTAATTCCATTTATATAAATGTATGTAGCCCTGGCCCTAGTGATGGAATCAGTCTGGGCCTTATTTCGAGCAGAAGAGGAGTCGGGTCCATAATTGAATTTATAGTTGAGAGCCGGAGTAATCTCCAGTAGGCCATGGGACACCCACCCACCTGACTGGATATCAATTAAGAAATAATCCACTCAACACCTATCAAACAATAAACTTTACTGAACAGATCAACAGCTATCTCCACACTCCCAGGAATGCTAACAAGGTGATAACTTTATACAAACCGTATACATTATTTACAGTTTTAGTCTCTATGATGATTGTTTCTGACTACTTTAAGTTTCCACTTCTTTCATTCCATCGGCGCTACATTCCTCTAATTCCTCCGAATACCAGACTTCAAAGACCCTCAGAATTTATAGCACAGGATCTCCACCCTTATTCTGCACACTAGATCCTTTTAGAGCCGGCTACTGCTGGCTGCTCCACTAGTGGTTCTCCACTCCTCTGAGAGCAGGGTTCACCCATCTCCTGCTCTCACTCCCAGGGAGTCTTTTCCCTCTGGGCTCTTCAACAGGCTATTCTCTTACCCCCATGCTGGGGATCAGAAATTAACTTGATACTTCTGTTTTGGAGCAGAAGTCGATCTTTTCTCCTTTACCTTGTCTGTTTCTTGAGATCTGGGACCCTCCCTACAATTCTTTGGGTCTTGGCAGGAAGTCAGACAACCAAAGACCCTGTCATTCTCTCTCTTTTCTCTTATCTCCCCACACTCCGATTAGACCGAGCTTATCTGTTGACTTCTTCCTGAGGCTTGTGATCCACACGAAACTCCCAAATCCTGAATATCAGCAAAAAGGGAATTTCCTGGGGGTTACATTTACAAACCAAGCAGAAACACTTGTACAACAATGTCAGCTAAAGCAAAGAAAGACAAAAAGAAATATGCAATTAAACTAAAGACCATACTCATTCTGTACATGGACTAGCTTGTACACACACTAACTTAGATCAGTTCCTTATATCTTGTTTAACTGCACAAAGAACTTGCCTTGAGTTTAGCCACCCATCTATTTATCCTAACTGACTTTGTACCACACATCTTATACCCATCTATATATCTGCATTTGTTCCCTCAGCTATATGGTAAGCTGTATTATAGAAAAGCATTAGCATCATATCTATCTTATTTGAATGTTCTAATGTGTTCTTATTACATGTTTCATTAGAATTATGCTTACATTGTATTATATCTTTAGTATTTGAATTTCAGTGCTGCTAAATATATTTTTTATTTTTTTGCTACTGTTTCATGGTAATCCTATTATTAGGTTTCAATTTGCTGTTTTCAAACTTTACCTCCTTTACCATCTGAAACTGAACATGGCCAAGACCGAGCTTGTCTTCCCACCCAAACCCACTTCTCCTCTCCCTCCACTCTCTATCTCAGTTGATAACACCCTCATAACTCCCCGTCTCATCTGCCCGCAACCTCGGAGTCATCTTCGACTCCTCCCTCTCCTTCTCTGCGCATATCCAGCAGATAGCCAAGACCTGTCACTTCTTCCTCTATAACATTAGCAAAATTCACCCTTTCCTCTCCGAACACACCACCTGAACTCTCATCACCTCTCGCCTCAACTACTGCAACCTACTCCTCACTGGCCTCCCACTTAGCCATCTATCCCCCCTTCAGTCCGTTCAGAACTCAGATGCACTTCTTATCTTCTGCCTCGACCGATATACTCGTATCACCCCTCTCCTCAAGTCACTGCACTGGCTTCCGATTAGGTACCGCATACAGTTCAAGCTTCTCCTACTAACCTACAAATGCACTCGATCTGCAGCCCCTCCCTACCTCTCTACCCTCGTCTCCCCCTATGTTCCTACCCGTAACCTCCGCTCTCAAGACAAATCCTTCCTTTCAGTACCCTTCTCCACCACCGCCAATTCCAGGCTCCACCCTTTCTGCCTCGCCTCACCCCATGCTTGTAATAAACTCCCTGGGCCCATACACCAGGCCCCCTCCCTGCCCATCTTCAAATCCTTGCTCAAAGCCCACCTCTTCAATGTCGCCTTCAGCACCTAACCACCATACCTCTATTCAGGAAATCTAGACTGCCCCAACTTGACATTTCGTCCTTTAGATTGTAAGCTCTATTGAGCAGGGACTGTCCTTCTTTGTTAAACTGTACAGCGCTGCGTAACCCTAGTAGCGATCTAGAAGAAATGTTAAGTAGTAGTAGTAAGTAGTACTTATCTTTTTACTTGGTCATTTTATTATTGTTATGCTTGTTATAAAATTAAAAATTAGATGTTAAACTGTATCTGCTGTATACAGCCTTTGGTGAATCTCCTCATAAAGGCAGTTAATAAATCCCAAAAAACAAATAAACAAACACCGAAGGAACCGAGTTACAACTACTGAAGGAAAATTAAGAATAATTTTCAAGAAAAAAAGTAGCTGACAATGAGTTCTTGTCAAGCAAAAATACTTGAGCGGGACTACAATGTTGCTAATACAGGAGATGAAGTCCTATAAACTCCCTTAAAGGCCCCCTTAGTGGAAATAAAAATAATGAATTATGTAGAATAAAAAAAACCTACATATGTACTTAGGAGACTTTTATTTAACCACACATTTACAAGGAAACTTTAAAAAGAATAAAGCTCCCATTTGTTGAACAGCAGGTCATACCAAATTGCCTCCTCTTTCTCAGAGTCTACCTAGAGATGTCTGGATACATTCTGATCCTACAGTCCATAAATATCTTTCCTTGGTGTCTAAAGAAGATACTAAGAAGCCATTCCTTATCTGGTGTCATACAAGATTAACTGACAACATTCAGGTTGAGCTACTTCTGAATTCGTTGGAAACCTCAAAGTTGAAACATCTAATGGATCCAAGGTTGAACAATTTTCAACTGAGAGCCCCCCTTGAACTTTCCTTTGAGAGGACATATAATATCTTAACAATAATAGTAATAGCACTAGGGAAACATTAAAAATTTCCATGTATTCCATAAACAAGTCCTTGAGGGACAAAGCGCACAAAAACAAATGATCACTCGCAGAGTACAGTTTCTAACTGCCTTTACCAGAGTCAACCTTAGCTTTCAAAAGCATGTCATCCTTAAATCAACGCAATTTCCACAGTTTTCATGCTAGGAAGAGACTTCTAATTCTCCTACTTTAGTATTCAAATTGGGGAATATCAACTTCATTTTTACTGGCTCTTCATTAAATACCTAGGAGTGCTCAGATTTCGACTCATACAAGAACTGTGTAGGAGACATCCGAGTCTCTGCCAGATCGAGCGATTGACACCCCTGATCAGGCCTGGACCTGTGGTGTTGAGGCAATAGAGAAGCTTCCTCCCTCGATGGGCTGGAGATTGACACCAGTGCGTTCCCCACCAAGCCTGATGCCCTTCAAGGCCTAGGTGTGATGCATCACCTGCAGTGAATGGGTTTCAAGAATTAGCTGCACCGCTTTGAGCCTCAGCACCGATGCATTTGAAACCATAGTTCTGTGCTGGGCAAAGAAGCACGCCATGTGATCTTCCTCATGAGCTGCTGAAAAGCCGCCATTGACAAAAAATATGGCAATACAGTTGGAGTGGCCCCTCCCCCTGAGAGACTTCAGAAACATTGGAAGCTATGTCTCCGCTCCTCCACGAGGACATTTCCTCCATAAGTGGTCCTCACATTGTAGGTGTTTCAAGGGCACTGGTGACCTTGGTGCCTTGATGATCTTGGCACTGCACTTTAAAGGGGAGCAACCTTGGTGTGCCTTGGCTTCTCCCTGATGTCTGGATCCCTTGTCTCAACAGCAAAACAAAAAGTACCAGGAGCCTTCAAAAAAAGGGGATAAGAATTTTAATCGAATGTATAGATGAAACAATCCTAGAATGGACCCATTCTAGGATAGTTTCATCTATACATTCGATTAAAATTCTTATCCCCTTTTTTCGAAGGCTCCTGGTACATTTTGTTTTGCTGTTTGAACTTTTTGCTATACCGTGGATCTCTTGTCTCTTCAGCACCAATGAGGATAAGGACAAATCCTTTTTCTTTGGGAGGGGTTCAGAGGATGACCAACCGCAACAGGTTCTACTGTTGAGGGTGATTGTTACACTCTCTATACCATTGCATTCCCAGTGTCCGATGCAGCTCCTGGAGCCATGGAGACCAATGTTTCTCACACTGATGTCGATAGATTGGGCTTAGTTCTGTCAAAAATAATCTTGTGCTTTTTTTTTTCTCCACATTTGATTCCCTTTTTTTTATATCCATGAACACAAGACACAAGAGGAGGAATTATGATCAGGTCCCAGGTACTGCAGGTACCAGTTATGAATATCCATAATGGATATGGTTCTGTTACACCTGGCACACTATCTAAAGCCACTAAGAAATTTTTTCTGGGACATGCCAGGAAAAACAGCTGCAGCAAAATCAAACAAGTTTGAAAATTTATCTAAAGGCCTAAATACAAACAAAGAGATAAAGAAAGGAAACAGAACTGCCAAAGATCCTTTCAGGACTTACACACTGGATAGAAGAAAATTACAAATGGGAGCACAGAAGAGTGTGACTGATTCACCCTTCAGAAAAATGGTGACTAGCTACATCTCACACAATAGTGGCAGGCAGGAAGATGTGTGCGCATGTGTGGTGCAATGTTTTCAAAAGCTGTTGTACACAATCTGGAGAGCATTCTCATGCAGGCTCTGTCAGATCATGTCACCCAAACGTAAGATTATTATATTCTACTTATCCTTTGAGAAAATGAAGAACCCTCTCCAAATACAATAGACTGTAATAAAGCATCTTGTTTCTGTTGTGGAAACAGCATCTCTCAAAGGGCAAGAAGGGGTCTCAGTTTCAAGGCACATTCAATGTCTGAGCTCTACAGAATGTGCAATTACTGCTTAACTAAGGTCTTTCAAATTACCTTTTTATCATTTATCATTTTTCTAAAGGAAACAAATCTTAAAAAGTAGTTTAAATATTTTCAGGAATTTTAAATTAAAAAGCTAAGAAATATTATTCATAATTGCATGAAAACTTCAAATGACCTCAAATGAATAGACTGAGGACTCCTTTTACAAAGCGGTACTACCGATTAGCGTGTGCTGAATGCGAAGAAGCCCATTCAATTCTCATGTGATTCTTCACATTCAGTGCATGCTAATCGGTAGCGCCACTTCGTAAAAAGAGTCCTCAATCTGTTCATTTTGACAGGAAAGCAATTTTATTTGGTAATCGCTTATATTTTATTTATTCACTAGCTGTTAAGCTCGTTAAAACGGGCGAGATTTCCAGCTACCCTCCTCGCCGCCGCTCCCTCCCCCCTCCGTGCCGGGCCCCCTGCACTGACCTGACAGCGCCTCTCACCTCCGTGTGAAAGCGCTGCAGGCAGCAGATCGCTCTGCTGCTGCCTGCAGCGCTCTGCTGCTGCCTGCAGCGCTTCCACATGGAGGTGAGAGGCGCTGTCAGGTCAGTGCAGGGGGCCTGATACGGAGGGGGGCGGGAGCGGCGGCGGGGATGGGGGGAGAGGTTGGTTCGTGCGATGTTCATTTTCAGGCTCCAGTGGCAGCGTCCGACAGTCTGACTCTGTTTCCCTCTCTGTTCCGCCCTCTGACATCTTGACGCGAGGGCGGGACAGAGAGGGACGTCTCTACTGCGCATTTGCAGGTGAGTCGGTCACTTGCCATTTATATGTTTGATTTATATCCCACCTATTAACCTATTACAACAAACATACAAAATGTAATATAGGACAGCGACAAACAACAAATCCTATTAGCTTCACAAAATTACCCAGCTTCTATAACAAACATAGTATCCAGATAATTGTTCCATAGGAAGTTTAATCAATATCAAAATATGCTTGAGCAAGTAAGTATGCCTTAAGTTGCCTCTTAAAAACACTTAGCTCTTGTAATCATAGGCGCCGACTCCGTGGGTGCTCAAGCACCCCCAATATTTCACCCACCAGACGTTCGTTCCCTCCCTCCTCCCATTGAGTTCCAGGCCCCCTCCCTCCGAATTTTAAAAGTCATCTATTTTACGTCGTTGGGGTTAGGGCAGCAGCAGTGGTAAAAAGCATGCAGGCTCGGCTCTGTGCTTAGTTACATCATGCAAGGTTCCACGTTAGGAGTTACGGACCAAGAAAGGGTCGTCGTCGATAATACACTGAAACCTTCTGCTCAATGTGCTGCTGCTGCAGCTAGGAAAGTGAATGGAATGATGGGTATTATTAGGAAAGGTATGGAAAACAGGTGTGAGGATGTATCGCTCCATGGTGCAACCGCATCTTGAGTATTGTGTTCAATTCTGGTCGCCGCATCTCAAGTAAGATATAGTAGAATGGGAAAAGGTGCAGCAAAGGGCGACTAAAATGATAGCGGGGATGGGACAACTTCCCTATGAAGAAAGATTAAGGAGGCTAGGGCTATTCAGCTTGGAGAAGACATGGCTGAGGAGAGACATGATAGAGGTATATAAAATAATGAGTGGAGTGGAACAGGTGGATGTGAAGCATCTATTCACGCTTTCCAAAAATACTAGGACTAGGGGGCATGCGATGAAACTACAGTGTAGTAAATTTAAAACAAATCGGAGAAAATTTTTCTTCACCCAACGTATAATTAAACTCTGGAATTCATTGCCGGAGAAGGTGGTGAAGGCGGTTAGCTTAGCAGAGTTTAAAAGGGGTTGGACAGTTTCCTAAAGGACAAGTCCATAAACCGCTACTAAATGGACTTGGGAAAAATCCACAATTCCGGAAATAACATGTATAGAATGTCTGTACGTTTGGGAAGCTTGCCAGGTGCCCTTGGCCTGGATTGGCCGCTGTCGTGGACAGGATGCTGGGCTCGATGGACCCTTGGTCTTTTCCCAGTATGGCATTACTTATGTACCTTATGTAGGTGTACCTGTAAAGTGAAGCTGTAAACCGCTTAGGTCTAAGTGGTATATAAATACTCGAATGAATGAATCTTTAGCCTTGTGCCTCACCCCATAAACTCATAGGCCTTTTGACTCTCTCAACAATCATGAACACCCCAAAAACACCCCCTTAGAATAATATGGGTACATGGGCTATTTGAAATAACGTAGGGTTGAGGAAGCAAACACTTTCTGAAATGGAAAGGAGTTAAACATAAATAGATTTTCATGTTAACATTTCCCTGTCAGACAGTTAGGTTGAGAAATATACATTCCTGTACCCGATAGAAGTTGACTCAATGGACTTAAATAAATATTGAATAAAAGAGGTGAAAGGGGAGAGCCCTGCGGGACTCCACACGGATCTTTCCATTCAGTAGTCCTATTCCATATCTAGAAAAACAGTAAGTTCTATTCTTCCATAAGCTTATAAACCAATTTAGCACTCTCCCAGAAATACCAATTTCACTCAGTCTTTGCAACAAAGTGTCATGGTCCACGGTATGAGAAGCCAAGGAAATATCAAATTGAAGTAAAATCACCTGTTGCCCTACACAGAGAAACTCTTATTTTTGAAGTAAGCAAAATAAGCAAAGACTCGGTACTGTAAAAACGTCTAAAACCATGTTGAGACCAATGCAAACAACCATTAATATCCACATAATCAGATAGTTGCCTAGCGACTATAAACTCCAATAGTTTAGCCATCCATGGAATACTCGCCACCAGTCCATAATTCTCAACTTTAATCAAATCTGCATCCAATGACTTGGGTACTGGAGGTAACACAATTTTACAGGTCTGAAGTATCTTATTCATTAAGATGGTTATCCAGAGGAAACGTTCTGATGGAGCCTGTTTTAAAAGATATGAAGAGCAACTGTCAATAGGACAATATGTTTGGGAGAGTTTAACAATATTTGCAAAGCTGTTACTAGAATCTAACAAACATATTTCCAAGTTCTATCCCCTGGGATATTACCTGATTGGTGTTGCATAGCAAGGTCAGAAATTCAATCAAACACCAAATTCAAGGATAGTGATTGTCTGACCTTTTCAATTTTCAACACCTTGTTCTTCTTCTTCTGTAAAGAACTAGCAAAAAATGTAAACATTTTGCATTTTCCTAGTTTGCCTTTTCACAAATCCCACTTTATTCCTTTACTTTACTAATACCCCCGTTGTCTTTTTTTTTGTCTTGTCATCATATACTTTCTCCCTCATTGTCGTGAATACTCATATGTACTATTTGCAAAACACAACTCATTGAACATTCTACATATGTTGCCAATTGTCTAAGGTTAGAACCAACCTGAGTATGGGTTGCTAGCAAGGCCTCCATCTCTGCCAGTCAGGGCTGCAGGAGCAGGGAATGTAATTCCATAATAATCCTGAAAATTAAAATATTCAACCATGTAATCAAACAATATTTAAAAACGTGTTCCACAGTAGCCACTTGAATGCTTCCCCCACGTGTGCATCATTTCAAATTTATTTGTAGCATTTGTATCCCACATTTTCCACCTATTTGCAGGCTCAATGTGGCTTACATTGTGCTGGAGTGGTGATCGCCGTTTCCAGGTTAAGAAATACAAAGTGATACTGCATTAGAGTTCATAAATGATAAGGTAAATTACTAACCAGCTTATAATCGAAAGAGAAAAATGCCTATATTCCGACCTAAATCGGGACATGGACGTCTTTCTCACGTGGGTGCCCAAATCGGTATAATCGAAAGCCGATTTTGGGCGTTTCCAACTGCACTCCATTGCGGGAACGAATAAAGTTGATGGGGGCGTGTTGGAGGCGTGGTGAAGGCGGGACTGAGGCGTGGTTATCGGGTGAGCAGAGATGTGCGTGCTCGGCCGATAATGGAAAAAAGAAAGGTGTTTTTAGAGAGAATTTAGATCACTTTTGTTGGACCCGTTTTTTTCACGAACAGGTCCCAAAAAAGTGCCCTAAATGACCAGATGACCACTGGAGGGAACCGGGGATGACCTCCCCTGACTCCCCCAGTGGTCACTAACCCCCTCCCACCAAAAAAAAACCAAACGTTAAACACTTTTTTTCCAACTTGTAAGCCAGCCTCAAATGTCATCCCCAGCTCCATGACAGCAGTATGCAGGTCCCCGAAATAATTTTAGTTTAGTTGGTGCTGCGTGGGACCCATGCAGAGAGGAAAAATCGGAAGAAAAAAAAAAAAAAAAGTGGTCAGGGACGTCTAAATTACCATGATAGTAAAAGGTGGAATCGAACCAGCAACCTTCTGATTACAAGCTCAGTGCTCTAGCCAGTGCACCACATAATTCAGTTGCTTAGACATCCTTCCCTTTCCATTAAGTCCCTCCAAGTTTCTGTCAGCCAATCACAGCTGTTTAGCTGACACTGATGTCAGCTAAATGAGCTGTGATTGGCTGACAGAAACTTGGAGGGACTTAATGGAAAGGGAAGGACGTCTAAACAGTGGTGCACTGGCTAGAGCACTGAGCTTATAATCAGAAGGTTGTTGGTTCAATTCCCCCTTTTACTATCGGTTTAATTTGGACGTCCCTGACTGCACTTGCTTGCTTGTTTTTTTTTTTTCTTCCGATTTTTCCTCTCTGCATGGGTCCCACGCAGCACCAACTAAACTAAAATTGCTCTGGGGACCTGCATACTGCTGTCATGGAGCTAGGTATGATATTTGAGGCTGGCATAGAGGCATCTCAGGGGGACCAGTGCACTACGAATGCTGGCCCCTCCCACGACCAAATGCCTTGGATTTGGTCGTTTTTGAGCTGGGCCGCTTCGGTTTCGATTATCACTAAAAAACAAAAACGCCCAGCTCAAAAAACACCCTAATCCAATGTATTTTCGAAAAAAAAGATGGACGTCCATTTTTTTTCGAAAATACACTTCAGCCTGCCCCTTCACAGACCCGTTCTCAGAGATGGACGTCCTTACACATAGGCGTTCGCGTTTGATTATGCCCCTCCAAATAGTTTTGCATTAAAGTTCATAAATGATAGAGTAGAGTATAGAGTAAGTTAGACAATCAAATATAGAAATCATCATCATCATCTCTTGGTACTGACTTAAGAAAATCTTTCTTGAGATTTCTCTACTTGCAAGAATCCTTAATCTCTCAATGAATTCAGATTCTCTTGGATATTTAACTCATTTATTGAAATTTATTAACCCCATCACCCAAGGATCAGTATAGCAGGTATAACTTGACATAAAATTTACAACTTTGTTAACAGCTAAACAATAGTAAAATGATCAAATATAAGCATATATGATACTTATGTCAGCACATTACAAATGAACCCATTAATAGACAATGTATTAGAACATTCATATATCCACCACTAGATATTCAGAGTGATAGACCAAAAGAAACTGCTAATATGATATGGCTTAATCTAGTATCTTTCATCCAACATGAACTAAAGCATTAGTACAGCAGTTTAGACCAAATGCATATGTATACACAATATCTATCTATATAAAACATACACACACATATGAATGAGGCTTTCTTTACACATTGAAATTTAGCAGTAATACTGGATTTAGCGTTTCTACTTCTACTACTTCACATTTTTAGAGCACTACTAGGGTTACGCAGTGCTGTACAGTTTAACAAAGAAGGACAGTCCCTGCTCAAAGGAGCTTACAATCTAAAGGACGAAATGTCAAGTTGGGGCCGTCAAGATTTCCTGAATAGAGGTGTAGTGGTTAGGTGCTGAAGGCGACACTGAAGAGGTGGGCTTTGAGCAAGGATTTGAAGATGGGCAGGGAGGGGGCCTGGCGTATGGGCTCAAGGAGTTTATTACAAGCATGGGGTGAGGCGAGGCAGAAAGGGCGGAGCCTGGAGTTGGCGGTGGTGGAGAAGGGTACTGAGAGGAGGGATTTGTCTTGAGAGCGGAGGCTACGGGTAGGAACGTAAAGGGAGATGAGGGTAGAGAGATAAGGAGGGGCTGCAGATCGAGTGCATTTGGAGGTTAGTAGGAGAAGCTTGAACTGTATGCGGTACCTGATCGGAAGCCAGTGAAGTGACTTGAGGAGAGGGGTGATATGAGTATATCGGTCCAGGCGGAAGATAAGACGTGCATCCGAGTTCTGAACGGACTGAAGGGGGGATAGATGGCTAAGTGGGAGGCCAGTGAGGACTAGGTTGCAGTAGTCAAGGCGAGAGGTAATGAGAGAGTGGATGAGAGTTCGGGAGGTGTGCTCAGAGAGGAAAGGGCGAATTTTGCTAATGTTATAGAGGAAGAAGTGACAGGTCTTGGCTATCTGCTGGATATGCGCAGAGGAGGAGAGGGAGGAGTCGAAGATGATTCCGAGGTTGCGGGCAGATGAGACGGGGATGATGAGGGTGTTATCAACTGAGATAGAGAGTGGAGGGAGAGGGAAAGTGGGTTTGGGTGGGAAGACAATAAGCTTGGTCTTGGTCATGTTCAGTTTCAGGTGGCGGTTGGCACTTCTACAAGCACAAGTACCTGGAACACCCTTGTACTAGGAATTTTGAGACATCTGATGCTAAACCTAAACAAATTTAATTTTCCCATAGCAAAGTACAGTGACAATTTGTGGTTTGTGAATATGGTTGACCAATTTAAGGAAGACCACTCTAGGATGGGTGTCCGAGGGTCTCTGCAGACCCAGTCTATGTGCACACTGAACCCTTAGGGGTCCTGCTGACTGCAGATGCAATGTCTGCATCAGTCACATTTTCAGGAAGCCTCTAATCTCCATTTCTTTTATTGACTCTGGCAAACCCACTAACCTCAGATTACTATGGTGAGAGTGATTCTTGAGATTGTCCAATTTTTCTTCCAGATGGGTGACTTTAGACTGCAGGTTCCTTTGCAACTCCTCAACTTGTTGAGTCTGATCTTCCAAATCAGATATGTGCTGTTGGTAGGCTGTAAATTCTAAACTGTGGAAGTATGCATCCTTTATGTCTAAAGGTTGTCGAAATTTTTTTGCAACCTGTTATCAATTGAAGATTCTCTGGCTTCCTTAACTTTGCTAACAATTTTGGCAACCCAGGCTGAACTGATGGTGGTCAGCCCATGGAGTTCCCCTCCACCATCCTAGAAGCTGTCGTCTTGCTACCATACACTCCAGCACCCCCCAAAAAACCGTAAGCACTACCAAATCTTGATGAGTTCACCTGTGTTTTCAGGGTTCAATGACAGACTTTTCATGGCAATGGATTTGGTGGCAGGGTGATGGGCCCAGGAGCTCGTCTCACCTGTGACTGCTTCAGCTCAGCATCGCATTACTATTTTTTGATCATATTGACTAACAGCATCATAGCTAAGAAAGGCAGAAATCTCAATGTAGCATGGATTGATTATAATGTTTATTATGTTGATTTTATAATTTGCTATACTGCTAGGTCAAAGTGGTTTACAATAATAAATAACCAAATAGAAATGGAAAGGAATGCCAATTTAGATAGATCACATTTATACAAAAGGTAAATACATTCCGAAACATAGATAAACCACATTAAAAACGGGCTGCTTCTCTAAAGAACCGCATGGGCTACGCATCACAACAGTTAGCTAGTAAGTAAAATAAATGCCTTTGATACCATCCCAAATTCAATAGTAGCATTACAAACTCAAATAACTGTTCCTGAGATCCACTCCAAACCAAAAAAAATGTCATCGATAAATCTCCTGCTGTCCAAGGAGTAGAGATGGGACATGGGGCAACCAATCCACGTGGGACACCAAAAGCTGAGTAGATAATTTTTTTTTATTAACAATGCTCAGATATAAAAGAATGGACATAGTTCCATATTTTGGCAATGGTATGCCTGCCTCAGGAGTCAACATATTTACATATGTAAAAAAAAAAAATTATATATATATACACATACAAATTGAGCAAACTGTATATACATACATAATGGCCATGAATGGACACATAAAATGATACATTATGTCATGCAAAAACAAAGGGATTGTATAATGAAATTACAGTGTTCATAAAGTGTTAGTTATTTATTATTTTATTATTTGTTGCATTTGTATCCCACATTTTCCCACCTCTTTGCAGGCTCAATGTGGCTTACAATACATCGTGAATAATGGAAGTATATAGAAAATTGATAATTAGTATTACAGCAGGATTTTTGGTAACATGATAGTGATAGGAATATAACAAGCAGATATTGTGAAACATTTCTGAATGTATGTGGTGGAGTAGTGTATATTCACATTGGTTGATTTTTGTGGTATGCCATGTTAAAGAGGTGGGTCTTCAGTAGTTTGCGGAAGTCCGTTAGTTCGTAGATCATTTTTAAG
This sequence comes from Microcaecilia unicolor, assembly GCF_901765095.1. NCBI lineage: Eukaryota > Metazoa > Chordata > Amphibia > Gymnophiona > Siphonopidae > Microcaecilia > Microcaecilia unicolor. Next base: position 29,192,861 of record NC_044032.1, on the reverse strand, counting down.
TTGCGCGGCAATGCGTTCCATCACTGTGCGCTAAAGTAGGTAAAGTTTGACGCGTGCATTAGTTTGTATTTTAGACCTTTGCAATTAGGAAAAGTGCAGGTTAAGGAATGTGTGGGATGATCTTTTGGCATTCCTAGGTGGTAGGTCTATCAGGTCTGACATGTAGGCTGGTGCATCTCCGTGAATGATTTTGTGGACTAAGGAGCATATTTTGAACGTGATTTGCTCTTTAAGTGGGAGCCAGTGTAGCTTCTCTCGTAAGGGTTTAGCACTTTCGTATTACCGAATAGGAGTCTAGCTGCAGTGTTCTGGGCTGTTTGAAGTTTCTTGATTATTTGTTCTTTGCAGCCGGCGTAGAGTGCGTTGCAGTAGTCTAGATGACTGAGCACCATAGATTGTATCAGGTTGTGAAAAACTGACCTTGGGAAGAAAGGTCTTACTCTTTTTAATTTCCACATAGAGTGGAACATCTTCTTAGTTGTGTTTTTCGCGTGATTCTCAAGTGTTAGGTATCAATCGATGGTAACGCCAAGAATTTTTAGGGTGTCCGAAATTGGAAGATTCAAATTTGGTTTGTTAATGGTGGTGAATTTGTTCTTGTTATGTTGAGGAGTATTAGGCATTGGGTTTTATCTGCGTAAAGTTTCAGCCGAAATGCATCTGCCCATAAATGCATGATCTGGAGACTTTGGTTGATGTTATTGGAGATTTCCTTTAGATCGTGTTTGAATGGGATGTAAATCGTTACGTCGTCTGCGTATATGTATGGGTTGAGGTTTTGGTTTGATAGTAGTTTGGCTAAGGGTATCATCATTAACTTGAATAAAGTCGGTGAGAGGGGGGACCCCTGTGGGACTCCACATTCAGGTGTCCATGCAGCTGAAGTAGACGAGTTGGATGTCACTTGGTATGATCGTGTGGTTAGGAATCCCTTGAACCAATTGAGAACGTTTCCTCCTACTCCGAAGTATTCAAGGATATGTAGAAGTATTTCATGATCAACCATGTCGAAGGCGCTTGACATGTCGAATTGTAGAAGTAGTATATTCTCTCCAGTTGCAATTGTTTGTTTAAATTCAGTCATGAGAGTAACTAGTCCTGTTTCAGTACTATGGTTAGACCGGAATCCTGACTGGGAATCGTGGAATATTGAGAATTTGTTTAGATAGTCTGTGAGTTGTTTAGTCACCAACCCTTCCGTTAGTTTGGTTATTAAGGGGATGGATGCTACTGGCCTGTAGTTGGTTAGTTCACTGGCGCTTTTCCTTGCGCCTTTGGGTATTGGGGTGAGCAAAATATTTCCTTTCTCCTTCGGGAAGAGTCCATTTTGTAGCATGTAATTCAAGTGTTTCGTTATGTCTATTATGAATTTTTAAGGAGCATATGTCATAAGGTTATTTGGGCATATGTCTAGTTTGCAGTGAGATTTGGCAAATCGTTTGAGAGGTTGGGAGATGATGTCCTCTGATATTGACTCAAAATTGGTCCAGGTTCTGTCTGCTGGGTGAATGCCAGGTTCTGGGTCTAGACAGTCGAGGAGTTCAGCATAGTCGATGGTACTGACAGGTATCTTGAGTCGCAGTTGTATGATTTTTCGTTGAAGTATCTCGCGAGACTGTCTACTCCTGGTGCGTCTTTGCTGTTGGTTGTGACTGGTGTAGTACTTAGTAGATTATTCACCAGTTGGAAAAGTGTGTGTGTCTTTGTAATTTGGTCCAATTACATTTTTGTAATATAATCTTTTCGTTTGTCTAATGGTATATTTGACAATTGTGGACAAGTGTGTGATCACATATATGCAAAAATGGAAATTAGGAATGCTTGGAGTGCACTTAAAAACATGTCAGCATATGTAGTGCAAAAACAAATTAAAATACTATTAATATAATGATAAACTAAACAGTGAACCAAGCTGATAAAGCATCAAAACAATGAGCCAAATACTTTCAAAGTTGTGTAAAGAAAGTCTTCATAGAGAATGAGTGGAATATTTAAAGTGTAACGAGGTATAGTGCATCTATGTGTATTTATATATAAAGGGGAGTAACAAAGTGGCCAAAGAAATATGAAAACTAACCTGTGACAATTGTGGATATTTTCTGTTGTGCAATCTTGTAGCTGGAAAGCTACCTTTGCTGCAAAATCCAAACAAAAGAAAGCCAAGCAGAAAACAATTTTTAAGCAGCAAAATTTAAGAGGTAATACACCACCACAACAAAGACCAAATGGGGCAAGTGTTAAATAAAGTAACCCCATGAAAAAGATTTGAAAAAAAGGGTGGTTTTAAAAGGATTTAAAAAAAAGGAAAGAATACACCAGTGGTATGTATTTCAAAAGTAGTGGACACCAATGCCAAGAATGTGCTAAAACATACTACATATCTATAATAGCAGATGTAAGAAGCACAGCCACATCTTTATAGAGGCAGCTTTTACCACGCTCTATGGTACTACTATAATGAAGAAACAGAAGTGCCTGATGGGCTAAAGAAGACACAAAATATTGAATTAAAAGCTAAAGCAAAGGGCACTTACCAAAACTGTCCATTGACATCTCAGAATATCGCTTAAATTGCGGGAAAGCAGAGAGTAAAAATTGGTTATGTTTTATAGTAGAAGAACACTGCTTGTTTAACAATCTCCAGTGAGAATGAGGCTTGAGAACAGCTGTACCATAGTAACATAGTAGATGACGGCAGAAAAAGACCTGCACGGTCCATCCAGTCTGCCCAAAAAGATAAACTCATATGTGCTAGTTTTTTGTGTATACCTTACCTTGATTTGTACCTGTCTTTTTCAGGGCACAGACCGTATAAGTCCGCCCAGTACTATCCCTGCCTCCCAACCACCAGCCCCGCCTCCCACCACCGGCTCTGGCACAGACCGTATAAGTCTACCCAGCACTATCCCCGCCTCCCAACCACCAGCCCTGGCACAGACCGTATAAGTCTGCCCAGCACTAGCCCCGCCTCCCAACCGTCTCTGCCACCCATTCAAGGCTAAGATCCTGAGGATCCCTTCCTACCTTACCAATCGTAAGGTAGGTATGAAACCGAGGATTGACTAGGACTCAAAAGAACTTTGCTGAAAATAAGGTTTGGTAAGGGAACTTTGTTGAAAATGAGGCTTGGTAAGGAATGTATATGAAAATGAGGCTTAAGAGGCTTGGTGTGGGAATTTTGCTAAAAATGAGGCTTAGTAAGGGATATGTGATATGAGAATGAGCCTTGACAGATAGATTAAATGTCATTGCTAATGTACATAAACAATTAAATGTGCTACATAATTTAGAAGTCTTCACTTGATAATAACAGAGCTCTAAAATATATAATAAAACATTTAAAATAAAATAATGAGACAATTAAAATACATAATGAAACATTTGGAATAAAACACATAAGACACAAACTGGCCCTAAAAAGACCTAGATCATATTAAATAAGAACCGATTTAGATGCACATAATATAAACATGAACTAACAGTGCCACAGAAAAAAGCTCATAGAGACAGTGTTACATAAACATGAACTGAGTAATATTTGGTCCATATTAAGACCATGTGGTGTTAATGTGTTCAGTTGATTAATCTGTTCAGTATGTAACAGCAAATTGTCACCCCCTCTCCACTTTGTTTTAAGGGTTCTGAAAATAAATAACTTCAAGTCGTTGATTCTGTGTCCTGCCTGATTCCAATGCTCGACCAATGGAGCATTTGTTATATTGTGACTCAAGCAACTTCGATGCTCTATGCTTCTGGTCCTTACCATATGTTTTGTCTTTCCTATATATAAAGGAGCACACGGGCAAACAATGATATAAATTACCTGCAATGTATTACAGTCTGAATTGTGTTCTTATATATATTGTCTCTGTGATTGTGGATGTGTAAATGTTAAAATATTCATCGAGTGCACACAAATGCTGCTCTAACCGCAGCTGTGATGTCCTAAATGACATTCCGCAGTTTGTAGGAGTGTTGGAGTCTGCAGGGCTGATGGAACTGTCTATCTTTGAAATTTCTTCCCCTCGAGTAGGCAACAGCTAATTGTTTATCTTGAAAACATTTGTGCCCTCTACGGTATGGCGATATTTTTGAATTGCTCTTTGAATGTGGCTTGCCAAGTGCAAGTAAATGATTGTACAGACTATGTATGGAGTAGTTCGTGTATGGTCTTGTCTTTAATAGTTCTTCTCTATCCGATGCTCTTGCCCTCTGTAAGCCATTCTGTATATGTATTCATGGGTACTATCTCATAGTAGTAACATAGTAAATGACAGCAGATAAAGACCTGAACAGTCCATCCAGTCTGCCCAACAAGATAAACTCACTTTACATGGTATGTAATACTTTATATCTATACCCGAGTTTGATTTGTCCCTGTCTTTCTCAGGGCACAGACTGTTAACGTCTGCCCAGCACTGTTCCTGTACTAAAAGTTCTGAAGCTAACGTCGAAGCCCCTTAAAATTTACACTCCACCAGGGGATGTATTATCCTTTCGCACCGAGGATATATCTCCAAATGTTGCCCGGGAGGGAAAGGTTAGGACAGCTGTTGTACTTGGTGATTCGATCATTAGGCATATAGATAGCTGGGTGGCTGGTGGACGTGAGGATCGCCTGGTGACTTGCCTGCCTGGTGCGAAGGTGGCGGACCTCACGCGTCACCTAGATAGGATTTTATATAGTGCTGGGGAGGAGACGGCTGTCTTGGTACATGTGGGTACTAATGACATAGGAAAATGTGGGAGAGAGGTTCTGGAAGCAAAATTTAGGCTCTTAGGTAGAAAGCTGAAATCCAGATCCTCCAGGGTAGCATTTTCTGAAATGCTACCTGTGCCACGCGCAGGGCCCAAGAGACAGGCAGAGCTCCAGAGTCTCAATGCGTGGATGAGACGATGGTGCAGGGAGGAGGGCTTTAGATCTGTTAGGAACTGGGCAACATTCTGGGGAAGGGGGAGCCTATTCCGAAAGGATGGGCTCCATCTTAACCAGAGTGGGACCAGGCTGCTGGCATCGGCGTTTAAGAAGGAGATAGAGCAGCTTTTAAACTAGAAATGGGGGGAAGGCCGACAGTCGCTCAAAAGAGCATGGTTCGGGATAAGGTATCTTTCAAAGATATCACCATAACAGGGAAGATAGAGTATCCTGATAGTGAGGTTGCAAAAGAGATTGTAGTAGATCGGGTATCTTTAAATAACAATAAAAATCAGACAAAAGATTGCCAATTAATACTGTCAAGTACTAAGCATGATGTACTTAGGAACAACAAACATAGTTTGAAATGTCTATATGCGAATGCCAGGAGCCTAAGAAATAAGATGGGGGAGTTGGAATATATTGCACTAAATGAAAAATTAGATATAATAGGCATCTCTGAGACCTGGTGGAAGGAGGATAACCAGTGGGACACTGTCATACCGGGGGTACAAATTATATCGTAGTGATAGGGTGAATCGGATTGGTGGAGGGGTAGCATTGTATATTAACGAGAGCCTTGAATCAAATAGATTGAAAATTCTGCAGGAAACAAAACACTCCTTGGAATCACTGTGGATTGAAATTCCATGTGCAAAGGGGAAAAGGATAGTGATAGGAGTGTACTACCGTCCGCCTGGCCAGGACGAACAGACGGATGCGGAAATGTTAAAGGAAATCAGGGACGCAAACAAACTGGGCAACACAATAATAATGGGGGATTTCAATTACCCGCATATAGACTGGGTTAATGTAACATCTGTACACGCAAGGGACATAAGATTTCTTGATGAAATCAAGGACAGCTTCATGGAACAGCTAGTTCAGGAGCCGACAAGAGAAGGAAAAATACTAGACTTAGTCCTTAGTGGTGCTCATGATCTAGTGCAGGGGGTAACGATACGAGGGCCGCTCGATAACAGTGATCATAATATGATCGGTTTTGATATTGGCATTGAAGGAAGTGAAACTAGGAAATCAAGTACGCTAGTGTTTAACTATAGAAAAGGTGATTACGACAAAATGAGAAAAATGGTGAAAAAAAGACTGAAAGGAGCAGCTCGCAGAGTAAAAAACTTGCATCAGGCGTGGATGCTGTTTAAAAACACCATCCTGGAGGTTCAGGACAAATATATTCCACGTATTAGAAAAAAGGGAAAAAAGACTAAACGTCAGCCGGCGTGGCTAAACAGTAAGATAAAGGAAATCATTAGAGCCAAAAAACAATCCTTCAGAAAGTGGAGAAGAGAACCAACTGAAAGTAACAGGATAGATCATAAGGAATGCCAAGCCAAATGCAAAGCGGAGATAAGGAGGGCAAAAAAGGACTTTGAGAAGAAATTAGCGTTGGAAGCAAAAATACATAGTAAAAATTTTTTTAGATACATTAAAAGCAGGAAACCGGCCAAAGAGTCGGTTGGGCCGCTGGACGAAAATGGTGTTAAAGGGGCGATCAAGGAGGACAAAGCCGTAGCGGAGAAATTAAATGAATTCTTTGCTTCGGTCTTCACCGAGGAGGATTTGGGGGGGGACACCGGTGCCGGAAAGAATATTTGAAGCGGGGGAGTCGGAGAAACTAAACAAATTCTCTGTAACCTTGGAGGATGTAATGGGTCAGTTCAGCAAGCTGAAGAGTAGTAAATCACCGGGACCTGATGGTATTCATCCCAGAGTATTAATAGAACTAAAAAATGAACTTGCAGAGCTACTGTTAGAAATATGCAATCTGTCCCTAAAATCGAGTGTAGTACCGGAAGACTGGAGGGTAGCCAATGTTACTCCGATTTTTAAGAAGGGTTCCAGAGGAGATCCGGGAAATTATAGACCGGTGAGTCTGACGTCGGTGCCGGGCAAGATGGTGGAGGCTATTATTAAGAATAAAATTGCAGAGCATATACAAAAACATGGACTGATGAGACAAAGTCAGCACGGATTTAGTGAAGGGAAGTCTTGCCTCACCAATCTAATGCATTTTTTTGAGGGGGTAAGCAAACATGTGGACAATGGGGAGCCGGTTGATATTGTATATCTGGATTTTCAGAAGGTGTTTGACAAAGTGCCGCACGAAAGACTCCTGAAGAAATTGCAGAGTCATGGAATCGGAGGTAGGGTATTATTATGGATTAAGAACTGGTTGAAAGATAGGAAGCAGAGAGTAGGATTGCGTGGCCAGTATTCTCAGTGGAGGAGGGTAGTTAGTGGGGTCCCGCAGGGGTCTGTGCTGGGTCCGTTGCTTTTTAATGTATTTATAAATGACCTAGAGATGGGAATAACTAGTGAGGTAATTAAATTCGCCGATGACACAAAATTATTCAGGGTCGTCAAGTCGCAGGAGGAATGTGAACGATTACAGGAGGACCTTGCGAGACTGGGAGAATGGGCGTGCAAGTGGCAGATGAAGTTCAATGTTGACAAGTGCAAAGTGATGCATGTGGGTAAGAGGAACCCGAATTATAGCTACGTCTTGCAAGGTTCCGCGTTAGGAGTTACGGATCAAGAAAGGGATCTGGGTGTCGTTGTCGATGATACGCTGAAACCTTCTGCTCAGTGTGCTGCTGCGGCTAGGAAAGCGAATAGAATGTTGGGTGTTATTAGGAAGGGTATGGAGTCCAGGTGTGCGGATGTTATAATGCCGTTGTATCGCTCCATGGTGCGACCGCACCTGGAGTATTGTGTTCAGTACTGGTCTCCGTATCTCAAAAAAGATATAGTAGAATTGGAAAAGGTACAGCGAAGGGCGACGAAAATGATAGTGGGGATGGGACGACTTTCCTACGAAGAGAGGCTGAGAAGGCTAGGGCTTTTCAGCTTGGAGAAGAGACGGCTGAGGGGAGATATGATAGAAGTGTATAAAATAATGAGTGGAATGGATCGGGTGGATGTGAAGCGACTGTTCACGCTAGCCAAAAATACTAGGACTAGAGGGCATGAGTTGAAGCTACAGTGTGGTAAATTTAAAACGAATCGGAGAAAATTTTTCTTCACCCAACGTGTAATTAGACTCTGGAATTCGTTGCCGGAGAACGTGGTACGGGTGGTTAGCTTGACGGAGTTTAAAAAGGGGTTAGATAGATTCCTAAAGGACAAGTCCATAGACCGCTATTAAATGGACTTGGAAAAATTCCGCATTTTTAGGTATAACTTGTCTGGAATGTTTTTACGTTTGGGGAGCGTGCCAGGTGCCCTTGACCTGGATTGGCCACTATCGGTGACAGGATGCTGGGCTAGATGGACCTTTGGTCTTTCCCAGTATGGCACTACTTATGTACTTATAATCAGGGCACAGACCGTAGAAGTCTGCCCTGCACTGGTTTTACTCTCCAAATACCAGCGTTGCCACCCAATCTCCGCTAAGATTCTGTAGATCCATGCCTTCTAAACAGGATTCCTTTGTGTTTATCCCACGCATGTTTGAATTCTATTACCATTTTCATCTCCACCACCTCCCGCGGGAGGGCATTCCACGTATCTATCACCCTCTCCGTGAAAAAATACTTCCTGACATTACTCCTGAGTTTGCCCCTCTTCAACCTCAATTCATGTCCTCTAGTTCTACCGCCTTCCCGTCTCTGGAAAAGGTTCATTTGCGGATTAATACCTTTCAAATATTTGAACGTCTGTATCATGTCACCCGTTTTTCCTTTCCTTCAAGGTATACATGTTCAGGTCGGCAAGTCTCTCCTTGTATGGTTTGCAACGCAAATCCTATACCATTTTCATAGCTTTTCTTTGCACCGCTTCCAGTCTTTTTACATCTTTAGCAAGATACGTCCTCCAAAACTGAACATATTACTCCAAGTGAGGCCTCACTAACAACTTGTAGAGGGGCATCAACACCTCCTTTCTTCTGCTGGTTATACCCCTCTCTATCCAGCCTAGCATCCTTCTGGCCACGGCTGTCGCCTTGTCACATTGTTTCTTCAGATCCTCCAACACCAACACCCCCTGAGTCGATCTTACTAATCTCTCCCCTCCTATTCGGTATCTCTCTTTTGGGTTTCTATACCCCAAATGCATCACTCTGCACTTCTTGGCATTAAATTTTAACTTATAACTAACTATCTAACCATAGGGGTTACGTTCAAAAACCAGAGTCTATTTAAACATCTAGATACTAAAGACTCCAGAGCTATGAAAAAGCTTATTTTATTAACAAAATATCAATCATTCACACATCACAATATTTCACAATACAATGTTACCACTCATTCACCTTAACATGTGTCAACCAATTATCAAAATTCGGAAAAAACATATATAGCTGTGCCAATCGGTCTTTACATATTACTATTCTTCTTCGATGCTTATATATAGTCCTTTAGAACAATGTACAGCTTATGCATTTGATATTATGAATCCATCTTCAACTCTGGTTCTATAAAGTAGAACCAGCGCGTAATTAGTGCTGAATGTCCTGCACTAAAACAGTTTTAGAACCATATTGCACCGTAATAGTATGCTCAGTCCATAAAAGTTCATAACTATTTTCTTGCTTACTAGCAACAATTATTAAGAATGTTAAGACACTCCAAAATTGAAATGGCTGAAGACATGTAAGCGTGCTTGAAATTTTCACATCGCTGGTTCCCCGATGCTGATCGGCATTTCGTCTCCTTCTTCAGGAGGAACCACAACTGTAACAATATTACAGCACATCATCCATTGTTCACTTCATGCAAAATGTATGAATTTTTTACATGCATTATCATATTGAAATGTACTTACTAATAATCTAACACTTGGCTGCTCACCAGCGTGGCGGTCGGCAGTGCTTCCGTACAGGAATCACATCTCCGGAAGTTGCTATACGCATGGCGAAAAGGCGCATGGATTAAATACCCAGCACATCATGCGTATAGCAATCTGATGTGCTGGGTATTTAATCCATGCGCCTTTTCGCCATGCGTATAGCATACACAAGGCAGGCAAATGTAGGTGAGCTGCTTAAACGCCCTAAACATCATAACACCACGGGTTACACAAGGCAGGCAAATGTAGGTGAGCTGCTTAAACGCCCTAAACATCATAACACCACGGGTAGACATTCCCCGTGCGGTAAGTGTGTATATTGCTGCTACTCTGTTGACACCAATGTTATCGATATCCCACACAGTGCAAGACAATTTTATTTGAAACAGCATACAACATGCACTAGTGAAGGGGTAGTGTACTGTATTTGGTGCCCTTGTGCACTATATTACATAGGTCATACGAAGAGACAACTAAAAAAACGTTTGGCAGAACACATTAGTAATTTACGTTTGGGTAAAAGGGAGAACCCACTGGTGTCTCATTGGCAGCAATATAAACACACTATTGATCAGCTTCAATGTGCAGTATTAACTCAGATTTTACCTGGTAATAGAAGCGGGGATATAAGCGCTCGCTTACTTGCATTGGAGCAGCGTTACATTTATACATGGGACACAGTAACACCACGTGGCCTTAATTTGGAGGTCGAATGGGTGTGACGTTTGTCAGGACGCGAGTTACGTTCTGATGTGCTGGGTATTTAATCCATGCGCCTTTTCGCCATGCGTATAGCAACTTCCGGAGATGTGATTCCTGTACGGAAGCACTGCCGACCGCCACGCTGGTGAGCAGCCAAGTGTTAGATTATTAGTAAGTACATTTCAATATGATAATGCATGTAAAAAATTCATACATTTTGCATGAAGTGAACAATGGATGATGTGCTGTAATATTGTTACAGTTGTGGTTCCTCCTGAAGAAGGAGACGAAATGCCGATCAGCATCGGGGAACCAGCGATGTGAAAATTTCAAGCACGCTTACATGTCTTCAGCCATTTCAATTTTGGAGTGTCTTAACATTCTTAATAATTGTTGCTAGTAAGCAAGAAAATAGTTATGAACTTTTATGGACTGAGCATACTATTACGGTGCAATATGGTTCTAAAACTGTTTTAGTGCAGGACATTCAGCACTAATTACGCGCTGGTTCTACTTTATAGAACCAGAGTTGAAGATGGATTCATAATATCAAATGCATAAGCTGTACATTGTTCTAAAGGACTATATATAAGCATCGAAGAAGAATAGTAATATGTAAAGACCGATTGGCACAGCTATATATGTTTTTTCCGAATTTTGATAATTGGTTGACACATGTTAAGGTGAATGAGTGGTAACATTGTATTGTGAAATATTGTGATGTGTGAATGATTGATATTTTGTTAATAAAATAAGCTTTTTCATAGCTCTGGAATTAAATTTTAACTGCCACACCCTCAACCATTCTTCTAACTTTTGGTGATCCCTTCTCATCGTCTCTACTCCCTCCAGGGTATCCACTCTATTGGCTATCTTTGTGTCATCCGCAAAAAAGCAAACCTTTCCTTCAAACCCTTCAGCAATATCTCTCACAAATGTATTTTAAACGAAATGGGCCCCAGCTCATTATTTTTGCTTGTTCTTCAAAAGCTGAATGGCTTGAACATAAACGTTTTGAGTGAAGGAATTGGCATAATGGAAAATTTTTATTTTTGCCCTCTCTGGGAACTATGGCGAGATAACTTGTGTTATGGACACTTGTATAATGTAGGTAAATGTTCCTTCAAACGGTGGTCATGAAGAGGTACATATCCTTCTTTATCAAAATATCTAAATAACTCATTTTCACAGAGCTGTATTTTATTTTAAAAGAGGTTAGTGTTTCTGATGTTGAGCCAAAGGTGGAACGCTATTAGCCATTCCTCAGAACCTCTCCATAGGAAGAAGATGTCAAAATATATCTTTTGTAGAAAACCACATTTGCTTTAAACAGATAATCTTAAAGGTGCTTTCTCTCAAAACTAGCAACAAATAAAATCACAGTATCAGAGGCCATTGAAGTTCCCATAGCTGTTTAATCTGCTGAAAAAATTTATCCTGAGAGCAAAAGTAGCTTTTTTATAAGTGCAATTGTTGCGAGTGTGATAATCAGATGGGTTGGCATCCTTTGATATGTAGTGTGTCTTCTTAATACTTCATCTATCATCACTAATGCCTCTAGTTAGGAGACATTAGTGTATAATGACTCAATGTCTAAGGTGACCAGAATGATATCCGTCAGATCTTCATCAAAGTCATTCAACATATTGATAAAGTGGATTGAGTCCCTGACATAGGATGCAATGCATGGTACAAATGGACATAGAAAGAAAATCAATGAAGATTGATAAAGGCTCTAGAACTGATACAATCCTTGAGACAAAAGGACATCCTGGTGGCTGATCGAGAGATTTATGTATCTTGGGAAGGACCTATAATGTAGGTAATAATAGGTTTTTTGACTTGAAGGAAATCACTTTCCTTTTGCATAAGATAGCCAGCTGTATTAGCTATCTTAACAACCTCTCCAATCTCTTTCTTCAAGTTCTCTGTATGGTCTGATAAGGGATGGTAGTAAGTTCTATCATTTAGCTGTCGCTCAATCTCCATTACATAATCAGCCCTATTCATTACAACAATCCCCTGGCCTTTGTCTGCAGGTTTTATGACAATGTTAAGATTTGATCTGAGGGAGTCTATGGCTTCTCTCTCCTGTCTATTCAGATTTTAAAAATGTTGTTTCTTCTGCATTTCCAACTTTTTAACATCTCGCAGAACACACTGGTTAAAAGCTTCTATAAGCAGGTCTGGAGGGCCAGGCGGGATCCAACAAGATAGGTTTCTTAATACTGTTGATTAGTCCTGTTTTGGGCCTACATCTGAAAAAAATGCACAATCTGTAGCTTACTTTTAAACTTGAAAAGGTCCACATGTGTTTGAAAGGAATTGTATTGGCATGTAGGTATGAAAGTAAGTTCTTTTTGTAGAACAGTAAGTTATGGTTGTGAAATTTTATCAGACAAATTAAAAATTGGTGTACCCAACTGTCTTGCCGCTGTGTTGATTTGTTCCAGAATGTCCTGCCAATATGTCTCCCCTATCCTTGGGTTGAGAAATTGTCCCTCCAGACCGATCCCCAAAGGTGATCTGTCCAATCTGATTTGTGCAGTGCTCTCTCCCAGATCTGATCTAAAAAAAAGAAGTTGATAGTCTTTGTGTGGATCTTTGGACTACTTGGAAGTGACAGGTCAGCCTCATCTGTGTCCACTCTTATTCTCTTCCTCCCCAGTTTCTCAATCTGTAATTCTTGTGCATTTCTAGATGTAGATTAGTTCTTATGTGTTTTTAGATGCAACTTGTTCTTGTCTAGTATGTAGTGTGGTAGATTTTAACCTCTCTCAGTTGGTTGTACTGTAAATCCTTGCTTTTGCGAAAGAATAAATTGTGCCTTGTTTATAACCCTGTTCATCTCTCCTAAATTTATTATTTTTTAATTCTCTTATTTTCTTCCTAAAAGTGTCTATACATTTATTGACATCATGCCTCACATGATTAAAATTTACATCCTCTTTTCTTTTTTTTTTTAGTTCAATCAGTTTTTTATTCATTTTATAACATATTGTAAATTAAGAAATTTGGTCATCTCTATACAAATCGTCAAAATCATCAGCTCTTACACAATCGTCATTTTATATATTACATAGAGCTATGTGGACACCATATAAACTATCTAAGATATCAAAAGATGCTTCCAATCGTTGCTGGTCCTGCTGCAACAATATAGGAACCTTGGACCATTTACTATATCACTGCCCATTACTGGATGAATATTGGTCTCAAATAGAGAAAACAATTTCTCTTATACTAAATTTAAAGATTTCTTTAACTTACAAAACGATAATAGCAGGAGATTTCGGCATTAACAATACATTATCACCACATATAATTAAACTACTACGTATATTGATCCAAGTGGCTATAAAATTGATATGTCAAAACTGGAAAGATTTTACAAAGTTAACCTACGAAATGTGGTGGAACTCAGTATGTCTAACAGCTAAATACGAAAAAGTAGCAGCAGAGAAATGTGGTTCCTTTATGGCATATAATAAAATTTGGTCTCCGGTGATTAAATATTCATCCAGCTAAGTAATTAATGTACAGGTACTTTACAAACATTGGCATTAATACTATAACATCTGATATGCATGCATACTTCATACGAATATACATATATGTATATATATATATAGTCAGAGTACATTGACCTTTCTGTTAACTGTTATTGTCATTGGTACTAAATTTACATCCTCTTTTCTAAGTATATTCAGTTTTTCTTCACAAGCGATGCAAAATATTTTTTCTTCGATGTCTCTGCTATTAAGATCATAAGATCTAAGGAGCATTTATTAACTTGGTTCACTGTTTAGTGCTCCATTATACTAGTAGTAATTTCATTCATCTTTAGGCTACATATGCATGACATGTTCTTTTACGAGCACTCTAACCATTTCTAATTTCCGTTGTTGCACATGTGTGGTCACACACTTTATGAATATTGTATTTTCACTATACAATTCCTTTGTTTTTGCATGGCATGTATTATTTTATGTGTCCATTCATGGCCATTATGTTACACATGCATTTTTTTCTATTTGTTCTATATGTATATATATTTTTTTACATATGTAGATATGTTGACTCCTGAGGCACGCATACCATCTGTTCAAGTCTGTTATACCTGGTCATTGGAAATAAAGAATTTATCTACTCAGCTTTTGGGGTCCCATCTGGATTGGTTGCCCCACATCCCTTCCCTACTCCTTGGACAGCATCTTCCATTGTAGGGAACACTTCTTGGTGTGTCTGATGTTCTCAATAAATCTACACCAGCATAAACCATGATGAAACGGTGATGAAGTATATACCCATTAGTCTTCAAACCAGGACATAAATACATTTGCTATAGAGGGAGAAAATGATGCCTCCATAGCCACTACTGATTTTTAAAAATAAATTTCTGATAAAAAATAAAACGACTTTTTGTTACAGCAATATAAAAAAATCAACTAGGACCAACCAACACCAAATAAACTACCTCCAAAGCCGCAGACTGAGGCATGTTGGTGTATAAAGAAGCCACTTCTAAAGTGACCAATAAAATACAAAAATTCTGAATTGTTAATGTTGGTAAACCGATGCGTACTATCCTTAATATATAACCACCTGAGGCTGCAAATATTGATCCACATATTTACATAGATGCTCCAACAAAGAATCTTGAGCCAACACAATGGGTCGGCCAGGACGACAATGCAAACTCTTATGAATTTTGGAAAGTATTTCAAAAATGGTATTTTAAACCATCTATAACCCTAGTAGCGCTCTAGAAATGTTAAGTAGTAGTAGTAGTAAATATTGATATTCCACTTTATTTAAGAAGCCCAATTTCTTTCCTACTTCTAGATTTAATGGTGGCAATTTCATCAGAAGGGTCCTCAAAGTTCACTATAAGTTGTTTCATCCACCAATTGACAATACGTTTCTCTCAGTTGTATTCGGTAGCAAAATGCACCCCTCCCCCATCTGCCCTCTGAATCACAAACTGCAGTATTTTCACTCAGTTGTATGAGAAACAGAAATCTTAATGACAGGTTATGTTTAACAAAAGTTTGGAACAGAGAAGGGAAGACGAGGGAGGCCATTGGAAACAAAAAAAAAAATGGGACTCTTGTTCTTTTTGTAATATTATGATAGAATATAACTATTTTGATGTGCACTCTGATCAGCATTTCACCTTGTGGGCTAATACCACCATTTATTTAAAAATGTAATTATTGTAATGTCCATACAAAGTTTATTATGTTGAGCAGACCAGACTTATTGAACATCGGCAATGTATTTGACCTCAAAAACTGACAAGAACCATTGGTTAGCAAATTGCATGAGCTATCTGGAATGAAGCCACAAAGAAAATCTACTGTAGCTGTATTTAACTTTAAAAAGAATGACTATAATAAAATGAGGAAAATGGTTAAAAAGAAGCTAAAAGGATTGGCTGCAAAGGTTAGGACACTAAATCAGGCATGGATGTTGTTCAAAAATACCATCTTGGAAGCACAGACCAGATACATTCCACAAAACCAGTTCCTTCTAGAATGGGATGATAGATGCAGATCAATATTAGACAACATAGCCCCAACTCAAACCAGAACCTCACCTAGAAAGAACTCAATACCATGGTTCAATGAAGAACTGAAAAAACTCAAAACACAAGTTAGAAGATTAGAACGAGCGTGGAATAAAAAGATGACCCCACACTTAACGCCTGGAAACAACTTCATAGTAACATAGTAGATGACGGCAGAAAAAGACCTGCATGGTCCATCCAGTCTGCCCAACAAGATAAACTCATATGTGTATACCTTACCTTGATTTGTACCTGCCTTTTTCAGGGCACAGACCGTACAAGTCTGCCCAGCAGTATTTCCCGGCTCCCAACCACCAGTCCCGCCTCCCATCTCCGGCTCTGGCACAGACCGTATAAGTCTGCCCTCCACTATCCTCGCCTCCCAACTAAGAAAATATAAATATACAATAAGACAAACTAAAAGACTATATTACAAAACTGAAATTGGACCAAACTACAAGGACACACAAACTATTCCAACTCGTGAATAAACTACTAGATATCACACCAGTCGCAACAGACAGCAAAAATACACCAGGAGCAGACAATCTCGCGAGATACTTCAAAGAGAAAATCGTACAATTGCGACTTAAAATACCTGTCAGTACCACCGACTATGCTGAACTCCTTGATTGCCTAGATCCAGACCCTGGAATACACCCAGCAGACAGAACCTGGACCAATTTCGAGACATTAACGGAAGATATCATCTCCCAAACGTTCAAAAGATTTGCCAAATCTCACTGCAAATTAGACATATGTCCAAACAGCCTTATGACATCTGCCCCTCAACAATTTATGATAGACCTAACGAATCACTTGAACTACATGTTACAAAATGGACTCTTCCCGAAGGAGAAAGGAAACATTCTACTTACTCCCATACCCACATTCTATTTACCCCCATACCCACAGATGCAAAGAAAAGTGCTAGTTAACTAACCAACTACAGGCCAGTAGCATCCATTCCCTTAATAACCAAACTAACGGAAGGGATGGTAACCAAACAACTCACACATTACTTAAACAAATTCTCAATACTACATGAATCCCAATCAGGATTTCGAGCTAACCACAGTACCGAAACAGTACTAGTTACTCTCATGACTAAATTCAAACAAATCATTGCAACGGGCAAGAATTTGACATGTCTAGCGCCTTCGACATGGTTGATCACGGAATACTACTACATATCCTTCAGTACTTTGGAATTGGAGGCAACGTTCTCAATTGGTTCAAGAGATTCCTAACCACATGATCATACCAAGTGACATCTAACTTGACCACATCAGCCACATGGATACCTGAATGCGGAGTACCACAAGGATCCCCCCTCTTACCAACTCTATTCAACTTAATGATGATACCCTTGGCCAAACTACTATCAAACCAAAACCTCAACCCATACACATACGCAGATGACGTAACAATCTACATCCCATTTAAACAAGATTTAACGGAAATTTCCAATGACATCAACCAAAGTCTACACATCATGCATACATGGGCAGATGCATTACAGCTGAAACTCAATGCAGAAAAAACCCAATGCCTAATACTCACCTCTCAATATAACACGAACAAATTCACCACCATTAACACACCAAAACTGAATCTCCCAATCTCGGACACCCCTAAAAATTCTTACCATTGATCGACACCTAACACTTGAGAACCATGCGAAAAACACAACCAAGAAGATATGTGGAAATTAAAAAGAGTAAGACCTTTCTTCCCAAGGAACGTCTTCCGTAACCTAGTACAATCAATGGTACTCAGTCATCTAGACTACTGCAACATACTCTACGCCGGTTGCAAAGAGCAAATAATCAAGAAACTTCAGACAGCTCAGAACACTGTAGCTAGACTTATATTCGGTAAAAAAAATATGAAAGTGCTAAACCCTTACGAGAAAAGCTATACTGGCTCCCACTTAAAGAACGCATCACGTTCAAAATATGCTCCCTAGATCACAAAATCATTCACGGAGATGCCCCAGCCTACATGTCAGACCTGATAGACTTACCACCCAGGAATGCTAAAAAATCATCCCACACATTCCTCAATCTAAACTTCCCCAACGGTAAAGGTCTAAAATACAAACTAACGCATGCGTCAACCTTTTCATACCTGAGCACACAATTCTGGAACGCGCTGCCGTGCAACTTAAAAACGATTTATGAACTAACTTCCATAAATTACTGAAGACCCATCTCTTTCAGGTATACCGATATACTCATATCACCCCTCTCCTCGGGTCACTTCACTGGCTTCAATCAGATACCACATACAGTTCAAGCTTCTCCTTCTTACCTACAAATGCACTCAGTCTGCAGCCCCTCATTACCTCTCTACCCTCATTTCCCCTTACGTTCCCGCCCGTAACCTCCGATCACAGGACAAATCCCTCCTCTCAGTACCCTTCTCCACCACCGTCAACTCCAGGCTCCGCTCATTCTGCCTCGCCTCACCCTATGCTTGGAATAAACTTTGAGCCCTTACGCCAAGCCCCCTCCCTACCCATCTTCAAATCTTTGCTCAAAGCCCACCTCTTCAATGTTGCTTTCGACACCTAACCTTTATACCTTTCAGGAAATCTAGACTGCCCCAATTTGAATGACTGTACATTTGTCCTTTAGATTGTAAGTTCCTTGAGCAGGGACTGTCCTTCTATGTTAAATTGTACAGCGCTGCGTAACCCTAGTAGCGCTTTAGAAATGTCAAGTAGTAGTAGTAGTAGTAGAAAAATCAACTAATGTGAACTCCTCCACACACATCCAGAACTGTCTTCAAATATCTGCATGTAACACTACTATCATGCTTTATCATTATAATGTTACCCAAGATCCTTCTGTAACACTAAATGTCTTTTCTTTATATTTCCACTATTCATGATGTATTGTAAGCCACATTGAGCCTGCAAAGAGGTGGGAAAATGTGGGATACAAATGCAATAAATAAATAAATACATTCCACTTATTTACAAAGGTGGAAAGAAGAGAAAACGTCAGCTAGCATGGATAAAAAGGGAAGTGATAGAGGCTATTTCAGCCAAAAGAATGTCTTTCAAAGAATGGAAAAAGGACCCAAATGAAGAAAATAAGAAGCAACATAAGCACTGGCAAGTCAGATGCAAAGCATTAATAAAGAAGGCTAAAAGAGAATATAAAGAGAAACTTGCTGTAGAGGCTAAAACTTACAGTAACAACTTTTTCAGGTACATCAGAAGCAGAAAGCCTGTGAGGGAATCCATGGGACTGTTAGATCATGAAAGAGCAAAAGGGGCACAAAGGAAGGACAAGGCCATAGTGAAGAAACTGAATGAATTCTTTGCTTCTGTCCAGTGGCGTAGCAAGGGGGCTGCCACCTGGGGCGGTTCGCCGTTGCACCCCACCCCCCCGGGTGCAGCACGATGACATCCCCCCCCCCCCTTGGCACATCAACACCCCACCCCGACCCAGTGCCTACCCTCCTCAACTCCGTCCAACCAGCTCCCGCACCTACCTTTAAAGAAATCTCAGAAGCCGTGGTGAGGCAAGGCACAGCGCCTCGCGCCTGCATGTAAAAGAAGTGTGGATCGTCTCATTGGGCCTTCCCGCACTCTGTCTGTCCCGCCCTTGCAGAAATAGGAAGTTGCGTCAGCGGAGGGCGGGACAGACAGAGTGAGGGAAGGCCCGATGAGACGATCTACACTTCTTTTACATGCAGGTGCGAGGCGCTGCATCTCGCCTCGCCATGGCTTCCGAGATTTCTTTAAAGGTAGGGTGCGGGAGCTGGTTGGACGGAGCTGAGGGTAGGCACTGGGTCTGGGGGTGTTGATGCGCCGAGGGGAGGTGTCATCGTACTGCACCCGGGGGTGGGGGGTGGGGAGCTGGCAGGGAGCACCCCCCTTGAGCTGACACCCGGGGCGGACCACTCCCCCTTGCTACGTCACTACTTCTGTCTTTACGGATGATGTGGAGGAATTGAAAGAAACCTCGGTGAACCTGGAAGATGTACTGAACCAGACTGACAAATTAAAGAGTAGTAAATACCTGGACTGGATGGCATACATCCAAGGGCACTGAAAGAACTAAAAAATGAAACTGCTGATCTGCTTACATAGTAGATGACGGCAGAAAAAGACCTGCACGGTCCATCCAGTCTGCCCAACAAGATAACTCATATTTGCTGCTTTTTGTGTATACCCTACTTTGATTTGTACCTGTGCTCTTCAGGGCACAGACCGTGTAAGTCTGCCCAGCACTATCCCCGCCTCCCAACCACCAGCCCCTCCTCCCAACCACTGGCTCTGGCACAGACCGTATAAGTCTGCCCAGCACTATCCTCACCTCCCAACCACCAGCCCTGCCTCCCAACCACCGGCTCTGGCTCTGGCTCTGGCACAGACCGTACAAGTCTGTCCAGCACTATCCCTGCCTCCCAACCACCAGCCCCGCCTCCCGATCTTGACTAAGCTCCTGAGGATCCATTCCTTCGGCACAGGATTCCTTTATGCTTATGCTTATCTGCTGTTCTGTAACCTGCTGTTAAAGTCATCCTTAGTACCTGAAAAACGGAGGGTGGTCAAAGTAACGCTGATTTTTAAAAAGGGTTCCAGGGGTGATCCAGGAAATTACAGACCGGTAAGCCTGATGTCAGTACTGGGTAAAATAGTGGAAACTACTATAAAGAATAAAATTATGGAACACATAAACAAACATGGTTTAATGGGACAGAGTCAGCATTGTTTCAGCCAGGGGAAGTCTTGACTCACCAATTTGCTTCATTTCTTTGAAAGTGTAAATAAACATGTGGGATAAAGGTGAGCTGGTTGATGTAGTGTATCTAGATTTTCAGAAAGCTTTTGACAAAGTTCCTCATAAGAGACTCCTGAGAAAATTAGAGTCATGGGATAGGAGTCAATGTTCTGTTGTGGATTAAGAATTGGTTACTTGATAGAAAACAGAGGGCAGTGTTAAATGGACATTTCTCTCAACTGAGAAGGGTGAACAGTGGAGTGCCACAGGGGTCTGTACTGGGACCGGTGCTATTTAACATATTTATAAATGACTAGTAAATAAGGCCCGTTTCCGACACAAATGAAACGGGCGCTAGCAAGGTTTTCCTCGGAGTGTGTATGTTTGAGAGAGTGTATGTGAGAGTGACTTTGTGAGAGAGACAGATTGAATGTGTGTGGCTGCAAGTGTGTCTGTTAGAGAGTGTGTGGGTGAGATTGACAGTGTGTTTGAGTGGGTATGAGAGCGAGAGTGTATGAGAGTGATAGAGTGTTTGACTGACAGTGTGACACATAGAGAGTGAATGTGATCCAGTGTGAGACATAGCGTGTGTTGTACACAGTGTTAGAGAGTGAGAGAGACAGTGAGTGTGTGTGAGAGAGAGAGAGTGTGTGTGTGAGAGATAGTGTGCGTGACGGAGATACATCCCCCCTCCCTATGTTTGCTCGAAGGACCCCCTCCGTCTGCCACTGTGTTGTCGCAGGACCCCCCATCTCCCTGTCTGGTCAGTCTCCCCCCCTCCTTTCAGGTCTCCCTGCAGCCCTTCTCTCAGGGCTGTGGGTCGCCCCTCCCCCCTTCGCCTGTGCTCTCAGGACCCCCTCCTCCGCCTCCATCTGTGGTCTGTGTACCTGTTCTGGCCCTCATCCTCCCCCTCCTTGTGCCTGAACTGTTGCTTAGCCGGTGGCAACAGTGGAGACAGCTGTGCAGGACCTCCTCTTCCAACCCCCTTGTCATGTTTGTAGAGAAAGAAAAGAGTGAAAAAGAGGAAATGTGGCAAAATGTTTGTAAAAAAGGAAGAGGGGCACCTCAGGCAGCGACCAGCTGTCAGCTGTGCAAGTGTAAACAAAACAAAACGGAGTTTTGTGCTGCCTGTTCAGTCCCAGCTCGTATTCGCTGCTTGAAAGGACACTGTCTTGTTCTCAATCCCAGTAAATCTATAGCCTCATGGATTACAGGGTGACCATTTTGCCTCTCATTCTCCATGTATAAAGTATTCTAAACAATCTTGTCAATACATTTCATTATTTCAGTGTTCACCTTGACTACCAGCTTTCTTTTCAAACATAAGTCTCAACAGTACTACATTCTTGTTTCAACTCCCTGCATTTAATATGATCTGTTTCCAACTATTTCTATGAATCAATCTGTACCACTCTTCTTTATGAACTGGTAACTTCTCATTTAGATTGCTGTAATAACACTGAAGCGGGGATTCATTCTTCCCTTCGCAAGAAATTACAAATTGTACAAAATACATCACTTATACTCTTAGCCCACACATCTTGGTTTGACCATGTAACACCATGCTTTCCAAAATATCACTAGCTTCCAATTCCTTTCAGAATTAAACACAAAATCTTGACCCTTACTCAAAGTCTTACATATAGATTTGCAACCCTACTTATCTTCCATTATTTCCCTTCACAGTTCCTGTAGGACCCTTCGGTTCTGCTATGGAACATTGCCTTTTTGTTCATCCTATTTTTTTGGCACAGTTTGCTTCTACCTTTCAAAGCACTTTTTTCTATATCATCTCTTCCCTCTAGAATGCTTTACTTGCACTTGTACTTGGGGAACTTCCTTATCCCAAATTCAAATCGTCTTTGAAAACACTTTTTCTTTTTTTTTTTTTTAATTTAATCTTTATTAATTTGCAATCATACATTTACATAAAATAAATGTCATGGGAATAGAGAAAAAAAATAACATCTTCTAGTAGATAACAGGAAAAAATAACTTTTAAATTTGTCCACACATAGTATTCAAGATATAAGGAAATAGTTTTAAGGAAATATTGATGATAAAAAAGCTGAGAGGTTAGAACACAAATACCAGCCAGCGGTTTCAGCTAACCGGTGGAGCAATCAAAGACCTCTCAACATTGCCACTTTCCTTAACTGTAATAAATTGTAACAATTTAACCGGGTCAAAGAATACATAGTTAACTGAATTTAAAGAAATTAAACATCTGCAAGAGAATTTCAGGAGAAAGGTTCCTCCCAGTGCTAAAGTCCGTGACCTCAACGCCAGGAATTCCTTTCTCCGTCTTTGTGTAGATCTACTCAAATCCGGGTAAACTTGTATCCTAGCCCCGAAAAATTGTTGGGAGATATTTCTGAAGAATAGCCTCAAAATGTTATTCCTATCTGATTCGAAGGCAAAAGTAACCAGCAAGGTTGTACGTTCAGTTATTACCTCCAGTTAAATTTTGAGTTGAGATTGGGGCAGGAGATGATTGTATTCCTGTAATATAATACGCCTTTACAATAGGAGGAAATAAGTCAGCAGAAATACCTAGGATTTGCAGGAAATATTTTCGCAACATTTCTGTTGCGGGCACCAAGGGAGATTTTGGGAAGTTCAGAAATCTCAGGTTATTCCGCCGCAATTGGTTCTCTAAAAATTCAGTTTTCTTCTGCCACTTATCACTATCATTCACTAGTGTTTCAAAACAAGTTTGAAGTTTTTTAATCTCATATTCATTTACCTCGCGTTTTTCCTCCTGTACTCTCACCCTCTCGCATAACGATTGATATTGTTGTTTAATCTCGGCTGCTTCAGCTTTAAGAGAATTCGAGGATTGCTGCATTGTCGAGCTTAGGGCTTGTATTGCATCCCACAGGGTTTCAAGTGTAACAACGGCTGGTCTCACACTTCCGCCAGGAATCACCATAGGAGTACCCAGAATAGGAGAAACCGAGGAAACATCCTCACTCGGGCTCCATTGAGATGGTAAGTTTTCCGGTGTAGAAAATCCCTCTGGGCCTCCTGTAGCCTCTGCTAACAAAGACAGAGTTTCTCCAGCCGGGGTTATTCCTCCAACGGGCCTCGGCGGTACCGTTTGCTGGGGCGGGCTCAGGGACGCCATCTCCAAGCTAAAGTCTCCGCGAAAACCCGGAGACCTAACCAGGGCTGGAAGTTGTGTGCCATGCGCTTGAGCGCAAAACGCCTCCATCGTAGTCTGTCGCATAGCTCGGATATTGCCAGGGCTAGAGGAGGCTTTAGCCCCAGTCTTCCCCTTTCTTTTTCCCATAAGTCGAGAGATAAGAAAGAAAGCTTGGCGAGGCACGGTGGAGGGGCAAAAGCGTTCAAAGCACATTTATTTATTGCATTTGAATCCCACATTTTCCCACCTCTTTGCGGGCTCAGTGTGGCTTACAATAAGATATGAATAATGGAAGTACATTTGTTACAACTTGGTTATGGGTTACATTGTACAGGTTATGCGAGACCATCGAAGTATCGTTAGGAGTATAACATCTCCTCTCACGAACGCCATCTTGAATCTAGCTGAAAACACTTTTTCATTGGCATTTCCCAGAGAGACACAATGACAGCCTGAGGCTCTGGCAAAAAAAAAACAGCCCAAATTCTTTTCTCCTTCTCAACCCTCTCTCTATCCCATCTTTTTCTCTGTTGATTCTTTTGCTATCGCTTTACTTTAAGATAATTATTTTCCTACTTTGTTTTTAGTTTGTAAACTGTCCCAATTGGAACATGGAAGAGTGGTACAGAAAAAACTGATTAAACAACAAACAATTGCTTAAGTAATGGAATCCTTTGCTTTCTGTAGGTAGGACAGACAATTGCCGGTCTCATCAGTCTCTACTGATTTACAATGCCGAGGGGGATCAATACCTCCTTGATGTTGATGCATCACCATCATCTAGGCGCAGCTCCTGGGTCCCTTGAGGTTGAAATCTCTTCTTAAATGAACAAGAATACTGGTCTTGACAGCCATGAAGACATCCAGCTGTCACTTGACACAACTGGAAATCTTGTGCTTGTGTCTGAGATACTGCAGGTATCCACTGTGTCTATCAATGACCAATATGGTCCTTGCATATTGTCCATAGTTCTTGAAGCCACTGATGTTGTTCAGTTTCGGGGGTATTGGGGGAGAAAAATAGCTGAGGTGGAACCAACTCAATAAGAACTCTACATATCAGTGCAGGTTGTATCTGCGCAAAAAATAAGGACACAAATAATCCAGAAAGAAAAATCATGAAAGGCCCCAAAAGAGAAGAAAAAACTTTCTTGCAATGCATCAAGAGGTTGTCTCTCTAGGAGCAGTTTTTTTTTTCTTAGGTTTTCCATGTAAATGCATGATAATGTTCTGCGACGCGTCTTTTTATTTATTTATTTAATCAGCTCAATTGTTCACTTTTTGGACAGCTAGAGCAAATGCTAGTCTAGCCAATGTGATCTAATATTCTTATGTGGGTAATTATAGGGTCAAGGAATTAATCTGGGATAGTCTGTTGGACATTGTTATATGATCTGTGGTATTTCTATTTTGGGTCCCTCCTTATTGAGGCCTGGAATTTCCCTTCACTAAAATTTATTTCTTTTTTATTTTTCTCACTAAAAGAGAACATTTCTGTTCAAGAATGTTTGTGTTTGAATTTATTGTAAATTTAAATAAATATAAAAAATTTTAAAAATCTTGAAAGGCTCTGGAGAAAAGAAAAAACTAAGGTGGCCCAGTGAATTTCATCAGTACAGGAAATCCTGCATATAATTGCATCTTCCTACTAGATAGCTCTACAAACAGAGAGTCAGACATCATTACCAATCGGTGAGGACTTATTCTTCTGCTTGATCTTGGAGAATAGGGGGTTACTTACAATCACAAATCCTGAGATGACTTCACCTAAGCAACAAGTTTCCAGTTCCTCAATCTTACAATACTGAAGAGACAAATTCTGTTCAACTTCATATAATTTTGAGGCAGGTTGAAGAGAAGAATTGAGAAAGCCTGGACTAACCTTGTATAGAATCCGCATTGCAGACCAGATTGATTCAGAATGACCTCAATAGGTTTCATTAAGGGCTGCAGGATGGTTAATCCTATGAGAGCCTTTTCATCTTCTCCAGCACCCATAACAGGGCAAGCTCAACTTGCCAGAAGATCCAGCTTCTGGGTGCAGCATAGATGTTAGCAGAGAGGCAGATAGCATCTTTGTAATGTTAGTTGACTGGTGCCCCTCTCTATCGCCATAATCTTCTGAACACTCCAACACTCATTGTGGCATTCGTGGTATAGCAACTCAAATCTCCGTGGCCCCATAAGCAATACTGGGCTAAGGCGACAGACCAAACTTCGCTGTTTGACATGGGAGACCTTCCCGATGCTATGGAAGCACCCCGTGGGGAGGGTAGGGAGAAATTGATGATTGTAGTCAGCTGTGACCATGGGTAACCTACTGTGAGGAGCAGGTCCCTAAAGCTTCCCCTTTCATTTAGGCATGAGAAATTGCAGTACAGAAGGTCCCAAGAACTCTGCCCTAAGCTTCCATTTCCAACACCATCTTGGTTTCATTTTTAAAGAATGTGAATGAAAGAACTGGCAGAATTATGTGACCATGCAAGTACGTCACACAATTATATCAAATGATCTGGAAAAAAAGATGGCACAGCTGTAAAGCTAGGTCAGGTAAATGCAGTTGTTTGAATTGTTAATTTCTCTGCAAAAAGTCAACAATTTCTATTTTCAGAAGTCAAACCCATTTGGGCAAATGGCTTTTTTCTTACTTGGAGCTCATAAGCAAATGCTCTATTACTTACCATTGGTAGCCTGGACTGAAGCATCTGGAGATCATCATAGCCATATATCTGCTTGAAGACAGAGACAAAAGCAAGAGTGCCATTATAAACTATTTCAGACACACCTATTATGACACAAAAATTAGAAATCAAACTTCAGGATGCACCAAATTTAAAACAAAACTGATTAAACACATGGAGATACATATGCTAAAAGAACAGATTCTGAAGCAACACTAAAAGAAATATTGATTGTTAAATAATAAAAATAAAGCTAAATAGTATCTATTTTAAAGAAAAAGATGTTTTATGTTCACTGCCTATCTCAGCTGTGTGTCCAGAGCCCCAGTTTATAGTGGATACTACTGCAAGTGTGAGAGACAGGTTCTAGAGGCTATATTTAGGCTTGTAGGAAAAAGCTGAAATAGACCCTCCAGGGTAGTATTCTCAGAAATGCTACCCATTCTCCATCCCATTAAGCCAAGAGGTAGGAAGAGTTCCAGTCTCAATGTGCGAAATGAGATAATGGTGTAGAGAGCAGAGATTTAGATATGTTAGAAATGGGGTATCATTCTGGGGAAGTGGTAGCCTATTCTGAAAGGCAGGCTCCACCTTAACCAAGGTGGAACCAAACTGTGGCACTCACCCTTAGAAAGGAGAGGGAGAAGTTTTTAATTGTTGAGGGCTCCATGGTTCAGAATAAGGTATCTTCAAGAGATACTGACAATGTGCGGAAATTAGAATAGTCCAATAGAAAGGTTATGATAAAAGCTAAAGTAGCCAGTAGATATTATTTTCAAACAAATTAATTGAAAACAGCTATATTCAAAGTGGAATTATTAGATCTAAAACACTTCACATAATGGTCCACATGACATGTTTTGGCACCTAGTGCCTGCTTCAGGGGCAAATTTGAAGGTGTAACTGACAAACAATCCACTTAAAAATCAGAGGATAAAAATAGGGATATGAGAGTCTTTTTAAGTTTATATGGTGGTGTAAGAATGAATATGATAAACAAAACACACACACACAGAGGTGATCCAGTCGATACTGTGTATCTGGATTTTCAAAAAGCATTTGATAAAGTACCTTGTGAAAGACTCCAGAGGAAATTGGAGAGTCATGGGATAGGATGTAGTATCCTATTGTGGATTAAAAACTGGTTAAAAGAGAGAAAACAGAGAGTAGGGTTAAATGGTCAGTAATCTCAACGGAGAAGGGTAGATAGTGGAGTTCCCCAGGGGTCTATGCTGGGACCGCTGCTTTTTAACATTTTTATAAATGATCTAGAGATGAGAGTAATTAAATTTGCTAATGACACAAAGTTATTCAAAGTTGTTAAATCACAAGAGGATTGTGAAAAATTGCAAAGAGGACCTTATGAGACTGGGCATCTAAATGGCAGATGACGTTTAACGTGAGCAAGTGCAAAGTGATGCACCTGGGAAAAAGGAACTCGAAATATAGCTATGTAATGCAAAGTTCCATGTTAGGAGTCACCGACCAAGAAAGGGATCTAGGTGTCGTCGTTGATGATACGTTGAAATCAGTGGTGTGCTGGTAAATTTTTAACAACAGGCTCTCTCCCTGGTCCACTCTGCGCCCCCCCCCCCCCCTCCACATTGCAGAGCTGGCTATACCCGGTGAGAGCGGGGGGGGGGGGGGGGCAATACATTACTCTCTCCAAGAAAAAAAAATTAAATGCTCCCAGGTTCCAATCTAATTCATGTTTAATGTAGGATAAAATGTCATAAATAAGTAAATAGATAGAAACTCTGAACGTTGAGAGCACCTGATTCTCATAACATGATGTCTGTTTTAGAAGCCCTTTACCAGTAGAAAACCCCCCATCTCTGGACTAATATAACAGGGTTAGGGTGTCCCTATAACCAGCCCCTCCAAATGACACACCGAATATAATATAACAAATTACTACTCTACCTATGAAAAGTTATTCCCTTATTATATTTCCTCTGTGTGTGTATGCACAAGTTGGCATGTTTGAAAATTTACCTTTTTTTTTTTTTTTTTACACTATCCGGTCCATGGTTCTCACCCTGCCTCACCTAGGCTATTCAAGACTTCCTCCCCGCTCCCCTGGTGAAAAGTTATTCCGTTATTATACTTCCACTGTACACATCGATATGCACAAGCCGGCATGTTTGAAAATACTTTTTTGAGTATCCTCCCTACGGTCCCCACCCCACCTACTCCAGGCCTCCTCCCAGATTCCTCAGTCCCCCGAGCTACAGGGTCCCAGCACGTACCTAACGGCAGTCACCCTGCTGGAGGGTCAGCGCTAGCAGCGGGCAGGAAAGACTGGGGATCTTTCCTGCCCCAAAGGCTTCAGGTATGTGCTGGGACCCACGGCTCGGGGGGAGGAGAAGCGCCGCAAACCGGCTCACAAGATGTCAGAAAAATTAAGAACCAGCTCTTGCGAGCGGATTCCAACACACCACTGGTTGAAACCCTCTGCTCAGTGTGCTGTGGTGGCTAAGAAAGCAAATAGAATGTTAGGAATTATCAGGAGAGGAATGGAAAACAAAAATGAGGACATTATAATGCCCTTTTATCGCTCCATGATGCGATAGCACCTCGAATATTGTGTTCAATTCTGGCCGCCGCATCTCAAAAAAGATATAGTGGAATTAGAAAAAGTATAGAGAAGGGCGACGAAAATGATAAAGGGGATGGGATGACTTCCCTATGAGGAAAAGCTGAAGCAGCTAGGGCTCTTCAGCTTGCAGAAAAGACAGCTGAGGGAAAATATGATAGAGGCCTATAAAATAATGAGTGGAGTGGAATGGATAGAAGTGAATCGTTTGTTTACTCTTTCCAAAAATACTAGGACTAGGGGGCATACGATGAAGCTACAAAATAGTAAATTTAAAACAAATCGGAGAAAATCTTTCTTCACTCAACATGTAATTAAACTCGAATTTGTTGCCAGAGAATGTGTTAAAAGCAGTTACTTTAGCGGGGTTTAAAAAGGGTTTGGACAGCTTCCTAAAGGAAAAGTCCACAGACCATTATTAAAACGGACTTGGAGAAAATCCACTGCTTATTTCTGGGATAAACAGTATAAAATGTATTGTACTTTTTTTGGGATCTTGCCAGGTATTTGAGACCTGGATTGGTCACTGTTGGAAACAGGATGCTGGGCTTGATGGACCTTTGGTCTGTCCCAGTATGGCAATACTTATGTAGCTTGGAATTCAAATTCAGCTGGGGAGGAACATAATTTTTTTTCAACTTGAAGAATTGGCTAATTGACAGATTTCTCACATGGAAAATTTTATGATAAAACAACTTGTTTCTATTAGTGGGTTTCCTAAAAATGGCAGTTTGAAAGTAATCATTACATTTCTTAATTGTGAGCAGTGGAGTTCCTCAGGGGTCG
Organism: Microcaecilia unicolor; assembly: GCF_901765095.1. Lineage (NCBI taxonomy): Eukaryota > Metazoa > Chordata > Amphibia > Gymnophiona > Siphonopidae > Microcaecilia > Microcaecilia unicolor. The sequence goes on along the minus strand of NC_044032.1, from coordinate 29,162,919 downwards.
GTGCTGAGGCCTATTCTTTTAATATATTTGTGGGTGATATATTTGTGAATGCTGACAAAACACACTGCCTCCTATTATCGTCTCAGCACAACAAGTACAGACCTTCAACATTAATCACCCCACCCTGAACCTTCCCATACTAGAAAGCCTCAAAATTTTAGGAGTCACCCTTGACCGCTCACTTACACTCGAAAAGCACGTTAACTCCACCACAAAGAAGATGTTCTTCTCGCTGTGGAAACTAAAAAAAATTAAACCATATTTCCCACAAGAGGTCTTTTGCAACCTCATACAGTCCATCGTTCTCTGCCATCTGGATTACTGTAATGGAGTCTATGCTGGATGTAAGCAGCAACTACTTAAGAAACTGCAGATGGCCCAAAATACAGCGGCCAGATTGGTTTGTGGAAAGTCAAGGTTTGAAAGTGCCATGCCCCTCCAAGAGAAACTACATTGGCTACCTGTCAAAGATCGAATCACCTTTAAACTCTGCTCTCTAGTTCACAAAATCCTATATGGTGAGGTACCTGGCTACATGATTGATCTCATCATCCTACCTCTCCGGAATATATTTAGACTCTCCCGTTCATATCTTACCCTTCATTATCCAGAATGCAACGGCATCAAGTACAAATCTACGTATGCTACCTCCTTCTCTTTCATCAGCACTCAGCTTTGGAACTCTTTGCCAAAGACCATTAAAAACCATCACCAACCATCTAACTTTCAGGAAACTCTAAAGACCATGTTATTTGGAAGTGCTTATCCCACTGCCTCTGCATGTGTCACCACTGTTGGAAGTGCATCGATCTAGAAACATGTTGGACACATTCCCCTTCCCTCTAGGTTTCCCTAATCCTTCCATCTATTCCTACTCTTCCCCAATATCTCTTGTAGGTTTTTCTGCTGTATTAGCTTCATTTTACTGCATTGGCATATGCCTCTGTGGTCCGTTGTAAGCCACATTGAGCCTGACACTGTTGGGAAACTGTGGGGTACAAATGAGATAAATAAATAAATATTGCTGAAGGGTTGGAAGGAACAGTTTGTCTTTTTGCGGATGACACGAAAATAGCCAATACAGTGGATACCTGGAGGGAATAGAAACAATGAGATCTCCGAACATTAGAAGAATGGTCGAGGGTCTGGAAGTTAAAATTTAATGTCAAGAAGTCTAGGGTGATGCACTTGGGTGCAGAAACCTGAAAGAGTGATACTGGATAGGAGGGGAGAGATTAGTAAGCTTGACTCAGGACAGAGACCTTGGGGTGTTAATGTCCGAGGATCTGAAGGTGTTTTTATAAAGCAATTCAATGTCCAAAGTCATAAAAAGGAATCCAGTAAGGTCACGTGAAATATCATTCAAATGTTGATTATATGAGCAGAATCTCTTGAAATATGATTTCATTTCTGGAATAAAAGGTCTTTAAAAAATCTACGAATTGGGAGAACTATAACAAAACAGAGCCTATTTTAAATTCAGACCAGACCTCCTCTTACTCTCTTACCTATCTATATGTAAACCATCTCTCTGTCCTCGTGCAACTTTCTTTAAATTAGTCACCTTACTTTCATTGGGTGGCACTGCAGTCCACCCTGTGAATCGGCAGTCTTACTTGTTGACAATGTAGGATTAAGTGTTTAAGTAATCAACTGCTTTTTAAAGTTGTAAATTCAGACCAGGCCTCCTTTTACTCTCTTACCTATCAATATGTTAACCATCTCTTTGACCTCATGTGCAACTTTCTTTAAATTAGTCACCTTACTTTCTAACTCATCTTACTCTCTTACTTTGAATATACTCTACACTGTCAATTAAAATGTTCTATTATGTATTGTATTGACATTGTAAGTACTATACTATGCCATACTTTGTATTATTTGAATATTTTTACTGCTGTAATTGTTGATTGCTCATGTTCGATGTATTCTTATTGTACACCACCTTGAGTGAATTCCTTCAAAAAGGCGGTAAACAAATCCTAATAAATAAATAAAATAAATAAATGGCTGTACTTAGCACTAATATGTGAATTTCTTTGGAGACTTAATACAGAGGAGGTTGATGGTGGACTTTAGTTTTAATGGAATGTAACAGATTCAGAACCTTAGAAATACTTATGTAGTTAAAATAAAACTTCATCTCACAGATTGTAGGTATTGTGAGCTGGTCACCCTTCCAGGACCTGGCCAGGGCTGACCCTGCTTAGCTTCCTTCACACACACAGTCACGGTTGGGCTCCACACTTCTAGGTAATTCCTCAGGACTCTGTCTCAAACACAGGGGAGTTCCCTGCCTCCTCTTCATCTTCCACAAAGGTTCACCAACACCAGGCTTCTTATAACTAAAGGTTTTATTAGTTGCCATTTAACATAATCTTCATGGCCTATCCCTTCTTTAACTTAAACATTTCTTCTTCAATTCAAACATTTAAAGCAGTTCCTCAAACGTTTACAGTTCAAACAGCCAAACAAAAGCATTTACTTTTCTTTCTCAGAAAGTAGTGCAGCTGTCCCCTTTTCAGCAGAGAGCTTCAAAAGTCCACAGAGTTCAGCCAGTACCTTCAAAGGGGATCTTCTTCCTCCAGCTGCCAGGTCTCCAGCTCCTCTCTTCTCTTTCACCACACAGGCAGGTATAGGGTGGTTAATTAGCTTCTCCACCCCTTTAGGCTTTTCCCCCTAATTCCAGGCAGGACCCAGCCCATAACAACAGACACCTATTTCCAAGCCCAGGACTCTCCTTGGTCCTTGCAACCTCCACCTGGACATTCCCCTACTGGCTTCCTCTAGTGACTCATCCTGGACATTTCACCCCATTTCTATGGGAACAGCGCCACGTAGTGGCCTACCTAGGACAGGACAGCCCCTTACTCTTCACAGTATGCAATTTGTAGTTTCTGGTTCTGATATCCTTGGATGATCCAACTGTAGTCAAATAACTACAGATCACTAAATACAAAATTCATGCTAAAAGGATACCTGGTCTTGGTCATAGATATGGAACACATATATCAAATACAAAATAACTGACCACAAACTAGAAATACAGTAGAACTATGAAGACAAAAATTAAACAAACTCCAAGAATGGACCGTACAGTTGGGCAGACTGGATGGACTGTACAGATCTTTATCTGTCGTCATTTACTATGTGTAGAAGCTAGTAGCACTACAGAAATGATTAATAGTAGTAGTAGTAAGAAGCTAGACCTTGCGTGTAGCACATCAGAGAAATAAGAAAAGATGCATTTCCCCCGTGCTGTGCAAACTTTTTTTAAAGATGAAACCCTACTGTACTCTACTGAGAGCTACAGTGATAAACTGGACTTGTGAGCTCTGAGAAGAATGAAGTTTTCTGTGATAAGTGTTTGAACTGAACATTTTAGTGTGGTTGGTCTCCCTGAAGATGTTTTTTGAAATATGGTCCATGTTGGGGTCCTGACACTTCATGTTTTGAATATTTAACATTTTGTGTTCAGACTATCAGTCCAGATAAGTGATGCTCTGTTAAAGATCTTCTCTATTTGAAAACGTTTTATTGAACACATGGAGGGGCATTTTAGACAGGACATCACAAATGGATGTCCATAGAACATCCTGTTCTAAAATACAAGTGAGATGGATGTCCATGTGCTGGAGACGTCCAACATGAACATCCATTTTACAAAATGAAACGTCCAAGTCATGAATGGGGAAAGCAAGGAACATCCATTATAAAACGGCTACACAGACTTTTGGTGGAGGAATAGCCTAATGGTTAAAGCAGCCAGATGAGCCAGAGCAGAGATGCAGAGATTATTGGTTCAAGTCCCACTGCAGATTTTTCTTTGTATTTTTGTTTTAATTATGAGCACTCCAGGGGCAAAAAATACCTACTGTGATTTACTCCATTCAGTGGAGAACTGCTTAGAGCATCTTTCTGTAACATGGATGAGACAAGTACCAGGATTTAAATATGGATGTTCATCTTTTTAGATAGGATGTTCCTTTCTGTTCTGTGATTGGAGTTGGACGTCCATATTTTGGGCCCTCCCTAGTCCCCCCCCCAAATGTGCCCAGACCACACCCTCTTGCAGGGTTGGACATTCATATCCTGCCTTTGTAAAACTGGGATTTTGACATCCATGCATTATGGACATCTAAATGCCAGTTTTCAGACATCCAAAACAAAATAAAACTTCTAAAATAATCACTATAGTGTACTTTGGATGCCTTTACTATAAAGCGAAGATACTTACCTGTAGCAGGTATTCTCCAAGGACAGCAGGCTTTATATTCTCACAAGTGGGTGATGCCAACCCGCGTCGCCCAGTCCTGAATTTACCAAAGCTAAATGAGAGCTTTGTGGAGCACAAGATGCGCTCCACCGCACGTGCATGAGTGCCTTCCCGCCCGCTGTGAGAATACATTCTCCTCAGTTTAATACTATAGAAAAAAATAAAGTAAAAATAACAAAGGAGACAACTCCAAGGGGAGGTGGGAGGGATTGTAAGAATACGAAGCCTGCTGTTCTCTGAGAATGCCTGCTATAGGTATGTATCTTCACTTTCTTTGAGGACAAGCAGGCTTACAATTCTCACAAGTGGGGAATCCCTAGCATCCAGACTCACCAAAAACAACAAACACTGGTCAACTGAGCCTCACAACGGCGAGGACATAACACAGATCAACCTGAAACTATATACAATCTGAATGAGAGTGCAGCCTGGAACAGAATAAATCGGGCCTAGAAGGGTGGAATTGGATTCAATACTCCAGATTTTGGCTAGAAGAAGAACAATTAGATCTCCTGTTGATTACTGAAATCTGGCTAAATGCGCAAGATGATCCAATATTAAATAACCTATGTCCCCCAAGTTACAAAATTCTTTACCAAGCTAGAAAAGGGAAAAAAGGAGGAAGCATTGCCATAATATATAAATCCTTTTTCAAAGTACAACTGATATCTCATATTAACTCCCGTACTCTCGAAACAATTGCTTGCAAAATCAACAATGACACGCTAACTGGTTCTATCTGCCATCATCCATTATGAGTAAGCCAATGAACAGAAAACAAAGTGACAAGCCTAGATCAAATAAAAGAAAAAGGGCTCTAAGAGCAACCCCCCTTCCCCTATCTAACCCCAAACAGAACCTCCCCTCCCCACTTCCCATCTTCCACCCACCAACCAAATACCCACCAGACAGTCCCAAACCTCTGTCTGGGAAAATAGGAGAAAAGCCCACCAAAAACACAGCACCGCCCGAACCACCTCCCAGCTACCCCCACACATACACAAACCTCTCCCCGTTGCCTAAAACTCCACTCAATCCCATGCATACTGCCCTACTAGCACACACCCACATTCACATCTTCCTCACCCCCTTTTCATACCCCTACTACCTTCCCGGGTAGTAAATAATCATTTGCCCTTTAACGATATAGCACAATTAACCTCTGTACAGAAACAAGCTGCTCTGCTAAACATAGTGAGCTAGGAACTACTCAATTGTTCTTGGACTTGTTAACAACTCTCTTCTATTTTTGGAGTTTTGCTCTTGCCGTTGAACTCACATCGAACAGAGGCACTTCAACAACTGTCAAACCTGTCTCCTTTAAAACCTTCCAAACCTCTGGTAGATGGCGAACAGGGCCGGTCTTAGCAAGTGCGGGGCCCTATGCAGACCAATTTGATGGGACCCCACCCTAGCCCTGCCCCCACCCTAACTCCGCCCCCACCCTAGCTCCAGGGCCCGCCACCCCTCCCTCCGAGCTCCAAGGCCCCCAGCTCCAGGGCTTGTCGATCCTGCAGTCAGTGCCAACTGAAAGCCATGTCTTTTTCACAAACACAGATACACCCCTAATCCACTATAGAATAAGTAATCATAAACTTTCTATTTAGACAAAAAATAAAATGAAACCCCAAGATGCCAGACTCTGCATACAATGCAACACCACAGAAACAGAAAATGTCCCCTAGTACTGTGCAAAATATAAAGACAGCAGATGTAAATTTGAAAAAAAAAACTAACAAATACCAATCACCACTTTACAAATTAACAAATAGAAATAAAACAAATATAGAAAATAAATACCGTTTTATTGAACTAATATATTTAACTTTCAGAGGCCAAAACATCCTTCCTCAGGTCAATACAGTATAGTACTGTTACAGTATCCTATCCTGACCTGAGGAAGGGGGTTTTGTTCTCCGAAAGTTAGCCAAAATGTATTAAAATTAGTCCAATAAAAAGATTACCTTGTTTGCATGTTCTATTATAAACATTTATTAACATATCTACAATACTACTTTATCCTAAAGCAAAAAAATTTAAATATATATTTTATTTACAGTTTGTTGCCTCTGGTTTCTGCTTTCCTCATCTTCTTTTCACTGTCTTCCTTCCATCCAGCATCTGTCTTCGGTCTCTCTCTGCCATCCAGTGTCTGCCCTCTCTGCTGTCCCCTCCATCCAATGTCTGCCCTCTCTTCCTGCTCCTTTCATCCACATCTGCCCTCTATCTCTGCCCCTTCCATCCACCATGTGCCCCTGTCTGCCCTCTCTCTCTCTCCCCCATCCATTCACTGTCTGCCCTTTCTATCCCTTCCATCCACTGTCTGCCCTTTCTCTCTGCTCCTTCAATCCACCATTTGCCCTCCCTCCCCATCCATCCAGGGTTTGCCCTCCCTCTTGCTCCCCCATCCAGGATCTGCCCCTCTCTCCGCCCCTTTTTTTCAGCCCCCAGTTCCAGCCCCACTATCCCACCAGTCCCCCATTTCAGCCCCAGCCCTTTTCTCCCACCAGTCCCGAGCTTCAGCCCCCCAGCCACTTCTCCCCTGTCCCCTTTTCAGCCCCCAGTCCCCAGTTTCAGCCCCTGCCCCTTTTCAGTCTCCAGCCTCTTATCCCACCTAACCTCCTTTTCAGCCCCCAGTTCCAGCCCCCTTCATCCACATGCCTTGTATTAGGGCCCCCCTTTTCAGAACCATTCTCCCACCTGACCCACGCATACCCCATTTTCCCACCACCCCAGGCATGGCCCCCATTTTTCCATATTGCCCCTTCTCAGACCCAGTCCCCTTCTCCCATCCAAGAACCCCAGTCTCCTCCCCACCGTCCCCTTCAACCATCCAAGAACCCCCTCTCCACCTCAGTCCCCTTCTCCCATCCAAGAACCCCAGTCTCCTCCCCACCTGTCCCCTTCTCCCATCTGAGAACCCCCTCCCCTGTCTCTCCCATCCAAAAACCCCAGTCCCCTCCCCACCCGTCCCCTTCAAGCATCCAAGAACCCCCTCCCCTTCTCCCATCCTCGAACCCCAGTCCGCTCCCCACCCGTCCCCTTCTCCCATTCGAGAACCCCCTCCCCAGTCTCTCCCATCCAAGAACCCCAGTCCCCTCCCCACCCGTCCCCTTCAAGCATCCAAGAACCCCCTCTCCACCTCAGTCCCCTTCTCCCATCCAAGAACCCCAGTCTCCTCCCCACCCGTCCCCTTCTCCCATCTGAGAACCCCCTCCCCTGTCTCTCCCATCCAAAAACCCCAGTCCCCTCCCCACCCGTCCCCTTCAAGCATCCAAGAACCCCTCCCCACCCCCTTCTGCTTCTCCCATCCATGAACCCCCTCCCCACCTCAGTCTCCTTCCCATTTGAGAACCCCCTCCCCCCCACCTGAGAGCCCCACACCCTTCTCCCATCTGAGTCCCTCCCCACCTACCAGCTCCATTCTCCTGCCGCCCAGGCCCACCACCCTCACTGCCTTAAAAAAAAACCCAATTTGAAGCGCTGGAGTAACAGGCTGCAGCGCCTCGCGTCTGCCCTGCTACTAAAAATCTCTTCGACGATGTCATTGGGCCTTCCCACATTGAGTCCCGCCCGCCCTCGCGGTAATTGGAAGTTACCTCAGAGGAGGGCGGGACTCAATGTGGGAAGGCCCAATGACGTCGTCGAAGAGATTTTTAGTAGAAGGGCAGACGCCAGGCGCTGCTGCCTGTTACTCCAGCGCTTCAAATTGGGTTTTTAAAGACAGGACGAGCAGCGCCAGGAGCGGACTCGGAGCACCCCCCTCCCCGCTGACATCTGGGGCGGACCGCCCCCACCACGTCGCCGTCGCGCGTTGTTCAACTTCAAAGTTCGGAGGGAGGGAGAGCGGTGGTCGGGGCGGGGCGACCTGAGGCGCGCTGCGCGGGGCCCCCCTGAGCGCGAGGCCCTATGTGGCCGCCTCGGTCGCCTCGCCTTAAGACCGGCCCTGATGGCGAAGCCTGTGCAACTTCCCTCCTGCTGTAAAACAAAGGGCAAATGGGGAAACCCACCGATAAGGGATCTTATTCTCGAGCAAAACATCTAGTGCAGGTTTCATGGCTCACAGTTGAATCAAAGTAAATTGGGATAAGTCTTGGAACACAGAAATTTTTGCCTCATTGTACTCCACACTGTTCTGCTGGCGAGCTCGCTGTAGCACTTGATCCTTTACAGCATACGAACCAAAGCAGATGATAATATCTTGGGTCAATTATTAACCGGTTTACCAAGAGATCTATGGGCTCTCTCCATTACAAAATCCTCTGTGCCCAACAGTTTCCCGCAAATCAATCGGGCGATTACAGGTACATCTTCTTTGTCACCTGATTTCAGGACCCCCCCCCCCCCCCCCCCCCCGCAGACGAAGGTTGTTAAGTCGCCCTCGATTCTCCAGGTTGTCTAGTTTATATTGTAGTTCATCGTATGAAGCTGTTAATGTACTAAGACGGGCATCCGACTCGTTTAAATGGTCATCCTGGGCCTTGACAAGTGCCTCAAGCTCCTCCACGCAGCCCTCGAGTTCCCGCATATTGGCACAAAGGACATCCATGCGCGCCAATATTTCTTCTTTAGACGCCTTAATCTCCTCTCTAATCCCAGCAAGGCACTCAGTCAAATCTTTTGTCAGCCCTTGGGACGTCTTTCCGGGCATGCCTCGGTTGTAGAAAGTGCTGGGTCAGAGTCGGAACGTGAAAGGCACTCAGATGCAACATGGCGCCTAGTTGCTTTCCCAGCCGACTTGCCCGACAGGCGCGAGCTCTCTTTACGGAGCACTGACAGTGGCGGATCAGACACCCGATTCCACAAAGGCAGTTCTGCGGAGAGCTCAGGTATAGTTATAGTCAATATTCGGGGCGGATAACAGCTGATTTCGCTAATTAAAAGCGGGGTTGCCACGGAGCTGTGAATTCAAGCAGCCATCTGTGCTCGTGACATCACTTTCCTCCAAAAACTGACATATTCTAATCAATAAATAGAAAATAAAATTATGTTTCCACCTTCATTGGTCATTTTTTAAAAATTGTATTGTCCCGGTCTCTGCTTTCCTCTATCTCCTTGTAACTTTCTTGCCGGTACTGTCCATTTGACATTTCTTCTTTCTCCACGTCCATCATCCATTTTTCACCACTATGTTTCTATCCTTCCCCCAAGTTTTGGTACCTCTCTTCTCTGGGTCCATATCCCTCCCCCTATATTCATCATCGCCTCTCTGTGTCCCTGTCTCTCCACCTCGATGAGGATTGTCCCTATTTCCCCTATCCTCCCATATCCAGCATCACTCTTTCATGTCCTTATATCCACCTCTGTGTCCAGTATCTCTGCTGTGTCCCTATCCTCATCACATCCAGCATCTTCTCTGTCCATAACCAAAGAGGGAGGGGGGGGGGGTGATACTCGATATATGGAGATAGGGGAAAATAGACTATAGGGGGAGAAAGTAAGAGAGAAATTCTGGACAGCAGGAGATGAAGGGTTGAGAGAGGGAAGAACAGAGATGCAGCCTGTAGGAAATAGATGGAAGGGAAGGGGAGATATCCTAGAGAGGAGATATCTTCCAGTGGAGAATCTGGACCTTCCAGTGTCCAGCTTCTCCCCTTTTTTGACCCCCTCCTCCAACCTAGTTTTCTCTGCCCTATGATTCTTCCGTCCCCATGTGGTACAGCATTTCTCTCTCCCTCTTCTCCCCTCTCCAGGATAGCTCCCCCCTCCCTTCAATCTATTTCCTACAGGCTGCATCTCTCTCCTTCCGTCTCTCCACCTACCATCACCTTGCTGTCCAGAATTTCTCTCTTACTTACTTTCTCCCCCTATAGTCTATTTTCCCTCTCTCCATATATCGAGTAGCTTCCCTCCTCTCTCTTTGGTTCCCTCACAGTTAGTCCAGCATCTCTTCTGTCTCTCTCCCTGCAGAGGTCTAGAATACTCATTCCCCCCCACCCACCCCACCGCAATCTACTCCACCCATGGGTCCAGTACCTCTCCTTTCTGTGCAGCACCACTCCCTCAACTCCTAACCTCCACACCAAATCCAGCACCTCTCCTTCTTCCTTCCTTACCCTCCCCATAGTTTGGCATCTCCCCCTGTCCCCAATGTCCTCACTTGTAATCCAGAATCTCTCTTGTTCCCAACCCTCCATAAGTCCAACACCCTCCCCCCACTATAGCGCTTCTTCCTTTCTGCCCCCGAGAGTGCAGCACCTCTCCCTCTTTTTCCTGCAGCCCCCGCCCCCCCAGCAAGTCCAGTACCTCTCCTTCTTCCTTTCAGTTTTCCTTATCCCTTGGCTTCAACACTTTCTTCTTTGCCCGCATCGATTACACCCAGCCTGGGCCAATACCGGATCCTTCTCTCTGCTGCAAATTTCTGTTTATGCTTCATACAGTCATCGACGGGAAATGGCAAAGGGAAGGATTCTGCGTCAGCCTAGGCTGTGCATTAATTGCCAGCAAAGAAGAAAGGTTCCAAGGACCAGGGAGGCACTGGACTCGTGGGGGAAGGGGAGGTCTGTGGGAGAAATACGGAGAGGTACTGCACTTAGGCGCCAAGAACAGAAGGGCAGAGAACAGAGAAAAATGATGCAAACTTTACAGACAAAAAAAAAAAAAAAAAGACATTCACGTCAAGTCTAAGGATTTACTGAATACCTTGAAGGCCCTGACTGCAACTCGGAAGCAGACAATTAAGTACAAAAGCATTGCCATACTGAGACAGACTGAAGGCCCATCAAGCCCAACATCCTGTTTCCAACAGTGGCCAGTCCAGGTCACAAGTACCCGGCAAGATCCCAAAACAATACAAAACATTTTATGCTGCTTATTCTAGAAATAAGCAGTGGATTTTCTCCAAGTCTATTTTAATAATGGTCTATGGACTTTTCCCTTAGGAAGCCATCCAAACCTTTTTTAAACCCTGCTAAGCTAACTGCTTTTACTACATTCTCTGGCAATGAATTCCAGAGTTTAATTACATTCCGTGCTTTTTTTTGTAGGAAAAAAGGTACCGGCACTCATTATGGATGGGGTCACCATATATGGCTCCACCCCTATGGCAGCCACACTTATAATAGACACACCCCTTATACCAGCCATGGCGCAAATAAGCAAATCATTGAAAATACTATACCAATATAGGAGAAAAAAATAACGTGATTTTTTTTTTGTTATAAATAATTTCTATAAGCTGTTACAGCTCCAGTATACCCAGTGCAAAATAAGACAGCAGATATAAATTCTCAATTGGACATCTTCCAAACACTAAAATGAAAATAAAATGATTTTTTCTACCTTTGTTGTCTTGACTTTGCATTTCTGATCACGTTGGTCCCAGTCTCTGATTCTGCTGCTCTCTATCTGTTCCCTTAACTCTATTTCCAGGGCTAGTGGTTAGTGCAGCGGACTCTGATCCTGGGGAACTGGGTTCGATTCCCACTGCAGCTCCTTGTGACTTTGGGCAAGTCACTTAACCCTCCATTGTCCCAGGTACAAATAAGTACCTGTATATAATACACGAAGAATCTCCAAACTATATGATAAATCTGGTCGACCTTCCAGCAAGAAACATGTCTGTATCCTCACGAAAGTACCTCAACCTGCACTACCCCAGCTGTAAAGGTCTCAAATACAAAACTTATTATGGATCCAATTTCTCCTTCCTTGGCAGCCGTCTATGGAACGCTCTCCCTAGACCTATCCAAGCAATCCATGACCACCTACCATTTAGAAAAGCACTAAAAACCCATCTATTCAAACAAGCCTACCCAAAAGACACAGATTAATCTCTTGAACCCATCTACCTTACATATACTGAACAGAAAACGACATTGACCCAGACTCTATTTCCCACCTTACCTTCCTCTTCTATCACTTGTCTCTACCTACCTATCCATCCTATTACTACCCATCCATCCTATTATTATGTTATACTTAATTTCCTACTTTACATAACAAAATTCTGTGTTACCTATTACTATGTAAGCCGCATTGAGCCTGCTTTTAGTGGGAAAGTGCGGGATACAAATATAATAAATAAATAAACAAACAGCTTTGAATGTAGTTGGAAAAAACACAGAAAGGCGGTATACAAGTCCCATTCCTTTCTTCTTCATTTCTTGCCCTACATCCATAGGTAAAAGCTGGGCCCTCTGCAGACTTGACTGGAAGAGGCATAGAGTGGATCCAGCTTTTGCCTATATTATCCATCCATGGGCAGTTTTTCTCCTCTTTTCCCTTTCCCTCATCTCGTCAGTATGCATCTCCCTCTTTCCATCCACGTCCAGCATTTTTCCTCTCTCCCTCCATCCATGTCCAGCATTTCTGCTCTCTCCTCCCCTCCATCCATGTTCATCTCACTTTCTCTCTTCCTTTCCCTCCATCCATGTCCAGAATTTCTCCTCTCTCTCCTAAATCCATGTGAATCTCCTCCTCTGTCTTTCCTCCCCTCCATCCATGTCCAGTATTTCTCCTCTCTCCCTCCAGGTGCATGTAATTCCTCTTTCTTCCCTCCCCTCCATCCATTTATTTTTACTTATTTATTTATATTTTGCTCACACCTTTTTCAGTAGCAGCTCAAGGTAAGTTACATTCAGGTACACTGGATATTTCTTTGTCCCAGGAGGGCTCACAATCTAAGTTTATACCTGAGGCAATAGAGGGTTAAGTGACTTGCCCAAAATCACAAGGAGCAGCAGTGGGATATGAACCGGCCACCTCTGGATTGCAAGACCAGTGCTATAACCACTAGGCCACTCCTCCAATCCATGTCCAGCATTTCTCGTCTCTCACGTCCCTTCCAACCGTGTGCATCTCCTTCCTCTGCCTTTCCTTCCCTCCAACACTTCTCCTCTCTTCCCTGCCCTACACACCATCCATGTCCAGCATTTCTCCTCTCTCCCCTCCGTCCATGTGCATCTCCTTCCTGTCTTCCCTCTCCTCCATGTCCATCGTTTCTCCCGCCCTTCCCTTCATCATTCCATGTCCAGCAACTCTGCTCTCTTCTCTGCCCTCCCATCTATGTCCAGCGATTCTACTTTGCCCCTATTCTCTCCTCCTAACCATGTCCAGTGATTTTCCTCTCTCCCCTCCCCTCTATGTCCAGCGATTCCCCTCTGCCCTCTCCTCCCATCCATGTCCAGTGATTTCTCCTCTTCCCCCTGCCCTCCATGTCCAGCGATTTCTCCTCTCCCCCCTGCCCTCCCCTCCCATCCATGTCCAGCGAGTCTCCTCTCCTCCCGCCCCTCCCCTCCATGTCCAGCGATTCTCCTCTGCCCTCCCCTCCATGTTCAGCGATTCTCCTTTGCCCCCTTATCCTCCTCTCCATTTCCAGTAGCTCGCCACAGCCGCCACCTGCCCCCTCTTTTCAGCCCCCGTCGAGTTCCAGCACTAACCCCAGCATCACCTGCCCACCCTTAGCTCCCAGACAGCCCTGCTTTTTATTCCTGCTGCCCTGCGACGCGTTTGTCTTTGTTTTACCTGAAGTCGCAGTGCCGGCTGCGGCGTTAGTGATAGCACGCAGCAGGCTCGCCTCCTCCAGCCTTCCCCTTCCGTCTCAGTGTCCGCCTTCCTCTGACGTAGTTTCCTGTTTCCACGAGGGCAGGACACGGAGACTTGGGAAGGGAAGGCTGAAGGAGGCGAGCCTGCTGTGTGCTATCACTAACGCCGCCGCCACGATTTCACGTAAAATAAATAAATAAATAAAAGAATTAAACGTGTTGCGGGGTGGTAGGAACAGAAAGCAGGGCTGTCGGGGAGCTAAGGGCGGGCAGGTGCGCTGGCTATAGGAAAAAAAAGGTGCCGGTACCGGCACAAAACAAAAGCACTGATTACACTCCAATAAAGAATTAATCCCCAAAAACTATAGTTAAAAATCAGAAGAGAAATGCAGAAACAGCACAGACAAAGTAATATAATAACAACAGAAAACTGCTTACTGGGTAGGCAGGCAGAAGTCCTCCAGGTCCCATGATGTACTGGTTATGCAACAAGGGTGGTACTCCTTGAGCAAGGTTTGGGGGAGCTTTTCCTGTGAAGCAAAAATCACATAAATTTAAAAAGCAACCAAAGTTTTAAAGAAAAACACTGTCTGTAATCCTTAGTTAACTATATAAAACCTAACTACTTTAGAATATTACATACATTTCTAACTAGTAGATAGCCTGCCAAAACTAAAATAGGAAGAAAGGAAACCAATGATGCAGCTGTGTAGAGAATACAGATTTTAAGGTAGCCAAAAGATTAAAACTGCAATCTTTCAAGGTCACTAGGTTCCAGAAAACTATCCTACATGTATATCTCCATCTGTTGACTAGTTTTCTGTGACTTAGGATGGCAACAGGAATACATAACTTTAGGAAGATAAAGCTGTTAACTAATCAGGGTCTCCCTTGGGGCCTTAGCGAAACAGAGTGAATAGGCAAAAAGACTATTGTGGCTAAGATGATCAATTTTGCCTTAAAATTGAGAAAAGGAAAACCAGAGATAGCTGCATTACCAAATGTAGGTGGTCAATGGACACAACTTGTGTTATCACGGGGGGAGGGGGGGGGGAGAAAGGAAGGAAGAGTAGGGACAATTGTGCTAGTGTGGTGGACTGTGTGGCGGCTCAGAGCATGGTGAATGGAATTATGGATAGTTTACATCCATCTGGTGGGTATTCCAGAGTTGGTAGCAGACACACGGTTGCATCAGGTCCTGGAGGACTGGATGGCGACAGAGTTCCCGATGCATGAAGAACTGGGCCCAGAACGAATGGAACAAGCACACCGCTTAGGCCAGAAAGAAGCATGAAACTTGCGCCCACATGTGATTATACTTAAACTACATAATTATGTACACAAGGTGGAAATCATGCGACACTATAAAACAAAGAGAGAGGATTTACGTTATGAGGGACAAGCAGTGCGAATCTTTCAAGATTATTCATACGCACTTTCGAAGCATTGCAAACAATTTTATCCATTGTGTGCTCACCTGGGAGAGAAGAAGCATCGTTTCATGTTCCTCTACCCTGCAACATTGAAAATCTACCATGCAGGGAAATGGAAAGTACTAGATAACATTTTGGAAGCTAAAGAATTTATTAACACAATGGAGAAACCAACAATTGATCCTGACTGACGTTGGACAGTTCAGTAGAAAAGCACAAAAGTTTGTTCTGCTTGTTTTATGACACAGTAGTGTTGTATGATTTACAAATAAGATGAAGAGAAAATTTGGGTTTTGATACATGTGGGAGTTGGGGCCCTCCAAGGCATTATACATGTGTCCCTTGCCAGCCTGGTTTGTACTAGATCTGACACTGCTTTGGAGGGGGCAGGGTAAGAAGGTGGGAAAGGGGAGGGGACAGGTAGGGGGTGGATGGGACTGAGAATTGCTCTGTGGGGAAGAATGAATGCAGGTAAATTGCTTGAGGATATTTGGTGAAATACCTGGGCTTTCGAGGAAACCTAGAAGAGGGGGATTCACTTGATGGAAAGTTAAAAATAATTTAGTGGAATGTGTCTGGAATCTCGTCTCCTATTAAGTGGAAAAAATTCTAACCTTATTGAAACATCAACAAGCAGATGTTGCTTGTTTGCAGGAGACGAGGTTGACTGACCAGGAACATGCGAAGTTGTGTCAAGGCTGGGTGGGTGAGGTGTTTAGTACCTCATCTCCTGAAAAGAAAGCGGGAGTGGCAGTATTAGTTAGAAAGAATTTTCCTGGGGACATTAAATTAGTATGTAAAGATACAGAAAGGAGGTATATCTTGTTGCACATTAATAACGGAGGGGTGCAGTTCCTACTACTAGTGGTGTATACCCCTAAGACACATGACCATGGGTTTTTCATGGAATTGGCAACTTTGGGGACATGGGATATTTCCCTTCCGCTGGTCCTGGCTGGTGATTTAAACCAGCTATTGGATTATCATTTGGAAAGATCCAGTGACAGACCAGCATCAGCTGAACAAACTATGACTAGAGGAGTCTCCGATTTGTGTAATGCATTAGGGTTAATTGACCCTTGGTGGTCATTGCACCCGATGGAACAAAATTATTCTCATTTATCTTGGGTTCATTATACATGGTCCTGCATTGATTATATGCTGTTGTCTCCATCTCTTTGCTCACAGGTGCAAGGGGCAGAGATAGATCCTATGGAGGTCTCAGAACACTCATTAATTTGGATAATTTTGGAGTTGGGGGGAGCGCCGGGGGTGGGATGTAGATGGAGATTCCCAGTTTATTTGCATACAAAGAATTCCAAATTTAATACAGCTCAAATGGCATGAGTTCTCTCATTAAATGCACAACACAAAGAGGATCCTGCTCTCTTTTGGGAAACAGCTAAGGTGGAATTAAGAGGAGATATCATCTCCTATGTAGCGATTCGAAAGAGGCGCATTGCTCAGGTATTGTTCATTTATAAAAGAAACTGGCATTAGCTAAATGAGCGCATGTAAACCACCAGTCTAGACTGGTGATTTACACACTGAGGAAGCCTTCATGGACACTAAGGTGGAACTGGAGACACTCATTCATGACAGGACAAGGAAAATGCTGGTATATCGTAAGTTCCAATATTATCGCCATGGAAACTGCCCAGGCAGACTACTGGCCCAAGTTACGAAACATTGTCAGGAATCCTGATATGTGACGAGCTTAACAACTCCTACAAAGAACGTACTGACCAAACTGGAGGATATAGTGTCCAAATTCTATGAACATTTTCACGGTTTTTATGCGACTTCCTCAAGGAGAGCAGGCCCACAATATTTGATTATTTGGAGGACTCTGGCCTTCCAAGTATTTCCGTGGCAGATAGGGAATTTCTAAATGCACCTCTACAGGTGAAAGAAATTCAGAAAGGTATAAAACAACTGAAATCACACATGGCCCCAGGACCAGATGGATACTCACCGGAATTCTATAAGATGCTTTTGAGGCAATTGATAAACCCTTTACATGCTTTTTATGAGGCTGGTATACAGCAGGGTCTTTTCCACTTTGGCCTAACAATGTGCTGATTTCCTTGATACCAAAGCCAGGTAGGGCGAATGATTTGTGTGGCTCATACAGACCAATATCTTTAATTAACGTGGATCTCAAACTATCGATGCATATTTTGGCCACTTGGTTGGTGAAGGTATTGCCTCGACTGGTAGAAACACATCAAGTGGGTTCTTGCAGGCAGACATTCAGTTTTAAATGTTCGTAAGATATTGCTTGCGATGGCTAAGGTGCAGGAAATAAAAGAGCCTGGAATACTAGTGGAGCTAGATGCTGAAAAGGTGTTTGACTAGGTTAATTGTAAATACTTATTTCAGCTCAAGTTATGTGGGCATTTCAGGCTGGTTTCTTCAGGCCCTACGTACCCTTTAAACATTGCCTAGAGCAGCCATCTTACTAAATGGAGTGCAAACAACTACATTCGCGATTGAACGGGGTACACAAGGCTGCCCGCTTTCCTCACTGTTTGCACTATTTGGAACCCCTTTTACACACGGTACAGAACAATCCTGATATTGCGGGGCTTCCACTGGGAGCGGGAAATCTGAAAATACTAGCATATGAGGACAATATGTTAGCTACGTTAGCAACTCCACATTTGTCCCTGCCAAGATTGCGGAACGTGGTGGAGGAGTTTCGTTTTTTTCAGATCTGTCACTGAATTTGCACAAGCCCTTGGTTCTCCCATTGAGGGACTTGGTACAGAGGCAGTGGAGAGGGGAATTCCCATTAATGTGGGTGGGGGAGACACTGATATCTGGGACTATGGATCCCTCGAGATTTAATGTGCTTATATCTTTTGAATGTTCAACCCTTACTGGACTTTACTTCTGAAAAATTACAGCTGTGGCAACATTTTCCCATCTCTCTACTGGAACGTGTGCCATTATACAACATGATGCTAATTCCTAAGTGGCTGTATTTGCTACAGATGTTGCCCTTGTGCATCACCTATAGACATAATTGAGAAATTGACAAAATGCTAATCAAATTCTTATGGTGAGGCAAGAGAACCAAGGTTCCCATCTTTAATGCGACTGCCCAGAAGTAAGGGTGGATTTGGATTATTGGATTAGAGAGTTGCACGGGGACAGAAATGCGACCCATCCTCGCCCGTCCCCACTCATCCCCGCAAGAATCTAACCCGTCCCGTGAGTAATCTCCTCTGTCCCCGCCCATCCCCGTGAGTGATCTCCTCTGTCCCCGCCCGTCCCCATAAAAAAAGGAAGTATAAAGTACTGAGTGGAGTGGACAGGGGGCACACAATGCAGAGTAATACATTTAAAACAAATCAGAGAAAATATTTCTTCACTCATTAATATACCGAATCTTAGAAAAAGGGCACTAAAATAGAGATAATTATTGGTCACTCAAACAGCACAATGCCCTCAACAAAAGAAACAAGTGGGTATGCTAATGCTTTAGCTGCAGTAAAACAGCTCACAAACAGCCAGTTCCCACCATGACAGAAATAAACTGCCTCTCTCTCTATATAAAACGCACCTCCAACGTTCTAATGAAGCCTCCACAAGTCCCAAAGTTCTAAATCCATGGTGGTGTAGATCAAAATTTGCCCATGAGTGTTTGCCCCGCCCTCGCGTCAAACATGATGACATTGAGGGCGGAGCAATGGCACTCAACCAATCGTCACCACGTTTGATGCGAGGGCGGGGCAGACATCGATCTACACCATTACACAAACGTTGGAACTTCTGGAGGCGCGTTTTAAATAGAGAGAAGAGAGATGAGGAAAACCGATAGGTGGCTGAAGGGGGGGGCAGGGGAGAGAGCACAATTGCTGGGTGGATACAGAGGAGGAAGATGGGGGGGGGGGCAGGGGCACAGCACAATCGCTGGGGGGGGGGGGGGCCAGGGGATAGACCAGAATCGCTGGGTGGCTGAAGGGGGGGGGGCAAGGGAAACAGCAGAATTGATGGGTGGCTGTAGGGGGGGCAGGGAAGAGAACAGATTCGTTGGGTGACTTGGGGGGGCAGGAGAGAGAGCAGAATCGCTGGGTGGCTGCAGAGGGGCAGGGGGAGACAGCAGAATCGCTGGGTGGCTGAAGGAGGGCAAGTGGAGAGAGAGCAGATTCACTGTGTGGCTGGAAGGGGGGCAGGGGAGAGAGCAGAATCCCACACACTCTCTGCCTCACACACACACTCTCTGCCTCACACACACACTCTCTCTCTGTCACACACACACTCGCACATTCACTCTCTCTCTCACTCACTCACACAGTCACTCTTACACACACTCTCTCAAGCAAACACACTCCCAGGAAAACCTTGTTAGTGCCCGTTTCATTTGTCTCTGAAACGGGCCTTATTTACTAGTACACATATAAAAAATAAAAGTAGTCAGCTTAGCTCACCTCTGTGCAGTTCTCTTCTGTGGATACCGAGGTCTGTAAGTGCCTGGAAGACTCACTACATACAACTTGAGCAAATCTCCTGCACGTGTTGAACTTGAGTTGAGACAGAGAGAGACCCGGGTGAAAACGTGTGTGCTCGTCAGGGACGTCCTTTTTTTTTTTTTTTTAGATTATGGATAAAGGACGTTTAAGTGTTAGGCGCTTAAGTCCCACCTTTGGTATGCCTCCAACACCCCATTCAAATTTGGCCGTCCCTGCGACGGGGCAATTGAGGACGCCCAAAATGGATGTTTCTTTGAGAAGGACATCCATGCGCCTTTGCTATGCCCGGCAACCCCTTGAAATATTTGGCCGTTCCTGCGATGGAGCAGTTGAGGACGCCCAAAATGGACGTTTCTTTGAGAAGGACATCCACACGCCTTTGCTGTGCCTGACACCCCCCCCCCCCCTTTGAAATTTGGCCGTCCCTTTGACGGGGCAGTTGAGGGCATCCTTCTTTTCCCACTGGAGAAGAGCTTGATGTCTCCGCCCACTAAAAGAAGAAGGGGCGATTGGCGAACCAGCACTGCAGCAGATTGATGCGATAGGGGCACAGATCAACAGAAAAGCAGCGGGCTCTCACAAACAAAGGTATGTGTGCGGTGCGTCCCCATGGGAATCCCGCCAGAACATCCTCCATCCCCACGGGATTCCCGCATGTCTGTTTCCATCCACCGCGGCACTCCCGCTGACCCGGGAGGGGATTCCCGTGGGCTCTGCGGGATCCCCGCAAACTCCATTCCCGTGCAGGCCTCTATATTGGATATATGTCTGTTTGCATTGGCCTACATAATGAGGCACATTGCAGATTGGTTTAGAAATATATCAAATTTTTCAATTACGGTGGCTGAGGTGGCATTCAGAGCTCCCTTGCATTTTAGTACGTTGTTGCATGTGTCGCCATCGCCGCCTCCGGCACCTCATACAGAAAGATGCATACTCTTTTATGCCCTATTATGGATGGCTTGGCATCAGGTTTGCACATATTTGGCTTCCAAACACCACACCACTACTACCAATTTGTGGTAATGCAGCATTCACCCCAGGAATGCTAAATTCATTCTTTGAGCACTGGGCAGGAAAGGGCTTGATTTACCTTTTTCATGTGACTGATGAGGTAGGTAAGCTGAAGCCCCGGTAGACCTACAAGCTACCCACAATTTATCGGGCTTGGCTTGGTTTGCTTATGGGCAACTAAAGCATTACATTAGCATTTTCTCCCCTAGCATGCTCTTCTTGTCCTTTCATATGAGATTAATGGAGGTTTATTAGTTAGTCACACAAAATTTAGTTCCACTCAGTTATCATAAGGAACTCCAGGATTGTGTTCTGGAGCTAAAATATGAACGGTATGTGCACCTGTAGAACGCAGACCTAGTATATTTTCAAAGCACTTAGCCTTCCAAAGTTCCATAGGTTTCTATGGAACTTTGGAAGGCTATGTGCTTTGAAAATATGCCTCCTAGGTATACAACTGATGGTGGAAAAATTTAAATGCTGCATAATCCAATGCGGGACCATGCTCAGTGATGTATCATATAGAGAGTTTCAATATACATTTTTGTTGCGCATGTATATATCCCCTCATAGAGTTTATTTAGCCGCTCTGTGAGCAGACGACGCATGCCCTAAATGTGCGCGGAGACATACCATCCTTGGTCATATGTTCTGGGCCAGTCCTACAGTGTATCTCTTCTGGCAACAGATGGCACATCAGGTGTCTATGCTTTGGCGCTGGACATGACGACCAGCTATGCTCATGTGGCAAAGGGATATACGAGTTTCTTAAAACGTGCAGTATTGTTGGGGAAAAAATGCATATTAAAACAATGGTTGTCAGCAGATCCACCTACAATGCAGCAATGGAGATCGTTGATGATCCACCTGGCATCCAAGGAGTGGCGTGGAGTTCAAGAGACAGACTCATTGGCAGGCTGATGCTTTACCCAGATATGGGAGCCTTACTGGACCATACTAACACCATTAGCCAGAAGTCGATTACTTAACACATGATCAATTATTTGATGTACTAACATACAGAGTGGTGATCAACCGAGGGAGGGGTTTTCTGGGGGTGGGGGGAGGAAGGGGAGTTTCATATTTCGATGTTATAAGGTTCGATATAGTTTGATGATTTGGATGTAAGAAGGGGGAAGTAAGGAGGGGGGGTCATCTAGTTATTTAGGGCACCTTTTGTGCCTTATTCATTCTAAAAACAGGTCTAGACCCAAGCATTTAGATTTTTAACCTGGACATTTTCATTTTGTTCTAATATTACTGTAAAACATCCAAATGTTAAGTACGCCCTAAGCCCACCTTCAAAACGCCTTGATATACTCCCTTTAGACGCACTGGTGACAAATTGCATAGATAGACGTTTGCAAAACAGGTTTTAAAAATATTGATTTGGACGTTTTGAGAAGAGTTTCAGCTGAATGTTGATTTATGACACTTTCAAAAATGAGCGCCACTATACTCACATGAAACTAGACAAAGGGTAAAGCAATAGACTACAATACAGTAAGACAAAAATGAGGTAAAGATCAAGATAACCAACCCTTCACCCCCTCCAAGGGCACCACTGCCTCCCACCTCCCTTCCCTTACATGGGCACCATCTCCTCCGGTCTCCATTCCCCTTCTCTCCATGGGCACCATCTCATCCAGTCTCTCTTCCCCTCCCCTTTCCTCACACACAAACCCCACTTGAGACAGGATGCTTTGGTCTGAGACTCCTCCCTCTCCCCAGCATATTTTTGTCTGTTCTAAATGGACCAATTGCTCCCTCCCACCAGTGCTCCGGCATCTTTTTCTCTCCTTCCTCTTCTCCCCCCCCCCCCCCCCCCCCCCCCCCCCCCCCCCCCCCCCCCCATGCTCCAGCAGCTTTCCTTCCTTCTGCCGCCCTCACATTTGCTGGCATCTCAATCCCCCTCCTCTGGCAACCTTTCAAACTTTGCTGTACAGAAAGCAGAGCTAAGCACATGCTTGCTCTTCTCTCCAGCCAAAGCCCTCCCTCTCTAGCATTCTGTCCGCAGGAAACAGGAAGCTTCATCAGAGGAGGCAGGATGCTACACAGGGAGGGCTCCAGCTGGACAGAAGCAGTGAGTGCTTAGCGCTGCTGTCTGTACTGGAAAGATAACAGGGCCACCAGGGGAAGGGGGAATGCGATTAATACATTAAAATGTGCAGCTCTAATAGTAAGTTAAATTGTATATAATACCTTACAGGCAATTAGTGATGGTTAGATAATAAGAGTAAAAGGATTCAAAACGTTACTGCTTGTAATCATATGGGTTGCTATATTATGTTCTAATTGCTTAGACCACTGATTCTCAAACCTGCTCCTGGAGGCATCCCAGCCAGTCAGGTTTTCAGGATATCCACGATCAATATTCGTGAGAGAGATTTGCATGCACTGCTTCTACTGCATGCAAATCTCTCTCATGAATATTCATTCTGGATATCCTGAAAACCTGACTAGCTGGGATGCCTCCACGACCAGGTTTTGGAACCACTGGCATACACCTTAAAAATTACCTTTCAGAGACTGACATACAGCCAATCGCATTAACTAAAGTTAATGATAAAACCAGGTGGTATCAAAAATGGTTTTAATCTGTGTAGCAGAATTACCTAATTACTTCTGCTATCTGCAAATGCAAGGTCAAATATGTTATCTACTGTTATTTCCAAATACTGTACTCCTGTACATACTGGGACTAAAGCGCCCTCAATACTGATCTGACTAGGAGGGATGATGAAATTTAGTCATATGAGTTCTGCCATATCAGTCCAAACAAGTTGGCTGTGTCCTTTTCTACCAACTGGAGTCAAAAATACCAATATTTTCCAGTAATGTCATCAGTATCCCTTCAATTCTATAAATGGCGCTAAAACTGTATGTGCAAATTTAGGCACGCCCAGTTTGCAAGCGCAATTTAATTGAATAATGCGCCGATTGGGCTCTATCAATGCTAATCGAAATCAATTAAGTTGCACGCACAAACTTATGTGCACTGCTCCAAAAAAGGGGGTGTCGCAACAGGTGGGTCATGGGTGAATTGGAGGCATCCTGCAATTTATGCGCACGATTATACAATAAGGGGGATCTATGCCTAACTTAGGCACAAGGATTTATGCCAAAGTTTAGTTGGTGTAAATGGTCGTGCCTAAAGTTAGGCGTGGGTCCCAGTGCCAAGCACTATCCTATAAACCAGTGTTTCCCAAGTCCAGTCCTGGAGTATCCCTTGCCAGTCAGGTTTTCAAGATATCCACAATGAATATGCATGAGAGATTTGCATATAATGGAGGCAGTATATGCAAAGTTCATGCATATTCATTGTGGATATCCTGAAAACCTGACTAGTAAGGGGTACTCCAGGACTGGACTTGGGAATCACTACCATAAACGGTGCCTAAATGAGTGTCATTTATATAACAGTGCTTAGTGTGGTTTTTGTTTTAGTCAACGCCAAATTTTCAGCACCTTTAGATAATTCAGTCCTATATATGCTGGTGCCTTCTGGAATTTTCCAGTATGCTACTGCAAAAGCAGAAATAGGTCTATATCTCACACGACAGCCCCATCTAACCACTGAGGCATAAAATATAATCAATTTCAGAATTATAAACACCACAAAAAGAGAAGAGCAGACAACTCAATGAGCCTCTTAGAACTAAGTCTTCTATGGTGGGTCCTGGACTGGTATGGCAGGACTCAAGGAAAGAAAATTAACACATCTGACTAAATTTCACCTTCCTTATCATCCTTGCCATACCAGTCCAAACAAGTGGGATATACCCAAACAGACTCTCACTGGGAGAGGGAAGACAAGGCCTCCTGAATAAGTGTTCTGCCAAGGGCTGACTCACCTTTGGCTAGCACATCAAGTCTGTAATGTTTCACAGACAAATGAAGTGATGGCCAAGGTGACAGCGCTCAGGCTTCAGTTCAGGTTTGTTCCCAAGTAGAATAAGCTCTCAAACCTCTTGGAATTTGTTTACTTCTATTTAAAAAAAAAACAAAAAAAAACCAGCCTCACTGGCCGCTTTCATCCAGTAAGCTTTGATCCAGCGAAGCTCTTGTACCAGGCTTGGAAAAGAACAAAATCAATCTAAGAGATGGAAGAAGTTTGTTTCCTACAAGTAACAGAGTAAAACTCTTTGGACATGCAACTTGTGGCGTCTCTTAAAATGAGCATCGAATACTACTACTATAGTGCTACTAGACAAATGCAATGCTGTACACTGAACATATAAGAGATAGTCCCTGCTTGACACAGCTTACAATGTAATCCAGACAGATAAACATAAGGGATAAGGGAATGATAAAACAGACCTGTCCTTCCAATTCTCGCCCCATCTCCCGCCTCCCTCTCCTATCCAAGAAACTTGAACATGCTGTTCACCGCCGTTGCCTTGACTTTTTTTCATCTCAAGCTATTCTTGATCCACTTCAACCTGGCTTTTGCCCCCTTCATTCAACTGAAACAGCGCTTGCTAAAGTCTCCAACGACCTAACCCTGGCCAGATCCAAAGGTCTCTATTCTATCCTCATCCTTCTCGATCTATCTGCTGCTTTTGACACTGTTGATCACAGCCTACTCCTTGATACGCTGTCCTCACTTGGATTTCAGGGTTCTGTTCTTTTCTGGTTTTCTTCTTATCTCTCCCATCGTACTTTTAGTGTATACTCTGGTGGATCCTCCTCCACTTCTGTCCCACTGTCAGTTGGTGTACCTCAGGGATCTGTCCTGGGACCTCTTCTTTTCTCTATCTATACTTCTTCCCTTGGTACTCTGATCTCATCCCATGGTTTTCAGTATCATCTTTATGCTGATGACTCCCAGATCTACCTCTCCACACCAGAAATCTCAGCAGGAATCCAAGCCAAAGTATCAGCCTGCTGTCTGATACTGCTGCCTGGATGTCTCACCGCCATCTGAAACTAAACATGACCAAGACTGAGATTCTTAACTTTCCCCCTAAACCAACCTCTCCTCTTCCCCCAGTCTCTATTTCTGTGGATAACACTCTCATCCTCCCTGTCTCATCAGCTCGCAACCTTGGGGTCATCTTCGACTCCTCTCTCTCCTTCTCTGCACATATTCAGCAGACTGCTAAAACCTGTCGTTTCTTTCTCTATAGTATCACCAAAATTTGCCCTTTCCTTTCTGAGCATACTACCAGAACCTTTATCCACATTCTTATCACCTCTCGCTTAGACTATTGCAACTTGCTTCTCACAGGTCTCCCACTTAGCCATCTATCTCCTCTTCAATCTGTTCAAAATTCAGCTGCACGACTAATATTCCGCCAATGTCGCTATGCTCATATTAGCCCTCTCCCTGTTTCCGCATACAGTTCAAACTCCTCTAATTGACCTATAAGTGCATTCACTCTGCAGCTCCTCAGTACCTCTCCACTCTCATCTCCCCCTACACTCCTCCCCAGGAACTCCATTCACTGGGTAAATCTCTCTTATCTGCACCCTTCTCCACCGCTAACTCCAGATGCCATTCCTTTTATCTTGCTGCACCATATGCCTGGAATAGACTTCCTGAGCCAGTACGTTAAGCTCCATCCCTGTCCGTCTACAAATCTAGGCAAAAAGCCCACCTTTTTGATGTTGCTTTTAACTCCTAACCCTTATCCAGTTGTTTAGTACCCTTATTTTATCATCCCCTCCTTAGTAATTCCCTTATCTCTTATTTGTCTTGTTTGTCTGTCCTAATTAGATTGCAAGTTCTGTCAAGCAGGGACTCTCTCTTCATGTTCAAGTGTACAGTGCTGCGCACGTCTAGTAGCGCTATAGAAATGATAAGTAGGAGGAGGAGGAGGAGGAGTAAAAGCAACCTTAAAAAGGTGGGCTTTTAGCAGAGCTAAGACGGCCAAAGATGGAGCTTGACATACTGATTCAGGAATATTCCAGGTGTATGGTGTAGCAAGATAAAATGAATGGAGTCTGGAGTTGGTAGTGAAGAAGGGTACAGATAAAAGGGATTTACCCGATGAACGGAGTTCCCGGGGAAGAGTGTAGGGAGCGATAAAAGTAGAGAGATACTGAGGAGTTGCAGAGTGAATGGGCTTGTAAGTAAATAAGAGGAGTTTGAATTGTGTGCGGAAATGGATAGAGAGCCAATGAACTGACTTGAGGAGAGGGCTAATATGAGCATAGCGACACTGGCAGAATATAAGTCATGCAGAATTTTGAACATATTGAAGGGGAGAGATATATCTGTAGGTAGTGCTATGGAATGCACTACCTACAGACCTGAAAACAATCGACGAAACAACTTTCGCAAATCTTTGAAGACATACTTCTTCAATAAAGCCTACAATGAGAACATATAACCTCACTATTCCATCTCACCAACCAACTCAGTTATGAAAGCACACCTTCTACACCTACCCTAATTACTCCCTTCTTTCTTCCTTTATGTAATCTCTGCACATCACTAACTGTATCTGATATCCTGGAACGACAATGTAATAAAACTATGTAAACCACATTGAGCCTCAAATAGGTGGGAAAATGTGGGATACAAATGCAATAAATAATAATAATCTTAGTGCAAGATCTGTGAGAAGCAAGTTGCAGTAGTCCAAGCAAGAGGTGATAAGAGTGTGGGTAAGGTTTTTGGTAGTGTATCAGAAAGGAAGGGAAGAATTTTGGTGATATTATAGAGAAAGAAATTACAGGTTTTGTCTTGTCTTCAGATGATTGATGTCTCCGTCGCTTTTCCAAAACAGTCCAGCATCCTTCTGCCACTCGGTCTGAGCAATAGGCAACCCAGCCTGAAAGGCTAGCAGCGGTGATCATCCTCTGGCGTCTGTCCGTCAACCAGTTCCTAATCCAGTTCACCACGTCAGGTCCTATCTTCAGCCTGTCCAGTTTATTCAAGAGCCTCCTGTGGGGAACCGTGTCAAAAGCTTTGCTGAAATCTAAGTAGATTACGTCTATAGCACGTCAATGATTCAATTCTCCAGTCACCCAGTCAAAGAATTCAATGAGATTCGTTTGGCACGATTTACTTTTGGTAAAACCATGTTGTCTCGGATCTTGCAACTTATTGGCTTCCAGGAAATTCACTATCCTTTCCTTCAGCATCGCTTCCATTACTTTTCCAATAACCAAAGTGAGGCTTACCGGCCTGTAGATAAAGATCTGATCGCAGATATTCATAAGTTGGGAAAGAAGAGAGAGGTGCTGTTGTTGGGAGATTTCAATCTGCCGGATGTAGATTGGAAGGTTCCATCTGCGGAATCGGAAAGAAGTGCTCTGTTCAAATGGTGACGGAACCCACGAGAGAGGGAGTGATGCTGGATCTGGTGCTCACAAATGGGGATAGTGTGTCAAATGTCCAAGTGGGTGCCCACCTGGGCAGCAGTGACCATCAAACAGTTTGGTTTGATATGACAGCTGAAGTGGAGGGCGGCCACTCAAAACTCAAAGTCCTGGATTTCAAGCATGCTGACTTTAGTAAAATGGGGGAATACCTGAGGAAGGAGCTGATGGGCTGGGAGGACGTACGAGAAGTGGAAGGACAGTGGGTCTAGGCTGAAAGAAGCTATAAATAGGGCCACAAACCTTTACATAAGGAGAGTAAATAAAAGTAAGAGAAAAAGGAAACCGATATGGTTCTCCAAGCAAGTGGCTGAGAAAATAAAGGCTAAAGAGATAAAGGTGAGCCAGTTGATGTAGTGTATCTAGATTTTCAGAAAGCTTTTGACAAGTTCCTCATGAGAGATTCCTGAGAAAATTAAAGAGTCATGGGATAGAAGCCAATGTTCTGTTGGGGATTAGGAATTGTTATTGGACAGAAAACAGAGGGCAGTGTTAAATGGCCATTTCACTCAATGGATGAGGGTGAATAGTGGAGTGCTGCTGGGATCTGTATTGAGACCGGTGCTACTTAACATATTTATAAATGATCTGAAAATTGGGACGAGCAAGGTGATTAAATATGCAGATGAAACTATTCAAGGTTGTTAAAAACACATGCGGACTCACAGGAAGACCTTAGGATATTGGAAGACTGGGCATCCAAATGGCAGATGAAATAGCATTAACATGCGGTTAAAGCCAGGTTTGCACACATCTTATTGTGCACAAAATGTTCAGAGGGCACGAGTGCTGGTGTTAACAAGCTCAGTAAAGATGGATGCAAATTGTATTAAAAGTATGGTAATGAGGTCATTAAATATTCCTTTGCAATGCAGAGACAGAAGCGCTGGAATGCACAGAAGGAAACGATGGCTTGTAACACCAAAGATCTTCAATAGTCAGGGACAGTGTAAAAGGTATTGAGAGGATTTCTAATCAATTGCTCACACAGAATTGCCAGTTTTGTTTTCTTTATCAAGCAGAAGGCGGCTCCTGCAAGTTTTAAAGACAGACAGGAAGGAACAAACATACATGAATGTCAAAGTAAAACCAAAAAGTAAAAAGCACACATTCGCTACTAAATATGAACCTTGCAAAAATTCCATTTCTTAGTAATATTTGTGAGGCTCATATTTAGGTGTTGAAGAATATGATTGCACTTCTGTTTTTGTCTGGGCATGTGCACAAGAGCTATGCTTACTGCAAAACCTTTCTGTGCACGTTTCTCTCTCCACTTCCTATTTAATAGCACGATTTTTAACTGTACATAACATTTAAATATAATTTGCTTTGAGCATTGCTGAGCTAGTTTTTTGTATTACTGATGTGTTGTGGGCCCATGTGTGTGTGGCTTTGAGCATCAGCCTCTTGAGTTATTACTGTTTTCATAAAAAGCATTTAAGAAAGCATATTTTGCATGCAAATCTAAAAGACACCCTGCCATTTCAATGCTGTTTTGTACCTGATGATACTAAAGGAGTTGCCCGTGTGGTAGCAACTGGCATGGACACACTGGTAACATTGAGACCCAGGCTGCTGGTACTGTTCATACTGCTTGCCATGCTGACTGAAGAGGTGCTGCTTATAGTTGACGTTGAAACAGTAGAAAAAGTTGTTGAGGGTGTGTTCTCAACACTAGTGTGCTAGAGATGAGATGAGACAAGAGCAATTCAGTATTGCAGTGTGACTCACACACATCAAATAATAATCAGGTAAGCAACTAAATCAATTTACGTCATATCTACTATCTTAATTTAAGATGTCGCTTCTTCCTAACAGAAACCTCAGTTTATGCATGCCCACCATTTGTCTTCCAGTTTATATTAGCTTACTTCATTAATTAAAGTTTAATCCTTTACAAAGTCAGAACACAGAAAAAAAGAATGCAGAGGTCAAGAGGTGTTCTTTCCAAAATAATATGTTGGAAAATAAAATTATGATTTTTAGGATTCCAGGTACAGAAAGATCACATTATGATGTTTTCTGCTTTCACTGTGCAATGATCACATGTGTAAAGTTCTAATATCATGCAGATCTTTGCCAGTAAGCTGATAAATCTGGAAGCTAGAGAAGACACAAGCCTCCTCAAAGTTTCTGGGACCGGGTTCCACCCTAAGAGGGCCACTAAGCAAACAGAATGTTAAACATTTGATTTTAAAAGCCATTTCATTTGCAAAACAAAGGCTTACAAAAATTCTTATAAATTTGGTAAGCAGGATATAGTGAATGGGCAGCACTATTAGCTCATGTTTCCATTAAATCGTAAACATGCAGCATATGTGAAAAGACTGAGGAGTAAGAATGGCACAGCTATATTAGTGGCTTTTTATTCTTCCCTACAATTGGATGTTAAAAAGTAATTAAACATAAGGCACCAATATTCACTCTTAGCTGTTGAGGGCTGCACTCTGAACAGTTCTCTCTCACAAGCATATTCATTAGGGATATCGTGAAAACCTGACCTGTTTTCAGTCCTCAAGGACTAGGAGTGAATACCAGTGACATAAGGGGTCGAGAGTGTCTGGGGGTAAAATATAACAGGATCAAATTTGGTATGGAGGAAAAGACTGTGAAGAGTTACATCAAGTTCAGTCAGCTATCTCACTTTTTTCTTTGGTTGAATAGTTTACTCACTGTTTCTGCTTTACCTCGCTCACTTTCTCTGTTACTGCAGGCACTACAACTGTGCAGTTTCACACTTCAGACACAACTCTAGCACTCCAGATGTCCTGGCAGGATAATGTCATTTTCTCCCACTTCAAAAGCTCAATGGCAACAAGACACTGGCACCACAGGTGTGCAACCAAGGAGCAGGTGTTGCTCCTGTGCACCTACGTTTCCACAGGTATGCTGTGCTTTCTCTCAGCTTTCATTACTCTGACTATCTTGGACAGTGTTGGTCTGCTCCACTTTGCCATGCCTTTTACTGGGGTCCTCGAGGCAGAACCGGAATACGTGAGCCTTTGGACCACTGCCGAGGAGCGGCAGTGGCAGGCAAGACCACCCTGGAACTGGATACACGGAAGGACAGGGCTGGACCTCTTGACTACAGTCGGGACTGAGGCAGGCAACTGGAACCGGCAGAATAGGAACAGCTTCACCTGCACCTGACCACCATTCCCCTGGAGTTGAGCTCCAGCGTGCGGGTGGCCGGCAGGATGAGGCCGGCACTGGAGATACAGAGAACCCACCCTGGGTCAGGGAACACGAGGAAGCTAGACTAACTACTAGACTCAGACGGAAGGCTGCTGCGCTGCCACTAGCAAGGAACACAAGACAGACTAAGGGGACAAGATGAACAAAAGCGTAACAGGAGCAAGGACTAGGGCACGCAGCAAGCTAGGCAAAACGGGGTTCAGGGAATACCCGCAGGGTAAACCCACTAGCTAGACAGAGACAGGATTCAGGATGTATAATCAGGATATACAAGCAGGGCTCAGGATATACACTCAGGATATACAAAGGCAGGGTTCAGGATATACACTCAGGATATACAAGCAGGGTTCAGGATATACACAGGGTAAACGCCCTAGCTAGGCAGAGGCAGGGTTCAGGATAACCCTCAGGGTAAACGCCCTAGCTAGGCAGGAGGAGGGTTCAGGATATCCCCTCAGGATATACAAGCAGGGTTCGACAGGAACCGGCAGGGGTCAGGGCTGGCAGCAAGCGAGGAAAGTCAGGAACAAGCAGGAGTCAAACATCAGGCGAACAGAAGGAGTAACCAGGAAATAACAGAGTCTTAGGGCTGGCAGCAGGCAGAAGAATATATCTGGGTTCAGGCAATAGTCAGAGGCAGGCAGCAAGCAGAGAATATCGGGGTTCAGGCAATAGTCAGAGACAGGCAGCAGACAATAGAATACACCACGAACTAGCAGAGTCAGGCTGAAGCTACAGACTCCCACCACAACCAGAGGGAGAGTGGCTGAAGGCTTCCGGCTCCAAACACAGAGCAAGGGAGTAGAAGGAAAAGCAGTCCACAAAGAGTAGCAGGGCAGAGCCCCCCACGAAAGGACTAGCAGTTCATAGACACAAACAGAAGGGCCGAGCCCACACAGAAGGACTAGCAGTCCACAGACACAAAGAGAAGCTGGGCCAGAACCCAGAGAAAGGCTAAGCAGTAGTGCAGCAGAACACTAACTAACCTGACCTGGCCTAAAGGCATAACACCATGCAAAGGCCCTGAATGCTAGCACAGCACTTCCTTATGAAGGTCCTCACTGATGATGTCACCTGCGCAAAACAGGAGCAGGAAACACACTCACACCAAGGGGAGGCGGGGAACATATAGGAAGTGAACACACAGGAAAGCCAAGCAGGAGCCATCTTGGAAGCTGGCACAGAGTAGGCGGCAGCCATCTTAGATGCTGGCTCCCCAGAGAGGCATAGCCCACACAGGTGAGGTCTAGTGAAGTAATCAGCACACAGAGCCAGAGACAAAACTAACACAGAGACAGAAGCCAGCACAGAGGCTGACCCTCAGAAACAAGGTAAGGCTGAGGGTGGTCACGGCCACAGACGTGACGACATTCTATCACCAAGACCTGGCTGTCTCCTGGTGACACGGCATCATTTGTGAAGGCTACCCCTACTCATATTGTTGTCAGTCTATAAAACATGGTGGTGGTATGGCTGTCATCTCCTTCGGCCATTAGAACATAAATGTTCTCTAATATTTTGATTCTCTTCTGTTGCTCTCCAACCTCCGTTTATCTGAGTTTGTAATAACATTCTCCCTTGACAAATTTTCATCTGCTCTACTGGATCTCTCACTGAACTGTAATCCACTTTTGGTATTGGGGGCTTCAAT
Source organism: Microcaecilia unicolor (assembly GCF_901765095.1). Classification (NCBI taxonomy): domain Eukaryota; kingdom Metazoa; phylum Chordata; class Amphibia; order Gymnophiona; family Siphonopidae; genus Microcaecilia; species Microcaecilia unicolor. The sequence continues at coordinate 29,130,058 of NC_044032.1, read as the reverse complement.
CTCCTGCCACTTTTTGTCTTTCTGTTCTTCTCTCATCTGGTCACTGTTCCACTCATGTAAAAAGATAATACCTTCAACCTTATATTTCCCCAAACCTCTTTGGACTTTCCCTTTCCCACATTCCCTCATTCTCAATACCATGGCCTGATATCTCCTCCTTTTCACTACCTTCTGTCCTCCCTCATCCCACATCCCATTAAATTCTTCCACAAGTGTGGGCCCTCAATAATGTCTCTTTGGATGCACTTGCTGTAAAGTCTCTATTTCAAGTTCCTCCTCCTCAATAGACACTGCTCTCTCCTCTCTTCACTCTGCCCTGTCGTCGTCCTGGATTCTCTTGCTCCGCCCTTCAGCACCATCACTGCTCATGCAGGCACGCTCCCTGGTTCCACCATGGCCCTCATGAGAGACTCCTGAGAAAATAAGGGAGTCATGGAATAGGACGCAATGTCCTTCTGTGAATTAGGAATTGGTTATTAGACACAAAACAGAGGGTAGGGTTAAATGGCCATTTTTCTGAATGGAGGAAGGTGGAGTACCACAGGGATCTGTAATGGGACTAATGCTATTTAACATATTTATAAATGATCCAGAAACCAGAACAAGTGAGGTGATTAAATCTGCAGACACAAAACTATTCAAAGTTGTCAAAACATGTGTGGACTGTGAAAAATTGCAGGAAGACCTCAGAAAACTAGAAGGCTGGGCATCCAAATGGCAGAATAAATTTAATGTGGACAAATGCAAGTGGTGCACATTGGGAAGAATTATCTGAATCATAGTTACCTGATGCTAGTGTCCACCTTGGAAGTAAGCACTCGAGAAAAAGATCTAGGTGTCAGACACCACACTGAAATTTTCTGTCTAGTATGTGGCGGTCACCAAAAAATCAAACAGGAAGCTAAGAATTATTTGGAAGGAGAGGAAGTGACATCATCGATGAAAATGGCTGACTGAACGAGGAGCTCGGCGCTGCTAAGCTTTAAAAACTATTTCTTGAGCAAACCAATATAACTTTTCGCGATGGATTTTCAACGCCTTCTTGCCTCAAACTTCCACTAAACATAAGCGATGACAGATCGACGTCAGCGGGCGGTCAATCTACAAGATTTCGCCTTTCAACAACGGGCAGCAGCTCTGATGGGCGAACGAACGGAAATGGAGGCGGAGGAGGGAACACCTGATCCATATGCAATGGAGGCCGCCATCGAAAGGCAAGCGGTATCCCCTTTAACAGACATGAATTCTGAGGACCCGATTCGAGCGACTGGGACATCATTGAATGTGATCCAGTCTGAAATAAAAGCACTACGGAATGAAGTAGCGGTACTGGGGGCAGACCTCCGAACTGAATTAGCTGAATTGGGCCAACGCTTAGCAGAAACTGAAAATGGTTTGGAGGAGCATGCTTCGGAGATAGCTAATATTAACCAAAAATTGGAGGACAATAAAAGCAGCACTAGATATCTTCTGGATAAGATTGAGGACCTGGAAATCAGAAGTCGGAGATCCAGGGCTTTTTTTGAGGGGATACTTGGGGGTACTGAGTACGGCACCTTTTCCATTGTCTGCTACAATTGACTCAAGGACCTCAAGTTTTATTGAAAAAGCTCAGCCTCTACACACCAATTCTGCCTTGTCATAGATTCTGTGACTGGTTGCAGGGGGCCTGGCTATTGTGGGGTGATTCACTCAGAGATCATCCCACCCCACATTTGAGTACCAGCACCTTTTCTGCTAGAAAAAAACGCACTGCGGAGATCTAACCTTCGGTTCCGAGGAATCCCAGAGTGGCCTAAATATATGAATTGCGAACAAGTGGTCCAAAAAATAGCAGGGGTGCTCCTTTCAATGGACTCCTCTCCAGCAGATCCAGCAACCATTACGATCGATAGGGCTCACAGAGCATTGGGAGCTAGGAGGCAAAATCGTGCTAAGGACATTATCGCTTGCTTTAAGGATTTTAAGATAAAAAAAGCCTTAATGGCTAAAGAAAGGCTTCGAAAAGACTTTGAATGGGACACATACCATATTGAAATTTACCAAGACCTAGCCACTACTACATTGAAACGGAGGGCAGAATTGCGCCCTCTAACGCAATTCCTGCAAGAGGAAGGTACGCGATATAAATGGCAACATCCATTTGCACTGGTGTTCTACAAAGATGGCAAGCAACATCGAGTTAGTTCTATTGAAGAGGCACAAGCATTCCTCCCCAGGACTCGCTGGAGCAACCATCATCCCAGACCAAATCAAGGGGCATGGAGGGGGATGGGAAGCCGAAGTGGCAACAAGTGTCCCATGGGCGAGGATGCCTTCAACGGCAACAGTCATCAAGGAGCTTAATATCCCACAAAAAGTCTGGACTATAAGGTGCCGATGATTCTGGTTAAGAGGGGATTAATGACTATGGTTTGCTCTTGAATATGACTGAGTAATGTTTGCAATAGCAGTGTATCACTTCCTTATGCACTATGTGGGCTTCTCAAGTACTTCAACAAGGAGGGGGTCGCCCACATAAAAAGATGGGGAAAGACAGGGGTGAGGGGCTAGTTGGGGATACAGTGGTCTCAAGGGATATTATTGTTTTACTTTCTGGGGTCAAAAGGGGCATAAGGTGGGGGGTCATTAATATGGGGGATTATGGGTGAGTACTGCTTCTTGAAACGTATATGTTATGTCTAATATGAACTGTTTGACGCTGAATGTTAGGGGCTTGAACACTCTGGTTAAGAGAAAACTCCTGTTTAGAGAGCTCATCCGTCTTCGGACGGATGTTGCCTTTATTCAGGAAACCCATCTAAAGCCTCTACACGAGCGTTATGTAGTTCATTCAAAATATCCTATTTTTTTTGCGTCCAACAGTTCACAGAATAAAACTAGAAGAGTGTTGATAGCTTTATCCTCCGGACACCCCTGGCAGATATTGAAAGTTGTGTTGGATGGGGAGGGGCGCTATCGTTTTCTCGTGGTATAATTGGGGGCTGCGATATACACATTTGGGTATATCTATGCCCCCAATGAGGGACAATGTGTTTTTTGGGAAGATCAGGGCAAAGTATTACTAAGAATGGGAACAGGGCATATACTCCTTGGGGGCGACTTCAATCTCACCCTGGATCCTAGACAGGATAACAGTGCAGCAGAGGTTTTATATGCGCAGAAAGAGCGCAGATCACAAACAATTCTTGGCTCGCTGGGATTTATTGGATTTATGGAGGCAGGGACATCTCACGGAGAGGGATTTCACATATTATTCAGCTCACCACGGGTCCTACTCTCGTATAGATCTATGGTTGGAGGATGCTCATATCTTAAAAGAGATGCAAGATGTACAGATACATACCAGGGCCTGGTCAGACCATGCTCCGGTTGTCTTACAGTTTCGATGGGGCGTGGCCACTCGGGGCACTAGGTATTGGCGATTACATGAGCAGATATTACTAGAACCCAAGAATGCATACACCATAGAGAAATACTTAAAATAATATCTTGACCTGAATGATACGGGGGATGTGGACCCCATTATATTTTGGGAAGGCTTAAAAACAGTTCTGAGGGACCGCATTATAGCACTGGTTTCCCATCTTAATAGAACAAAGAGAGATAAAGAAGTAAACCTGCGCCGGCAGCTATCTCGGGCAGAAAAAGAGAGTAAGGCCGATCCACAGAACCAGTCTCATGCAGACAGAGCCCATGATTTACACATGTCACTGCAGGAGCTACAATTGGCTGATATAGCTGACCAGTTAGAGGAAACCCGTCAGGAATATTTTGAATTTGATAATCGCTCTAGCAGGTTGCTGGCGCATAAAATCAAACTGCAAGCCCAGCGTAATTATATTTTTTCTATTCAGGGGAGTGATGGGGTATTACTAACTAGCATGGAAGAGATACATGCATGCTTTTTGCAATTTTATGAAGCCCTATACACACCCGAACAAACTCCTGCTGAACATGAGATAGAAACCTTTTTGGCTCATATACCTTTGCAGGCCTTGCCTGAAGGAGAGACCGAACACCTCTCTAAACCTATAGACTTAGAGGAAGTGCTATGGACCATCAAGGACCTGTCATCTAATAAGGCCCCAGGACTGGATGGATTTTCCAATAAATTCTATAAACTTTATAGCTCTCATCTGGCACCTGTCTTACTAAGGGCAAGTCACTTAACCCTCCATTGCCCATGGATGTAAGCCGCATTGAGCCTGCCATGAGTGGGAAAGCGCGGGGTACAAATGTAACCAAAAAAAAAAAAAAAAAAAAAAGGGTCTTTCATGAATTTGACAGAGTGCAAGAACTCCCATATACGTGGCGCCTGGCGGCCATTATGGTGCTACTGAAGCCGGATAAGAATCCAATTCATTGTGGGTCCTATAGACCAATATCTCTTCTGGACACTGACTATAAAATTTTGACAAAAATAATGGCCCATCAGCTTCAGCGGGTGTTGCCTCGATTAGTACACACTGATCAGGTGGGCTTTATAACTGGCAGACAGACCTTTGACAACATACGATCTATGTTGCATATTATTCAGTGGGTCCATGAATACAATATTCTGTCATGTCTATTGATGCGGAAAAAGCTTTTGACAGAGTCTATTGGCCTTTTTTGTTCTCGGTGCTCCAGAAAATGGGATTCCAGGGGCGCTTCATGTCATGGCTCCGCCTACTATATACGGCCCCTCTGGCAAGCTTGCGCATTAATGGATGCTACACGGACCCTTTTGAGTTGCATCTCGGTACGCGACAGGGTTATGCAGTTTCCCCCCTTCTTTTTTTTTTTTAAATTCTTTATTTATTATTGTTTTGCACTTTTTACAAGTTATACACTTGTGAAACAGAAACACAGCTTGTATTGGCGTATAATAAGAAAATTAACCTTTAACAAAACTTATAATCAGCTTTCTTAGACCACAATAATTGTGGGGGCGTGGTAGAGTCAATAGGAGATATTAAGTAGAATTTAAACCTAGGAAAGACTACGTGTGATTTACCTCACCAATTTATAATCCAACATTATTATAACTTTTTCAAATTCAAAAATGCTCTTAATTGTTCAGGTGTATAAAATATATACTTTGCATCAACATATCGAATCACACATTTACACGGATAAGCAAGGAAGTTCCCCCAAGTTCCAAAACTTCCTGTTTCATAGCCAAAAAACTTTTTCTCCTTTCTTGGGTCGATTTTGTAACATCTGGATAAATCCATTCCTATTTCCACCAAAAGGAGTTTTTGACTGTCTAAAGTAAAGTCTTAGAATGGTATTAAGGTCTTGTTCAAAAACGAATGATACCAAAAAGGGTGGCTCTCTCCGTAGAATTTTCTATCGATTGCTCCAAGATGGCAGATATATTGTTCACGTCAATATTCATATCTGCTCCACCTCTATTTTCTCCTTCATTCGACGGGTTTTTGGGGTAAATAATAAATCTTGTTTATAGGGGGAATTGCTTCCTGAGGAATTTTCAAATTTTCTAGCAGATATCTTTTAAACACATCAATTGGCAAAGTCCTGGGAACTTTAGGAAAATTTAAAAGGTGAAGGTTCAAACGCCTATTAAAATCTCTATCTGCTCAATTTTTTTATGGAGAGCCAATTTATCTTTAGCTATTATAAAGTTGAAATCTTGAATTTGTTTCACTTCAGATTGAATTTGTTTAACCTGGGAAGACAAATCCTCCTTCATTGTGTCCACTTTGTTAACCAATTCTTCAAATTTTAGATGCAAGCAGATACTTCACCTGAGGATTTTTGAAGAGTAGAATCCATTTTGTTAAGCATTGCCCATATTTGCCCAAGATTTACTTCCTTCGTTGTTTTCGAGGCCTCAAGAAATCCACGGGCCTCAATTTCCAGGCTGCATTTCAGTGACGTTATTCCCTCACCAGAGAGCTCAGACGCTGCACTTCTGGTAGCGTGTGTGCTTTCTCTTAGCGAAGCAGTAGAAGCCGGACAAGGAGGGGTATTGGAAACTGAGGGAGGAGACAGCGATGTTTCTTGTCCCAGCAGGGATTCCACTCCTTCGGTTTCCTCTGCTACGGGATTCACCCTCAGATCTGCTGAAGAGGTTCCGGTGAGGAATCGATCCAGCCTCTGCTGGACTGGGGACGATATAGAGGTAGGTGAGGGCACAAACCTCACATTCCCTTTCCTCTTAGTGTATGGCATAGTAAAAGCGGAAAAAAATTCTTGAAGGTAATCGTTCAGCAGTAGCACAGCGTTCTCTCACCGTCTGATTCACACCGTCATGTTGCCACGCCCCCAGCAGTCCCTGACCAAGCTGTTTCCCCCCTTCTTTTTGCTCTCTCTATTGAGCCTTTGGCAAAATTAGTACGTGATACATCTAGCATAAGGGGAATCTCAAGAGTGGGGGGAGGGGGGGTGGAACACAAGATTATGCTCTTCGCTGATGAAGTCTTGATGACACTGACTGATCCTATAGAATCGCTGAAAGGGATCTCCGAGATCCTAACCGATTACGGGAAAGCCTCGGGCTTTAAAGTAAATATGACTAAATCAGAAATTGTAAATCTTAATCTGGACTCCCGTGAGGCCCAGCGGCTTCAGCAACAATTTCCCTTTCAGTGGGCACGAAAGTCTATCAAATACTTAGGTATCCAAGTGACAGCTCAGATAAAGGGACTATATCAAGCTAACTTCCCAACTAAACAATCAACTCCTGGCTGAGCTGGACCGTTGGGAGGGCCTAACACTTACCTGGATGGGTAGAATTCAGGCAGTTAAGATGATGGTGCTGCCTAAGCTTTTATACTTGTTCATGGCACTTCCTTTTCTCATACCACAGGGTTGTTTTTAGACGACTAAACAGGAGAATGTTTGCCTACATCTGGAAAAAGCGCCAGGGTACGGAGGTCTATGCTATATCAGCCTAAACTCAAGGGAGGCATGGGAGTACTCCATTTTGATGGGAATACCCCATTTTGAGCTTTACTTTAAAGCAGCCCAGTTGCGTATACTAGCGGAATGGATGAGTGAAGGAATGACAAAAAAAAATGGCTAGACTGGGATAAGCAGGGCCTGGGTACTATTCCGGTTTGGGCAGTTCCATGGCTCCCAGGAAGAGACCTGCTTCATGTGTCCTGAGTGTCCTCCCCTTTAGTGGGTTTTCCACTACAGACTTGGTATAAGGTTCGGAAGATGTTCTTTTCAGATAGACAGTACTATTTGTCCACGGCCATACAACATACTCCCTCTTTTGAGCCAGGGCCTCAGGATCGGGTTTATAAAAGGTGGGCGGATGGAGTTTGCGGTTCCTGGGCCAGATATGGGGCGAGGGGAAATTTGTCCCTTTCGATGACCTGAGGGAAGAATATGGCCTACTCGAAAGAGAGGACTTTCAATACAGACAGGTTAGGGACCTCATCCATCGTAAAGCAAAAGGAGACCTAGGCTTACAAGTAACTCTAATAGAACAAGCCCTTAGGGCAGGAGGAGCTAAAGGAAGTATTTCCTGGATACATCTGGCCTTACTGTTAGCTAAATCCACGCTGCACTGGTATATCAATAAAAGGGAAGTAGAGCTGGATACATCATTCACAGGGGAACAATGGGAAAGCTCAATCAAGTATTTGTTTAAAGTATCTGTGGCTAGTAACCTGATTGAGAATGGCTTTAAGATCTTCTATCGCTGGTATTATTCACCAGTGAAACTGAAGATTTTTCCAGCAACCCTGGATGTCTGTTGGAGAGACTGTGGAGAACAGGAACCTTTTCCACATGTGGTGGACTTGTCCAGTTGTACAGAATCAGTGGGTCTTGATACTTGATACCCTACAAGATATACTGGGGAAGAAGTATCCACGACGGATGGAATGCTGTCTATCACAAACTCACCTCAATTAATATATCTCAGCATAAATTTGCTATTTTGTTGTTCACTGCCAGTAAATTGGTTATAGCACAGGCCTGGAAGCAGGCCTCTTTGCCTCCTCTGTCTCGTATCCTGCAAACGCTAGATGAAATTTTCCAACTCTCCAAGCTCACAGTGATGCGACACGGACAGCTGGCCAAATATTATGACACTTGGCGGGTTTATGAACAGTGGAAGTTGAGACTAGATACCCCACCCAACTGACGGATAATTAATATGTTTAACACGATATATTTTGGACTGGATAGGCACAGACCGCTGTATTAAAGGGGAGGGGTGAAGTTCTATTGTTTTGATGGCTGTATTACTGGAATGTTTCGCATGTATATTTGCAAGGCTTCAATAAAACTTTAAAACTTAAAAAAAAAAAAAAAAAAAAAAAAGAATTACTTGGAAAAGGATGGTAAATAAGACCAAGAATTATTATAATGCCTCTGTATCGCTCCATGATGCGACCTCACCTTGAGTATTATGTTCAATTCTGGTCACCATATCTCAAAAAAGATATAGCAGAATTAGAAAAGGTTAAAAGAAGAGCGACCAAATGATAAAGGGGATGGAGCGCCCCTCATATGTAGAAAGGCTAAAGATGTTAGGGCTCTTCAGCTTGGAAAAGAGTTGGCGGGGGGGGGGGGGGGGGGGGGAAATATGATTGAGGTCTACAAAATCCTGAGTGGTGTAGAACAGATAAAAGTTAATCGATTTTTCACTCTTTCAGAAAGTAGAAAGATCAGGGGACACAATGAAATTACATGAAAACACTTTTAAAACATATAGGAGGAAATATTTTTTCACTCAAAGAATAGTTAAGCTCTGGAACTTGTTGCTGAAAGATGTGGTAACAGCGATAAATGTATCTGGGTTTAAAAAAAGTTTGGACAATTTCTTGGAGGAAGAGTTCATAGTCTGTTATTGAGACAAACATGGGAGAAACCACTGCTTGCCCTGGAGTTGGTAATGTAGCATGATATGAGTTTAATTGTCAGAGTTATTGATTTTGCTGGATCAGATAAAAATGTATATATAAAATAAGTACACCTGCAAAGACTTATTGGGACAGAATAACTGGTCTGGCTTTCATCTCCCCCGTTCCCCCCTGGAAACTACTGATAACAAAAACTAGCTGGGTGGATACCTAAGCCCATCAACACATCTCCAAAGAACAAAACTCTGAGGATGGACAGCAATCACAAAGACTGGAGTTAACCAAAGACAGTGAAACTCCACCTATTCTCAGACAATGACTCAGACTGAAAAGCCCATCTAGCTATCTAATCAGACAAAAGAAGCCCACTTACTCTCAGACAAAGACTCTTGTAATCCTGTCAGATGCCTTATGGATGTGTACATCATAGCAGATGTCCAGACAGAAAGTCTTATGATGTCATTAAACATGTGACCAGTTACCATGCCCCATCTCAAAAACCAGATGAAGCCAGTTCTCAGACACCCCACCTGACTTCAGCCTAGGGTCCAGCAAGAAAATATAAAAAGCCTGGAAAAAATGCCCAGCTCTAGCTCTTGGGATCTGGTTCTCTTTGCTTTGCCTCCTGCCACTCTGCTGGACTTCACACACAGCCGGATAAGACTTTCTCCAGGCTCCAACAACAACAACAACAACTCTGCAACAGAAGACTACAAGGATCTTCATCACTCCACCCAGCAGCCTCTATCGAAGTGAGTTACCATTAACAAGCATAATTTATAATTCAGACCTTTTAATCTTGAAAAGCACATTTCCCTTGTGAAAGATTCTTAAAAACTGCCTCTCTCTTGTAACATTATTATATTACCTGTATTGTAAATAAACATTTTAAAGTTAAATATAAGGTCTTTATGTTCTGAGCACGTCCTTAAACCTTGCAGTGCAGATTAATGTCATTCAACTAATATATTATCTAATTCCCCCTTTTCTTACATATTCTTATCATATTACCTTATATGTAATTGGTGGAGAATAGAATATAGAATAATATTATATATATATATAATCTAACAGTAGCATGGAATGTTGCTACTATTTGGATTTCTGCCATGTACTTGTGACTTGTCCATTGTTGGAAGCAGGATACTGGGCTAGATGGACCATTGGTCTGACCCAGTATGGCTGTACTTATGTTTCTTGCTCCACTAATCGTCCTTATAAGCTCTTTCAAATCCTCAATTCAATAGCTCCTGCCCCCACCCCCCACCCCGAATCAACTACTGTCTCTGACAAAATACCTTCACCTGTCTATCTTGCTAAGGCATAGCATGTTGGATTATTTGTAGTAAATAATTAGCAGATTTTAGTACACACAGCTTCAGCTTTAGAAATGTTAATTTCTTTCTTCATCTCTCTCTCATTCACCCCTGAATAATTCACTGCTGAGTCACTTTAAAGTTGAAGTAACAAAACATCTGTTTACTCACAGTTTGTAGTTAGATTATAATCAGACAGGCTTATATATACATATTACTATACATTTGTATTATCAGCTCCTTCCATGTGCTTAGATGGTAATGGATGCTCACACCACCATAGATCCTCTCAGGTTAGGAGAGATCATGAGCTCCATGTGCTCCATGTGCTGCATGTGCTGCATCTAACCCCCACAGGAAGTTGCATAGCTGTGTGACCTCTCTAAGTAATTCACATCAGAGGTCACAGAGTAATCACAGAGAAATAACAGGTGACAGGCAATGCATGTAAAATACAATTACATTCCAACAAACCCCTTCTCATGCATAACTGTCATGCAATTATTTATTCATACAAAGTCCAAGCTTTATACGCAGATTCACAAAATGTTCTCTGGGTAACGGTTTGGTCATGATGTCAGCTGTCATCTCACTGGTGTGACAATAGTGTAGACTGATGACCCCTTCTTTTGCCAACTCTCGCACGTTGTGGTATTTCGTTGCGATGTGCTTGGTGCGTGACTGAACCTTGTCATTCTGTGACAGTCGGATGCAGCTCTGATTATCTTCCATTATCTGGATTGGTCTCTGTTCAGCTATACCAAAATCCAGCATAAGTTTTTCAATCCACATCAGTTCTCTGCACGCTTCCGATACGGCCACATATTCAGCTTCTGTAGAAGACAAACTCACAATACTTTGTTTATGACTGGCCCATGAAATTTGTACATTTCCATACATAAACACATATCCACTTGTGGATTTATAATCAGAATGATCCCCTGCCCAATCTGAATCACAGTAACATATTAGTTTTGGATTACTATTGGCTGAAACCTTTAATTTACAATCAATGGTACCCTTTAAATACCTTACCATCCTTTTAACTGCAGTCCAATCTGATTTGGTAGGTGAGCTGACCCTTCTGCTCAAAATTCCTACTGCATTTGCTATATCAGCCCTGTATGTGGTAGCTAGATATAAAAGCTTACCTATGGCTGATCTATATTGGATGTTATCTGGTAAAGGTTCTCTTACTGTTTCATCCTTCAGAAAATCAGTGATCATGGGAGTGCTTACAACTTGGGCATCTTGCATACCTAAACTTTCAATAAGCTCATTTATTTTCTGCTTCTGGCTTAGAAGATAAGAACCATCATTTTGTTTCTCAATTTCTATACCAAGATAGTATGACACATTACCAAGTTCTTTTATCTCAACATTGAGGTTTAAACACTTTACAATGTCCTTGTACTCTTGCTCACTTTTGCTTGCAATGAGCAGATCATCAACAAAGCTAAAATGTATGCATATTGTCCATTTGTGCACCTAGTGTACAAGCATTTATCTGCTTCACCTTGTTTAAATCCTAAATTTGTCAATATTTCATGCAATTTATCATTCCAACATTCTGCACTTTGCTTTAATCCATAAAGACCTTTGTTTAATTTACACACTAGCTGTCTTTGTTTTGTATTTATGAAACCTGTTGGTTGTTCCATGTACAAGTCTTCAGTTATATCTCCGTGAAGAAACGCTGTTTTCACATCAATGTGGTTGACTTGCATGCCTTTTGAGACTGCAATGCTCAGAAGTGTTCTTATTGTCGTGTGTTTCACTACAGGTGCAAACACTTCATCAAAATCTTCTCCATATTTTTGAAGATATCCCTTTGCCACTAATCTGGCTTTATACCTTTCCACTTTTCCTTGTGCATTCCTTTTTAACTTGAATACCCATTTGCATCCTATAGCTTTCTTGCCAGGAGGTAATTTTGTAAGAATCCAAGTATTATTTTTATCCAATGCATCAATTTCTTCTTGTGCAGCTTTACGCCATTCAGCAGCTTCTTCTGCTGGCATTTTCTCAATCTCATCCCATGTTAAGGGCTCTTGAGCTTCTGCTGACTTTGTTAGGTAAGACAGTCTTGGGGTGGAACACCTTTGTTTTCCCTGGATGAGCGTCTGACTACAGGTTGGTCTGACCTTTCCGCATCCTCTAAATCTGAGAGTACTTCTCCAATTGATTCCCCTTCTCCAACTGTACTGTCTTCTTCAATGATCCTTTCTGTGTCTGCTTCCTCTGCCTGTTCCTCGTTAGATACAGGTGAGTTGCTTTCAGACATCTGCCTTGGTATGGCATTTATATACACTGGCATGTCTATTATGGTTCTAGTTTCATATTCTGGATGATAAGGCTCATCTGGGATAATCCAGCCTTTATCAACCCTTTTGTTTTCATCAAAATATGTAACATGTCTTATGCCAACAATGCCAGTTTTCAGATTCAAAATTCTATATCCTTTGTGTCCTGGAGCATAGCCAACTAAAATGCCCCTTTCTGTTGTGGAATCCAGCTTATGCCTTCTTTGCTTTGGTACATGAGCATATGCTGTACTTCCAAATGTTCTTATGTGTGACAGGTTTGGCTTCCTACCATGCCATGTCTCATGTGGTGTGCGCTCAGCGCCTTTAGTTGGCATTCTGTTTTGTAGGTACACTGCTGTGAGAATGGCTTCCCCCCATAGTCTTTTAGGGAGATTGCTATCTGACAGCATACACCTGGTCATTTCCACAAGTGACCTAAATTTTCTCTCTGCAACAGAATTTTGCTCTGGTGTATAAGCTACTGTTGTGATATGCTGAATGCCTTCTTGTTCTAGAAATGTGCGCATGCTTTGTGAAGTGAACTCACCACCATTGTCGGTCTGAAGAACCTTTGGTTTTCTTTCAAATTTATTGCTCACCATGGCTACGTATTTCTTCAGCATGTCTGTGACTTGACTTTTCTCTTTCAGCAAATAGGCCACACAATATCTAGAGAAATCATCCAAGAATATTAGCATAAATCTGTTATTTCCCAATGATGGGATATTAAACGGTCCACATAAGTCACTGTGTATTAAGTCCAGCACTTTATTACTCCTATTTCCTGTGTATGCAGGAAATGAGGGTCTCACACCTTTTTGAGTAACACAGTCTATGCATTTCTCCATTTTACCAGCATTCTTCCTTACTTGCGCCATATGTGAGGCTTCACCTGAAATGCTCAGTTTATAAACATCATTATGCATAAAAGCTTCAGCATACACTTCATCATTTTTAGAGATTGTGCACTTACTGTTTTCAAAATGAATCACAAATCCCTTCTTATCTAATGTAGATACACTAAGCATATTGCAAACTGCTTGGGGAATATACAAGACATCACTTACAGGAATTTCTTTAACTTCATTAGACACTTTGCATTTTAAGAATCCAATACCTTTTGCTTGGATCTTAGCAGTCCCTGCGTTTGCAGTTTTAAGAATACCTTCCTCTGGACACATTTCCTGAAAGAAATTCTTACAATTGGTTAAATGGCATGTGCTCCCTGAATCCAAAATCCAAGTACTTTCATTTGAATTATTATTTACCATAGTCAAAGATTTTTCTGCCATTAGAAAGCCCTTGTGTTTATCTTTGTCCTTCATACATTTCCTGGTTTGAAAATTCTTTAGTTCCATTGGCTTAGGTGAGCTAGAGGGAGTGTTTTGTGTTTCCTTACACCATTTAGATACATGTCCCTCCTTTCCACATGAGTAGCAAATCAGCTTGCCCTTGGGTGGAGTTTTCCCATAGCTCCGCCTTCCTCTGTTCTTTGCCAAGAAATTTGTTTCATTTCTCTCTGACTGACTTTGAGAACACATCTCCTCAGAATCATTTATTATGCATTCCTGCCTTAGTTTTGATGTTGCCTGTTCAAAAGATTGCCCTTCAATGGCCTCATTTACAGACCTAAAAACATCAAACTTCTTTGATAGTGAGGTAAAAAGAAATGCTCTTTTCAATGCATCACACATGGGAATTCCAGAAAGTTCTAGCTTTTGAAATGAAGACATAAGATGCATAATGTGATCATTACATTTACTTTTATCCCTTAATTTGGTTTCATTCAACTCTGCCAACCAAATTGGTTGCTGCTTTGCATATGTAGTTGCATACATAGTTCTCAGTTTATATAAAATGTCCTTTGGTGTATCTTTTCCCTCCACTAATATGGCTTGTTTCTCTGAGAGAGCTTCCAAAAGCATGCACTTCACATAATAGTTTGCATTGTCCCATTCAGCCATATTTTCAGCTGTTCTGTCTTGATCTAAGCATATATATAATCCTTTTGCTCGAAGGAGACATATGAATCTTAATTCCCACTGCCGATAATTAAACTCAGTTAATTTAGGCACCTTGAGAGAATAGAACAATGGTGAATTTCTTCCCTCAGCCATTTTCTTAGCCTTCTGTCTGCTGTGTGGGGGGAGAGAGAGACAGACTGAATCTTTCCTTTAAAACTTAAGAGAAAAATGTGGCCTTTTTTTTCTGCCTGGTAATATTTCTCTTCTTTTTCAATTCCTGGACCCTGGGCCCATAACCCTTTTGTTGGATTATTTGTAGTAAATAATTAGCAGATTTTAGTACACACAGCTTCAGCTTTAGAAATGTTAATTTCTTTCTTCATCTCTCTCTCATTCACCCCTGAATAATTCACTGCTGAGTCACTTTAAAGTTGAAGTAACAAAACATCTGTTTACTCACAGTTTGTAGTTAGATTATAATCAGACAGGCTTATATATACATATTACTATACATTTGTATTATCAGCTCCTTCCATGTGCTTAGATGGTAATGGATGCTCACACCACCATAGATCCTCTCAGGTTAGGAGAGATCATGAGCTCCATGTGCTCCATGTGCTGCATCTAACCCCCACAGGAAGTTGCATAGCTGTGTGACCTCTCTAAGTAATTCACATCAGTGGTCACAGAGTAATCCCAGAGAAATAATAGGTGACAGGCAATGCATGTAAAATACAATTACATTCCAACATAGCAAACAAACTGTCTTTTGTTCATTCCACTCCTAGACTTTCTACAAGGTCCTACCCCCCCCCCCTTACTTGGCAGATGCTTCTTCCATTTTGGTTTCACTGTGTCCTTACCTGCCTGCCCACCCAACCTCTATCAGTAACTCTTCCTCCTTTCCTCCTACTGGTCTCCCCCTGCAAGTCTTATCCCCTGCTCTGAATGGTCTTCCTTCCACCCATTCTCCAAAGTGGTTCTTGAAAAATGTGTCAGCAGTTTATATCCCTCCTTAGACCCTTTGGACCCATGGCCAGCAAACCTTGTCCAGAGGTTTTCTTCTTTCGCCCTTCCTCCTTACCTACCCATTCTCCAGTCGAGCCTTTTTGTTGGTTCAGTGCCCTCCTTATGGAAACATGCCATTGTCTCCCCTATCCTTATAAAAGCGCAATCTTGATCCTACTGACCATGCCAACTACAGGCCTATTTCAAATTTGCCTTATATGTCCAAACTACAAGAATGAATTGTTGCCTCTGAATTAGTTCAGTTCCTTGATCAGACCCTGGAATTCCACCCCTGACAGTCTGGTTTCCCTCACTCACATAGCAAAGAGAATCTTCCTGTCAGAGCTCGACTTCACAACAAAATCCTCACACTAGTTTTCAAAAGCCGAATCTCTTCTGATCATCCTTCCTCCATCTCAGATCTGGCTTGATATCACACGTTCTACAGCTCTTGGTTACCTGGGTCCACAACTCAAACTCTCTCCCAGACTATATATGCAGTGAGTCCTCTTACAAGACATTTAAGATGCACCTCAAAACCTGGCTATTACAGCAATCCTTTGGCTGACAATCTTTCCTTCCTTCTTATCCTGTCTTCTTTACCCCCTCCCCTCTTTTTTTTTCTAATTTTGTATATTCTTTTCTAGCTTTTATACTCTCTATTGTAAACTGCCTAGTGGCACCTTGTCTATCTGGGCAGTATATAAACTGTCCATAAATATATACATGGGTAAATGTACTAGATCGGACTGGAAGCTCCAGAGAAATAAGCTCCCTTCAAAAATGGCTCAATGCATTTCTATGGGAGGAATTTTGGTGTACTGAAACATGCTTGATAGGAAATTTCTCCTTTCAAACTGCTTCTCCCTTCTTCTCTACTCTTCCAGTAACAGAAACACACATACATTAGAAATAATTCTTTGCAGCATGTTCAACGTTTTCCCTATTACACATACTGCCCCCCCTTCCTTCCTCATCTCTTTCCCTAATGGCATGGAAAGGGATGGTAAATAAGAGTGATTCAGACATGTTTTCTTTGTTGTAAATTCTACTGTGAAACCTACTAACTGCTGCCATGGCACAGTGGTACCCTATGGTAAAACTGTAAAATCCATTCTCTGAAATATGTTTACAGTGATATCTAATGGTTTGATATATTTGCGATGCATTATTTCATTTTATTATTCTTTCTAAACCAACAGAATGCTTAGATACTGCTCCAGGTTAGACACACACACACAAAGGTTGCAAAGAATTCCAGATCAATGCCCCACATGCTTGCCCCACGTTAACGAAACTGGAAGCAAAGAACATGAATGACATCTTTAAAACATCCCCATCTGCTCACTGCATAATTAAACCTAGAGCAACAGGAAAAATGTATAAAGAAAGAAAAAACAGTAATTATAATACATAATTACAACCCACTCAGTCCTCCTTTACAAACACCCTGTCATTACAAAATGATCAACTCAAAGACTCCTCCACTGTAACATCATAACAATCTACATCCATGGGAAATGGAACCTGAGAAAACATTTTGTAACAGTGGACGCACTACTTAATTTCAATATACATTAAAATGTCATTATTAAGCACTATCACATTGCTTTACATATATTAAAAATGAATTTGGAAATATGAAAATGACTTACTACTGCATGTGTAGTGCTTGAAGACATTACTGAGGTAGAGGAAAGGCTGCTGTTCTGATTATTAGCTAATGTACTGTAAAAACAAAGGAATAAGGTTATAAAGAACCACCATTTTAAGAAGCATGCCAAAAAAAGAAGTTTTCAATATAAGTAACATTGCCGTGGTACACAGTTCAGGATAACATTGTTCCACCATGAGTCAATGTTGATGATGTAAAGATGTCCATTGTCACAGAAACTAAGTAGGAATCATTGAGAATTCTGCTCTTTCTTTTAAGCCACAAATACAGAATATTATTTGAATGATGTTCTTCTAATTAAGATTGATTAGAAGACTAAAAGACTTCTCATCTCTGGACAATTTTAGATCTGTTCTACAATCCTTTGCAATGCTTTTGCTGGACTACTGTAACTCGTACTTGGGGTTACCAAATTTTATGCTACATGCACTTCAGATTGCACAAAATGCTGCTGCCAAAATGTTATTTGGGCTACCAAAATGGTCTCAACATTTCCTCAATTTTGAAAAGAACTGCACTGGCTATTGGTTCTTTGGAGAGTACAATTAAAAGTTTTAACTTTAATTCATAATACCCTGAAAAACGAAGCTCCTGTTAGTTTCGCTAGTAACTTGCAAATTTACTGTCGCAATCAAAATCTGCACTCTGCTGATGAACTACTGCTAAATGTGCCTTCTTTCAAAGTCATTAGGTTAAGCACTTATTGCTCCTCCACCTTTTATGCTGGAGGAGTGTTATTATGGAATGCTCTACCAGTGGAAATTAGGAAAGTTAGTTCTGCTGCACAGTTTAGAAAACTCTTTAAAGCTTTTCTGTTTGTTAAATCTTTTGGTAGTCTAACCTGAAATTTTAACATTTTGTTAATTTTAGTTTCTGTTGAGTAAACCCTAATAGCTTTCGTTATTGCAAAATTCTTCTAGCCATATTGAGATTGACTGTGACACCTTTTATTAAATCAACAAAATAAATACCCAAACATGATGATGTACATAAACTTTCAAGATCACCTACGTCCCTTCAGGCAGAAAAAAGCATGGGTTTAAGGACCAGAATCTTCTGAAAACACACTTTTTACCAGAAGTTAGCATTGGACTTCATGATTACAAGCCAGAAGGACAGACTACGCGCCAAAATTATTAGGATACAAAATCACAAATGAGAGCTGAACAACCAGCATTGCTACTGTAGGATAGGAAAAGGGGATGGGATTTGATAAACTGTCTTTCTATGGTTATAATCAAAGCAGTTTACATATTATATACAGGTTTTTATTTTGTAGCTGGAGCAATGGAGGGTTAAGTGACTTGCCCAAAGTCACAAGAGATTGCAGTAGGAATTGAACCCAGTTCCCTAGGTTCTCAGCCCACTGCACTAACCATTAGGCTACTCCTCCAGTCCAAATTTTAAGATTGCATACAAAAGCATTACTCATATGTAGGAAGACAGTCTCACCTCTCCTGCTGCAATAGTGACTGTTGTGAATGACAAATACAAAGATCATAATTAATGAAGCCTCAAGAAGTCAGGCATCTTTGTCATTCTGATTTACAAAAGTTTGCTACTTTGATGCTTTTCATCAATTTTACTGGTATAATTAAAGGTGGCAAACTACAAGCAACCCGATTTTCTCCAAAACCAAGAAAAGAATGAAGAGATGGTCAGAACGCCGAAACTCATTCGACATTTGCAAATACTGGAGTAGGACCCTACGAACATCCAAGAAACGAAGCTGCCGAAGAGAGTCTGGACAATCCTCCTTCCAAAAGGTTGGCAGAAAAAGAGGATGATTCAGATGAAAAGACGAGACAACCTTAGGGAAGAACGAAGGTACCATCCGGATAGTAACACCAGATTCCGAAAAATGTAAAAATGGATCTCGGCAGGAAACAGCTTGGAGCTCTGACACTCTACGCGCTGAAGCCATGGCTACAAAAAAAAAAACCACCTTCAGCGTAAGGTCCTTCTCTGAGGCCCTCTTGAGAGGTTCAAAAGGAGCCCTCTGCATAGCTTTCAGCACTACACCCAAATTCCAGGAAAGGCAAGGAGAATACAACAGAGGGCGGAGATGTAAGATCCCCCGCAAAAAATGGACAACATTCAGATGAACTGCCAGGGTAGTGCCAGCAAGGCATCCTCGGAAAGAAGCCAGCGCCACCACCTGTACCTGGAGGGAATTGTAGGCCAGCCCTTTCTGCAACCCTTCCTGCTGAAAGGCCAGCATTTGAGACACTGAGGCTCACAGCGGGGACCAAGCCTGAGCAGCACACCAAGACTCAAAGGTATGCCAAACCTGGGTGTAGGCAGAAGTAGTGGCCAATTTCCGAGCCTGCAGCAAAGTAGCAATGACCTCCTCAGAACAGCCCTTTTTTCTCAACTGCGACCTTTCAAGAGCCAAGCCACAAGACCAAAGCTACCGGACTCTGATGAAGAAGGTCTGACACCAGCAGGAGTCGGAAGAGCGTCTCTATCAGCAACCGCATGACATCCACATACCACGGTTGACGCGGCCAATCCGGAGCCAGTCAGTTTAAACGAGTGCTTAAAGCACACTATTTATTTTAAGATAGTATTTGGTGTTGCTCTCCCAGAGTTAGCAGTGACTGGGTACCTAGCATTTTGATATTTTAACGTTTTTAGTTGATCTGTACAATTTTAAAGAAATGTTTGGTCTTGAGAGATTGTGCTTTCCTTCTTTTCCTTTTATTATTGTAAACGGCTGTGTTCTTCTTTAGTAAGCTAAGCGGTACAGCAAATTTAATAAACTTAACTGTAGTAAATTTAAATATTCAAAAATACAATCATCAGTTCACAGCAAGGACATTGTCACTTATGTATTCAGGCTTATTTCACTTGCCCTTTCATTCTTACCTGCCGAGCTGTGATAGCGTAGTGCTGGACTGATCGCAAGTCTGAGGCAGGCTGGATTCTACTGATGTTGCCGTGTGCTGTGGTGCTGAAGGCAGAAGCGACGAGGTGCTAGATACTGTGCTGGGGAGAGACCCTGAACTGGATACTGAGGGAGATGTTTCTATCTTTGATGGTGGCACTGATGAAGTAGCTGCAACAGTTCAAAGTATTAATAATCAGAATACTTCAAAATATAAAATTAGAAGATGGCTTAACCCAATAATCTAGATAACTAAGGAGGGAAACATGTATGTTTATAGGTGCTTTGTTACAGGCAACCCAGGCAGAGATTTGTATATAACCTTATATAATTCTCTCTTACACAGAACACCTTGTATTCAGAAAAACATATTCATAATCATCAGAATACAAAAACTGAGTGAAAAAACTCAAATGCAGTTAGCAGCAGACAAATCCATCTTGATTGCTCATGGGAAAAGTATGTATGCACATACATTTTCACTTGGTTATCTAAATTGGGTTATAAATTTCAAAATTTCATTCTACATTGACCTGTCAACCCTTTTCCTGTTTAATTTTGCTTGTTTATCTATCTCTAATCCTAAATATTGCCTCTTAAACAATTTTCTCCAAATATGTGGTGCAAAGGATGTTATAGCTTACAGGACATTTAAATATATAAAAGATATAAAAAAGCAAGGGAAGGAAAGTTCTAGAATAGGCCACCATGGTATACAGCTTGAAGAGAAAAGACTATTTCTTCAAAGAGTGGTGGAGGGAAAGTAACATTGGAATTCAAGAAAGAATGAGAAATACAGTGGACATAAAGATCTGGAATAGCCAGGGTAAAGTTAGAAAATCACTATGGTATGCAGCAAAAGGAACAGGAAGGCAAAACAGGCAGCATGGATGGACCGTGTAGGCATCTACTCTCCTGACAAAAACTCAGCAAAGTATATTACAAACACAAATATGTTCTTGCAGGATTTTTATTCACACCATTTGTTTTAAGAATCTTTTTTATTTTGTAATGCTCGTGATGGAATGAGAAAGTATATAAAGTGAAGTTACTCATCTGTAGCAGCTGTTCTCCGAAGACAACTGCACAAGTATTTTCACAACTGTTTTGACGTCATCCATGGAGCCCCAGTGCGGACACTGCCCAGTATTTTCCTCTTTCTAAAAACATTTGGCAGGCCCTCTCTGCACATGGGTGAGTGCCTTCCCGCCTGCACGACTCACACTGGATCTGCAGCTGGATTAAAGCAGTGGTTCCAAAATCTGTCCTGTGAATCCCTAGCTACCAGGTTCACTGAAAACAACAACAGTCAAAAGGGACTTGCAATGGCAAGGCTAACAGGAACCAATTAACACTAACAACACAAATAGGCCTGCTGCAGAGTCTAAAACTCACAGTAACAACTTTTTCAGGTAAATCAGAAGCAGAAAGCCTGCAAGGGAATCCGTAGGACCATTAGATCACAAAGGAGCAAAAGGGGCGCTCAGGAAGGACAAGGCATTACAAAACATGTACACAAACATTGTTTAATGAGACAGAGTCAGCATGGGTTCAGCCGAGGGAAGTCTTGTCTCACCAATTTGCTTAATTTCTTTGAAGGCGTGAATAAACACGTGGATAAAGGTGAGCCAGTTGATGTAGTGTATCTAGATTTTCGAAAGCTTTTGAGAGACTCCTGAGAAAATTAAAGAGCCATGGGATAGGAGGCAAGGTTCTGGTGTGGATTAGGAACTGGTTATTGGAAAGAAAACAGAGGGATAGAGTTAAATAGTCATTTCTCTCAACGGAGGATGGTGAACACTGGAGTGCCGCAGGGATCTATACTGGGACTGGTGCTTTTTAACATATTTATAAATGATATGGAAACTGGAACGACAAGTGAGGTGATCAAATCTACTACGCAGATGATAGAAAACTATTCAAGGTTGTTAAAACACTGCAGACTGGGAAATATTGTAGGAAGACCTTAGGAAATTGGAAGACTGGGCATCCAAATGCCAGATGAAATTTAATGTGGACAAATGCAAGGTGATGAATACAAGGGTCCACCTTTGGGGTCAGTACTCAAGAAAAAGATCTGGGTGTCGATGTAGATAATATGCTGAAATCTTCTGCTCAGTGTGCGGTGGCGGCCAAAAAAGCAAACAGGATGCTAGGAATTATTAGGAAAGGGATGGTGAATAAGACCGAAAATACTATAATGCCTTTGTATTGCTCCATGGTGCGTCTAGAAAAGGTTCAAAGAAGAGCGACCAAAATGATAAAGGGAATGGAACTCCTCTAGTATGAGGAAAAGCTAAAGAGGTTAGGGCTCTTCAGAACGGAAAAGAGACGGATGAGGGGAGATATGATTGAGATCTACAAAATCCTGAGTGGTGTAGCATGAGTAGAAGTAAATAGATTTTTTTACTCGTTACAAAAGCACAGAGACTAGGGGACACGTGAGGAAGTTACATGAAAATACATGAAAAAATGGGAGGAAATATTTTTTCACTCAACGAATAGTTAAGTTCTGGAACTCTTTGCCGGAGGATGTGGTAACAGTGGTTAGAATATCTGGGTTTAAAAAAGGTTTGGACAAATTCCTGGAGGAAAAGTCCATAGTCTGCTATTGAGGCAGACATGGGAAGCAACTGGTTGCCCTGGGATTTGTAGTATGGAGTACGATTTAGGTTTCTATCAGGTACTTGTGACCTGGCTTGGCCACTGTTTGGAAAACAGTTAGATGGACTATTGATCTGACCCAGAATGGCTACTCTTAAGTTCTTATGTTGTGAAGGTACAGCCGGGAACATAAAAGAATGGGCCTAAGACGGTGGAGCTGGATTCTAGACTCCAAACAAATTCTGCAGGACTGTCTAATCAAACAGGCTACTGTGTAGGGTACTGTGAGATGTGAAAGTATGAACTGAAGACCACATTACAGCTCCGCAGAACTCCTCATTAGAAGATAACATCAAGTGGGCTACTGACATAGCCATAGCTCTGACACGATCATCAGAAGTCAGCCCAGCCTGGGTTTAAATGAGGAAGATGTAGTGTGCTAGCCAGTTGGTCAAAGTGCCTTTACTAATGGTTGCTCCCATCCTGTTTGGGTCAAAAGAAACAAAAAGTTTGATGGACTGTCTGTGGGCTTTAGTCCGCTCCAGTTAGAAAGCCATGGCTCTCTTGCAGTCCATGGTGTGCAGTGCACATTCACCAGGATAAGCATGAGGTTTTGAGATAAATGTTGGCAGGACAATTGACCGATTAAAATTAAACTCTAGGGAGGTTACGTGATGCCATGCTAGGGAGCAGTTGCTGTTAATGGGAGCTCCCGGGCCTGACTGTTGTCACTCCCCTGGAATGTTGCATTTCCCAGTTTCAGTACTGCTTGCCACTTAGAGAAGTGCTTTGGATTCAGACTGTGGAGTTTGACTGGGGAAATCTGCTTAATGGCGTCAAAGGGACTGTGCAAGGAGAGCCGGTAAGCTCGACGTGGACTACCAAAATTGTAGCAGAGATCAAAGCCACTATGGAGTCCAATGTAATTACTCAGTTCAAACACATTGCCAATAAGCTTGATATGGTGTCTTGAGTATATGGAGGAGCTGAGGCAGGAAATTAGTCGACTCAAACCCGTGTGGAGGCCTTAGAGACTACGGTACAGCAGTTAGTACTGAGCTGGGACCTCGTGTCTAACAGACTTACCCAACTTGAAGACTTGAGGACCTTGAAAATAGATCAAGGCACAACAATTTGAGTCTCACTGGTTTATTCTGGAGGCAGATTTGCAGGGCTTCTTGGAGACCTGGCTGGGCTCTTCCTCACAACTGCAGACAGGCAGGCCTGCTACGTATTGAATGGGCTCATCGCCTGGAGCCTTAGAAGTGATGCTAGTTCAAGACCCAGAGCAGTGATATTTTGTTTGCTGAATTTCTGCCACAAGCAAGAGATCTTATGGGCTCTGCAGTAAGGCAAGACGCTGATGTACGAGGACTGTCACATCTTGCGTTTCCAGGACTACTCAACCCATGTGATGGCACAGTGGAAGGAATTTGGCTTCCTCTGCAAGGTGCTCATTGAACAGAAAATTAGATTCATGCTGCTCTATCCAGTGCAATTGCATGTTGAATATGAAGGCACTACACATTTATTGGACTCTGTACAAGTGGCGGATCTTTTGGCTTGGATTGTGAGGACTCACAACTCTTGACTGTTGCACTAATCTGTGTTGGTTGATTGCAGGCTTTTGGGTTTCTTGACATGAGTGGTGTGAGCCCTGAGATGCCCTGGCGTCAGAGTATGTGTACTGGGAACAGCATTACCTGAAGATGGTATAGTACTGGAAACTATCTTTCCTTCCTGCCTGGGGCCCTTCCTATATCGATGTTTGAAATGCTGTTTGCAAAGTTGCTGCAGCACCACATCCGCATGCGACTATGCTGTGATCCAAACTTTTCTTTTTTTTCCCTCTCTGGAACCATATGGTGAATGTATATATGATGCAGATGCCACCGTAGACTCAGTGCAGACAGTAGCTCTACTGTGTTGTGTGTGTGTGTGTGTGCGTGTGCGTATTTTTTTTCTCTCTCTTCATTTGCTTCCGATGGCTGGACACTTGTTTGGAGATCTTAGATCCTGTTCCATATTTGACTGTTGTTTTAAAGCATTTATACATGACTTGATGTTATGGGTGTTTTTTTTTTTATAAAGATTTTACATTGTTGTTCACTTTTCTAAGGGGGAATGTATACTTTTTTAGGTTGCTGGCAAAAGTGGGAAGGGCTACAGAACTTTGCTTGAGGGAGGGGGGAACGAGCAGTTTCGGATGTGTTACTTAGTGATCAGTATCCCTTAAGGGAAGTCTAGGATGAGAGAGGAGTAGAAGGAGTTAGGAGGGGGAGAATGGGTTAATTTGTTTGTTTTCATTTTTGGTCTCATCATAGGTACATGGAGACGGCTTGGGGTGAAGGAAGGGCTGGGGGGATTGGGTGGGATCTGTGTGTTGTATGTGGGACATGGCTAAGGAATCCAGGTGGTGTCCAGAAGGTGAGTTGAGTGGGGTGGGGTGCTGGGACAACTCTTCTCACCATATTTGCCTTGCTTTCTCTGTTGGCTCTGTCAGTGTCCCTTTGTTATATGTCAAGGTGAATATTTTCTCTTGGTATGTGGGAGCTATTTCCTGCCCTGTTAATAGAACAAAAGATCTTACAAGCCTTAAATAGGAAACAGGTGGATGTCGCTCTTCTACAGGAAACTCTTATCTAAAATAGAGCACTGTAAACTTTAGCTGTGGTGGGTGGGGATTGAATATGGGGCCCCTGCAGTGGCTAAGAAGGATGAAGTAGTTATTTTGATCTGTAAAGGGATCCTCTGTACTTTGCATAGCCTAGTGGCTGATCCTTCAGGTAGACAGGTGATAGCATATGTCACTTTGGACTGGCAACCAATGGTAATTTGCAAAATTTATGACCCAAAACCTAAGATAAACATTTTATCTGCACTTTGACCACTCATTTAATCCAATTTGATGCACTTCAGATTATTTTGGGGGATGATTTCAACATGGTAGCTGACCCGGCTCTGGATCGGTCTGGGGGAATGGGGAGTGGACATATACCCCACAGTCACGGGAGTCCCACATTTCAGATACAAGTCATGTGGTGCTATAGCAGACTGAAACGCTCTATCAGGTGATATATAAAGTTGTAACACAAATGTATACAACTCCCACACTATCATCTATTCTGGCATTTTATCAATCCGCAACACAAAAGTTTTAAGAGGTTCCGGTGTTACAGCACATAGTAGATACCTGGACCATTTCAAAGCCAATGCAGAATAATCCAAATCTGGGGTAGTATTTTTTTAATGGTTATAAAGTGAAGATACTTACCTGTAGCAGGTATTCTCCAAGTACAGCAGGCTTCACATTCTCAAAAGTGGGCAGACGATCCCACGTTGCTCACGTCGTCAGAGTACCAAGCAAAAAAATTGAGACAGCTTTCTGGAGCACGAAGTGCCTTTCCGCCCACAGCGTAACCGCGCCTCTCAGTTTAAAACAAAAGCACAAAAATGAAATAAAAAGTGAAGACAACTCCTCCAAGGAGGTGGGCGAGTTCGTGAGTATGTGAAGCCTGCTGTCCTCGGAGAATACCTGCTACAGGTAAGTATCTTCACTTTCTCCGACGACAAGCGAGCTTACATTCTCACCATTGGGGAATCCCTAACATCCAGACTCACCCAAAACAACAAACAGTGATCAATTGGGCCTCGCAACGATGAGGACGTAACACAGATTAACCTGAAACTATATACGACTAGATGAGGGTGCAGCCTGGAACAGAACAGCATGGGCCTAGGAGGGTGGAGTTGGATTCCAGAACGCAGATTCTGCAACACTGTCGCATTGGGTACCCTGTTCAAGGCAGTAGTGACTGAAGACCATGTCGCAGCCTCACAAATCTCTCCAATGGAGGCTGACTTCAAATGGGCCACCGACGCAGCCATGCTTCTAACATGAGCAGTGACGTGATCACCCAAAGCCCAGCTCAGGCATAAGCGAAGGAAATGCAATCTGCTAGACAACTGGAAATGGTGCATTTACCGATGGCAACTCTCCTCCGATTGGGAGCAAAAGAAAAAAACAACTGGGCGGACTGTTTGAAGGGCTTTGTCCGCTCCATGCAAAAGGCCAACGCTCTCTTGCAGTCCAAGGTGTGCAAGCTGCCTTTGCCAGGATGTGCGTGAGGACAGAGAAAGAATGTTGGCAAGACTGGTGCAGATGGAACTCAAAACACCACCTTCAGCAGGAACTTAGGGTGCCTGCAGAGGACTACTTTGTTGTGATTAAACAGTATAAGGTGCATCCACTACTAAGGCCTGAAGTTCAATGATCCTACGAGCTGAAGTAATAGCCACCAAGAAAATGACCTTCCAGGTCAAGTATTTCAGATGGCAGGAATTCAGTGGCTCAAAGGGAGCTTTCATCAGCAGGGTGAGAACAACGTTGAGCTCCCATGATACTGATGGAGGTTTGACAGGGGGCATTGACAAAAGCAAATCTCTCATGAAGCGAACTAAAGGCTGTCCAGAGAATCTATGATCTTGCTGTCCCACCAGACGGCAAACCTCCTCCATTTAAAAGAATAACACCTCTTAGTGGAATCTCTCCTTGAAGCCTGCAAGACTCGAGAGACAACCTCCAAAAAGAAAGTGAATTCCAGGCTCTCAACATCCAGGCCATGAGAGCCAGAGACAGGAGGTTGGGATGTAGAAATGACCCCTCATTCTGCGTAATGAGGATTGGAAAACACTCCAATCTCCACGGTTCTTATATAAGTACATAAGTAATGCCACACTGGGAAAACACCAAGGGTCCATCGAGCCCAGCATCCTGTCCACAACAGCGGACAATCCAGGCCAAGGGCACCTGGCAAGCTTCCCAAACGTACAAACATTCTATACATGTTTTTCCTGGAATTGTGGATTTTTCCCAAATCCATTTAGTAGTGGTTTATGGACTTGTCCTTTAGGAAACCGTCTAACCCCTTTTTAAACTCTGCCAAGCTAACCGCCTTCACCACGTTCTCCGGCAATGAATTCCAGAGTTTAATTATGCGTTGGGTGAAGAAAAAGTTTCTCCATTTTGTTTTAAATTTACTACACTGTAGTTTCATCACATGCCCCCTAGTCCTAGTATTTTTGGAAAGCGTGAACAGACGCTTCACATCCACATGTTCCACTCCAATCATTATTTTATATACCTCTATCATGTCTCCCCTCAGCCATCTCTTCTCCAAGCTGAAAAGCCCTAACCTCCTTAGTCTTTCTTCATAGGGAAGTCGTCCCATCCCCACTATCATTTTAGTCGCCCTTCGCTGCACCTTTTCCAATTCTACTATATCTTTCTTGAGATGCGGTGACCAGAATTGAACACAATACTCAAGGTGCGGTCGCACCATGGAGCGATACAACGGCATTATAACATCCTCACACCTGTTTTCCATACCTTTCCTAATAATACCCAACATTCTATTCGCTTTCCTAGCCGCAGCAGCACACTAAGCAGAAGGTTTCAGTGTATTATCGACGACGACACCCAGATCCCTTTCTTGGTCCGTAACTCCTAATGTGGAACCTTGCATGATGTAGCTATAATTTGGGTTCTTTTTCCCCACATGCATCACCTTGCATTTGCTCACATTAAACGTCATCTGCCATTTAGCCGCCCAGTCTCGTAAGGTCCTTCTGTAATTTTTCACAATCCTGTCGCGAGTTAACGACTTTGAATAACTTTGTGTCATCAGCAAATTTAATTACCTCGCTAGTTACTCCCATCTCTAAATCATTTATAAATATATTAAAAAGCAGCGGTCCTAGCACAGACCCCTGAGGGAACCCCACTAGCTACCCTTCTCCATTGTAAATACTGCCCATTTAATCCCACTCTGTTTCCTATCCTTCAGCCAGTTTTTAATCCACAATAGGACATTTCCTCCTATCCCATGACCCTCCAATTTCCTCTGTAGCCTTTCATGACGTACCTTGAAAAAACGCCTTTTGAAAATCCAGATACACAATATCAACCGGCTCCCCTTTGTCCACATGTTTGTTTACTCCTTCAAAGAATTGAAGTAAATTGGTCAGGCAAGATTTCCCCACAAAAAAAGCCGGGCTGACTTGGTCTGAGTAATCCATGTCCATGGATGTGCTCTGTAATTTTGTTTTTAATAATAGCCTCTACCATTTTCCCCGGCACCGACGTCAGGCTCACCGGTCTATAATTTCCCGGATCTCCCCTGGAACCTTTTTTGAAAATTGGCGTTACATTGGCCACCCTCCAATCTTCCGGTACCACGCTCGATTTTAAGGATAAATTGCATATCACTAACAGTAGCTCTGCAAGCTCATTTTTCAGTTCTATCAGTACTCTAGGATGAATACCATCCAGTCCAGGAGATTTGCTACTCTTCAGTTTGCTGAACTGCCCCATTACGTCCTCCAGGTTTACCTTGAAGTCAGTAAGTTTCTCCGACTCGTCTGCTTGAAATACCATTTCCGACACCGGTATTCCACCCAAACCTTCCTCGGTGAAGACCAAAGCAAAGAATTCATTCAATCTCTCCGCTACGTCTTTGTCTTCCTTGATTGCCCCTTCTACCCCTCGGTCATCCAACGGCCCAACCGATTCTTTGGCCGGCTTCCTGCTTTTAATATACCGAAAAATATTTGTACTATGTTTTTTTGCCTCTAATGCTATCTTTTTTTCATAATCCCTCTTGGCCTTCTTTATCTGCGCCTTGCATTTGCTTTGACACTCCTTATGCTGCTTCTTGTTATTTTCGGACGGTTCCTTCTTCCATTTTCTGAAGGCGTTTCTTTTAGCCCTAATAGCTTCCTTCACCTCACTTTTCAACCACGCCGGCTGTCTTTTGGACTTCCGTCTTTCTTTTCTAATTTGCGGAATATGTTTGGCCTGGGCCTCCAGGATGGTATTTTTGAACAGTGTCCATGCCTGTTATACTGTTTTTACCCTCTCAGTTGCCCCCCTAAGTTTTTTTTTTCACCGTTCTTCTCATTTATCATAGTCTCCTTTTTTAAAGTTAAACGCTAATGTATTTGACTTCCTGTGTATAGTTAATTCAAGATTTATTTATAGCATTTGTATCCCACATTTTCCCACCAATTTGCAGGCTCAATGTGGCTTACATTTGCCGTAATAGCAGTTGCCATTTCCGGGTAACAGAATTACAAATGGTGCTGCGATAAGGTGCATACATACATGGTAACATAGATGGAACATAACATACATGGAACAGTTCATGATATATATATATATATATATATATATATACACCATGTGCATATAAACATGGTAGCGAAGAATACATTATGGTATTGCATGAAGGTTCCTGAGTGATGATTGGATTATAACATACAGTGTGTCATCGACTATGGAGAGACCATGTTCGACATAAGGATAGAAGTGATAGTGCTTGTTCACTAATAGCAAAGAGGTTAATCAGTCAAGTGATAAGATTTCGGTTGTGTCTAAGTCGTATATAGTCTTATTATTTAGTATTTAAGATGGATGTTTGTGGTATGCCTTCTTGAACAGATGTGTTTTCAGTAGCCTTCGGAAGATAGTTAGATCTTGCATTGTTTTTATGGTCTTCGGTAGTGCGTTCCATAGCTGGGTACAAATGTATGAGAAACTGGTCGCGTATGTGGATTTATATTTTAGCCCTTTGCAGTTAAAGTAGTGGAGATTGAGGAATGTGAGTGCTGAACTTCTTGCGTTCCTAGTAGGCAAGTCTATAAGGTCTGTCCTATAGGTCGGGGCTTCCCTGTGAACGATTTTGTGGACCAGGGTGCAAACTTTGAATGCAATTCGTTCTTTTAGTGGGAGCCAGTGTAGTTTTTCTCTTAGGGGTTTGGCGCTTTCGAATTTCGCTTTCCCAAATAGGAGTCTGGATGCTGTGTTTTGAGCGGTTTGAAGCTTCTTAATGATCTGTTCTTTGCATCCGGCATAAATGGCATTACAGTAATCTAGATGGCTTAGCACCATTGATTGTACTAGGCTGCAGAATACTTCCCTTGGGAAGAAAGGTTTGATTCTTTTAAGTTTCCACATTGAGTAGAACATTTTCTTTGCTGTGTTTTTCGCATGATCTTATGATAATATGATCACTGTTATCAAGCGGCCCCAGTACCATAACGTCCCTCACCAGATCATGTGCTCCACTAAGGACCAAGTCTAGAATTTTTCCTTCTCTCGTCGGCTCCTGCACCAGCTGCTCCATAAAGCTGTCCTTGATTTCATCAAGGAATTGTACCTCTCTAGCATGTCCCAATGATACATTTACCCAGTCTATATTTGGATAATTGAAGTCACCCATTATTGTTACATTGCCCATTTTGTTTGCGTCTCTGATTTCTTTTATCATTTCTGCGTCTACCTGCTCATCCTGGCGAGGCGGACAGTAGTACACTCCTATCACTGTCCTTTTCCCTTTTATACACGGAATTTCAACCCACAATGATTCAAAGCTGTGATTTGTGTCCTGCTGAATTTGTAATCTATCCGAGTCAAGGCTCTCGTTAATATACAATGCTACCCCCTCCACCAGTCCGGTCCACCCTATCACTACGATATACTTTGTAACCCGGTATGACAGTGTCCCACTGGTTATCCTCCTTCCACCAAGTCTCAGTAATGCCTATTATATCCAATTTTTCATTAACTGCAATATATTCCAACTCTCCTATCTTATTTCTTAGACTCCTAGCATTTGCATATAGACATTTCAGAGTATGTTTGTTGTTCCCATTTGCGTGATACTAAGTACTTGACACTATTGATTTGCCATCTTTTGTCTGATCTTTAGTTGTATTTAAGGGCACCTGGCCTACCACGGTCTGTTGTGCAACCTCACTATCCAGAAACCCTATCTTCCCTGTTTGTGAGGTATCCTTGCAAGATACCTTATCCCGAACCATGCGCTTTTGAGCGACTTTCTAGTTTAAAAGTTGCTCTATCTCCTTTTTAAATGCCAATGCCAGCAGCCTGGACCCACCCTGGTTAAGGTGGAGACCATCCTTTTGGAATAGGCTCCCCCTTCCCCAGAATGTTGTCCAGTTCCTAACAAATCTAAAACCCTCCTCCCTCCACCACTGTCTCATCCACGCATTGAGACTCTGGAGCTCTGCCTGTCTCTTGGGCCCTACACGTGGAACAGGTTGCATTTCAGAAAATGCTACCCTAGAGGATCTGGATTTGAGCTTTCTACCTAAGAGCCTAAATTTGGCTTCCAGAACCTCTCTCCCACATTTTCCTATGTCATTGGTACCCCACATGTACCAAGACAGTAGACTCCCCCCCAGCACTATCTAAAATCCTGTCTTTTAGTTTATATAGTAACTGGGAGAAAAATTAATGTAAAGAGAAAAATGTCCCCTAGAGCTGAGGCCCTGAGTGGATCGGAGTGGACCTGGGAGTCACCCCGGAGAAGGCAGGATATGCAGATGAGCTGCAAGTCCTCCACAGCACCTGAAAGGCAGCTGGGTGGTAGAGCTGGGCACCTCTCAGCTGAGGAAAGGCTTACCAGGGGTTAGGCCGAAGCCAGCATTCCTCTCCCTGAGGGTCGCCTGATCCTAGCCAAAAAGCACCTGGAAATCCTGGGCACTTGGAGCGAGGGCCCAGGGAAGATCGGGGTGGACCTGGGAGTCACCCTGGATACAGCTGTGAGGAAATGCAGAAGGGCTGCAAGTCCTTCACAGCACCTGGTGGGAGCGCTGGGCACCTAGAGCTGAGGCCCTGAGTGGATCGGAGTGGACCTGGGAGTCACCCCGGAGAAGGCAGGATATGCAAATGAGCTGCAAGTCCTCCACAGAACCTGAAAGGCAGCCGGTGGTAGAACTGGGCACCTCTCAGCTGAGGAAAGGCTTACCAGGGGTTAGGCCGAAGCCAGCATTCCTCCCCCTGAGGGTCGCCTGAAAGACAATTCCATAAGAAGAGGAAACCAAATCTGACGTGGCCAGTGCGACGCAATCAGAATCATGGTTCCTTGGTCTTGCTTGATTTTGAACATGAGATATGGGAGGATATTACTACTACTACTACTATTTAGCATTTCTATAGCGCTACAAGGCGTACGCAGTGCTGCACAAACAGAAGGCCTGTCCCCCAATGAAGAAGGAAGGCATCCGGCTCTAGTCTGTCGTGGGCCTGAAGCCTGGAAAAGAACTGAGGAATTCCGGAGTCACTTCTTCCCCTGACAGGCTAGATAGGAGCACCACACTGGTCAGTGCTGGTCCCGATGTGCGGCAAGGCACCGATATTAATGAATAGCCAAAAAGCAGGGCATGAGTCTCAAGGATCGGTTGGAGCAGCACCATAGTTAGTGCCTCGGCATCGCGTTCAGGATGCATCCCAGATCCTGCTGTAATATGTTTATGTTTATTATAAGACTTTACATACCACCTGAGGGCATGTCTAGGCAGTTTATATAATTCAAAATAAAGATAATGAAAGGACACAAGCATACCAAGTGTCATCCAATCAATCCAAAAGTACTATTACAAGTAGAACCTCAAACCAGCTCAATCAAGTCTGTTTTTAAGGTGGTCTTAAAATGTATCACATTGTGTTCTGAACAAAGCGAGGGAAGGAACCAAGAAAAAGGAAGTTGTATTTCTTGTACTCTCCCATTTCGCCTTAGAAGGCCAAGGAAGGACCAGAGCTTAGAGCATTAAAAAATGGGTCAGGATATAGGATATAATGTGCAAAGCTAAATAATCAGGGAGACCAGTGTGTAATCCTTTATCATTCAATAGTAGAAAATTAAACTTAAACCTAAAAATTACAGGTAACCATGTAGGTGCCGAAGCAATGGAGATAATCATATCTCATCTCACCGCATTGCAGAGTAAACATGTGGCTGTGTTCTGTAATGAATACAACTGCTTCAGGTTTGCTTGAATAATTCCTGCAAAGACCACATTACAGTAGTCAATTCTGGATATCACAAGAGCAAGAATTAGTGTATATATGACTTGGCATGAGAGACAGCGCCTTACTGATCGAATCTGGAGTAAAAAGAAAAAGTCAGATTTCACTATTGTTGATATATGTTGACCAAAGGTTAAATATGAATCTATAATAACTCCTAAATACTTAAAAGATGGAACTGTTGGGACTGGTAACCCAAATAAAGTGGAAGTAAGTAGCAGAACAGAACTGTAAGTCAGCAAGCTGTGCTCCTAGATGGATTTAATACAAGCCTGTTGTTACAGAGTCAAGTAGAAATGGCAACTAGATAGGGCAACTAGATAGGATTGTAGGGGAGACTAATCTATGGAATCTGCTCTAATACAATAAAATAGAAGGATATTATCAGCATAATAGTAAGCACTAATATCATGCTCTTGGATTAAAAGTGATAGGTGACTAAGAAATAGAATAAACAAAGTTGGAGAAAGAATAGAGCCCTGTGGGACCAGACCCCACAAAGCAACAGTTGAGGAGACGAGTGATGATTGCTATGATACTTGAAATGAGCAATTTTGTAGAAAAGAAGCAAACCATGCTAATACAGTACCAGATATAATGAAACCCGACTGTCTAGGATGCAATTCAAAAAAAAAAAAATGAATGAATGCCCACGCAGACTCTGTGAAGTCCAAAACAAGTCTTTATTCAAGCAAATCCTGACAGAATGGTGAAGCTGTTGCTCTGCCCTCTTTTGTTAAGAAGATTCATTTAAGTGATCTTGGCTGTTTAGTATTCTTACTAGGGCAAAGGCTGAGAAACCCTTGTTAGTTGTTTATGTTTACTCCTGATGCAACCTTTTTGGCAAAATGTGGTCATGTCAGGATTTGCTTGAATAAAGACTTGTTTTGGACTTTACAGTTTCTGTTTGGGCATTCTTTTGTTTTGTTGCTGCAGACACCTAGTTCCTCTTTGTTGTTTGTCTAGCATGCAATGCTCTTGCCAATTGCTATTTCCTGCTTGAATTTGGTTAGGAGAGTAAGTAGTACTGTTTCAGTGTTGTGTAGGGGTCGAAATTCTGACTGTGACTCACGTAGTATAGTGAATTTGTTTATGTAGTCATTAAGTACAGTTTGGGTCTTCAAGGTGAAGGTTAATGTCTCCTAATACTAATGTATTGGAGTTGGATACACATATGTTTGAAACTAAGTCCATGAAGTCCGCCTGGCTTTCGTTCCAGTTGCATGGTGGTCTGTAGAATAGGACACAATTTAGGTGGTCGAGTAGGGTTTTATCGTGGATTCTGATTAAGGCTATTTCGAGGTGGGTTGTTATAGATTCCACTGTCACTTCATTCATGAGGTGAGATTCGGTATATAAGCGATATACCCTCTCCTCTCTTTTCTGGTCCAGTGGGTGATTTTATATCCTGGAGGACATAGGTTTAGGATGATAGGGTCCTTCTGATCATGGATCCAGGTTTCAGTGATGAAGAGTAGATCAAGTTTCGCTGACGTGATCCAGTCTGTTATTATTGTTGTTTTTTTTTACTACGGATCTGGTGTTGACGTAGCCTATTTGAATTTTTTGGTGTGGGTCTTCTGCATTCGGTGTTATGTGGACTTTTGTTAGTTGTCTTGGTTTGTGTGGGTTTTTTATGACCTTTCTTTTCATTTTGTTGAGGTTGTACGCCTGTTGGTTCTTTTCCTTTGTTTTGGTTGATGTCGGTTTGGTGTGATGTGCTGTGTCTGGTCAGTATTCGGTTTTGGAGTAGTATGGGTATATTATTGATTTCTGCGAGTGGGGTGGTCATTGTTAGGTGGATCAGGGATAAGGAGTAGATTGCTAGGAGCAGTTTTGTGGTGTTCATTATGGTATCAATTCAATTATTTATAACAGAAGACTGTTGTTGTGTTCAACGTTGAAGATTATTCTCCCAGACCCTCTTATTTGCGTAGCAGTCTTGTCTTTTTTAAATTAGTAATATGCTCCAGGGGTATGAGATACGGATTGTTTTATCTATGTTTTTTTTTTTTGTTTTAATCTTTATTTGTGATTTTTATTTATAGTATTTTTTTTTTATTTTTATATTTATTAGATTTCAAATTTTTACAAATGAATATCAATTTGTAAGGTAATACAGATAAACAGTTATAAGGCAATTAAGAAATAAAAGATATGTATATCTTATCATAATATTCTAACTCTTCCTTAGACCACAACATTTGTTTTGGAGGGAGTGGATTTAGAAAACTAAAAGGAGAATTCAATAAGGCAAATCAAAATTTAAACCATAATTGGCATAGTCCTGTTCTTTATCCCATCATTCTCTATTCGCTGATACAGTTGTTCCAGTCTGACGGCTAGTTGGAATTTTAGAGTCCAGAAAAGTTTTCAGCTGACTTGGCTCAAAAAACACATATTTAACACCTAATAAACGTATTACACATTTACAGGGATAAACTAATGTAAAAATTGCTCCCAAATTTTTTACATCTTCTCTCAGGGTCAAAAATTGTTTTCTTCTTTGCTGGGTCACCTTGGTAACATCAGAATATATTTTTTGACCGCAGAATAGTGCAGAAGAATTTTTGAAGTATAGTTTCATGATCATATTTAAGTCCTGCTCAAATACTAGGGATACAATCATAGTCCCCCGATTAGATATTTCAACCATAGAGTCTTCTAATAGTGCAGTTAAATTCTGCAAGTCAATATCATTTCTCTGAGGGGCTACATTCGCCATATTTGCTGGTTGAGAAGCCTCTCCACGCTTCTGAATGGTAGGAAGGTAATAAATTTTGTTACAAGGGGGAATATCTTTAGGAGAGAGCTTCAAAATCTCTTGTAAATATTTTTTAAAGAAATCATAAGATGATAATGCTGGTGATATTGGAAAATTCAATAGTCTAAGTGTAAGACGTCGATTAAAGTTCTCAATTTGCTCTATTTTGCGAGATGTTAACATTTTGTCTTTAACCAAGGTGTCCACAGTCAGTTTCACTGTATTTACCTCGTCTTTTACCTGAGATACTTGATCTGTTACCTCTGTTTTAATTTTATCAAAAGCTTCCGACATTGTAGACAGTTTACTCACTATTGTAGACATTTCTTTAGTTGATTTAGCCACCTCAGCCGCTAGTCCCTGGACTGCTTGCCAAATAGCCGACAGAGTAACCTCCTGTGGGGCTCCCTGCTCCAGTATACTTCCTTCTGCATGTCCAGGGGAGGAACCGCCGAGCAGGCTCAAACTGTCGGCGTCTTCCGTCTCAGCTTGACCTGCTAACCCGGCCCTGGAACTTGCAGGACACGGAGGTCGCGTCAGCTCTGGCGGCGATAGCGTGGTATCAGGCCCCAAGATAGACGTCGCTCCTTTAGCGTCGCTCAGTGCGGGACTCGCCAAACCATGTTCCACCGGAAACTTGTCATGTAGCAGTCCAGGGTCTGCTGGATTGGAGACGAAGTAAAGGCTATCGGCGGTTGCCTTTTAATCGTCGCTTTCCGCTTAGTATGAGGCATTTCAACGCAAGAAGAATAAAACTGAGGTATTTCCAGCAGGCTCCTGAGACGCTAACGCAGCAAGCTAGGACGCCATCTTGCCACTTATTTATAGTATTTTCTAAAAGATAAAGAGTACGCAGACTCCATCCATGTCCAGCATTTCTCCTCTCTTCCCTCCCCTCCATCCATCCATGTCCAGCAACGTTCCATTCTCCCCTGCCCCCTCCTCCATCCACCCATATCCAGCAAATTTCCTCTCTCCCCTACCCCTCCATTCATCCATCCATGTCCAACAATTCTCCTCTCTCCCCTGCCCTCCCCTCCATCCTCCATGTCCAGCAATTCTCCTCTTTCCCCTGCCCTCAACTCCTGTCCAGCGATCTCTTCTCTCCCCCTTCCCTCCCCTCCTCTCCAGCGATCTCTTCTCCCCCTGCCCTCCTCTCCATTTCCAGCCATCTCTTCTCTCCCCCTGCCCTCCCATCCATGTCCAGCGATTCTCCCTGCCCTCCCTCAGCTCCCTGACAGCCCTCCTCTCTGTTCCCCCCCCCCCATGTATTTAACCCTTTTACTTTCAGGCACAGCGACGGCAGTGAAGAGGACAACACAGTTTCTCCCTTCCCTCACACAGTGTCCCGCCCTCGCAGAAATGCATCATCGTAGAAGGCGGGACACTGTGTGAGGGAAGGGAGAAGCTGGAGGTGAGCCATCTGTGTTGTCCTGTTCACTGCTGTCGCTGCACCTGAAAGTAAAAGGGTTAAACACGCGCAAGGGGGGGAGGAATGGAGAGGAGGGCTGTCGATCAGGGAGCTGAGGGCAGGAAGGAGCGGAGGGACCATCCGAGAGCTGCCTGGCTGCAGCACTGCTGCGCCAGGCAGCCCTGCGTTTGGGGGGGCAGCAGCAGCCAGGGGAAGGTCACGGTTGAAGCCTCTTATACGGGGCACCTATGACTGTCCTCCCATCCCATCCATCAATTCTCCTCTGCCCTGCCTCCCTCCCTCCCCCCTCGATGTCCCGCGATTCTCTCCTCCTGACATTCCCTTCCCCCTCATTGTTCCAACCTCTGACGGCATTACGTCATTTGACACGAGGGCAGGGCAATGAGTAGGAATGGATGTTACGAACCCAGGCATCCAGACATAGAATGTTGGCGGTGCAAATTATTATATAGGATATGGTGATAAGAACAAACTACTCTATAGTGGACCCTAATGGAGTTGGCTTTTAAACATGACTGATAAATATAGAAGGTATACTCAAACAGTTTTTGTGTAATACAGGAAAAAAGTTTGATTGTGATGGCTGAATATCTGGATCATATGTTCACTGTCAAAAGTCCATTGTCTCATTTACTGTTTTGTCATCATCAGTGCCTAAGGTATACTTGTCTGGAGGTTTTAGCACAAGAAGAATGTCATTGTATGGCACTGGTCTCAAAACCAATGGCAGAATAGGATATGAAATAGACTTTTTGTTTTTGGAAGAAGGGCCCAAAACATTTCTCAAACAGAAATAATCTGTAGCATGATCTTTCTGCTCTCTCCATATCAATGGGACAGCAAATAGCATGGCTGGCCATGAATCACACACTATAACATGGGAAAACAGCAACATTTCAATAAGCAAAACACATCAGAAAATCATGTTGCTAAACATACAGATCACTCAGTGTCCCACGGAGAACAACCCCCGCTATATATTATAAGATGGAGAAAAAAGCCTCAAACTTAAATAACAGCCACTTTACCAATAATGTTAAGCTGTCATCGATACCATCACAGGCAAAACAGATGCTAGCAGAATTACATGGCTAGCAATGAACCTTTGATGCAAGCTCTCAGATTAACTGCACATGAAACAAATGTGGAAAGCCCAGTTTTTGTCTCGATTGCTAACTTTACATCCAAGAAAGTCATGGTTTTCCTTTTCACCTTCAGATAGAACTTATCTAAACGTAGCAGAAAGCGTCAGCATGATTAATACATTTCCATGACATTTTCGTTTTAATTAACCATCAGGTCATGCAATAAACTAGCTATTCATTCACTTCTCCTAGAAGCAATACATAAAAATAGGGATAAATGACGTCACAATATATTTAAACTGAACGGCATTCATTTACTAGTGGTGTTGATACACATATGTTCCAACAAAATTTCTAGACAGCCATACAGTATAGAATAATTTTGATGCCATTTATGTGATCAACATCCAAAAATCTATAAGAACCACTCAGTCTCATTACGGAAACAAAATTTATGTTGTCTAGTGAAATTAATCTGGTAAAGGTTTTTCTAAGGAGACCATAAGCCCTGAGTGTGAAACCCAACTGTATGGGCTCCTCAACCTAGTTTGGATACATCTGTGGTGATAATTTGACCTGGAGAAATTTGGAAGGGAATTCCTTTCATCGCAGTGGAATGATCCAGCCACCAGAACATGGAGTCCCATAGAGATCTGGTGATGCCGACAAGTCGGAGCATTTGAGTGGATGGACTAGATTTAGAAGCACCAACAATCCACTCCTGGCCATAAAGCACAAATGACATTGAGAGAGATCATCATTAAACCCCAAGCACTGCAAGTTCAAATTATGAATATCTGCGCTGGATATGGTCTTGCCACTAGGAGCTTTTTGCTGGGACATGTTGCCAAAAATATAGTTCCAGTGAAATCAAATGACTCTGTGATTTGGGAAGTGGGGGAGGGGGAAGGAGGAGAGAGTGAGACCATGACCCAAGATGGCTGCTTAAACTAAGAGCTCCATTGGGTCTGGCAAAAATCATACAGAATACTTGTGCACAGTATCGACCTAATGCCCCAATATTGATGGTTTGTTAAGCTGAAGTGGTAATAACATGGAAGAAAAAGGCCACTGATCTGAAAGAAATCTTTTACGCTGGAGCTGGTTCTTCCTAACTAGACCAGGAAAGATGGCAAGTGGAGAGCACATGCACTGGCAGTCCAAAATGATGAGGGAGAACAACGTCAGCGAGTCAGGTGAGATAAAATGGGATGGCATCCTGGGTTGAATAGCATAAGCGGTTACAGGACATTAAATATGATCTTGTAACAAGATGTAAAATTGTGAAGATGCTAGCAGAATTACATGGCAATGTTAGTGAAATTGGGAGATGTCTGGAGGAAACTGAAGCTCAACTAGATGAGAATGCAGAGAATACAACAGGGAGAGCCGAATGGGGACCTTGGAAAAGCCCAACACAGGTCTATACACCAAGCTAGACTATAAGTCCTGGTACCAAAACCTCTGCTTCAGTGGGAAGGTGGAGGGAGGCGGAGGGTATCTGAGACTCACAAATATATTAACTGCCAGAAAGTGGTAGTAAAACTAGTACTTGTAATTCTGGGGGATGGGAATCCATGGGTGGATAGTGTGCACACACAGATCAGAAGGCCCTCCATGGTACAATCAGCCATATAACATAATAGCTCACGTTTACAATTTTTAACTAAGGAAAAAGTGGTGGCCAAAGTAAGACTGCAAGGTACCTTGATCTGGGAGGCCCACAAGATCAGAGTATTTATGGACCTCACACCAGTAACACTGCCCAAAAGAAAAGAGTTGAAAAATGTACTATTGATTATGTTAAAAAGCAACAACAATCATTACCAATAGCCTTTCCCTTTTGGCTTGCAGTTTTCAGTGAACGGAAAGACCTCTGAATCCAGAATAGTGAAGAAGCTGATAAAGCCCTGCAGGAAACAGAAGAACAGACTTGCACAAGCTAACAGGACTAATTGGTAGACAACTCTATTCCCTAGACAACTTAACAGTGGTACAAAAAGTGCAAAAGAAAATTTTTGAGGCAACCTAGGGGATTCATGAAAATAGTGTTACAAGCTGCAGAGTTGGCATAGAAGACAACGGGGTGATTAAGGGGAGGGAGGTTTCAAGTGATGCCAGAAGAATGCTAGAGATTAGAATGCAAAGGGGGGAGAACTTGAAGAGGGTGAGGTGGGGGGAAGGAATACAGTGATGTAAACTGATAAAAGTTTTGGAAATATTTGTAAGGGGGATGTAAGAATGCTATGCTAGGATAGAAAATAGTATGCTGTGGATTGCTGTTCTAACAATGGTTCACTTATAATTGCATGTTCTAATTTGATAAAAATTAAATTAAAAGAAAAAGACTAGATAAATCTGACATAGGGTGTGCTCAGGCTTGGCAGCTTCTTGAGGTGTATGTGATAAAAAAACAACAAAGAAAACAAAATCTGGCTGAAAACCTAAGGGCTTATAATCAGAAAGGCCCACAGGACACCAACATATAGCTCATATAGAGTCAGGTTTTGGGAAAGTGGCAGACCTATTTTTTTTTTTTTGGGGGGGGGGGGGGGGATTTAGCTTACACCTTTTTCAGTAGTAGCTCAGTTACATTCAGATACAGCAGGTACTTCCCTGTCTCTAGAGGATTTACAAGACCTGAGCTTGTACCTGAGGCCAATGGAGTGTTAATGACTTAACCAAGATCACAACAGCAGCAGTGGGATCTGAACTGGGCTTCCTTGGTTGTCAGCCTGGTGATCTAATAATAGGCTACACTCCACACTTGCTATCCTGTGTGTCTCCTCTGAGAAAAACCAACGTGACCATGGCCCATCCAGTATGCCCAGTTCAGATTTTGTACAGCACTCAATGTATACTTATATTTAAACAGAATATCAAAAACAAACAAGACTTTTTAATACTGTAGACACATTGTTATCAAAGAACGGATCATCTTCAAAATCTGCACTTTAGTCCATAAAATTATATACGGCGTAGTCCCAGGATACATGATAGACCTTATAGATCTACCAATAAGAAACAGAGTCGGATCATCAAGATCATACCTAAACCAAATTGCAAAGGACTGAAATACAAAACAACTCACACATCCGGTTTCTCCTACATAAGCGCACAACTATGGAATGGCCTCCCAAAAACGGTGAAAACAATCCATGACCACCTGAACTTCAGGAAATCACTAAAAACCAACCTCTTCAAAAAGGCCTACCCCAACGACCCCACGTACTGGACATCACGCAATCTTCATCCCTTCCGATCCTCTACGTATACCTAATTCGATCACTATACAACCTGTATTTGTTATCAACCGACTGGGCAATCGCCTTTGACGGTCCTATGTAAGCCACATTGAGCCTGCAAATAGGTGGGAAAATGTGGGGTGCAAATGCAACAAATAAAAATAATA
The DNA here is from genome assembly GCF_901765095.1 of Microcaecilia unicolor. Taxonomy (NCBI): domain Eukaryota; kingdom Metazoa; phylum Chordata; class Amphibia; order Gymnophiona; family Siphonopidae; genus Microcaecilia; species Microcaecilia unicolor. The sequence continues at coordinate 29,087,886 of NC_044032.1, read as the reverse complement.
AAAAATAAAATAAGTAAATTTAATATTAAACTGCTTAGTCATCCCAAAACCTGGATAAAAAACTAAGGGCTAAACCCTGCTGAGTTGGTCATGCCTGGATATTCAGTGGCACTTAACCAGTTTGTGCCTCTAAATACCCCCTTTGACCACCAAAACACTTAACCAGTTAAACTGAATATTGCTGGTAACCAATTTACTGAATGAATTTAGGACAGTTAAAATACTGCCCTAACTTTATGTGCTGAGCTAACTGGGCACCAGTATCCAGTCAACTTCCAGGTTGCCACACTAACCTGGATATTCAATGGGGTAGGCCAGATATATTCCAACATTAACTATCTGGCGTTAATTCAGACCACAGCTGTTCACCCAGGGCACAGCAAGAAACATGTAGGAGACATTCAATCATTCAAATTCACAAGTAGAGAAAAATGTTCCAAAAAACAAAAACAAAGTAAATCTTGTGTCAACAGCTGCATACTCACCATTTGCAATCTGCTGTGTTCGGACTCCACTAGGTCCATTCTATAAATAAAAAAATTAAAATGTACAGATATCAAAAAGTATTGAACTCTTTAAAATAGATCTAGATTCTAAAGAGAAAACCTAAAGGCTAGCAGCAGCTCAGCAGTGAAGAGAACCTTGGAGATCCAGGCGACATTACCTTTGCCACAAACTGTGGCACCTTAAATGAATTAAAATCTTCCTGTGCTTAAAGTCAAACTATGAGCTCTGTGGGTAAGGGATTTAACCTTATACTTTTCATAATCAAAATGTTAACATCTCATAAAGTGTTGCCACATTATTTAGAGGTTAGGGCTTTGTGCTGTGGGTATAAGACCTCTTAGCAGGGATTTCCTACTCTGTAGATGGAATGGGAATACGACTGCCATAACGCTACATGATTTTTGATCTCCAAATAAGCCAAAAACAGGTGAAAGTTGAAAGATTATTCTTCCTCCTCAGCCTCACTATTCTCATCTCTTCTTCTTCTCTTAGTGTCACACAAACACACATATGCAGAGATTAGGAAGTTAGGAAGTAAACACACACTGTGAGAATTCCCTATGGATAAAAACACTCAGTAGTATTTTAAACTTCAATCATCTGTTCAGATTACTTTTTTTTCAAACATTGTAATTGCTTGCTCAAGCCACACAGTTCCTCCTACAAGCAAAACAAAAGTAATAAATATCACAACACTTATATGAGTAAGGAAAGATTCCTCAGAGAAATCCCCAATTAAGTACCTTCCCATTCAGTGGGGACTATGGTAATAAGTAACACTATCAAATGCAGAAATCCAAAAGATGTTCTGATTTCTAACAGAGTGTACACGCCAGGCATTAAACATGAGGGATATAGAAGTCTACTCACAGCGATAGTGGTAGGTGCTGCTTCAGTTGGAGGCATGGAACTTTGGTATGATATCCTGCTATGCACAGAAGTTTGGTCATAGGAAGTAGTAGTAGTGGATGATGTAGTTACAGAACTGGTACTCTGGGATGAACTTGACAGACTGGAAGTGATAACTGATGCAGCATTGACTGGCTCCTGCACAGTACTGGATATTGTCAAAGAGGTATTCAAGGGTTCACTAAAAGAATAAAGATTACTATTGAAAGCTCTCTGTACACAAGGAGCGTCCAAGTGGCTGATCTGTTTTGGCTATGTCATATTTGTGTCACATTAGAATAGATATGTAATAATATTTGACGTAATTGACACCGCTATCTAAAATCAAGAAGTTTAATTTAGAAAACTGCTTTTCTTTTTGATGGCTCTAAAACTTTGCTGCTGCAGTGTTATAGATCCATTAAGTAGTGGTACAATCTAGTGGGACAAAACTTGAAAAACACTAAAGAAAGATTTAAAATACTTACATGCACACAAGATTCCTTTATCTAGTTGTCTGCAAAAATGTACGCACCCCAGGTCAAATTACATGTTTGAATGAAGTGAACAGAAGCTGACACATTTGCAGATGTTTGTTTATAAATTATTTAAACAGGAAAACAATGAATGTGGCAGATGCCATTTCAATGCTTTGTAACAACTACATTTCTGGTAGGAAGGTAACAGCCTTTCTATTCTAGCTTTTGGAATTTTTGAACACTCTATGCTGAAATTTTTTTAGCTCAAACATTCTTAGTTCTACGTGCATGCACTGCATATCTGAGAACTTCCTCTAGATTTTCAATAAAATTCTGGGGACTGTGAAGAACATTCCAAATCCTTCATCTTTCTTTTCTGTAAGCACTTCAGGATTGATTTTGGAGTTTATCTCTGATAACTATCTTGCTGAAACATTCTTTCATCAGGTTCAATTTCTTCATCAATTGTGGAACATTAGCTTCTAAGATATTTAGTCAAATCCATTCTTCCATCTGTGCAGTATTTCCTCTCTCACTGGCTAAGAGACAACCCCAAAAGATAATAGATCCACCCCTGTGCTTAAGGATTAGCAAGGTATTCTTTTCTTCAAAATGCTCCATCCTTTTCTTCAAATTTATCATCTTATGTGACTGTGGCCAAACAATTCAATTCTATCAGCACAAAATACTTTATTCCAAAATGTTTCAGGCTTATCAAGTTTCTTTTGCATACTTTAGACAATGACTTTTGTGATGAAGTCATAGAGAACGATTCTTTGACAACTCTCCTTTGCAGATCACTGTTGTATACACAATGAAGTGCTATGGGTCTATGGGTAACTACTGTACTTTAGTGTTATCTAACTTTTCAACAGGTTGTTTGAAGCAATCTGCAAATCTGACCAGTTTTCAGGTAGTTCTATCACATTTTTCATAGTCTTCCAAATTTTGCCATGACTTCACCAGTTACATTGAACTTCCACTCCTTAATGATGTTTTAGACAGTTGAATTTACAACTTGGAAATACTGAGATAAATTAATAACCTTCCCTGTTTTATAAAAGTAAATTATCTTCATGTCTGAATGCTCTGCCAGCTGCTTACTACTTACTACATATCATAGGAGCCAACTTTTCAAAATTATTGGGGGTGCTAAGCCCAATGGAAATAAACCCTCCCTGGACACATACAAGGAATTTTCTCAATAGTAGGGGTGCTCAAGCACCCACAGAGTCGGCTCCAATGCTACATATCATTTCTGTGTACACCTGAACATGAAAAGACAGCCCCTGCTCGACAGAGCTTACAATGCTTAGAGGAGCCCCTGTTGGTTAAGACAGAACAATCATAACATGGGAGGTTAGAAGGGCCAAATTATGTCTAACATGAGGTTATCTTTACATGAAGCCCTAATACGTCATTAAACATTTCGGTATTACATATTTCTTTAATTCCAAATACAAATCACATATTTGCAACTGCTCCATGTGATGTACAAAATTTAATGCAATAAAACTCGTTTTCAACATATCAGAATTGTTCAATTAACAATAAAATCCACATTGCTATCACATCATAAGCTTATAAGAAACAGAAAACAAAAATAGTATATCCCAGCTACCTCAAACATACCAACCAATCCCAATCCCTCCAAATGCCCACCCTGAAGGGCAAGAATCTTAAAATATCCCAGGAGAAAGAATGACAAGGAAACAAAGAAAAGCATCCTTAACAAATCTACAACCTCAACCAAATGACTGACAAAATAAATAGGCTTTTAACTGTCGCCTAAATTTTAAGATTAAACAGTTTTTATTGAACTAAAGATACACACAATCATGAAACATTCAAGGTGTTCAAGACTTTACAAATTCCTTCCTTTCCCAATCTCCCCTCCCCTAACCTCTATTTTAAATGTATACATTAATGGAAAGGAAATGGGACTTGATATACTGCCTTTCTGAGGTTTTTGCAACTACATTCAAAGCAGTTTACATATATTCAGGTACTTATTTTGTACCAGGGGCAATGGAGGGTTAAGTGACTTGATCAGAGTCACAAGGAGCTGCAGTGGGAATCAAACTCAGTTCCCCAGGATCAAAGTCCACTGCACTAACCACTAGGCTACTCCTCCACTCCAATGTTGGTACTAAAATATCCAAAAGCACAATATGCTCAAGATAAAAAAAAAATAGAGCACCAAAGACTTATAAGACCCCCCCCCCCCCCTTATCAATGCCTCCTCACCCCCCATCCAACCATACCCCCCCAGCCCAACATTTCAGGCAACAAAACATCAGAAAGCTATATTCTTATACCTCCTGATATCATTCATCCCGATTCCCATCAAATGCAAAATATTGAAAAAAAAAAAACCCTCCTTGCTCAAGGAGCCAATACCTGTATGTAGTTACTCCAAACAGACTAAAAGAATTTTCTCCTCTTGAAAGTTAAATTAGTCCCTCATAACGCCAATAACATTACATTGTGCAGTTCACTTCTCTACTACCAATATGAGAGAGACACAGTGCCCACCCAGTATTGCAATATGCATTTCTTCCCAATAATACATGCCTTACAGACAAATAAATGTGTATCCTTTTCTTGAATGTAAAATGCATCATCCTGATCAAGAATTGCCCCTACAGGCAAAATCACAATAGACTGACCAACTAAAAACATGCTTCCAAAAAAGAAAAATATGGGGGAGAGGGCAAATGTAACAGGCCCACCATGACATCTGGAGCAATAGGAAGAAGAAAGAACTCCCATATGACACGCTTTGGTGCTGTGTGACATACCCCCGAAGAAGCACCTGGAATTGGCATTCCCTCAGGTCAGCAACAAAAATAAGAGATGGAATATTCCCTATTGAGCACCAAAATGGACAGTCAGTCCAGACCCAAGTCATCCCTCCATCGGCAAACAAACCTTTTCCGAAGACAGGAAGGTGGTAGAAGTAGAGGACATGGATTGAGGTTGAAGGGGGTCAGGCTCAGGAGTAATGTCAGGAAGTATTTTTTCACAGATAGAGTGGTAGATACGTGGAATGCCCTACAGTGAGAGGTGGTGGAGATGAAAACGGTAATGGAATTCATGCGTGGGGTAAACACAAAGGAATCCTGTTTAGAAGGATGTATCTACGGAATCTCAGGGGATCGCCGGTAATCGGGAAGCAAAACCAGTGCTGGGCAGACTTCTATGGTCTACACACTGATTGTAACTGAATAGATACGGATGGGATGGAGTGTAAATATAAGGAGCTTCAACGTTAGCTTCAGAATGTTTAGTACAAGAACAGTGCTGGGCAGACTTCTACAGTCTGTGCCCTGAGAATAGCAAGGACGAATCAAACTCAGCTATACATATAAAGTATCACATACCATGTAAAATGAGTTTATCTTGTTGGGCAAACTGGATGAACCATTCAGGTCTTTATCTGCCGTCATTTACTATGTTACTATTTAGGATACCCTGGAAGTCCGGCTGCTCACCATGCTGAAACAGCTGGATATGAAGATCGGAGATCAAAAATCTATCTCCATTTGAGGAATTCAACCAGGCATGCAAGGTCTTCCTAAAAGATGTTGACAGGCTCCCAAGAGGAAGAGACTGCACATAGTGTTGTAGCTGGCAGTATGCAAAGAAATCAGTAGGGAAAGAGGACTTCTTCAATTCAGCAAAAAACAAAGAGAGAACCAGTACCCGACAGCACATGTTCTAATTAGTGTATACCCCCCCTTGTTCCCAATGGAGAAATACTTCAATCCCCACCAGGAAATGCAATATTACCCCGCAGAGGGAGCAAATGGGATATGCTGGGATCCTGATTCCACAATTGTGCCATGTCCCTCCAGACAAAATCATGCTGTATTTAAGATGTGAAGGAAGCAATTTAATATGGGGATGTAACAAATAAAGAGGGCTCCAGGGAGACAAAAATTCTTGTTCATATAATACAGGAATAATATCTCAGAAGCTAAAGGCTCAATCCTTAACATGATGCAAAAGGCACAATTTATTATAAACCCCCAAATCAGGTAACCCCAAACCATCATGAGCCCATCTACCACATAAGAACTGCAGTTTCGCTTCCTCCCCTGCCAAAGGAAACTCGTAAGTAAGCGGGCTAACAACTGAAGATCTTTTTTGAGGAGGTACAACAGCAGCACCTGCATCACATACAACCATTTTGGGAAGACAGTCATTTTATAAAGGCATATCTGTCCTCCCAATGACAAAGGCAAAGCTTTCCACTGTGCTAACTGGGTTTTAGTAGAGAGGGGCAATTTCTGCACATTAAGTTGAAATAACTGCAATATCTCCCCAATTAGATAAACACCCAGTTATTTAAAAGATCCTTTGGCCCACCTTAGCAGGAAGGGTCCAGGCCAACCTATTTGAAGAAAAATGTCAGTAGTAGGGCTTCCAATTTGTCAAAATTTAAAGTGAACCCCGAGAAATCACCATACTCCTGGAAGCTCTGTAATAAGTTCCCTAAAGAAGTATGTGATTGAGTGATATGAACTAACAAGTCACTGGCAAATGTCATAATTATAAACTCAACACTCCTTTGATATCCAGGTTAGAAAGGATGTTCCTTAATAGGGGTCCAGGATGAAGACAAACAAAAGGGGTGACACAGGGCACACCTGCCTAGTCCCCCGAAAAATCTGAAACAAATCAGACAAAATTCCATTAACACTCAGCACCATCTTTGGATCAGAATAAAGAGTAATTCTGCTACCCGGAAATGGCACCGCCATTACGGCAAATGTAAGCCACATTGAGCCTGCAAATTGGTGGGAAAATGTGGGATACAAATGCTACAAATAAATAAATAAGTATACATGACATCCTGAAAATATCAAAAACTATAGGTATCACTCTTTTGTTCAATCTATAGTTGGACGTGGGACTGATCAAAACAATAGATATTTATATATATATAAACAAATAGCCTCAACAGCCCAGGGAACCTAACACTAGGACTCCACTGAAATGGCCAACATCATAGGCTCCTACCACCTTCTGAAAAAATGCTTCCGAAGATTCACAAAACTCTCATCGAACCTCCGGGCAGAGCTATTGTGTCTGCCCGTGATTCATCATTGGAAAGATTGTGCAAATATATTGACGGTTTTCTAGCTCCATTAGTCACAGACATTGAGTCATATATTAAAGACACAACTCATTTTTTGAAGTAATTGGAAGCCTTATCTTCTCAGGATAATATTGGATTTTTGGTTACATTAGATGTTCAATCTTTGTATAATGCTATTCCACAGCATGAGGCGATGAGGGTGATGGAACAAGTATTAGAATGACGCCCCAAACCAGTGACTGTTCCCACAGAATTTTTGTTAAAGCTACTGAGGTTAGCTTTATTTAATAATTATTTTTTGTTTAATGGTGAACTTTTTTCACAACTATCTGGTATCGCCATGGGAGCAGTTTTTGCACCTACAGTCGCCAATCTATTTATGGCAGATTTGGAGGAGAATATGATTTATAAACTTCCTCGGTTCTAACACGCTAAATGCTGGTGGAGGATTATCGATGATATTTTTGTAATATGGGACTCAACATTAGAAATGTTAGATCAGTTTTTGATAGATCTAAATGCATGCCATTCTACCATCAAATTTCAACACACTGTTCATACCAGTGAAATTAGTTTTCTGGATGTAAAGATCACCAAAACTGTGGACAAACTAGAAACTGATGTTTTCACCAAACCTACTGATCGCAACTCCTTATTGTCTTACGACAGTATGCATCCAATGCATATAAGGAATAATCTTCTGTTTGCGCAATTCTTACGCTATAGGCGCATTTGTGACACCCCACAGAAGTACAAAGGATCGGCTGCTCAATTAAAAGATAAATTGAAAGAGAGAAGATACCCTACTAAAATTATTAAACATGCCTATAAAAGAGCATTATACAATCACCGAGAACATGTTAGAATCTAAACCTCAGAAACATCAAGAAGAGAAACAAAAAATAGCTTGCATCATGCAATACACTTCATTGTCACCAAGAGTTGCTAATATTATTTATAAGAATTGGAAAATATTGTCCACCCATGAAGTTTTTGCCAGACAGAAGTGCATGATATCTTATTCCAGACGTGCGAATCTGTCTGAGGTTTTATGTCATTCTGATGTTAGAACTATTATGGAACGTAACCGAGTTGAGGTGTTTGGACACAAGAAGTGTGGGAAATGTGTTATGTGTGAGGTGATGGAAGAAACAAATAAATTTTAGGATCCAGTTAAAAAGAAGTGGATTTTTTTTTTCTACAGAGTAACACTTCTTGTATTTCAAAAGCAGTAATTTATCTGATTACATGTCCCTGTGGATTGCGCTATATAGGACAAACTAAACGTATGATCAAAGTGAGATTGTCCGAACATAAAAACGGTATCCAGTCCAAAAAAACTTATATGCCTTTGGCTAAACATTGTGTGGATAAAAATCATGACTTCATGGAGTTGCGATGTTTAGTCATAGAACAACTCAAGAATAACAACAACAGAAGAGGGGATATTTCGCGTATCATTCATCAAAAAGAACAAAAATGGGTTTATTATTTACAAACTGTTAACCTTAATGGATTGAATGGTCCGATGGAATGGGAAGCATTTTTTTGAAGTCAACTCTGATTTTTATTCTATATGGAGAGTTATGTTTAGATTCTTCAATATATGTACTTTTTAGTTTTTGGTTGAATTATGTTTCCTGAGATGTTCAGTTTTCTGTTTCTCTCGGGCATCCTCGTTGTTCCTTTAAATTTGGACTGGGTTTTGGCACTTTAAATCTAAATCAACTGCTGTGGGAGTTTGATTGGATAAATTGGATAATGACGTAGCATTCAAGGGGAGGAGCTATGCTGTCGGCGTTCTATTTGAATGTCCGCCATTTTTGAGTCATTGTTCGCAATGGATTGAAAAGAAAAACATTTTTTGTTTTTTTGTATTTCTCCTGATGAAGGTTGCGAAACAGTGGGGTCCCTTGCTGTTGAGAAAGTTTAGTCTACAAGACATTGCGAGTGTGGAAGAATGAAGTTTATACCCACTTGAAAGATATGAGAATTGTAATGACCTTCTTACAAGTGTGATTGTAAAGACTGAGGTAGTATTTGGAGACATCACTATTATTACTGGAGAGTCAGGACAACGCATGACTTTAAAAGATTCACAAAGCAACAAATTAAGCTAAGTCATCTGTTTTTGGAGTTTTTAGTCGCCATTGAGCGATGAGTGTTTGATATTGTAATTTTGCTTTATTTGTTAGTTATGGTGTCTTTCAGCTCAATTCCACTTAAGAAGGTTTAGTACTGGATGCTGTAGTTTTTCAGATCCATTAGTATTCACTATAGGGGGGGGAGTGGAGATTTTGATTATTTTTTGTTATTGCAAGACACCCCGCTTTCCGTTTTTTGTTCACAGAATCTTTTTCTCCCTATGTATTGTTTGGGAGTTTTTTGATTTCTGTGATTCTTTTCGGAAGGTGGTAGGAGCCTATGATGTTGGCCATTTCAGTGGAGTCCTAGTGTTAGGTTCCCTGGGCTGTTGAGGCTATTTTTTATATATAAATATCTATTGTTTTGATCAAAGTCCCACGTCCAACTATAGATTGAACAAAAGAGTGATACCTATAAGTTTTTGTTATTTATTTGCACTCTTGGCAGTTTGAAATATTTTTGATTATCCTGAAAATATCCCCAGATACCATACACATCTAGCATGGCATACAAGAAATCCCATCAAATCTTGTCAAAAGCTTTTTCAGCGTCAAAGCTGATAAGCAAGGAAGGTGTTTAATGCTGAGCCACCAGTGCCAACAAAATGCAGGGAACATTGAGAATCAAATATTTGCCTTTCACAAAGTCTACCTGGGGAGACAATTAAACTAGGCAAAACCTGAGAAAGCCAATTAGCCACAATTTTAGAAAGCAATTTGGCTTCACAGTTGAATAATGAGATCGGGAAATAAGACTCAACTTTAGTAGGATCTCTACCCAGTTCAGGGAAGCCAAAATCTGTGCATCTCTTCATTAACATCTAATTGGGACTGGCTGAGCTGAGAAGGGAGTCTCAGGGTGTAGGAAGATCGTGAGGTTTTGGTCGATGGTTGACTCCAAGAATTTTTAGATTTTGTGCAACGGGGAGAGAACAGTATGGTGTGGTTATTGTGGAGTAGTTGTTTTTGTTGTGTTGTCAGGTGAGTACGAGACATTGTGTTTTCTCTGCGTTGCGTTTCAGCTGAAATGCATCCGCCCAGGAGTGCATGATTTGGAGGCTTTGGTTGATCTCGTTGGTGATTTCGTTTAGATCATGTTTGAATGGGATGTAAATCGTGACGTCGTCTGCATATATGAGGTTTTGATTGGCTAGAAGTTTGGCTAAAGGTATCATCATTAGGTTGAAGAGGGTTGGTGATAGTGGGGATCCTTGGGGAACTCCACATTCAGGTATCCATGGGGGTGATATGTCCGCGTTCATTGTTACTTGGTACGATCTTGTGGTCAATTCAAAATGTACAACGCTTGATTACAGTGGTTGAACACTGGACAAAAACTAATTTCTTGAAATGAAATACTCAGAAGATGACACTTTTGTGAGTTAGTGACCAACTACAGAGCAGGGAAAGGAGGAATCTCAAATTCAGTTTCAAATAGTTTTATTAGAAAGTTACCCGACTTGGCTAAGTTTCGGTACACCAGCCTTCATCAGGAGTCTGTGAACATATGTAAAACAATCAATTTATAAAGCATCACAAACAAGTTATATAAAAAAAGTAAAAAATATATATCAAAACTTAAAAAACATCAAATCACCACCAATAATTACCAAAAAAGTACAAATCTTCATTGGCACATACAAAACAATTATGTGGGCATCCTACAAATAAATGTAATAAGTATATATATTAGATGAACAAATAAAAGCAAAACATGTGCAATGTGTATATAAAGATATAAAAATGATCTATAAATATATAAACTGGATGACTTAAAAGGCATAAGAACATAAGAGTAGCCATACTGGGTGAGACCAATGGTCTATCTATCCCAGTATCCGGTTTTCCAAACAGTGGCCAAGCCAGGTCACAAGTACATGGCAGAAACCCAAATCGTGGCAACACTCCATACTACAAATCCCAGGGTAAGCAGTTGCTTCCCATGTCTGTCTCAGTAGCAGACTATGGATGTTTCCTCCAGGAATGTGTCCAAACCTTTTTTAAACCCAGATACACTAACCGCTGTTACCACATCCTCCAGCAAAGAGTTCCAGAGCTTAACTATGCATTGAGTAAAAAATATTTCCTCATATTTGTTTTAAAAGTATCTCCATGTAACTTATTCAAATGTCCCTTAGTCTTTGTACTTTTGGAATGAGTACAAAATCAATTTACTTCTACTCATTCTACACCCCTCAGGATTTTGTAGACCTCAATCAAATCTCCTCTCATCCGTCTCTCTTCCAAACTGAAGAGCCCTAACCTCTTTAGCTTTTCCTCATGCGTGAGGAGATCCATCCCCTTTATCATTTTGGTTGCTCTTCTTTGAACCTTTTCTAATTCCACTGTTATCTTTTTTGAGATACGGCGACCAGAACTGAAGTCAATACTCAAGGTGTGGACGCACCATGGAGCAATACAGAAGCATTATAGTATTTTCGGTCTTACCATCCCTTTCCTAATAATTTCTAGCATCCTGTTTGCTTTTTTGGCCGCCACCGCACACTGAGCAGAAGATTTCAGCGTATTATCTACGACACCCAGATTTTTTTTTTCTTGAGCGCTGACCCCCAAGGTGGACCCTAGCATCAGATAACTATGATTCGGATTATTCTTTCCAATGTGCATCACCCTTGCATTTGTCCACATTAAATTTCATTTGCCATTTGGATAACCACTCTTCCAATTTCCTAAGGTCTTCCTACAATACTTCACAGTCTGCATGTGTTTTAACAACCTTGAATAGTTTTGTATCATCTGCAAATTTAAAGACCTCACTCATCATTCTGATTTCCATATCATTTATAAACATGTTAAATAGTACCGGTCCCAGTACAGATCCCTGCGGCATTCCAGTAGAAAAATAGAATACAACAGTTATTTCCCTGCACAAATTGCCTGCATGATAAGCTGTTTACGAGCAAAGTTCTACTTAAGTAAAATCACTGCTCATGGTATGCCTGTTGCCAATCACCTAGCACCTATTCTGTGAGCGCACTCCATGCGGAATGCATGCATTTGATCTTCAAGTTGTAAGGCCCTCGTGAGCCACTGATCTAAGAATGCAACGAGCTCCTTAAATGCAAGTGATTCAGGTAATCCGATCAGCCACAAATTATAGCAACGTGATCGGATCTCAAAGTCATCACTTTTGTTCTAATTTGAACACCTTCTTTAGAAGTTGAGTTTGTAACTGTGCAGTTGGGCATAGTCCACCAAGACACCCATGCAGTGGAGATGGGAATCTAGCTCAAGATTCAAATTGTCCAGTCGTTCATACACCTCCTCAGCCCTATCATAAATCTGCTGAAGTATTTTATCAATGTGGCTTCCACCACAGCAGTCACTTCCACCATTATTTCAGCGGACCATGAGAAGGAAACAGTAGGGCTGGGCGGTGAACACTGATCTGCCATCTTAGCATCACCAAGGTATTGCTTGTCATAATCTTTTTGGACAGATTTGGAGGACATAACCAATCTTCAGGACTGACAGACTCGCTAAAAATGCAGCCAAAATGTTCATGATGGGACCGCTAAGCTCGGTAGATGAACTCAGGGGATGTATGCAGATAATTTAGCGGGTAAAAGAGGGGCATGCAGGAGCACGTCTTCCCCTGCTCACCACATCACATGACCTCCCTACCTCCTAAATTTTAAATAAGCATGTTCTTCTCTCAGATCCAGTGGTAGAGAATTCCATAACACTGAAGACCTCCCAGAAAAAAAGAAGTTGATTACCCACAGTAGCTGTTCTCAGTAGACAGTAGGATACAGGTCCTCACAATATGAATGACATCATCGACAGAGCTTGACACGGGAACCACCACTACAGCTTAGAGAGTTTCTAGAAGCATTTGAGTAGTCTCACTATGCATGTATGCCACTTCCCTTCCAGTTAAGTCAATTCTTAAAGCTTATAAATAGAATACAGCTCCCCAAGTAAGGTGGGAGGGTATGTCAATACTTGCATCCTGCTGTCCACTGAGCATGTACTAATGACAAGTAACCCAGTTTTCATTGACAACAAGTAGGTGTGATAAAGTCACATCCAGGATAGTTGGGTTAAGGCAGTTTCAGTCTGAAATACAAGTCCCAGAAGGCATTGCAGGCAAGGAGCCAGAGGGTGAGATGAAGAGCCCGGACTGGACTCCTAGCTGCAATCGGGGAAGACATGGGTGTAAGCTGGAAGGTTGTGTAGAGTGGCTGCCACTAGGCAGAAAGAGAGTTATGAAACCCTGTGTGCAGGAGCTCATCATTGGTCTCATTAGTCTAATGCTTAACTCAGCTGGTATGGGTGTGGGGAAGCTAATGGAAGGAGAATGATTGGTTGTGGTAGCTGAAGCCAGGGATTGATTAGGCAGGTGGGAAGGAGTCTCAAGAGTTCAGTTCAGGAGAGAGAAGCAGAAGGAGAGAAGCAGTTGCAGGCTGAAAACCCTTAGGCAGGGAGGTCCCTAAAGTATTTGCAGGCTGAAAACCCTTGGGCAGGGAGGTCCCTGAAGTACTGAAGCAGGCTGAAATTCCTTGGGTAGAGGGAGTCCCTAAAGTATTGAACTCTCCTGAAGGTAAAGAGGATAGAAGGTAGAAACTGCTGCTTGGTGACTGAACTGGGATGATGAACTGAAAGAACTGTTTGTCTTGGGAATTGCCTGTTTATTGTACACTGGATAAAGAGCCCAGACTGGAGCTGACTGTAAGCCTGTATTGAATCCTGGTATGTGCTGATAGCCTGCTGCTTAAAGGGGACTGTTGGCCACACACTTTCAGGTGGCTTATATGTGCTTAAGATTGAAGGTGAATGCTGCTGTTGGAACTGGGTATTAGAAACCTGCATGGAATAAAAGTCCTTAAGATTGAAGTTACTGGTGGACATCTATTTCTTCATTGTACCGGGAGCCTGTGGCTGGAGGAGATTGCTCTATCCTTGGCTGCACAAGAAAGGTACCTGGTTACATAGGACAGCAAGTTCTCACAACATCCTAGCTACAGGCTGTCTTCAAAACAAGGACAGGGGATTTAACTGATACAGTAGACCATGATATTTTACTATATAAACTGAGCCTTCTCAGACTTATGGGTCATGTTTTGTCTCAGATAAAGAAATTTTAGTTCATAGGCATTATCGGGTTAAAATGAACACGTTTTTCTTTTCATTGGCAGTAACCTTGTAGAGTTCCCACAGGGGTCTCAGTTCTCTCCCATGTTGTTCAACGTCTATATGACTGTTTTTCTACATTAGGAACTAAAATGTTTTTCATACACTGATATATTTTTATTACTTCCTGTTCAGCATGACATATAACATAGTAACATATAGTAACATAGTAGATGACGGCAGAAAAAGACCTGCACGGTCCATCCAGTCTGCCCAACAAGATAAACTCACATGTGCTACTTTTTGTGTATACCTTACCTTGATTTGTACCTGTCCTTTTCCGGGCACAGACCGTATAAGTCTGCCCAGCACTATCCCCGCCTCCCACCACCAGTTCTGGCACATATTACATTATGTATAGAAAGGATTGAACAACTAAGTATTGCGAATGGCTTTAAACTTAATACTGACAAAATTATTATGGTTGAATTGAATTGATACATCTCCAGGCTCTAACATAGTACTGGGCAACAGCGTATCATTGAATATTGATAAAGTCCCAAAAGTTTTGGAAGTTTATATAGACACTAGTTTATCATTGATCCCACAGATTAATCATGTAGCAAAAATAATTTTTTTCAAACTTCATCAATTAAGAACTCTTCGGTTTATCTTCTGGTCTAGTCTTTGATCTTGTCTCATACAAATTACTGTAATGGTCTATATTGTTTTGCTTCAGCTACTTATTTTGCCAAATTGCAAAATGGGCTGTACATCAGAAGGAAAATCATGTCCACTTGAAATGATAAAACTTCTGTGTGGAAGGTTTCCTAGAGGCTAATAGAATACTTCAGCTACAAAAACTTTTGGGGAAAAGAAGGTATGACTATGCTACTCCCTGCCAT
This sequence comes from Microcaecilia unicolor, assembly GCF_901765095.1. Lineage (NCBI taxonomy): Eukaryota > Metazoa > Chordata > Amphibia > Gymnophiona > Siphonopidae > Microcaecilia > Microcaecilia unicolor. The sequence continues at coordinate 29,072,765 of NC_044032.1, read as the reverse complement.
TTTCAGCTTCATTGGCTTCCTATATCGGCTAGAATTCATTTTAAGCTAGCTTGTTTGATTTGTAGGTTATTTGATGGTTCTTGATCTGACTATACGGTTAGATAATTTATATTTACATCATTTCCTTTTTCCTCAAGATCATGAAAAAAATCTTCTTCTTCATTTCCCCTCTCTAGCTGGATTCAGTTACACAAAATCATTAGAAGTTTCATATCAGGCTGTCAAATTTTGGAATTCCTTACTGGTTTCTCAGAGTTTTCATACAAATCTAAAGACTTATCTTTTTCTAAAATATTATTGTTAATCTGTATCTTATTAATTTATTATTTTTGTAACCCACTTTGAACCAACCATTGAGAGCTGGCAGGATATAAAATTCATGTCACATTACACATCATTATCACATCACAATAATATAACTAATGGAGCTGCAACAGGCACTTTTGTTTGGTAAGTAACAAGCCCATTGAGTACTTTGTACTTTTTTTTTTTTTGAAAGGGTGGGGGCAGGCTGCCTGGAATTGAAAGAAATTGGCCTAAGTTGGATGGCGTTGGATTCCACTCCCCAAAGAGACTGTCTGGCCAAACAACAAAGTTACTTACTTGCAACAGGTGTTCACCAAGGACAGCAGACATATATTCTCACTTGTGGGTGACATCTTCCACAGAGCCTGGTGCGAACATTGCCGTAGTGCACTGTCATTTTAAAAGTACATAAGTACATAAGCATCGCCATGCTGGGACAGACCAAGGGTCCATCGAGCCCAGCACCCTGTCTCCGACAGCGGCCAAAAGAACAATTTGTCCCACCCATCCCAGAAATAGTTTCCCACGTCCATTCAACATTCTATGGCCTTTTCCTCCAGGAAGCCATCCAACCCTTTTTTAAATTCTGCTAAGTCAACCGCCTTAACCACTTTTTACGGCAACGAATTCCAGAGACTAACTACACGTTGAGTGAAGAAAATTTTCTTCCGATTTGTTCTAAATTTACTACACTGCAGCTTCATCGCATGCCCCCTTGTCCTAGTATTTTTGGAAAGCGTAAACAGACGCTCCACATCAACCCTTTCCATTCCACTCATTATCTTATAGACCTCTATCTCCCCTCAGCCGCCTTTTCTCCAAGCTGAAGAGCCCCAGCCTTTTCAGCCTTGCCTCATAGGGAAGTCGTCAACTCTAAGGCAGTGCCCATACAGCATATGCGTGGGTACTATCCCACCCAATGCTTGAACACAGAACCAGCAGTACAATAAAGCTAAGAAGACAACTCCAAGGGGAGGCAGGAGGGATGTGAAAATATAGGCCTGCTGCTTTCTGAGAACACTTGGTAAAAATAAGCACCTCTGCTTTCTCAGAGGACAAGCAGGCATAATATTCTTACATGTGGGGACTCACTAGCTACCAGGCTCACAATATAATGAAAACTTCGCAACTAAGAAGAAAGTGAGCATGGTGGAAAAAAAAAAAAAAAAGAGTTAGAGGGCGAAGTTAATATTTAAGTAGTAAAAATATTTTGAAGGACTGCTTGTCCAAATGGCTATCCCACCTATAATGCTGCTCCAGACAGTAGTGAGCAGTCAAGGTGTAGACAGAAGACCACATTGCTGCCTTGCAAATTTCTTCAATGGAGGCAGAGTGTAAATGGACTACTGAAGCCACCATAGCTCTTACATTGTGAGCAGTGACCCAGCCATGAAGGGTCAGCCAAGCCTGAGCATACATTCAGCGAGCCAAGTAGCGATAATTCAGTTGGGAACCCGTTTCAGTTAGGTCTGAAGGATACAAAAAACTGTGAGGACTTGGACTTCCTATAAGGTTTTGTATGCTCCAGATTATATGCTAGAGCACACTTGTAGTCTAAGGTATGTAGCACTGCTTCTCCAGGAAGAGTGTATGGCTTAGGGAAGAAGACAGGAAGTACAATGGAATGATTGAGCTGGAACTCAGATACCACATTAGGAAGGAATTTGGGCTGGATTCGAAACACAACTCTGTCATGGTAGAACCTGGTGTAATGTGGGTCTGCCACAAGGGTTTGAAGTTCGCTAACTCTTCTGACAGAAGTAAGAACTATTAAGAACACTACCTTATATGTGAGGAAATTCAGAGAACAGGAATGAAGTGGTTCTAATGGAGGTTTTATGAGAGCTGTTAGGATGAATGAGATCCCATGCCACCAGAGGTGGTTTGAGAAGAGGTTTGGTATGAAATAAACCTTTCATAAGGAATGAATGGAAATTGGCTTATCAACTCTAGAGTGAAATGTGTTAATGGAACTCAAGTGTACTTGGAGTTAGTTTTGAGGCCAGAATCAGAAAGACAGAGAAGGTACTCCACAAGGGTAGGAAGAGAGCACTTACCAGGGCAGCAAGCTCTGGGCTGTACATCAGAAGGAAAATCATGTCCACTTGAAATGATAAAACTTCTGTGTGGAAGGTTTCCTAGAGGCTAATAGTATTCTGGAGACTTCTTCTGGAAGGTTTAAAGAGTGCAAGTCTATGTCATCAAAAACCTAATTTTATATTGTCAGGAACTAAGAGAGCAGGGGTCTGGATGGAGGAGAGACCCCTTGTGCTCTGTGTTATTAGGTTTGGAAAAGAATCTAACCTCAGTGGTTCATTGGACAATAACTCTAGGAACCAAATTTGATGTGGCCAGTAGGGAACAATTAGACTCATGGTTCCTTGGTCCCAAGGTAGTTTGAGAAGTATTCCTATAAGAGACAGTGGGGAAAGGCATATAGAAGATCTGTATGCCAGTGAAGCAAGAAGGCATCTGGGCTACACAGTTGGGAGAATAGATCCTAGAACAAAAGTGGAGATGCTTGTTGTTCTGAAGAGAGCAGGTCTATCGCTGGAATTCCTCACTACTGGAATATTCAATGCGCTATAAGCATGCTGAGGGACCATGTGTGAGGATGAAGGACTCTGCTCAATTTGTATGCCACAGCATTCTGTTTGCCAGTAGGTAAGCAGCTGTTATAGAGATGTTTTGAGAAGCTGCCCAAGTCCATATCTGGATTGCTTGTCAACAGACTGCTCTCAATTCCAGGAGATTGATACGATGTAGTTTCTCCTGTGGGGACCAAGAACCCCTGGTATGTGGAGACTATTGAGGTCAACACCCCAACCTACCATGGAGGCATCCGTTGTGAGGACTTTGAAATGTGAAAAAGGCTGAAACGGAAGTCCCCAGGTGATATTCTGGGAAACCATCCACCACTGTAGACAGTATAGCAGCTGTGGAGTAACTTGAATACGTGCTTAGAGCAATCTCATGGCTTCGGACCACTGAGAGGAGAGTGTCCACTGAGGAATTCGGAAGCGGAGTTGAGCAAATGGTATTACATAGAGTGTTGATGACATTAGACCAAGGAGGCGGAGCATCTGACGAACAGATACCTAGGAGAATTTAGCAATTTTAGCAGAGAGATGCATTATGTTCTCTGCTCTTGGTTGAGGGTGGAAGGCTTGACCACGAGTACAATCCAGGAGAGCCCTGATGAACTCTAAGGTCTGAACAGGTTGAACATGTAATTTGGGATAATTTATTGCAAACTCAAGGAGTACTAGGAGCCTTATGGCGGACAGAATTGAAGACTGTGCCACTTCTTGGGAGGCTACCTTGATTAACCAGTTGTTAATTAGGGGGAAGACATGTATTCCCCATCTGCAGAGTGTTGCAGCTACCACTATCAGGCATTTTGTGAAAACTTGAGGAGCTGAAGTGAAGTCAAACGCTAAGACCTTGTACTGATAATGCTAAGTTCCACAGTGGAAGCACAGGAACTTTGTGGGCAGGGAGGATAGGCATGTGAGTGTATGCCTCCTTGAGATCTAGAGAGGAAAAACAGTCATTGAGTTGGATCATGGGGAGAAGTGATCCCACGAAACCATGCAAAATTTTTCTTTGAGTAGGAATTTGTTAATCTCATACGTCAAGAATTGGTTGTACCCCCCCCCCCCATCCTTTTTGGTATTTATTTTATTTTTGTTACATTTGTACCCCGCGCTTTCCCACTCATGGCAGGCTCAATACGGCAGGCAATGGAGGGTTAAGTGACTTGCCCAGAGTCACAAGGAGCTGCCTGTGCTGGGAATCGAACTCAGTTCCTCAGTTCCCCATGACCAAAGTCCACCACCCTAACCACTAGGCCACTCCTAGTGGTTAGGGTAGTGGAGTAAAACACTTGTCCCCCCTCTCTGGTGGAGGAATTGGTTCTATTGCATTCCTGCTGGAGGAGGGAAGAGAGCTTCTACTGAATATTATCATTTGGAAGCAATGGAAACAAGATTCTCTTGGTGGATGGTAGGGAGGTCTTTTTTCTCAACGCAGAGTGCAACCGTGCTGTATGATACATAGCACCAAATCGTTTGAGGTTATGAGTGGCCACTTCCTTTCAAAGAGGATAAGTTTACCTCCTACTAGTAGGTTGCTTGGTATGGACAACTGGATGGTGGCAATTCTCTATAGGAAAGTCTCAAAAACTGGGTTGTCTAGATTGAGGAGGAGTCTGTGCTTTCTGTTCCTACTGCTGTTGTGGATGTGAGCATTGGGGTGTAGTCCTTTGAGGTGGAAGAGGAGTGGGGGTGTAATGACATTTAGATGTCTAGTAATTAGAGCATTGAAAATCTCCTGAAAATCTTCTAAAAGAGGCGGCAGAAGTCTGTGGCCTGGATAGAGTTTTAATAGCATCTGTATGCTTTTAATTAGGTCAGCCACTTCCTCAGCCTTGTCACCAATTATCTCCACAACAAGGGCTATCTGCTAGACAAGTGGTTCCCAAACTGTGCGCCTCAGTGAAGTCTCAGGGGTGCTGTGGCATATTTTCCTGCTGAGCCACAACTATTGAAAGGCCAGTTGTTCTCCGAGGTTGGCAGCAGCACTAAGCAACATGAAGACTGTGGGACCAGTTTCCTGCACCACTAGCATCGACAGTCACACCTCCTCTGATGCAAATTTTCTGCACCAGAGGGGTGTGACCGGTACAGCTTGTGACAATGCATGCAAGAAACTGGCCCCGCGGTTTTCACATTAGCAGACGGTTCTGGCCTGCTGACGATCAAGGATACCTGCAGAGGGTGAGCAAGAGAAGGGAGGGGGAGGAGGCAGACAGAAAGCCATGAGTGATGCCAGCTTGGGGAGAGGGGCAAAGAAACATAGCCACAGACAGAAAGAAAGAGATTGGGGGGGGGGGGGGGGTAATGAAGGAGGAGAGAGAAGAAAAAGAGAACGGGATAATGCTGGATGGGGAGAAGATACACAGGGGGAGAAGAAACACAGAGAGAGAAGGGGAAAGGCTGGAAAAGGGAGAAGAAACAGAGAGAGAAAGGAGTAATGCTGAATGGGGTGGCTTAGGGTGGATGGAAAGAGGAGCAAGAGGGAGGGCAGACGCTGGATCAATGTGGGGAGAGGGCAGATGCTGGATGGAAAGGGGGGCGAGAAGGAGGGCCTGAGTGAGAATGCAGGCGTCTATGGCTGAAGCAAGCCACCAATCTGCATGCTGCACAAGCAGCATGGAGCGTGGGCCTCAGACAGTGGACCTCTTCAGGTGGCAGGGCTTGGGCATCCCCATCAGCAAAGGTAGGACTCAATGCTGTTGGGGCAGGGAGTAGGGAATGGGGTTGGGAGAGAGATGAGAAAAAAAGTGTAGCCTAGGAGCACCACTGTACTAGACACTCTTGGACAGCAGATTCAAAGTCGGAGACCCTAAGCCAGGAAAGACACCACATTGCTACTCCTAAGGCTGAAATGCATGAAGAGACATAAAACGCCAGATAACTTCGACAATCTAGAAGTTTCCTGAGAAGCCTGAGGAACTCATCAGCCTTTTCAAGAGGAACGCAGTCTGCAAAGGCGAGAGTACTCTGCATTAGCGACTAAGTAAACTATGGAATAAAGTTGATAATTTATTATACAACTGGTTAGCTTTGAGGCCTGAAATGTTCTTCAGTCAAGAGTCTAATGTTCTAGCTTCTCTGCCTGGAGGGGCAGAAGCATGAGATACTACTACTACTAATCATTTCTATAGTTCTACTAGATGTATGCAGTGCTGTACACATTATATGCAGGTACTTTCTCTGTCCCTAGAGGGCTCACTAAGTTTTTGTTGTTTTCTTTTGGTACCTGGGGCAATGGAGGGTTAAGTGACTTGTCCAAGGTCATAAGGAGCTGCAGTGGGAATTGAACCCAGATTGCCAGGATCAAAGCCTGCTGCACTAACCATTAGGCCACTCCTCCACTGCGCCTACATTTTAAAGCAGATTCCATAACTAAGGAATGATGGGGTAATTGAGTTTTTTCAAACCCAGTGTTTTTTTAATCCTGTACATTGTATCAATTTTCTTTGGAGCAACTTCAACTGTCAGTGGAGTCTCTCAGTTTTTGAACACAGTATTCTTCATAAATGTATGAAATGGAACAGTAATTCCTTCTCTAGGAGGAGAGTCAATGTAGAACCTCAAGAGTTCTGAACAAGGTTCTTCCTGTCTCTAATTTGAAAGGTAAGGCTTGGACCATCTCAAAGAAAGCCAAGAAGAGATATACTTTCTGGAGAAGACTTACATCTCTCAGGTGGCAGAGAAAGATCAGATAAGGCTTGGACCATCTCAAAGAAAGCCAAGAAGAGATATACTTTCTGGAGAAGACTTACATCTCTCAGGTGGCAGAGAAAGATCAGATGGAATGCCATAGGACTCCTCAGCTGAGAGGTCCTGCGGGTTCTGTTCTGTCTCCCAGGAGTGGTCCGAGTCTGACTCTTCAAAGCACTGCTCTTGGGAAGTACATGGAAGAGAGTATCAACTACAGCGTTGGCTCTGCATTGAAGTGCGTCAAGGAAGATGAGCCTCCAAAGCTGAAGAAAAGTTCCTCTGCTGGTGTCAACACATGTGTTGGTTCAGTTTGTGGTACCCCCGACAGTCAACACCTAACTGGCTTGCGGGACCTCTTCCATGACTGTGTCTCCAATAAAAGGATTTCTGATAATCCGACTTATCAGGTTCAGGGCAGTCAAAATTATCCTCTCAACATCCAAGCTGAAAGGGCAAGGGACTCGAGGCTGGGATGCACAATCATTCCTTTAGTCTGAGTGATCAGTGTTGGGAGAAAACTCCAGTCTCCTAAGATTTCTTATAGAAAATTCCAGATGAGGGGGATCAGATCTATCTCTGCCAGTAATGGGCTTTGAGAATCCTGGTTCCAGGTCTCATTTGAGTTTCAGGAGAATTTTCCTTATGAGAAGTATGGGAAGATATATGTACAGAAATTCCCCTCTCCAATCTAGGAGAAAGGTATATGAGGCTAGCTTGCTGAATGTCCCTAACCTGGAGCAGAACTGAAGGAGTTTAATGTTGTAAAGTACAGCAAAAAGATTTATCAAGGGGGTGCCCCACTCTTGAAAAATCTTGTGAGCCTCCCTCCTCTGTCCAAGGATCACTCATTTGGTTGTAAAACTTGATTCAGTTTATCTAACAGGAAGTTGGTCTTTGCCTGTCAAATGTGGCTTTCAGGGTAATCTATTGAGAAGCGGCCCAGTTCCACATCCTGACACTCTCCCAGCAAAGCAGAGAGGATTCTGTTCCTCCCTGTGTATTGACATAGCATGTTCAACTTGATTGTCAGTCTGACAATCTTGTTGGCCAACTGATCTTCCTTTAAAGGAATTTCAGGAAATGTATCTGAGAGCGTTTCTTCTTGGGGATGACCCCATCCCCTGACAGTGAAACAGATCTGCATGGGCTCCACACTTCAGCTAGGATGCAACTGTTATAACTGTTTGAACTGGAGAAATTTGGAAAAGGATACCTTTCACCAGACTGGACTGATTCATCTGCCAGGACAATGAGTACTGGAGAACAGTGGTGACAAATTACATACCAGGGCTTTCCAGTGGCCTGTGTCCACTAAGTACTCAACATCCATAGAGCTTGTCTCAAACTGAGACTTACCAGATGTGTTACATATACTGTTTAAGCCATGTAGCCCAACATCTTTATCATCTGCACATTGATATCTACTGACTCATTTGGACATTAAATTGGTGATCCAGTACTGGCGGTTAGCTTAGCGAGGTCTGGACGGCTTCCTGAAAGAAAAGTCCATAGACCATTATTATCCACTGCTTATTTCTTGGATAAGCAGCATAAAATTTACTGAACGTTTTCAGGGTCTTGCCAGGTATTTGTGACTTGGATTGGCCACTGTTGGAAACAGGATGCTGGGCTTGATGGACCTTTGGTCTTCCCAGAGTGGCAAATACTTATGTACTTATGAGGCAGAAAGGCTGTTGTCCAAGTAATGTCTAGGAGAGCATCTATAAACACCAACTGCTGTGACAGGTTAAAATGGGATTTCAAATAATTTATGACCAACCTCAGGAATTCCAGTACCCAAATGGTTGCATATACTGCTCCATCTGCCCATTCCAGAAAAGCATTGGACTATTTATTACATTTGTACCCCGCGCTTTCCCGCTCATCGCAGGCTCAATGCGGCTTACATAGTAACAAGAGAATACAATCTATAGTGAGAAATGTGCTGCTTCTCAAATCCAGTTGACCTTCTTGTTAATAGGCTCTACAGAGAAGGTACTTTCTCACATTTTCATCTATTCATCTTTCAGGATTCTGTGAACAGGCACAGTCACTGCCTCCTTGGGGGATAAGGGAGTGAAGAACTGGAGGACATCCAATGTTTCTGTCTGCCCTGCCCTCCTCCTTTGTCTCTAACCTCCGAATAAAACTTTGGTAAGACCGCATCTTGAAAAACATATAAACAGGATAGAGTAGGTCCAGAGAGCAGCTACTAAAATGGTCAGTGGTCTTTGTCATAAACTGTATAGGGATAAGCTTAAAGATCTCAACATGTATACATTGGAAGAAAGGCGGGAGACGTTTAAATATGTCTATGGTACAAATGCAACTGAGGCAAATCTCTTTAAATTGAAAGAAAGCTCTGAAATGAGGGGGCATAGGATGAAGGTGAAAGGGGACGGATTCAGGAGTAATCTAATGATTTTTTTTTTTTTTATGGAAAAGGAAAAGGAGAGGAAAAGGGGATGGGATTTAATATACCACCTTGCTGTGGTTACAATCAAAGTGGTTTACATATTATATACAGGTACTTATAATGTACCTGGGGCAATGGAGGGTTAATAAGTGACTTGCCCACAGTCACAAGGAGTTACAGTAGGAATTGAACCCAGGTTCCAAGGTTCTCAGCCCATTGTTCCAACCATTACTCTATTCCTCCATGGAATGGTCTCATGGTGGAGGTGAAGACTATCTGAATTCAAGACTGCTTGGGACATGTACATAGGATCTCTTTGGGAGAGGAAGGGCCATATGGCCTTTACCTACTTTCATTTTCTATGATTTTATGAGTTATTTGCCTCACAAAATCAATAAATAAGAACTTCTGTGGTGGAGATGTTCTTCTATCATGAAGAAGGGATGGATCAGACAGCAATACAGGAGAACCATCTTCAGAGAAAACCTCTGGTTCATCATTGGAATCACAGGACTGTTCAGTATCTGACCAAGAAAAACACTCCATAAGAGAAGTCTGGGCTTCTGCCTATCATGACCTACTGATTCTGGAAGGCAGAAGAATAGAGAATGCAACATGAGCGTCAACGCAGGAAGTGTTGAACAAAACACCTTTATTTGCACCAAAAAAAAAAAAAAAAGAATCCAACACAGGGCCATGTTTCGGCAATTTGGAGGTTTTGAGATCAAATTGAGGGCGTATCCTAGCCGGACTATTTGGAGAACCCACTGGTTGGATGTTGTGAGAGGCCACCTTTGGTGAAAAAATTTTAACCTCCCTCCGACCGGCAAGTCGTCCGGCACAGACACTTATCTCGGCTATGCTCGCCTAGAGCCAGTCAAAAGCCTGTCCCTTGCTTTTGCTGGGGAGCTGCAGGGGCCTGTTGAGGCACACGCTGTTGACGTGAACGAGCGCGCTGGGGCTTAGCCTGAGCAGGCTGGCGGGAAGGTGGCTTGTACCTACGCCTATTAGAAGCATAGGGAACATTCCTCCTTCCCCCATAAAAACGTCTACCTGAAGAAGTAGATGCTGAAGGCGTCCGGTGGGAGAGCTTGTCCCGCTGGTGGAGCTGTTCTACCACCTGTTCGACGCACTCGCCAAAAATGTTATCCCCCCGGCAAGGAGCATCCGCAATCCGCTGCTGGACTCTATTCTCCAGGTCAGTGGCACGCAGCCATGAGAGTCTGCGCATCACTATACCCTGAGCAGCGGCCCTGGACGCTACATCAAAAATGTCGTAGGCACCCCTGGACAGGAATTTCCTACACACCTTCAGCTGCCTGACCACCTCCTAAAAAGGCTTGGCCTGCTCCGAAGGGAGCTTATCGACCAAGTCCGCCAGATGCCACACATTATTCCGCATGTAGATGCTCGTGTAGAGCTGGTAGGATTGGATCTTGGACACGAGCATAGCAGAATGGTAGGCCTTCCTCCCAAAAGAGTCAAGAGTCTTAGATTCACGGCCCGGGGGCGCTGAGGTGTAATCTCTACTTACTCTTGGCTTTCTTGAGAGCCGAGTCCACAACTCCAGAGTCATGAGGCAACTGGGTCCTCATCAACTCGATACTGGGACTCAATCTTTTTGGGAATGTGGGGGTTACTTAACGGTTTCACCCAGTTCGCCATCAATGTCTGCTTCAGGACATTATGAAGGGGAACAGTGGACGACTCCTTAGGTGGTGAAGGATAGTTCAGGACCTCGAACATCTCATCCTCAGTAACCACTGGGAAGGGAATGGCCGTAGACATTTCCCAGACAAAGGAAGAGAAAGACAGACTCTCAGGGGGAGAAAGCTTTCTCTCTGGCGAAGGGGTGGGATCGGAGGGAAGACCACAAGACTCCTCGTCAGAGAAATACCTGGTGTCCTCCTCCTCCTCCCACAAGGCCTCACCATCGGTACAGGACACAAGTTCATGAACTTCAGTCCGAAGCAGAGCCCGTCTCGACGCCGAGGAACCCGGTCCCCTACGGCGGTGTCGAGAAGAAGACCCCTGTGCCGGCAGCGACGAAGCTTCCTCCAGTGACATCGGTGGGGAGTCCTCCTGGGTGGCAGCAGACGCTGATACCGTAAGCGGTACCGGTGTTGCAGTCCGCACCACGGGCAGAGAGCCAACTGCTGCATGACTCGATGATACTGTCAGCGCAGGCACCGGCGGTACCGGAGCAGAACACAGCAGCCTTTCCAGGATACCTGGAAGGATGGCCTCGAGGCGCTCGTCCAGAGTGGCTGTCAAGGAAGACAGTGGGGCCAGTACCAGCGACGAGCTGAGAACCTGTCTTCAGCCTGGAGGCGGTACTGGGCTGTCCGGAGCAGAGCGCAGACACCTCTTGTATGGAGGGCGAGCGGTCCTCCCGGCATCGACGCTTCATGGGTACCGAATCCTTCAGTGTCCCGGAGCTCTCGGTACCGTGACGGGAAGGCGACCGATGACAGTGCGTCTTCGCGCGAAGCATGGCATCAGTACCTCCCGGTACTGAAGAGGACGACATCGAATCCAGACGTCTCCTCGGGGCCGGGTCCAAAGATGGTCGGTCCTGGGGGGCCTGCACCGCAGGAGCCCTCGAGGCAGGTGGAGACCCACTCGATAGCTCACTGCTACCAGTGTGGGATCTCTGGACAGCCATCACCTGCACTCCAGATGTTGATGCTCCCTGCGACGCTGACATTGATACCAGCAATGACCTCTGTACCACTGGCACCGTCGACGCCGAAAGACCGGACGAGGCTCCGAACAGAACATTCCACTGAGCCAGTCTCGCCGCCTGGGTCCTCTTTTTAAGCTGGAGGCACAACGTACAGGCGTGCGGGCAATGACCAGCTCCGAGACACTGAAGACACGATACGAGTCTATCAGCGACATCGTCCGGTGGCACCGTGTGTACTTCTTGAAGCCGCTGGCAGGCTTAGAGGACATGGGCGGAAAAATCACGCCAGCGAGGTCAAACGCGATGATGCCGAAAAAGGGCACCAAAAAAGGGGGAAAAAAACCCGGACGGGTGGCGGAACAGGCCGCACACGGAAAAGAAAGGAAACTTACTCGGAAAAAACTTCAAAGAAGTACCGGAAAACAAACAACTCTTTTTTTTTTTTTTTTTTGAAACAGAGGAGTAACGAAGAACAAGCCAAAAAGGCACTAAAACCGCAGCAAAGAATGCAACGGGGGCCTCTCTGGGGCCACAAACGAGTGATACACGTCCGTTCTGACCGCGGAAAAAGAGAGACTGAGGAGCACGCTATAGCGGGCAGGAAGACAGTCGCGCATGCGCGATGTATGCGGATCTCGCGAGAGCTAGCAAACTTCTGTTGCTAGGAAGATCTTCCGATCCTGGGGCTGCCGTGGACGTCACCCATCAATGAGAACAAGCAGCCTGCTTGTACTCGGAGAATAAGAAAACACAGTAAAAAAAACAATTAAAAAATGCATAATGGACTAAATATGGATGTTGTAGTAATACAAAGAGGCAAATAAAATGCAGGCAAGGATACAAAATGATCTACAATAAGTATATACAAAATGCAGGCAAGAATACAAAATGATCTATATTGCGTGTATTATCCTTAGATATAAAATCAATGTAAAAATGACTAAATGGACAAACGAAGTCTACATAAGCAGTGAATGAAACACTAGAAAGTGAGAAACACTCATATAACAAAATCACTCATATATAAAGGATCACTAATATATAAAAAGGGAGCTGGCAAAACAAACCCACCCGCTGTTAGGACAAGGAAATATACTGGTGCCTGTAGTAAAGATATCCTGGTATAACTGCATGTAGTTAGATAACTGTAATACAATGCATAACAGACAGAGATAGAATAAAGCACTAAGCTTGAATGAATATGAAGAATATGTAAATCTGTCCCTAAAGTATATAAGAAACTTATAATTATATGTAATAATGTAAAGATGGCAACTAAATGGATTGTGACAATAACCGGTTATGAGAATTAAAAATAACCAGGTATAAGCATAAACTGGTTATACTGTAAGCTCTAACCGGTTAGTGGCAATGCTAGTCGAGCTGATAGACTACTATAAAGTGCGGATCTGAGTAAAAACGTGATAAAAATGTGAAAAAATGTTTAAAAAAAAAAGGGGGGGGGGGGCATACTTCATTCTCCGACACTGAAGCAGTGGCAGTTTCGGCACCAAGACGACTTTTGGATAGCATCTTCGGATCTTGGATAAGTTCACTGCCATCTCTCTGCATCAAATGTTCTTTTTTCTACATTTTTTATTTTGATCCGAACTTTTTGGTGGTCGGTTGTATCGGCTCAGCTAGCATTGCCACTAACCAGTTTACGCTTATATCCGTTATTTTTAATTCTCATTGTCATGCTCCGTTTAGTTGCCATCTTTATTATATATAATTACAAGTTTTCTTATACCCTCACTTGATCCTTTTCCATCGCTATGGCTAAAGATTGACAACTTACAACTCCTTCCCAAATCATTGACCTTAATCAATAATAGTCTTTCTTCTGGTCAAATACCCAACTCTTGAAAATCTGCTATTATCTGTCCTACCCTTAAAAAGTCCTCTCTCGGCTCTCAGGTCCCCAACAACCACCCAGTGTCGAATCTATTTTTTTTATTTAAAATACAGGAAAAGATAGTTCATGTCCAATTATCGGCATCCATTGATAAAACCTTGATCCTTCACTGAAAACAATCTGGCTTTAGACCCTATTCCAGCCATAGAAGCCAGTGCTGTGGGTACTTGAGCACCCCCAATATTGAGAAAATTCCTTGTGTGTGTCCAGGGAGGGGTTATTTCCATTGGGCTTAGCACCCGCAATAATTTTGAAAAAAGTTGGCTCCTATGATGCCAGCAACGGAACTGTCACTGCAGTACTTCTAAGTGAAATACACTCACATTTGGATAAATACAATATAGTTCTGGTAGTTTCTCTGGATCTATCGTCCACCTTTGATCTGGTTAATCACTCGCTCTACTAGGGATATCAGCATCTGTCTTTTCCTGGTTTACTTCTTTTTTCTTTCAAATCATGACTAACGGGTGGTCACCTCTTCTTCCAAGCTACCCTTCGGCCTCTGACGTGCAGTGTTTCCCAGGGTTCTGTTCTTTCCCCCTTCTTAACAATTTCCTTAGCCCTCTTGCCGCTCTCATTAAATCGTATAGTATTTCCTCTCATTTTTAAGCAGATGACATCCTATTGCTATTCCCAATCAATCCATATTCCCCCTCCATCCAACCATTGCAAGACTGTCTTTCTGCAGTCCAGAAATGGCTTTTGGATCAAGGACGGCTTTAAATAAAGACAAAACAGTAGCCTGGGAGGAAGTCGGAGCCCAACTGCAGCTCCAAATTTGTTTGAGACTCCCATCATTCCAGTTTCTTCTTTTCATTATTTAGGCTTTTTCTTAGATTCCCATTTGACTTTTTCACCACAGGTATCTAAGTACAACGTGTAATTAGACTCTGGAATTCATTGCCGGAGAACGTGGTACGGGCGGTTAGCTTGACGGAGTTTAAAAGGGGGTTGGATAGATTCCTAAAGGACAAGTCCATAGACCGCTATTAAATGGACTGAAAAAATTCCTCATTTTTAGGTATAACTTGTCTGGAATGTTTTTACGTTTGGGGAGCGTGCCAGGTGCCCTTGACCTGGATTGGCCACTGTCGGTGACAGGATGCTGGGCTAGATGGACCTTTGGTCTTTCCCAGTATGGCACTACTTATGTACTTATGTACATAAGTAATGCCACACTGGGAAAAGACCAAGGGTCCATCAAGCCCAGTATCCTGTCCACGACATTGGCCAATCCAGGCCAACGGCACCTGGCAAGCTTCCCAAACGTACAAACATTCTATACATGTTATTCCCGGAATTGTGGATTTTTCCCAAGTCCATTTAGTAGTGGTTTAAGGACTTCCTTTAGAAAACCACCTAACTCCTTTATAAACTCTGCCAAGCTATCCGCCTTCACCACGTTCTCCGGCAACAAATTCCAGAGTTTAATTATGCGTTGGGTGAAGAAACATTTTCTCCGATTTGTTTTAAATTTACTACACTGTAGTTTCATTGCATGCACCCTAGTCCTAGTATTTTTGGAAAGCGTGAACAGACGCTTCACATCCACCTGTTACACTCCACTCATTATTTCATATACCTCTATCATGTCTCCCCTCAGCCGTCTCTTCTCCAAGCTGAACAGCCCTAGCCTCCTTAGTCTTTCTTCATAGGGAAGTCGTCCCATCCCCGCTATCATTTTAGTCGCCCTATGCTGCACCTTTTCCAATTATATTCACCTCACTTTTCAACCACGCCAGCTGTCTTTTGGACTTCCGTCTTTCTTTTCTAATTCGTGGAATATGTTTGGCCTGGGCCTTCAGGATGGTATTTTTGAACAGCGTCCATGCCTGTTGTACAGTTTTTACTCTCTCACTTGCCCCCCTAAGTTTTTTTAACAGTTCTTCTCATTTTATGATAGTGTCCTTTTTTAAAGTTAAACGCTAACATATTTGACTTCCTGTGTAGTTATTCATGGTTGATATCAAAACTGATCATATTATGATCACTGTTATAAAGCAGCCCCAGTACAGCTGCTCCATAAAGCTGTCCTTGATTTCATCAAGGAATTGTACCTCTCTAGTGTGTCCTGATGTTACATTTACCCAGTCTATATTTGGATAATTGAAGTCACCCATTATTATCGCATTGCCCATTTTGTTTGCGTCTCTGATTTCTTTTATCATTTCTGCGTCTACCTGCTCATCCTGGCGAGTCGGACGGTAGTACACTCCTATCACTGTCCTTTTCCCTTTTATACATGGAATTTCAACCCACAATGATTCAAAGGTGTGATTTGTGTCCTGCTGAATTTTTAATCTATCTGAGTCAAGGCTCTCGTTAATATACAATGCTGCCCCCTCCACCAGTCCGGTCCACCTTATCACTACGATATACTTTGTACCCTGGTATGACAGTGTCCCACTGGTTATCCTCCTTTCACCAGGTCTCAGTAATGCCTATTATATCCATTTTTTCATTTAGTGCCAATATATTCCAACTCATCCATCTCATTTCTTAGACTCCTACCATTTGCATATAGACATTTCAGAGTATGTTTGTTGTTCCTATTTGCATGATGCTTAGTACTTGACACTATTGATTTGCCATCTTTTGTCTGATCTTTAGTTGTATTTAAGGGCACCTGGCCTACCACAATCTGTTGCACAACCTCACTATCCAGAAACCCTATCTTCCATGTTTGTGAGGTATTCTTGCAAGATACCTTATCCCGAACCATGTGCTTTTGAGTGACTGTTGGCCTTCCCCCCATTTCTAGTTTAAAAGCTGCTCTATTTCCTTCTTAAATGCCCATGCCAGCAGACTGGTCCCACCCTGGTTAAGGTATGTAAAGTATGTAAAACCACTTTTTTATTCTCAGACAGCTGTGCGTAGTCAGGAAGTACTTGGATTTCAATGCATTCCATTCACTCATCCTGTCGTTATTAATTTCTAGATTGGATTATGGCTATATCATTTACTTGGGTTCCCCCTGTTATGTACTTAAACGAGTTCAAACATTAAAAAACACTGCTCTCAGACTACTTTGTCATACTAAGAAATTTGATCATGTCTCCTCCTTACTCCAGAAACATCATTGGTTTCCTGCTGGTCAAACAATCATTCATAAATTGTTTACCATTACCTTTAAAGGTTTTAGTATAGGTTCTCCGCAATACTTATCTAATCTCACTATTCCCTACTCTCCAATGTGTCTTCTTCGATCTACAAATGATTTTTGGTTATTTCTCCCTAATCCTAAACATGCTACTCTTGAAACAACCCGGCATTGTGCATTTTATTTTGCTGCTCCATTCCACTGGAACTCTCTTCTCCATGAAATCAGGACTGAACTCTTCTATAAAAAAAAATGTAAATCTGCCATAAAGATTTGGCTTTTCCATCAGGGCCTATAATATCCCATGGGATGTTTACTGCTGAAGGCTTGAAACTCATTCCCTTTGTCCACTGCTATTTTACCCCCCCCCCTCCCCCACACACACACACACTTCTTCCCCCAAAGTAGTAACCTATTCTGTAATTCCCCTTACCACTCTCATAACCTTCCTTTATATTTGCTTAAACTTTGTGGAATGAATGCACTTACTTTCCTGTCAACAATTGTAGTTCTTTTCTTTTTGCTTATTACTTGTGTTTTCATTGTACAATGCCTAGATCTACCTGCTAGTTTAAAAAGCGGTATATCAAGATTTTCAAATAAATAAATTGTATTAGTAATCCAACTACATGCAATTATACCAGGATATCTTTACTACAGGTACCAGTATGTTTCCTTGTCCTATCAACAGGTGGGTTTATTTTGCCAGCTCTCTTTATATATAAGGGATCCTTTTAGTATATTTTTTGTAGATATTAGTGATTGTTTTATACATGAATTATTTTGTTATATGAGTGTTTCTCACTTTCTAGTGTTTCAATTATTATGGTCTTCATTTGTCCATTGTCATTTTTACAGTAATTTTATATCTAAGGATATCATACATGGAATGTAGATCATTTTGTATTATTCCCTGCATTTTGTATATAAGTTATATAGATCATTTTGTATCCTTGCCTGCATTTTGTTTCCCTCTATTATGATTACTACATCATCCATATGCAGTCCAATATTCGTTTTTTTATTTTATTACAGTGTTTTTTTTTTTTTTTTACTATTGCTTATGGCATTTCCCTTATTCATACTATGTACATTTTACATCTGTTTTTATACAGTGCTGTCCTTGACCCCTGAGGCAGGTGGGTTTCTCAACAAGACATGGTCCCATGTCGGATCTTTGATTGGTGCAAATAAAGGTGTTTTGTTCAACACTTTCTGCTTTGAAGCTTGTATTACATTCTCTACTCTTCTGTCTTCCTTGGACCTTTCGTAGAGGTGTTTTCCTGTTTGTCGTGGACTACTGATATTGGAATTGGGTCATAGCCTTGAGTATCCAAACATTGAACCACCAGTTACCCTTCCTCCCCAATGGACTAGAGAGACACTGGTGTGGTAAGCCTCAACCCTGCGACCCTTTGAGGTTTTGATGTCGATGTCTCCCATACAGGCATTGTGAGTGTCTTGAGGATTGACCAACATCCCTCTGTCTCAACATCAATGTCAAAGTCACAGTATCTTACTGAGCAAATAGGTGGTTCCATTCACTGTTCAAAAGTCTTCATAAGCTGCTCCTCAAAAGCTGCCATTGACAAAAGACAGGTGTAGCCACAGCCTTCTGAGTCACCAGAGTAGTATTAGAAACAGTCTCAGGTCCGTGTAGGCTCATACCCCTTACAACTGACAGATCCTCATAAAGATGCTTCAAGGACACTGGTTAACTTGGTGCCTCAACCCACTTGGCATACCATGCTGTAACGAGATGCGATACTGATGTGCTTCAGTTTGTACCTGGAAGACATCTTGGTCTCCCAGCATCATTAAAGACAAGGACCAAGCCTTCCTCTACTTTGGTTAAGACTCAGATGATTACCAGTATCGATACTCGACACTGAAGCACTCAATGCTGATGCATTCCCAATGTCCACTGCAGCTTTAGGACCAATATTTCCACTGCCAAAACCAAAGAACCAGATTTGTCCATACCAAAAACTTGTTTGTACTGATACTCACAACCACAAATCTCTCTTTTGGACATCTGAACATAGCACTATAACCAGGCCCCAGGCATTTCAGGCACCTGTTATATCCATTATTGATACAGTCATATTGCACCAGGTGCACTTCTTAAAGCCACTGCAGGCTCTCTTTTGAGATATGTAATCCAGAAAAATACCCAATGCGAAATCAAACTTGATAATAAAAACTATCCTAAGCTTGAGGTTTGAACCAAAAAAAAAAAAAAAAGGAAATTTAAGTACAATCAAAACTAAGGCACTAACGAGGAAAAAACACCACACAAAATGTCTGATGTGAGCTCTGCTGATATGTGTCCAAACAACTCCATGGAAAGGTGAAAACAGAGGCAGTCCTGCAAAACTGAAGCTCACAGGCAGCCGTACAAATTTTATATATTTCATCAATTATCTGCTTACAACCTAAACGGCGTACAATAAAACACTTATTTATAAAATCTACACAAAACAGTCCTTCTAAACAGACAAAACTGGTATCGACAAAATTAAATCATTTGCACAATCATAAAATAAAGGCCTGCATGAAAAGTTGCAATTTTAACTGTTTGCTAAACACTAAAATCTCATACAAATGCCTTAAAACAGAAGGCAGATTATTTCAATGCAAAGGACCTGCAACTGAAAAAGTTGCTTCCTTTGTGTCAGCATTGGACTATATTCAGCAAATGGCACCCAAATTTGGGCACTGAAAAAATGCGTACTGCGCACTATTCTATAAACGGCGCAACAAGTTGGGTGCCATTTACAGAGTAACACTGAGATCCATTCACACCTTTGGGCACAAGGATTTACACCAACTGAAACCTTGTGTAAATCTTGGTGTATAAATTAGGCTCAGATCCCCCAAATTCTATAATATTGAGCGCATCTTTAGTGAACACCCCAACCCTCCCATGGCCATGCCCCCTTTTAAGTTATACACTAAAAGATTTACGTGAACATCTTTACAGAACAGCACTTAGCAAGATGCGCACATAAATCTGAATTGTTGACAACACTAATAATTGATTGTTAGTATCCAATTATTGGCATCAATTTGGTTCATCACTCAATTGCGCATACATCCAAATTTACACCCTGGGGTCGTGTGTTCAATTCAAAAGCAGCATACAAAGCAATCCTCCATCACCACCAACATCAGATCTGAGAGGCCTGTCTGATACATCTGTAAAGCTTGAGCCAAAAATAAGGCTGCTCATGATTTAAAAAATTCACATAGATTGACAGTAAAATTTTAAATAAAATCCATAACTGTACCAGTAAACAAGGAAAGGATTGCAAAACAGGAGTAATATGTTGCTGCTGAGGCATGTAAGTCACTAGCTAAGGGTCAGGGCCATTCACTAAAGATGCTGGTAATTGTAAACAAAACGGGAGCTGGACAGACTTCTACAGTCTACGCCCTGATCGTGAATGGAGTGTAAATTTTAAGGGGCTTCAATGTTAGCTTCAGAACTTAGTACAAGAACAGTATTGGGCAGACTTCTACAGTTTCTGCCCTGAGAAAGGCAAGGACAAATCAAACTAGGGTATAGATATAAAGTATCACATACCATGTAAAATGAGTTTATCTTGTTAGGCAGACTGGATGGACCGTACAAGTCTTTATCTGCTGTCATTTACTATGTTACTATGCGCAAAAGATTATAAGCCACTTTGAACCGAAACTTGTTTGGATAACAGTGAGATGCAAGAATGGATAAATAAATAAATACACAGAATTTGGGGGATCTGATCCTAATTTACACATGAGGATTTACACCAGGTTTCAGTTGGTGTAAATCCCTGCACCCAAAGTTGAACATGGATCCCAGCGCTATTCTGTAAATGGCGCTCAAATTGAGCGCTGTTCATAGAATACCTACCAACAGTAAAGTTTTCAGACAAGTATAAGCAACCCTTAAATTTAGGGCACTGCAATAATCAACCTTAGACAGCATCAGGCTCTCTACAACTGTTCTAAAATCTCCAGAAGGAATCATCAGCTTAATTGTAACAAATGTATTTGATAGATGACTATTGTTGCAATAATCTGGGACTGTATAGGAACCTGTTTATCTAAAACTACAAGCCTCACGATTTTATCTGTTAATGGGATTATCTGATCTTGAAATATAACTGGCAAGGAAGGCGCCACCTTCCTTCAACAATCATAATCTCAGTCTTAGACAAGTTCAAGGTTAATCTATTCAAGTACATCCATTCAGATATCTTTTACATAAGACCATAAGAATAGCCATACTGGGTGTGTCCATCTAGCCCAGTATCTGCTTCCAACAGTGGTCAATGCAGATCACAGTTGCCTGACAGAATCCCAAATGGTAGCAAGATTCATGCTACTGATCCCAGGGACAAGCAGTGGTTTTCCCATGTCTATTTCAATAACAGACTACAAACCTTTCCTCCGGGAACTTTACCAAACATTTTTTAAACCCAGATATACTAATCGCTGATACTGCATCCTCTAGCAATGAGTTCCAGAGCTTAACTATTCGTTGAATAAATAATATTTCCCCCTGTTCATTTTAAAAGTAGTACCATGTAACTTCCTTGAGTGTCCCCCTACTTTTTGTATTTTTTTAAACAGTAAAATACTGATTTATGTTTACCCGTTCTACACCACTCAGTATTTTGTAGACCTCTATCATAACCCACCTCAGCAGTCTCTTGTCTAAGCTGAAGAGTCTTAACCTCTTAAGTCTTTCCTCATTTGAGAAGAGTTCCATCCTCTTAATCATTTTGTTTGGCTCTCTTTGAGCTTTTTCTAATTCTGCTATATCTTTAAGATACGGCAACCAGAATTGCACACAATACTCAAGGTATTGTTGCACCATGGAGCGAAACAGAGGCATTACAATTAGAACTGATTTTGCTTAAATTTATTTTAATTGCTATCAATCGCACAAGTAAAGGTATTTTATTTCCCACTGCAGCTCCTTGTGACTCTGGCCAAGTCACTTAACCCTCCATTGCCCTAGGAACAAAATATGTACTTGTAAACCGCTTTGATTGTAGTCACAGAAAGGCAGCATATCAAATCCCATCCCCCTTCCCTAAAAGACTGAATCTCCCTCCTTCCCACCACTAGATTCAACATCTCTCCTTTTCTCAACCTTCCCTCCCTCCCTCTCCTCTTCTCCCAGGTCCATTTATCTCTCTCTCTCTCTCTCCTTCCTACCTCACAATATCCAGCACCTCTTCCTTCTTTCCCTCCAGTCCACCCCATGAGCAGCAACACAAACTTGGTGGTGAGCAGCACCAAGCTCTTCTTGTGGCTTCTGGAGCTCATTGCTTCTGTCTTAGCTTCCATCGGTGCAATTCACACTTCTCCCAACACCCAGGGTTCGGCCCCCTCTCAATACCCCCACTGGTCTACCTTAAAGTGGTCTTCTGATGGTCCTGGGATTGGCAGTGTTGCATATATATTCCCTGTGGCCTACTCTGAAGCTCCCCCTCTGGCTCGGCCTGCCTCCTCTGACATTACTTCTGGTTTCTGCCTGAACAGCACAAGTCGGAGGGAAAGCTTCAGACAAGGCAACATATGTGCAACACTGCCGCTGGTGAGGATCAACAGACAACCACCTTTAAGGTAGACTGGTGTGAGGGATGGGTGATGTTGAATTGCTGATGGGGGAAAGATGTCGGATTGCACTGAGAACAGGGGTTGGCAGTGGAAGAGAGCAGAAGAGATGTCTGGAGGAGACAGGAGACACTACAATGTGATCATTTTTATCACAATTAATTATTTAATATATTAATCAAAGAGTTAACTGTGATTAAAGGGCAGCCCTAATTATAATATTCTTTGTCTTAGTTTCTATCCCTTCCCTAATAATTCCTAGCATTGTGTTTGATTTTTTAGCTGCCACCACACTGACTAAGACCACTTCGCTATGTCTGGTCCGGTCTAACAGGCTGAAACAACAACTGATGCTAGCATCACCATTCCAAAAGACAATTAGAAATCAGAAGATTTTCAGTTCTCTATTCCCCGTTCCTGGAGTCAAAATATGGAACTCTACACCTATTCCCATCAGAACAGAAAACAGCTACCTCAACTTCACAAAGAGGCTAAAAATCTCTCTCTTCCCAAAGATTGCTTCATAACAATCATAAGTACATAAGTATTGCCATACTGGGAAACACCAAAGGTCCGCCAAGCATCCTGTTTCCAACAGTGGCCAACCCAGGTCACAAATACCTGGCAATCCATCATGACTTCTACCTCCCAGTTATCATCTATTATCCTTTCCTTAATGTTTTTAGTCTCTAATGTTTCTCAAACCTCACACTAACACTATTTGCTTTTATCTCACCTACAACGTAAACCAAACTGAACTCTGGAAAGGGGATATTAGTGGTATACAAGAATTTATTTGAATTTGAATTGTCCATGATGACACCTAGATCTTTTTCTTGGGTGCTGAATCCTATGGTGGAACCTAACATCAAATAACTATGATTTGGATTATTCTTCTCAATGTGCATCACTTTGCACATGTAAGCATTAAATTTCTTCTGCCATTTGGATGCCCAGCGATTCAATTTTTCCAAGGCACAATCAAAAGAACTATCAAATGGGGGGAAAAAATTGAACGTCATCAGCATATAGCCAATAAGACAGAATCATGGCCTTGAACACAGAACATAATGGTACGAGGTAAAGAGCGCCAACAGATCTGATTCTTTGATAAGCAATGGATCCATTGGCTCTCATCACCATAAAACAATCCCCCCAAAAAGAAGCGAACCAATTCAAAATAACATCTTCATTTTGAATAAACGTCTTAGCATAATAGAGTGGTTCACTGTATTAAATGCTTAAACATTGAAAGCAATAAAACAATACTGTAGATCCCTATTCTGTTCATTGCCTTATCTCATTAACGGTAGACAACAAGAGTCTCAGTAACGTGGGACCTCTGAAAGTCAAACTGAAAATCATCTAAACACCTCCTCTTATCCACAAAATCAGCCAACTGAGTTACAAACTACTTTTACAATGATTTTTAAAACAGGTAGATTCGAAATAGACCTATAATTCAACAGTACTACAGGATCTAAAGATGATTTTTTTTTTAAATAAAGACTTCACAGTAGCTGTTTTCAAAGCTGAAGAAAATCATCCAGTCGCCAGAGAAATTCACTAAAGAGATTTTAAAATTACCTCTCTCCAGATTTCAGATGAACACAGATCATGATTGATTTAGTCAAGTACAAAAGATTTCAGTCACCATAACCTTACTTTCAACAGCATGCAAAAACCCTGACCACTGATTCACTGTATCTAAAGGTGCAGTCTCATCAAATAATTGTAAAGTTCCAAATTGTCTGTAAAACATATATTCTAGCAATTAAATAATTTGCAAAGTCATCCAGATTCACTTTCACCTCATCTTTCTTTATAGAGTTTAAGAAAATGCACAGTACAAAACAATTCTCTGGGTCTAATTCTAAGGTCGTTAAGCAGGAGTGTTTCCCCTGACGCAGCTAAGGTGAAGTGAGGATTCCTCATCGGGATGTGGAGTTATGCTGTGACTTTGGATATGAGGTAAGAGGCTGTTTGGCACTGTTTGCACATTTTGCACAGCATTTTTGTTTTTATTTTCCTGCTTGATCTACAACAGTTTTCACTTTTCCTGATATTGCCAGTAGTTTTGATGGAGTTTTTTTTCTGACCAATGATGGCTGTTTTGTAGTTTTTGCTGTGTGGTTTTAAACAGGAGCGGTGTGCTGAGATCTTTTTTTCACCACCATTTTGGTTGCTTGTTTGGACGTATTAGTTGATTGTCCTATATTGGGAGCAGTAAAACTATGTATGGTTTCCAGAAATTCATTTATTGTGTGTATTATGTAACATTTCCCACACCAGGCTCTATCAGTGACATCGCCTATGTTGAGGACTTATCCTGCTTATCCTCAGAGAAAAAGCTCTCACGATGATATACCTTGTGCTCAATCATTATTCCAGGTCCTTCCAACAGAGACCCCCCCAGAAAGCACAGGAAATGATCTAGGACATAATCCTTAAATCTACCTTGAATATACTGAGGGGCCAAATTCATACATGCTGTAAAACTACAGTCAATACCTTAAACTGAACCCAATACAGGAGAGCCAATTTAGTGTGATTAGCACCGTTGATACATAATCACGTTTCCGCAACCCTGCAATTAATCTAGCCACTATGTTTTGAATCAGAAACAAATGGGGGGGAAAAAATTCAGTGAGGCAACCCTAACAAAGCAGCATTCCAACAATCCAGTCTAGGGTACAAGCAATGCCCTAGTAATAGCTGTCATATATCCATGAGATAAATAAGGGCATAAATGATGGATCTAATACAACAGGAGAAAATAGATACAAATATTCTTTCAACAAGAACCCCCCTAAAATTATAACACAACATAGCACCCATTCCTAAATCCAATCTGAATTAATTTAGATCCAACAAATGTTTTATTACTTAACCATAACACCTTAGTTTTCCTGATACTCAGCATTAACCTCTATTGTACAGACTAACCCTGCAATAATTGCAGTGTCTTATGAACAGAATCCCAACTCTTACCTCCCATGTGGAAGCAGTAACAAGATCTGGATGTGGCTTGTGTAAACATAAAACCAGAAACTGGCCTTTCACATTAATTGTGTGTTCCGCACTTGAAATACCGCCTTTTTGTAGATAACCGCACCAAATACAAATTAAAAAGTAGGGAGACAAAATTGCTTTTTGGAGTACCCCACATTTCATATGTCAAACACGAGAAGAACTGATTCTCAACTGAGCCTGCTGCTCCCTATTCAACAGGGGATCTAAACCACTTTAAAACCTGTACACAAAAATATCCACCCCTTCTAACCCACTCAACAGAGGAAATTTTGACATACCTGTTAATTTCCTTTCCTTAAGCCTGTCAGACCAGTCCAGATGAGTGGGTTATGTCCCCCTACCACCCAACAGAGCCAGGGGAAGGGGGAAGCTCAGAGCTGATTTCACTCCCCATCTTATTGGGGGCTGGTGCCACCGTCAACTTCTCAGTATCTTATGTCAATTAACTCCCAAAGCCAAATCTGATGCAGTGAAATCATCATTTCATTGTCACTAACCCAGGAATGAGAATTATATACATCAAAGGGTACAACTACCTTCATAGTGGGCTAAAACATACGAAGTGTTAACTTTCAGAATTTGTCAACCCTTGACTTCCATGGGTGGGTTCTGAACTGGTCTAGCAGGACTCAAAGAAAGGTAATTAACACCTAAGCCCCATTTCCCCTTATTATCCATGCCAAGCCAGGTCAGATAAGCAGGATGTGCCCAAATTCTATTCAGATGAGCAGGAGGACTCCTACATATAAAGTGTCAAACTTCCAGACCTGCCATAACCATGCCGAGGCTCTTAAAGAAGGGGTGCAATGGAGGCAAGGGTACTGCCTTGTCTTTATTTTGACATCTGTGAAAACAGTTTACAACAAGATTTTAACTCAACCATTGAGCTCTCTCAAGTTCTGAGTTGACTAGCTGGCCATCTGAGACTTCTCAACTCTTGCTGGTTTAATCTAGGATGATCATCTGCTTGACCCCTCCTGAGATCAATATCTTAAAGACCAATGTGCCTTATTAGGAAACAACTCAAAGGAAAGAGGGGGGTGTGCGATCATTTCAGAACCCCTAAGTCCCAATTTGACACAGCACCACAGAGACAAGGAAGTGGTTGGGAACAGGCTGCACAAGGCTTATTTTCTTTTTCTTCTTCCAGAAACTAATCAGCCAATACTCAAGAGAGCTTACCTCTGGCCCCCTCCCAAGAGCATGGAGACAAGACAGTAGGCACTGCAGCCACAAACCCTCATCAGAAGTAAGAGGAGGGTGAGGAACCCAGAACTGGATTTTGTACTCCCGGGTTCCTTAGTCTGTCCTCAGCCCATCCTAGTCCTTTTGTCTGTTCCCAAGGGGAAAAGGAAATCAGTTCCAAAGATCTTTTGTCCCCAGACTTGATCTGTGCTCCACAGGGAATCTAGAGCAACAGCTTACCTGGGAGTAGCTTACTCATAGTTGCTGCACCTTTCCATATACGTCTGGACCATCTGCTAAAGCCAAAGAAATATTGAGAAGCAGAAGGCAGCACCAGCCCCCTATGAGAGGAGTCAAGTCAGCACTGAGCCTTTTTCCCATCCTCTAGCTAACTACTGGCAGGGTGACATAACCCTCTTATCTGGGCTGGGCTGGTAAGGATAATAAGGAAGTACAGTTTACAGTATATCCTACAGCAGCAATATACCATCAGTATCACCATCCAATATTGCATGAATGTCATCACTGATGTAAGCAATAACTCTATGCCATGAACATGCAGAAGCCCAGACTGATAATCATCCAACACACAATTTGCCTTAAAAACTAATAATTGAGTGGGCACTACTTTCTCTACAATTCTACCAAAAGAGGGAACATTAGAGACAGGACAGAAGTTCTCCTCCTGCCCCAAAAGAGGGCTCTTTGGCTCCAGGGCATGCTACTGATTGTTTCCATAAGGTCAAGAAACAGTCCTTCAGCAATGGGGAATTAACCATAGCACAAAGTCTCCTTTTCAAATATTACCCCCTCCCCCCCCACACACACATTTTTGCGCAAGACACAGTCTTAGCTCCCTGCAGTATTTGAAGGATGGCATCCTGGAGACCAGCTCAAAAGTGTCTTACGCTGGACTGATCCCCAAGCTCAACATTGACAGAAACAAAATAACAAAAAGATTACTATGTTACTGTATAAGTGAATAGAAACAAAAAAAGAATATCCAGATATATTTTCTATGTCCTGTTAGTCCACAATAATTTGGAGGGGTAGAGTTAAGAAAATGCATTACATGGAGATTTATTTACTACCAAAGAAATACATTTCAATAAGAGGCATTATGATATTCATCCAGAATTCCTAAATGTGCCAAAAGTAATCCTCTTGACTCCTCTGCACTGGACAATTTTTATTTTCTAGGGAAAACTAACAGTCCTGGTTCAAAGATGACATATATGGTATTTAGCATACTTAATTATAAATCTACAAGGGCAACATAATACATACAATATACTAAGAGAACAAGCCTTTTGCCACACAGAAACAATATTCCTTGCATCTGAGTTTGCCTGATAATATCCAGTCCTTCTGACCAAGAAACTAAATTTGTTAACACCAAAAGTATAGTTTCATAATCATTCCCACATCCTTCTGGAACAGAAATATCACTGAAAAGATAGCTCTACTCACTGCCTCCAACGTAGACTGCTCCAACAAGGCCATAACATGTAAACTACATTCTCCACATTCAGTTCTACGGTATCAAGTTATCCTTTAACATCAATAAGATTTTCATTATAACTCTAGGCCAGCTTCCTCATTCTTTTCTTTATCTCAGAAATCTGAATGAAACATTTAGTAAGTCATTCAGCCTCACCAATGCAGCCCATAGGGTGTCAAGGGATACTGAAGACTGTCAGCTAGGCAGAGGAAACTGAAGAAAGCAGCTCACAGGTGATTAACAATTTCACCTCCTTTCCTGTGGCTCCATTGTCCTCAACTACAATATGCTGGGGTACTTTCTCCCAAACAGGATCCTGAAAGCCCTCTGTCTGCTGGACTGCCTTGTCCTCCCACACCAATCCTCTGTCCTTGCCAGCTGAAGTGCTCTTATCAACATGCCCTGGGTCCTGCTCTGGCTTTCAGAGGGCCTTTAGACTTCCTTTGTCAGATCTCCTCTGGGGAATGGGAGAAAAGAAACCTCTTCTCCAAGCAATCCTGAATCTCCACTTTTCAGGGCAACAAACTGAAGCCACACTTGTGGAAGATAACTGAAGAAAGCCAGAAATCCTCGACTGCTCCGCCACAAAAGAGGAGAATGCAAAGGGTACATACATAAGTACCCCTGCTTACACCAGTATAGTGCAAAGAAAAGCGAAAAGAAGAAAGAAGTTAAAAGCTCCTGCACCCTCTTCAGGTATGTGCTTCAATCTTGCTCCATCCCTTGATCTGGTCTTTTAATATTTTAATCTATTAAAATCAGTAAATACAAACTATTTTTACATTTAAAAAATTGCAGAAAGATGTCGTGCTTAACTTTATAGCATGTAAATTAAGGGTGCACAAGTTCAGTCAAGGGCCACAAACCAATTATTTAATTTATTTATTTAGGCTTGATATACCCGCCTTTGCTAACAAGCAGTTCAAATCAGTGTACAATGAAGTATAAAAATATAGGAAACAGAATAAAGAAAGGAACTACAATATTGAATAGGAAAGAGTAGGTGAGACCATGCATACTGACTACAAGATAGCGACTAGCAAGACATCATCACAACAGAGGAAAGGAGAAAGGAGGAGAGTAGAGAGAGGGCGGAGGGTGTAAGGAGAGGACAAGGGCCACTCAACAGCGAGAGACAGCACTGGACCCAATTTGATGAAATCTGAAATGCTTCTTGGAAAAGCCATGTTTTCACCAATAGACTAGAAATTTTTGAAGGAGACTTCAGAATGGATAGTGAGGGGCAAAGAATTCCACAGAGCTGGAACAGAAAAAAAGAACGCTCGATGTTTAGTGGATTTAACAGATGTCTGTTTTGGACTGGGTAGAATAAGTCTGTGATCTTTTAGGGAATGGAGGACAAGACAGGGTGAATAGGGAATCGTGGAGGAGGATAGATAGGGTGGGAAACCCATCTTATTTTTATTTATTTTATTTTTGTTACATTTGTACCCTGCGCTTTCCCACTCATGGCAGGCTCAATGCGGCTTACATGGGGCAATGGAGGGTTAAGTGACTTGCCCAGAGTCACAAGGAGCTGCCTGTGCCTGAAGTGGGAATTGAACTCAGTTCCTCAGTTCCCCAGGACCAAAGTCCACCAACCTAACCACTAGGCCACTCCTCCACTGTGTGCCTTAAAAGTGTACATGAGCAATTTAAAATGAATGTGTTGTTACAATCAGAAGCCAGTGATGAGATCTAAATAATGGGGTCAAAATGGCGAGTGTCGTAATGGAGTCTCAAGGCAGTGTTTTGAATAGACTGTAACTTTTTTTTTTTTAAGAAAAGGACTGCAACTAAGATAGATGAGGTTACAGTAGTGTAGTCGTGTAACGAGTAGGGAACAAAAAGAGAATGAAATGAGTTGTGATCAAAATGTAGTCGGATAGATCAAAGTTGTCTTAAAACAAAGAAGCCTGATTTGCAAACCTGAGAGATATGAAAAGAAAAACATCAAGAATCCATTATTTCGCCAGTCTTGACAGGTATGACAGAAGTACTGAAGAGATTTAAAGGGGTAGTTAGATTTTCAAGATAATCATAATACATATGTATGAAGTAAATTTGAATACAAAGGAGGTAGATCTCTCCCATGCATATTCATTAGGGATATTCTGAAAACACAATCACTTTGAAGCCCTTGCAGACTTAACATGTGCACCCCTTATGAAGATGTTTTGTCAAATTCTGTTCACTTGGGGGGTTCACTGAAATTTATAAGGCTTCCCAAAAGGCCCATCACAGATATCTTACAAAATAAACCAGCCTGCCTTTAGAGAATACATATTACTTAAAAGCTGCACAGACAGGTACAGAAACCCAAATCACCATAGAGATGTGACCACATTTGAGACTATAAATTGATTCCTAAATTATGGCCCCTGCTCTGCTCCTAGTTCTTTGTGAGTTTTGTTCAGCTTAACACAGTATCCTAGTAAACGATGGCAGAGCAGGGTCAACTAATCTATTCTTGTTTCTAATGACAGACTACTTCTGTCTTTTTCCCATTTGTGCAGAAGAGCACACAAATTGCTATTGTCAAAACACTTGCTTCCTACTCCTTAAAAAGTTTCTTTGCTACAATATCAAAAACACTATCTAAATTAGTCAGCAAATTCAGCATAACCCTCTCCTTGAGGTGGCTCTTTCACCAGCTGCTTAAGGAATGCCTCTTGTAAGGCATCCAGAACACTGCTCTCCTAGCTGAAGTCACAGCAAGTAAGGTCCAGTTCACATTTGGTAGGCTGAAGTAATCTATAAGCAGGGCCTTCATTTCAAAAAACAATGTCAGTACTTTTTTTTATGAATGAATGAATACATGTCTTCTCTCTAATGGGAGTTCTGTATAGTATTCACATATATAATCTTTTCTCCAGGGCAACCCCAGTATTCTACCTCTCCCTGCTTTCCCTTTATTTCAACAGCTACTATGGTGTTTCTAACAAAGAGCTACTCATCTGTTTCTAATCTGCCTCTTCTGAAGATAATATAGCCTAGGTTGGTCATCACCCAAACCTGATTGCCATTACATCAAGATTCTGTGATTGGAACGATATCCAAGTTTTCTTCTGCCAAGATGACCTCTGGGCCTGATTTTGTTAAAAAAAAAAAAAAACCTTGAGCAGTGTTATGCATGGTTCCCCAAACCTTTGCTTTCTTTTCCTGCATGTTGTCCATTTCATTATGTGCTATAATCTTTTGAAAACTTTCATTGTTTGTCCCACCTGTCGGTGGGGAAGTGCATTCTGTGCCTCTTCCCTAAATGCTAGTCTAACTAGGTCTTGAAATGAAGAGAAAAGACCATAGTCCCATTTCATTTGTAAATATTCTGATCAATGAATGCACATCCCCACTCAAATGTATCCAAAACATTTCAAACACCATCTGTTTACTTAGCAATGAGTTCAAGTTCTTTGTGAGGGCAATTTTTTCTGTTCACCTCTTGTAGGCAGATGGCACGTTTGACAAAGTCACCAGATTCTGCTACTTAATAATCTTTCCAACTCCTTAAACCTCTTTTGAATGCTTATTAACCAACCATGGGCTAGATCCTTTGAACCTAGGGGTATGACTACATTCGGAGTCACCCGGTTTTCACATTTAACTTCTTGCAAAGATCTGCAAAGTTCTGTAGGACAGTAGAGAAAGCAGAAAAAAAAAGCACTAACATCCAAATTACAGAAAAAAACCCCACTGTCTATTACAAAGCCTGGAGTTAAAACATCAAAAGAGCCTGAAATGGTCACATTTCGCCTATATAAGGCTGCGTCTGAGCAGTAACTAAAGGGGATCACTGAAGCATTTCGCTCTAGAGCTAACAAATGCACTTGCAAATTGCCACAGCACTCCTTCTCCAGACCTCTTAATAACAGTAGAAAAATACTAGTTTGGATAGTTTGTTTAAAAAATGACCCAATGCCTGCTCAAACTCATCCTATATAATAATTCTCACCTCCAACGTTCTAATGTGCCTGGGACCGTGGCTCCCTCGGAGGTGGTCTGCTAGGCAGTTTAGAATGCACTGACATCAGTGATGTCACTGACAGCTGATTCCAAGGCAAGGAGAGGAGTAGGGAAACTACTCCTCCCCCTGCCTGGAAAACAGCTGTCAGTGCCCCCCCCCTCGGCGCAACACCCAAGCCCCTGCCCTGCAAAACTACGAGCCAGGCAGGGGGAGGAGTAGGCTCCTCCCCCTGCCTACCAATCAGCTCTCAGTGCCCCCCCTTCGGCGCAACACCCAAGCCCCTCTGCCCCGGCACAGCACCCAAGCCCTTACCCCCCCCCCCCCCCCCGACGCATCACCCAAGACCCTACCCCCCCCCCCTCTCGGGCACATCAACTCCCTCACCAACCGCAGACGCCAATACTAATGCTGTCCGGCCGCCACTGCTGCTTCTCCTGTGGAGCAGCAGCGGCCGGTACAAAAAGAAAAAAACCAAAAAAAGATTTTTAACCTGAAACGCGGCTCCGTAGACAGCCATCTGACATTGGCTGTCGACACTGCAGCCACTCCTCCTCTCCCCTCCATATCACTGCCCCTGCAGGAAGACCCCGGAGGAGCGCAGCGACGTCAGAGGGGAGAGGAGGAGCGCCTGCAGAGATGACGGCCAATGCCAGATGGTTTTCTACGGAGCCGTGTTTCAGGTTTAAAATCTTTTTTTGGGTTTTTTTCTTTTTGTACCGGCCGCTGCTGCTCAACAGGAGACGCAGCAGCGGCCGGACAGCGTTAGTATTGGCAGCTGCGGGTGGCGAGGGGGTTGATGTGCCCGAAGGGGGGTTGGGGTTTGGGTGATGCGCCGAGGGGGGAGGGGAGGGTCGCTGGACATGGGTGGCTGCAGGGGGAGAGGAGGGTCACTGGACATGGATGGCTGCAGGGGGGAGCAGGGAAGAGGGAGGTGGGGAGGGGGTCCTGAGACCAGATGGGTGGCTGCAGGGGAGGGCAGGGGAGACAGAAGGGATGCTGCAGGGGAGGCAGGGGGAGAGGAAGTTCGCTGGACATGGGTGGCTGCAGGGGGGCAGGGGAGAGAGGTGGGTCGCTGGACATGGGTGGCTTCAGGGGGGGCAAGGGGAAAGGACAGGAGGGTCGTTGGACATGGGTGGCTGCAGGGGGGCAGGGGAGAGGAGGGTCGCTGGACATGGGTAGCTGCAGGGGGAGAGGAGGGTTGCTGGACATGGGTGGCTGCAGGGGGTCAGGGGGAGAGGAGAGTTGCTGGACATGGGTGGCTGCAGGGGGAGCAGGGGAGAGAGGAGGGCCGCTGCACGTGTGGCTGCAGGGGCAGAGGAGGGTTGGTGGGGAGGGGGTCCTGAGGCCAGATGGGTGGCTGCAGGGGGGGCAGGGGAGACAGGAAGGACGCTGCGGGGGGGGGGGGGGGGATTACCTTGCTAGCGCCTGTTTCATCGCCTACCGAAATGGGCCTTTTATACTAGTTATCTCATAATTTCTCTCTTTAACTCAATCATTCATTGAAGTCCATACAGATCAATCATTAAACCTCTACAAGGCCTACCTGAATGCTGAAGATTCCTAGCTATTGCACTGTATTGTTTTACTCACCCTCTGTACACATTTAAAATCCCAATTATGGAAAATGTTCAGTCGCACCTAAATGGACAAGTTCACTACAAACACCCTTTATTTATTTATTTATTTTTAGACTCAGTACCTTACAGGTTTTGAATACAAGCTGTTAGGTGTTGCGTTGGTATTTTCATTGCTAGCAGTTGATTCAAACTCTGATAGAGAAGGTTCTGACCCAAACTCCATTGCTCCGAACTGCACATTTAACCCTGTGACATCAGCTGATCCAGGCATTTCCACCGCAGAGGCAGGGATCTGTAAATAAAGCACAGTTGTTTACCTGTAATGGGTATAGGAGGATATTCAAGATATACATATAGGTGACACTGTTAGAACCTTGGGACTGTTATCCAACAAGAGGTTCTCCACAAGGATTATTACAAAGCTCTTTACTGGGTAAAACGTTTTGAATAGCCGTACTCTATATATTAGATATTCAACAAAATATCAACTATTTTTGATTAACGTCCATCTTAGTCTCTCTTCCCTTTCCCTTCTTACCCTGTTCTTTTGCTCTTCCTAATGTAACTGTAACTGATTTCACTGTGCACTGTATTGTATTTAATAGTTCATTGTAAGCCACTTTGAGGCTGCAAAACTGAGGCAAAAGGCGGGGTATAAATGACCTAAAATAAATAAATAATATCACAAATATCAAACCTATAAAATAATTTATCAGCAATAAACCAGATACACACACACTCACACCCTCACATTCATCCAAGCCTTGTACCAGATCATATGCCTCACTACCACCGTGACCCTACCTATCAACTCTTAAATAACAGTTGTTACAACACATTCATTTAAATAATGTACAGCATACGGATCGGATTGCACTTTTGCAGTACCGTAGCCATCACCCGCTATGGTTAAGA
The DNA here is from genome assembly GCF_901765095.1 of Microcaecilia unicolor. NCBI lineage: Eukaryota > Metazoa > Chordata > Amphibia > Gymnophiona > Siphonopidae > Microcaecilia > Microcaecilia unicolor. The sequence goes on along the minus strand of NC_044032.1, from coordinate 29,038,267 downwards.
AATAGTATACCGACAAGACAGTTTCTCTGGATTCGGAGACTTTTTACTTCTCGGGATACTTTTAGGGAGCAAGCACAAGGGATGGTACAATGGTTCAGACAGGGGATAGTGCTGGGCAGACTTATACGGTCTGTGCCCTGAAGAGCACAGGTACAAATCAAAGTAGGGTATACACAAAAAGTAGCACATACGAGTTATCTTGTTGGGCAGACTGGATGGACCGTGCAAGTCTTTTTCTGCCATCATCTACTATGTTACTATGGGGCTCATTTTCAAAGCACTTAGACTTACAAAGTTCCACAGGTTACTATGGAACTTTGTAAGTCTAAGTGCTTTGAAAATACACCTCTATATGTTACCTCTCCCACGGGAGAGCATACTGACAACCCTCTCTGTAAAAAATTACAGTTAGAGTGCATGAAAATAGTTTAATTTGCAGTAATTTGTTGACTATCCTCTTCTGAAGATCCAAAATAATTTTTCACTAATTAAGAGTATTTGTGATATGCTGCGATTAAGGTTGATGTGTTATTTCGCAAAGGCAACATAGGCACCTGTGTTTCTTTACCCAAATTACATTCCTGGGAAAGCCTATACATTTATGTGAATATACACTTGCACAATTTTGTTGAGACATTTTCCACATGCAAAACTTACTTGACTCACAGAAAATGTGCTTTGTAAAAATGTACAGCCATATATTTTAAGCTTTATAGAACATGAACTCTCTCTCTCATGTACAATGCTGCATTTTATTTATTTACTGGTATTTATTAACCACCTTTATGAAGAGATTCATATCTAGTAGTGCTATAGAAATCTAAACTACCAAAGTAGACCGAGTAGACATTTATTTGCCAGCCATAGCTCCCACAAAGATCTTCATATGGCTACGTGAAGAGACCTAGCTCTGAAATACTACAATGCTATAGGGAAACCTTCCTCACCTGATGACTGCAAGGCTGCCTACCTTGAAAGTGATGTCTAAAGAAGCACTGCTCTGAAACATTGAAGAATGGGTTGAACTTTCATTTGAGCCACTGATTATGCAGCCAATACATCAAATTAAACAAAACAGCAGAAAATCACCTCCAATTTTTCTGTTCAACTGTTTCTCAAATATTGCTGATGCCAGTATTGCATGGGTACAGTGGAGCTGACCATCTTGCGTCATCTGTCAAGTATATTGGTAGCCACTGTATGAAACCCTGGAGACTGATACAATCCTGCAGACTCTCTGGCAAGCAAGCAGTCCTCTGCAGGATTGCTTGGGAAGAATACAGTAGCCCATACTTACTCTCTGTAACATACACCACCAAGATATGATGCCACTGCTTGCTGGCTTTCACCTACCACTTGACAATGATAGACCCCAATGCTAATGAAGTGGAACCCTTTACATTCATGGGTAGGAGCAAGTAGAGTGTATGCTCCTATGCTTCCTACTATCAGTGCTTGATCCAACAAATGAGAGATACTTTCTCAGTATTACTATATCAGCAGCACCATAGGGTTGCTCAGGGATCCTTTGAACCAATGCCTATGAAGACAACTCAAGGAGCTGCTCCAACAACTTTTTTTCAGAACTTGAGACACCTGTTGATATATTTTATACCCCTCCCGCCAGGATAATGAAAATCTAAGTGATCAAAATCCCAAAGAAATAGATGGGCACACCAGTCCTGTAACAAATACCATGAAATGTAGTATGAAAGGGGAGATCATAAGAACATAACCATTGCCACACTGGCACAGACTGAAGGTCCATCAAGCCCAGTATCCTGTTTCCAATAGTGGCAAATCCAGGTCACAAGTACCTGGCAAGATCCCAAAACAGTACAATACATTTTATGCTGCTTATCCTAGAAATAAGCAGTGTATTTTCCCCAAGTCCATCTTTTTTTCACGGAGAGAGTGGTGGATGCTTGGAATGCCCTCCCGCGGGAGGTGGTGGAGATGAAAACGGTAACGGAATTCAAACATCCATGGGATAAACATAAAGGAATCCTGTTCAGAAGGGAGGGATCCTCAGAAGCTTAGCCAAGATTGGGTGGCAGACCCGGTGGTGGGACGCGGGGCTGGTGGTTGGGAGGCGGGGCTAGTGCTGGGCAGACTTCTACGGTCTGTGCCCTGAAAATGACAGATGCAAATCAAGGTAAGATACACACAAAAAGTAGCACATATGAGTTTATCTTGTTGGGCAGACTGGATGGACCGTACAGGTGTTTTTCTGCCGTCATCTACTATGTTACTAATGGCTTATGGACTTTTCTTTTAGAAAGACATCTTTAAACCCCACTATGCTAACGTCTGCTACCACATTCTCTGGCAACGAATTTCAGAGTTTAATTACATGTTAAGTGAAGAAATATTTTATCCGATTTGTTTTAAATTTACGACTTTGTAGCATAAATTACATTCAAGCCAATCCACATCCATATTTCAACACTGTTAACTTAGGCTAGAACTTGTTTTTAAATCACTGTTACTCTCCATTATAGCATTAAACTTAAATCAGTGTAATTCATGGGCATGGTTATCAACCTAGGGCTATTGTTAAGACATGTTACTTTATCACTAACTCATGCTATTTTAGCATAGGCCCCATTTTCTGTAAAGAGACCAAGTTACTAATAACTGGGGTAAACAGTAAAGCGAATGCTACATACCTGTAGAAGGTATTCTCCGAGGACAGCAGGCTGATTGTTCTCACTGATGGGTGACGTCCACGGCAGCCCCTCCAATCGGAAACTTCACTAGCAAAGGCCTTTGCTAGTCCTCGCGCGCTCATGCGCACCGCGCATGCGCGGCCGTCTTCCCGCCCGAACCGGCTCGTGTTCGTCAGTCCCATATGTAGCAAAACAAAGCAAGGGAAGACACAACTCCAAAGGGGAGGTGGGCGGGTTTGTGAGAACAATCAGCCTGCTGTCCTCGGAGAATACCTTCTACAGGTATGTAGCATTCGCTTTCTCCGAGGACAAGCAGGCTGCTTGTTCTCACTGATGGGGTATCCCTAGCCCCCAGGCTCACTCAAAACAACAACCATGGTCAATTGGGCCTCGCAACGGCGAGGACATAACTGACATTGACCTAAAAAATTTACCAACTAACTGAGAGTGCAGCCTGGAACAGAACAAACAAGGGCCCTCGGGGGGTGGAGTTGGATCCTAAAGCCCAAACAGGTTCTGAAGAACTGACTGCCCGAACCGACTGTCGCGTCGGGTATCCTGCTGCAGGCAGTAATGAGATGTGAATGTGTGGACAGATGACCACGTCGCAGCTTTGCAAATTTCTTCAATAGAGGCTGACTTCAAGTGGGCTACCGACGCAGCCATGGCTCTAACATTATGAGCCGTGACATGACCCTCAAGAGCCAGCCCCGCCTGGGCGTAAGTGAAGGAAATGCAATCTGCTAGCCAATTGGAAATGGTGCGTTTCCCCACAGCCACTCCCCTCCTATTGGGATCAAAAGAAACAAACAATTGGGCGGACTGTCTGTTGGGCTGTGTCCGCTCCAGATAGGCCAATGCTCTCTTGCAGTCCAATGTGTGCAGCTGACGTTCAGCAGGGCAGGAATGAGGACGGGGAAAGAATGTTGGCAAGACAATTGACTGGTTCAGATGGAATTCCGACACGACCTTTGGCAAGAACTTGGGGTGAGTGCGGAGGACTACTCTGTTATGATAAAATTTGGTGTAAGGGGCCTGGGCTACCAAGGCCTGAAGCTCACTGACTCTACGAGCTGAAGTAACTGCCACCAAGAAAATGACCTTCCAGGTCAAGTACTTCAGATGGCAGGAATTCAGTCGCTCAAAAGGAGGTTTCATCAGCTGGGTGAGAACGACATTGAGATCCCATGACACTGTAGGAGGCTTGACAGGGGGCTTTGACAAAAGCAAACCTCTCATGAAGCGAACAACTAAAGGCTGTCCTGAGATCGGCTTACCTTCCACACGGTAATGGTATGCACTGATTGCACTAAGGTGAACCCTTACAGAGTTGGTCTTGAGACCAGACTCAGACAAGTGCAGAAGGTATTCAAGCAGGGTCTGTGTAGGACAAGAGCGAGGAGCTAGGGCCTTGCTGTCACACCAGACGGCAAACCTCCTCCATAGAAAGAAGTAACTCCTCTTAGTGGAATCTTTCCTGGAAGCAAGCAAGATGCGGGAGACACCCTCTGACAGACCCAAAGAGGCAAAGTCTACGCTCTCAACATCCAGGCCGTGAGAGCCAGGGACCGGAGGCTGGGATGCAGAAGCGCCCCTTCGTCCTGTGTGATGAGGGTCGGAAAACACTCCAATCTCCAGGGTTCTTCGGAGGACAACTCCAGAAGAAGAGGGAACCAGATCTGACGCAGCCAAAAAGGAGCAATCAGAATCATGGTGCCTCGATCTTGCTTGAGTTTCAACAAAGTCTTCCCCACCAGAGGTATGGGAGGATAAGCATACAGCAGACCCTCCCCCCAATCCAGGAGGAAGGCATCCGATGCCAATCTGCCGTGGGCCTGAAGCCTGGAACAGAACTGAGGGACTTTGTGGTTGGCTCGAGATGCGAAGAGGTCTACCAAGGGGGTGCCCCACACCTGGAAGATCTGTCGCACTACCTTGGAATTGAGCGACCACTCGTGAGGTTGCATAATCCTGCTCAACCTGTCGGCCAGACTGTTGTTTACGCCTGCCAGATATGTGGCTTGGAGCACCATGCCGTGACGGCGAGCCCACAGCCACATGCTGACGGCTTCCTGACACAGGGGGCGAGATCCGGTGCCCCCCTGCTTGTTGACGTAGTACATGGCAACCTGGTTGTCTGTCTGAATTTGGATAATTTGGTGGGACAGCCGATCTCTGAAAGCCTTCAGAGCGTTCCAGATCGCTCGTAACTCCAGAAGATTGATCTGCAGATCGCGTTCCTGGAGGGACCAGCTTCCTTGGGTGTGAAGCCCATCGACATGAGCTCCCCACCCCAGGAGAGACGCATCCGTGGTCAGCACTTTTTGAGGCTGAGGAATTTGGAAGGAACGTCCCAGAGTCAGATTGGACCAAATCGTCCACCAAGACAGGGATTCGAGAAAACTCGTGGACAGGTGGATTACGTCTTCTAGATCCCCAGCAGCCTGGAACCACTGGGAAGCTAGGGTCCATTGAGCAGATCTCATGTGAAGGCGGGCCATGGGAGTCACATGGACTGTGGAGGCCATGTGGCCTAGCAATCTCAACATCTGCCGAGCTGTGATCTGCTGGGACGCTCGCACCCGCGAGACGAGGGAAAACAAGTTGTTGGCTCTCGTCTCTGGGAGATAGGCGTGAGCTGTCCGAGAATCCAGCAGAGCTCCTATGAATTCGAGTCTCTGCACTGGGAGAAGATGGGACTTTGGATAATTTATCACAAACCCCAGTAGCTCCAGGAGGCGAATAGTCATCTGCATGGACTGCAGGGCTCCTGCCTCGGATGTGTTCTTCACCAGCCAATCGTCGAGATATGGGAACACATGCACTCCCAGCCTGCGAAGCGCCGCTGCTACTACAGCCAGGCATTTTGTGAACACCCTGGGCGCAGAGGCGAGCCCAAAGGGTAGCACACAGTACTGGAAGTGACGTGTGCCCAGCTGAAATCACAGATACTGTCTGTGAGCTGGCAGTATCGGGATGTGTGTGTAGGCATCCTTCAAGTCCAGAGAGCATAGCCAATCGTTTTCCTGAATCATGGGAAGGAGGGTGCCCAGGGAAAGCATCCTGAACTTTTCTTTGACCAGATATTTGTTCAGGGCCCTTAGGTCTAGGATGGGACGCATCCCCCCTGTTTTCTTTTCCACAAGGAAGTACCTGGAATAGAATCCCAGCCCTTCTTGCCCAGATGGCACGGGCTCGACCGCATTGGCGCTGAGAAGGGCGGAGAGTTCCTCTGCAAGTACCTGCTTGTGCTGGAAGCTGTAAGACTGAGCTCCCGGAGGACAATTTGGAGGTTTTGAGGCCAAATTGAGGGTGTATCCTTGCCGGACTATTTGGAGAACCCACTGATCGGAGGTTATGAGAGGCCACCTTTGGTGAAAAGCTTTCAACCTCCCTCCGACTGGCAGGTCGCCCGGCACTGACACTTGGATGTCGGCTATGCTCTGCTGGAGCCAGTCAAAAGCTCGTCCCTTGCTTTTGCTGGGGAGCCGAGGGGCCTTGCTGAGGCGCACGCTGCTGACGAGAGCGAGCGCACTGGGGCTTAGCCTGGGCCGCAGGCTGTCGGGAAGGAGGATTGTACCTACGCTTGCCAGAAGAGTAGGGAACAGTCTTCCTTCCCCCAAAAAATCTTCTACCTGTAGAGGTAGAGGCTGAAGGCTGCCGGCGGGAGAACTTGTCGAATGCGGTGTCCCGCTGGTGGAGCTGCTCTACCACCTGTTCGACTTTCTCTCCAAAAATGTTATCCGCACGGCAAGGCGAGTCCGCAATCCGCTGCTGAATTCTATTCTCCAGGTCGGAGGCACGCAGCCATGAGAGCCTGCGCATCACCACACCTTGAGCAGCGGCCCTGGACGCAACATCAAAGGTGTCATACACCCCTCTGGCCAGGAATTTTCTGCACGCCTTCAGCTGCCTGACCACCTCCTGAAAAGGCTTGGCTTGCTCAGGGGGGAGCGCATCAACCAAGCCCGCCAACTGCCGCACATTGTTCCGCATGTGTATGCTCGTGTAGAGCTGGTACGACTGAATTTTGGCCACGAGCATAGAAGAATGGTAGGCCTTCCTCCCAAAGGAGTCTAAGGTTCTAGAGTCCTTGCCCGGGGGCGCCGAAGCATGCTCCCTAGAACTCTTAGCCTTCTTTAGGGCCAAATCCACAACTCCAGAATCATGAGGCAACTGAGTGCGCATCAGATCTGGGTCCCCATGGATCCGGTACTGGGACTCGATCTTCTTGGGAATGTGGGGATTAGTTAAAGGCTTGGTCCAGTTCGCCAGCAATGTCTTTTTTAGGACATGGTGCATGGGTACAATGGACGCTTCCTTAGGTGGAGAAGGATAGTCCAGGAGCTCAAACATTTCAGCCCTGGGCTCGTCCTCCACAACCACCGGGAAGGGGATGGCCGTAGACATCTCCCGGACAAAGGAAGCAAAAGACAGACTCTCGGGAGGAGAAAGCTGTCTCTCAGGAGAGGGAGTGGGATCGGAAGGAAGACCCTCAGACTCCTCGTCAGAGAAATATCTGGGATCTTCTTCCTCTTCCCACGAGGCCTCACCCTCGGTGTCAGACACAAGTTCACGGACCTGTGTCTGCAACCGTGCCCGACTCGACTCCGTGGAGCCACGTCCACGATGGGGGCGTCGAGAGGTAGACTCCCTCGCCCGCATCGGCGAAGCTCCCTCCGCCGACGTAGTCGGGGAGCCTTCCTGGGAGGCGACGGCAGCCGGTACCGCACGCGGCACCGACGCCGGAGACCTCACCTCGGGCGATGGGCCAGCCGGCGCCACGCTCGACGGTACCGGTGGCGCAAGCACCGCCGGTACCGGAGGGGTAGGGCGCAACAGCTCTCCCAGAATCTCTGGGAGAACGGCCCGGAGGCTCTCGTTCAGAGCGGCTGCAGAGAAACGCATGGAGGTAGATGCAGGCGTCGACGTCAGAACCTGTTCCGGGCGTGGAGGCTGTTCCGGGCTGTCCAGAGTGGAGCGCATCGACACCTCCTGAACAGAGGGTGAGCGGTCCTCTCGGTGCCGATGCCTGGTGGGTGCCGACTCCCTCGGCGACCCAGAGCTCTCGGTGCCGACCCGGGAAGGAGACCGATGACGATGCTTCTTCGATTTCTTGGAACGAAGCATGTCACCGGAGCTTCCCGGCACCGACGAGGAGGACTTAGAATCCAGTCCTCGCTTCCTCGGGGCCGAGGCCGAAGGAGGTCGGTCTCGGGGGGGCTGTACCGCAGGAGCCCTCAGGGTAGGGGGAGACCCACCCGAAGGCTCACCGCCACCAGCAGGGGAATGGACAGCCCTCACCTGCACTCCAGACGAAGCACCACCGTCCGACGACATCAGCAGACGAGGTCCCGGTACCACCGACATCGATGCAGCTATCCGATGTCTCGGCGCCGATGCCTCGATGCACTCGATGCACTGGCCGCCGAGGATGAAGCTCTGGACGCTGAAGACGTCGATGCACTCGATACCCCCGGTGCCGATGCCGACGAAGAGCTCGAGAACAAAACGTTCCACTGGGCCAATCTCGCTACCTGAGTCCGCTTTTGCAAAAGGGAACACAGACTACAGGCCTGCGGGCGGTGCCCAGCCCCCAAGGACTGAAGACACGACGCGTGCCTGTCAGTGAGCGAGATGACCCGGGCGCACTGGGTGCACTTCTTGAAGCCGCTGGTAGACTTCGATGTCATGGGCGGAAAAATCACGCCGGCGAAATCAAAAGTCGAAATGGCGGAAAAGGCACCGAAAAAACAAGGGGAAGAAAACTTCGACCCGAGGCCTAAAAGCGGCCTACCCCGACGACGAAAGAAAACTTACCGGGGCGAAAGCTGAAAATAGTGGAGGAAGAAAAGACCAAGAGTCTTTTCCCACACAGAAAGGATTAGAATTTTTCTTTTTCGAAAAACACACGAACAAACGCGCGAGGTCGACTTTGCGGGGCCCGACACGGCGAAACACGACCGTACCGAGCGCGGACAAAAGAAGACTGACGAACACGAGCTGGTTCGGGCGGGAAGACGGCCGCGCATGCGCGGTGCGCATGAGCGCGCGAGGACTAGCAAAGGCCTTTGCTAGTGAAGTTTCCGATTGGAGGGGCTGCCGTGGACGTCACCCATCAGTGAGAACAAGCAGCCTGCTTGTCTTCGGAGAAAATAACAAATTAACTATAGCCCACATTGATAATGTGCTTTCAATCATATCTAAAGGGTATGTTCTGAATAAAAAAAACAATATATACAGTGCACTCCATTTAAGTGCACGTCGGATAAGCACATGCTCTGTTTAACTGCATGCCGTGCTTCGGTCCCGTTTTTGGTGCCATCAATTTCTATGTGGACAAACTTTGGTTTAGCGCACCACAGATAAGTGCAAGATTCGCTTATATACATGGTTTAAGACTGCTCCTCTGCAGGGAAGACTCCGCATAAGCGCGCGCATGGAATACGGAACCCGATTGGCGCGTGACAACCAACGAGGTTTCAAATTTACCACCCCTTTAGCTGCCACAGGCAGAAGAAGCGAACGAATGTTGTTAGAGTGCACACTGGAGTCGTTGTCGTCGCGGCGGAACTGTAAGACTAACACTGGCTGAATGAATAGAAGTTCTTTAAAAAATTAGAAAACAAAGTCAAGCATCTATTGCTAAAGAATATGGTGTCAATCCCAGTCAAATTTCATGTATCTTGAAGCAGAAAGACCAGCTTCTGGAAGACTGGCAAAACAATACAAATCCACACCGGAAACGAAAACGGGTGGGAAAAGCTGAGGAGGTAGAAGAAGCTCTTCTTTGGTGGTTTTCTCAAGTCAGGAGCAGATAGTTTCCTGTCAGTGGTCCACTGCTTATGGAGAAAGCTAACCAGCTAGCTGAAAGTCTTGGACTAACTGAATTCAAAGCCACTGTTGGATGGTTGGAAAGATGGAAGGAGAGGAACATAAAATTCAAGAAATAGCATGGTGAGAAACAAGACGATGACTTTGGTGCTGAAAATTGGGTTGTTTCAGTTCTTCCTACCATCTTGAACGAGTTTCCATCTTGTGACATTTTCAATGCTGATGAAAACGGTCTTTACTGGCGAGCGATTCCTGATGGAACACTTGCATTCAAACATGCCGAAACTACTGGAGGTAAAACGTTGAAGGACCGACTGACGGTCCTCCTTTGCTGTATTACTGGGCTCTTGTGCTACGTCGTCTAATGAGCATTATGGATGACCAGACTGGCAAGGATAAATGTGCTGTTGAACTGGCTCGTAATCTATCACTGCTGGATTCCCTACATATGCAGAAAGAAGCCTGGAATCATGTTACACGGGCAAACATTGTGAACTGCTACAAGCGGGCAAGCTTTGTTAAGGATGTGGAGAGGGACGAAACAGATGCAGCTGTTGCAAACGTGTCAGATGAACAGGTTATTGACATCCCAGCCGGTGTTACTGAAGAGGAGTTTCATCGCTAAATAGCTGTTGATTACGATCTACAAACAGCTGATGACAGCACTGATGTCGAAATATGCGCCTACACGCAGGCAACAACAGCTGATGATGAAACAGATGATGAAATGAGCAGTGAGGCACATGCTGACGAAATTCAACAACCTCCTCCTGTCATTTTTGCAAGAGCGCTGGAGAGTCTCAACACCGTGCGGGCCTATCTGGAAGCCACTGGATGTCAGTGCTATGACAGTTTTTACCGTCTGGCAGACGTAGTCTATGGAACTCAGAGACCCAATAGTGTACAGAGGACTATAACTGATTACTTCAAGTAAGCCTAACGTCAGTTAATGGAGACTGTATACTGTATACTGTACATATAATAAACAGTACTGTACATATGTTTATCAGATGTCAAGCTTCTTTGGGTCACAACGGTTAAGTGCATGCTCCGGTTAACTGCATGCATTTCTTTGGTCCCAGACCCTTGCACTTAAGCGGATTGCACTGTATATATAGGTGATCATAAGGTTTTTTTAAAAATCCATTGTTAAGTTGGGTATGCAATTTTGGGACAGAGTTATTTTTACTAGGAGACTTTGATAAGGTGCGACTCTTATGGATAAGACTCCAGCTGGACAAACAGGGGACCCAGAACAAAATATTTTGCACCTCACAGGAAAAAGTCAATGTGTAGTGATTGCTGTACTCAACAGAATGAGATTATACACACCTATCAAGAGCCAATGGTTCCACATTGCATATCAACTACATTCTGGTGGCAAGACCATTATTTGCTAAAATTGATAGATTGAAGATTGGACCATGACTATTTCAGATCATACACCAGTGTGGGTGGAGGTAGAGGGAGTTCAACTTGGGGAAGGGGACCTTGACACTTGGCAACAAGAACAAAACTTAGAATTAGAGTAGGCCCCACAAGGATCTCCATTCTCTCCACTTAAAATATTTTTATCACAATTGAACATTGTGAAGGGGAGGATAAGGGTTTTGCCCAGATGGAAGTGGAGGAGGGAGAAGGAAGGAGGCTCAAGCGCCGAGGGAGACAGAGCAGGGCCTTACCTTTAATCATTCCTCAGAGAGAGAGAGAGAGAAGGGCAAAGGTAGTGCCCCCTAGAAAATGGAGGTGGGAGGACTACATTTCCCAGCATCCCCGGGGAAAACCCTGGTATAGGGATTATTGGCCCCAGCATTTCCCGGGAGAAGGCTCTGACAAGGCAAGGGAGGGGCACCGGGAACATAATCAAGTAAAAGAGGAACAGCCGCCCAGAGTAGAGGAGAATGAGCCCATGGACTGGCAGGCTGCTGGAGAGAAGGAGCAGGAGGCAGGCTCTGAGGAACCCATGGACCTTTCGGCCTGGGCTCAAGCCTTGAAAGCTAAACTGAAAAACCAGGTGAACTCTTGGTGTCAGAGCTGGGCTGAAAGGGGATAGGTCATGCGGGAGGAGGGTCAGTGAAGTAAGAGAGTGACCCAGAAAGGGGGGGATCTTTTCCTCTTTCCCAAAGGAGTTCAGGCTGTGTTCTTTGAAGAGACTGTGTGTCTGAACTGAGTGCTAAGGCACTAAGCACTGAGGATTTGGAACTGTTGGGAAAACAAACCTTCTTTTGTGTGGGGGAGGGGAAAGTAAGCTACAGTTTTTTTTTTCCTTTTGGTGGGCTGAGGCCCACAGAACTGTGTGTTTGGAACTGTTTGCAGAAACCCCGTGGGGGTGGACAAGATACAGGGATTCTTTTTGGGGTGTGAAGTTGGACTACAGAGGAACCTAGCTGTGGGGACTGTTAATTTGGCTCCAACTGATTTGTGCAGCAGCTGGAAGGGGCCGTGTTTGTGTTTTGCTGTACCTGGGCCCTGAGAGAAAAGCAGGAGCAAATGTTTGAAGGGCTGCAGGCTTCCTTTTGCAAGTTACTGAACTGTGAATCCCTGACAATAAAGGAGCTTGGTGACTTTTACCTTTTTGAAGTTTATTTTCTTTGAGCCCTGCCCTGTGGACTGCAGTGGGCCAGGAGGCTGAGTGGCCAGGGTGGAGGCAAGATCTCGAAGACCCTCGTGCGGAGGGCAGGATCTTTCACAACATTCATTTTTTTCATATATGCCAATGACATCACATTACTAATACCTGTATTACATAAATATCATGTTCCAGTATCCACTATTCAATTTTGTGTCAATGTATTTGAATTCTAGGAGGTAAAAAAATTCACTCACACTGAATTTCAACAAAACCAAAATGCTATGGTTTGGTACCACATCACCATCTATCCTAAATAACACACTTGTTCTGAAAAATGAATCATTTTCAAATGAATCATTATTAAAAGTATTGGGAGTATTAACAGAGCCTATGCTATGTTAAATTGTACAGCGCTGCGTAACCCTAGTAGCGCTTTAGAAATGTCAAGTAGTAGTAGTAGTAGTATGCTATCATTTGAAGCACATGTCAACTCCTGAAGTAAAAGAATTTTTTGGAAACTGAACCAACTTCATCAGATTCGTACATATGGAAAAATTATGTTCTTACCTGATAATTTTCTTTCCTTTAATCATACCAGACAAGTCCAGACTAATGGGGTTGTGTCCATCTACCAGCGGAAGGAGACAGAGAAAATAGTTTCAAGTAAACCACCCCTTAAGGGTATTGTGCAGCCTGGAATGTTCAGTATTTCGAATAGCCAAGCAATGGTGCCCTGAAGTCTAGAAGAAAACACAGTTAACACCAATCAGGCAAACTCTTGGAGCCAATATGCAGAACCTCACTGTTCCTACTGCAAACTCCCCTCACAGTAGATTAAGTGAGAGGGAATGGTCCATACTGAGCTTACCCAAGCACATAAAGATCTACCCCTGAATCTGGGGAAAGAACTCCGTGATCTCAAGTAGCAGGAGTCATACAGAGCTGGCACAAAAACAAGTGGCAGGAGGTACAGTAAAGACGATGAAGTAGGCAATGCTGTAGGACACTCCACCGTATTGAAGCGTCGTGGAACAGCAAGGGATACCTAAAGAAAACAACACACTGACAGACTTTAGCCAGGGAGGACATCTGGACTGGTCTGGTATGATTAAAGGAAAGAAAATTATCAGGTAAGAACATAATTTTTCCTTCCTTGTCATCTATACCAGACCAGTCCAGACTAATGAGATGTAGCAAAGCAGTTTCCAAAAGAGGGTGGGAGAAAAGAAGAATGCAGAAGATTGAAAATCAGCAAAGCTATACACACAGCAAAAACTGATCAGCAGAAAAGGATTCGAATATCTGAACCACCAGGCTACCAAAATGGAACAGCGTTAGACACTAGAAAAGGAACTGAAGCCGTAGGACGTAAAACAAACGCTCTGAGCAAAAGAAAAACTGTGTACCCCTGTCCCGAGAGTAGCAAAAGAAGAAGCAAAGATACTCATGCCAAAGGACCCCCCCCCCTTGGAAGGAAGGCAACAGTTGAATCCAAGGAACAAGGAGAAGAACAGTCTCTCCTAGACCATGATCCACTTCTCCAAACCCTGGCAGGACAGAGACTAACTCCCAAACCCGCCGGGCCGGCCTGAGTCCAAGATTGTCAGAGAAAGCGACTTTAACAAGTACTAGGAGTATGCAACCCCAAAAAGTGTGCCACACTTCATAGAAGAAAAGGAAGCAAGGCCCAGGGACCACCCAGACCCGTGCCTAGTGATGACCACGTTGCAGCCTTGCAAATCTCTTCAATGGAGGCTAAGTGAGCCACCGACGCAGCCATGGCTCTAACATTATGAGCCGTGACACGGCTCTCCAGAGTCAGCCCAGCTTGGGCATAAGTGAAGGAAATGCAATCTGCTAGCCAATTACAGATTCTGCGTTTTCCGATGGCGACTCCCCTCCTGTTAGGGCCAAAAGAAACAAACAACTGGGCGGACTGTCCATTGGGCTTTGTCCGCTCCACGTAAAAAGGCCAATGCTTTCTTACAGTCCAAGGTATGCAACTTGTCCTCAACAGGGTGGGTGTGTGGACGGGGAAAAATGTTGGCAAGACAATTGACTGGTTTAGATGGAACTCTGACACCACCTTCGCAAGAACTTAGTGCGTGCAAAGGACTACTCTGTTATGATGAAACTTGATATAAGGTGCATGCACTACCAAGGCTTGGAGCTCACTGACTCTACAAGCTGAATTAACAGCCACCAAGAAATGACCTTCCAGGTCAAGTACTTCAGATGGCAGGAACAGTGGCTCAAAAGGAGCTTTCATCAGCTGGGTGAGAACGACATTGAGATCCCATGACACTGGTGGAGGTTTGATCAGGGGCTTTGACAAAAGCAAACCTCTCATAAAACAAACTACTAAAGGCTGTCCAGAGATAGGCTGACCCTCTACACGTTGATGATAAGCACTAATTGCACTAAGGTGAACCCTTACAGAGTTAGTCTTGAGACCAGACTCTGATAAGTGTAGAAGGTATTCAAGCAGGGTCCGTGTAGGACAAGAAAAAGGATCTACAGCCCTGCTGTCACACCAGACGGCAAACCTCCTCCATTTGAAAGAATAACACCTATTTGTGGAATCTTTCCTAGAAGCAAGCAAGACTCGGGAGACACCTTTCAAAAGACCCAAGGAAGCAATTTCTAAGCTCTCAACATCCAGGCCATGAGAGCCAGAGACTGGAGGTTGGGATGTAGAAGCGACCCCTCGTTCTGGGTGATGAGGGTTGGAAAACACTCCAATCTCCATGGTTCTTCGGAAAAGGGAGCAATCAGAATCATGGTTCCATGGTCTTGCTTGAGTTTCAGCAAAGTCTTCCCTACTAGAGGTATGGGAGGATACGCATACAGAAGGCCTGTCCCCCAATGCAGGAGAAAAGCATCTGACGCTAATCTGTCATGGGCCTGAAGTCTGGAACAGAATTGAGGGACTTTGTGATTGATCTGAGTGGCAAAAAGATCCACCGAGGGGGTGCCCCACTCTCGGAATATCTTGTGTACAATGGCCATGTTTAGCAACCGCTCATGAGGTTGCATGATCCTGCTCAATCATCGGCCAGACTGTTGTTTACACCTGCCAGATACGTGGCTTGGAGAAACATGCCGTGATGGTGCACCCAAAGCCACATCTGGACGGCTTCCTGACACAGAGGGCGAGATCTGGTGCCCCCCTGCTTGTTGGTGTAATACATAGCAACCTGATTGTCTGAATTAGAATGATTTGATTGGACAGCCGATCTCTGAAACCCTTGAGAGTGTTCCAGATTGCTCGTAATTCCAGGAGGTTGATCTGAAGACCCCTTACCTGAAAGGACCAAGCTCCTTAAGTGTGAAAGCCCATCTACATGAGCTCCCCACCCTAGGAGGGATGCATCCGTAGTCAGCACTTTTTGTGGCTGAGGAAATTGGAATGGACATCCCAAGATCGAATTGGATCGAATGGTCCACCACTGAAGGGAACTGCAAAGGTTGGTGGCGAGATGGATCACATCCTCTAGATCCCCTGTGGCCTGACACCACTGGGAAGCTAGGGTCCATTGAGCTGATCTCATATGTAGGCGTGACATGGGAGTCACATGAACTGTGGAAGCCATGTGCCCTAAGAGTCTCAACATCTGCCGAGCTGTGATTTGTTGAGACGCTCGAGCCAAGGATACTAGGGCCAGAAGATTGTCTGCCCTTGCCTGGGGAAGATAACCTCGAGACGTCTGTGTGTTCAACAGAGCTCAAATGAACTCCAATTTCTGAACCGGGACAAGGTGGGACTTGGGATAATTGATTACAAACCCCAGTAGCTCTAGCACTCGAATAGTCATCCGCATGGACTGTAGAACGCCCGCCTTCGAGGTGCTCTTCACCAGCCAATCGTCGAGATAAGGGAAGACTTGCACTCCCAGTCTGCGTAGCGATGCTGCAACAACTGCCAGGCACTTTATTAAGACCCTGGGCGCAGACTCAAGGCCAAAGGGCAGTACACAGTACTGAAAGTGCTGAGTTCCCAAGCGAAATCGAAGATACTTCCTGTGAGCTGGGAGTATCGAGATGTGGTTATAGGCATCCTTTAAGTCCAGAGAGCATAGCCAATCATTTTCCTGAATTATGGGAAGAAGGGTGCCCAAGTGTTTTAATTAACCCTCTCTAGACCTCCGGGGGACCTGTGCCCACGGAGATGAAGAGTGGGTTTCAGAAGGCTCATTTTAAGTCTGTTACCCGAGACCTCGGCTTTCTGACTCCTGGTGTCTAAGTGTATCTTAGGGCATCTATTCTCCCACATAATGCACTAAAGAGCAGGTGCCTTCTTACTTATGTGAACACTATTTGTGTAGGGGTGTTCAGAGAAACAGATAGGCAGTCAAGGAATGTAGGCACGGACTAAGAGAGTAAGTGTTAGAAATAATCTTTATTCTCACCAATTGGAACTTCAATCTGGCACACTCATCAGTCAGATTCTCAGGTGGACCGACCGTAGTTCTGCCCTCTGGGTAGAGTTGGGGAAAATTCCAAACTCCGCCTAGATTTGCAAATCTTAAATACCATCTGCTGGCCATTCAATTCAATGGGCACACAATTTTTTTCATATGTGAATCATACTTTCTGACAGTTTGCTCAACCGCAGATCAGATGCCCACCTCCCTATTTCTTCATAACTGTCATTTCCTGAAGAGTAAACATCTTTCCTAATATACAGAGATTAGTATTCATATCTCATGAACCTGGACGCCATCTTTACAAAAGCAGACTCCATCTTATGAACCTAACTTCTTACTATTTTAGCCATTAATTCCTCCATCTTGGCCCTTACACTGTATTTGAATATCACACTAGATCCTAATAAGACTTGCCAAGTGGTCCTGCTTCCACAGGCACTCAGCTACAAGGCCATCATCAGATTTTCAGGCCTAGTCAGTGCTTTTCAGCAGCTTAGGCTATAGAGCTCAGCCCACCACTATTCCAGTGGAGGAGTCTCAAGTTGTGACACATATTAACACAAGGAAACCATCCTGAACTTTTCTCGGACTAGGAATTTGTTCAGGGCCATTAGGTCTAGGATGGGACGCATCCCCCGTTTTCTTTTGCACAAGGATGTACCTGGAATAGAATCCCAGCCCTTCTTCCCCTGGTGGAACGGGTTCAATCGCATTGGCTTTTAGATGGGCGGAGAGTTCCTCTGCAAGTACATGCTTGTGTTGGGAGATGAAGGATTGAGCTCCCGGTGGACAATTTGGAGGCATGGATTCCAGATTGAGAGTGTATCCTAACCGGACCATTTGAAGAACCCATCTGTCGGAGGTTATATGAGGCCACCTTTGGTGAAAAAATATCAACCTCCCTTCAAAAGGCAAGTCATCCGGCATGGTCACTTTTTCTGAGGCTATGCTGCACTGGAGCCAGTCAAAAGCCTGTCCTTTGCTTTTGCTGCGGAGCCACAGGGGCCTTAGTTGCATGCTAATGACGGGAACGAGCTTGCTGGGACTGGGCCTGGACAGGCTGCCGAGAAGCAGGAGTGTACCTAAGCCTATTGTAAGAATAGGGAGCACTCCTCTTCCCTCCAAAAAACCTCCTAGATGAGGAGTCAGTAGCAGAAGACGCCCGGCGGGAGAGAGAATCCATACATCATGGTGCTTCTTGATCTGATCGACCATGTCCTCTACTTTTTCTCCAAAAAGATTATCCCCCCGGCAAGGAACAGCCACCATTCGCTGCTGAGTCTTATGATCCAAGTCAAAGACACGCAGCCATGAGTGTCTGCGCATCACTATACCTTGAGAAGCTACTTGGGATGCCACATCAAAAGTGTCTTAAGTACCCCTGGCCAGGAATTTGCGACATGCCTTCTGCTGCCTGACCACCTGGTGAAAAGGTTTGGCGAGCTCTGGAGGAAGTGCTTCGACCAAACTGGACAGTTGCCTCACCGAGTTCTGCAAGTGGATGCTCATGTAGAGCTGGTATGTTTGGATCTTGGCTGTGAGCATAGTGGCCTGATACGTCTTTCTCCCAAAAGAATCCAAGGTCCTAGACTCTTTGCCTGGGGGCGCCGAGGCATAGCCTCTAGTACTCTTGGCTCTTCTGAGAGCAGTCCACCACCATGGAATCATGAGTTAGTTGGGCCTTCATCATTACTGGTTCTCAATGGACTCTGTACTGGGACTCAGCTTTTTTGGGGACCACTGGATTAGATAGAGGGAACGACCAGTTTCACATAAGAATTTCCCTGAGTGTGTTATGCAAGGGGGCCACTGCAACCTCTGTGGGCGGAGGATAGTCCAAAACCTCAAGCATCTCAGCCCTGGGCTCATCCACAACCTCCATAGGGAAGGGAATATCCTTGGACATTTCCCGAACAAAGGAGGAAAAAGAAAGACTCTCAGGGGGAGACATCCTTCTTTCAATAAGCGGAGTAGGATCAGAGGGGACCCCATAAGACTTCTTCAGAAAAGTATCTGGGATATTCCTCATCCTCCCACGAGCACTGATCATTGGTATCAGACAAAAGCTCTCTAAGAGCAGCCCAAAACCGAGCCTGTCTCGACGCTGAGGAACGATGGCCTCGAGGGGGATGTTGAGAAGTTGACTCCTGCCTGGACTGCGGCGCTTCCTCTGCCGTCGAGGGAGAATCGACCCTGGTGGCGGCAGACACCGATGCCGCAAGCAGCACCGAGGACGGGGACCTCACCATAGGCGAAGGCCCAGATGCCGCTTCCACAGTCGATACAGAAGGCGCAAGCACCCCTGGCACCGAAGCAGACTGGCGTAGCAATCCCTCCAGATGCTCTGGAAGAAGGGCCCTGATGCGCTTGTCGAGAGCCTCCATCAGAAAAAGCTGCGGGCCCGGTGCAGGAGCCGGTGGCAGAATTTGAGGGGGCTCGAGAGCCGGTACCAAGCTGCCAGATGACCGACGCATCGGCACCTCCTGTACAGAGGATGAGCGGTCCTCTCAGCACCGACACTTCTCGGGTGCCGAATCTCTCGGCTCCCCGGAGCTCTCGGTACCACGCATGGAAGGAGAATGATGACAGTGCTTCTTAGCCTTCGCTTGACATACGTCATCGAGACTGCTCGGTACCAAAGAGGACGTGGAATCCTCACGCCTCCTTGGGGCCAGATAGCAGTAGGCCTCGAGACAGGTGGAGACCCACTCAATGCCTTGCTGCTCCCAGCGTGATGTGGTCGTTCGGCAGCCATTACCTGCGCTCTCAAAGTCAATGCTTCCCTCGACACCACTGACCTCAGTACCGATGTCGATGCCTACGTCGAAGGACCGGACCGATTAGCAAAAAGTCTCTCACGATGAGCCTCCTGAGACACTTGGGTCCGCTTTTTCATTAAAGAGCACAGCTTACAAGCAGCTGGCAAGTGTTCGGGCCCAAGGCACTGGAGACACCACACGTGGGGGTTGGTACCCGAGATGGTCCGGTTGCAGCGAGTACAACGCTTGAAGCTGCTGGGAGATCTCGATGACATGGACGGAAAAACGGCGGCTGTGAAATTAAAGGACTCGATCGTGCCAAATAAAAGGCACAAAAAAGGAAAAGAAGACCTGGCCGAGCAGCCTAAAAGGCAGCCGTGACGAAAAAAGAAGGAAACGAAGTAGTGAAGAAAACTAATAAATAAGGGGAAAACTAACTTTTTTTTTTGTAAAAAAATAAAAATAAAAAAGCCACTATAACAAGAAGAAAAAAGAAAAAAAGGGGGGGGGGGGACGGTAAACGCTAAACCAAGTCTCCTGAGCCGAAATGAGCACAGTCGAAAAAATCGTGTCACTCAAGACGCGGGTCAAAAGAAACTGAGTAGGGCACACTCGCATCGTGGGTGGGAAGCCGTTCACGCACTCATCTTTCCCCTTAAACCTACCTCCCCTCTTTCTCTATTTTGGTGGATGGCACTCTCATTCTCCCTGTCTCATCTGCTCGTAACCTTGGGGTCATCTTTGACTCCTTTCTCTCCTTCTCTGCTCACATTCAGCAGATTGCCAAAACCTGTCGTTAGCAAAATCTGTCCCTTCATCTCTGAGCACTCTACCAGAACCCTTATCCACACTCTTATCACCTCTCGTCTTGATTATTGTAACCTACTACTCACCGGCCTCCCTCTTAGCCATCTCCCTCCTCTTCAATCAATCCAAAACTCTGCTGCACGACTCATTTTCCGCCAAAGTCGCTATGCCCACATTAGCCCTCTCCTTAAGTCACTTCACTGGCCCCCCATCCGTTTCCGTATTCAGTTCAAGCTTCTCCTATTAACCTATAAGTGTATTCACTCTGCTGCTCCTTGTACCTCTCCACCCTCGTCTCTCCCTACGCCCCCCCCCCTCAGGTTCTCCGTTCTGTAGATAAATCTCTCTTATCCGTCCCCTTCTCCTCTACTTATAATTCTAGACTTCATTCCTTTTGTCTTGCTGCACCTCACGCCTGGAATAGACTTCCAGAGCCTGTGCGTCTTGCCCCATCTTTGGCTATTTTCAAGTCCAAACTTAAAGCCCACCTCTTTACCACTGCTTTTGACTCCTAACCTCTACTCACTTGCCCTGTCCTTTATCCTCACCTATTTATTCCCTTACCCTTAATTGTTCTGTTTACTTGTCTTTCTAGATTGTAAGCTCTCTGAGCAGGGACTGTCTTTTTTATGTTTGGTGTACAGCGCTGCGTTTGCCTTGTAGCGCTATAGAAATGTTAAATAGTAGTAGTAGTGGTGGTAGTGGTAGTGGTGTATTTGCTGAACAAAATTTTGCCGGTCTCCTGGCCCGTCGCAGACGACTACCCAATCGTGAGAACAAACAGCCTGCTTGTCCTCGGAGAATCATCCATCACCCTGCTAGAAAGACAGCAGGGGAGGTAGGGGAGAGGAGGGAACCAGGATCACTGAATATCACCCTAGATGGCAGATGAGGAACTCAGGACCACCGACTATCACCTAAAACTAGCCCGAAGACGGCTACCAGCACACCCCTGGCTCCACTGTCATCAGAAGAATCTGGGACAGGAGCTACCAGCCAGCAATCCAAAGCAGCTGCACAATCCGTCCACCATCCACTAAGAGACAGAGAAAATACTGAACATTCCAGGCTGCATGATACCCTTAAGGGGCGGTTTACTTGGAACTATTTTCTCTATCTCCTTCCGCTTGTAGATAGACACAACCCATTAGTCTGGACTGGTCTGGTATAGATGACAAGGAATTTTCCATTAATTATTTTAGTATAATAGTTCATGTTCTTATTATAAAAGTCAACTTGATTATTCCAATTTGTTCTTTGTGGGGTGCCTTGACAAAGTACGAAGAAAACTACAAACACTGCTGAACACTTCCACTAAATTAATATATCAATAGGAAAGAACTTCTCAGTTATTGAAACAATTACATTGGTTACCAATTGAGGCTGGAACATTATTCAAGTTATGTACCTTTATATTCAATATTACCTATGGTTTGGCTCTATTAAGTTTTATCTTATTTTTGTTATTCTCTTTTACAAATAGATCAACTTGATTGATCTATAAATTGAATTTTTCATTTCCGTCAGCAGCACCTGTTAAATATAAACGTATTCATGTCTTTTGCCTTTCTTATCAGGAAGCAAATTATGGAATTCTTTAATATTAATTATCAAATTGGAAACAAACTACACTAGTTTAAAAATAAATTAAACGCTTGCTTGTTCAGTCAATATTGGGGAAATTAAAATGCAAATTATAAACTTTGTATATTCTCAGTAGGCTAAACTGATTTCTTATTTGATTTCATTTGATACAGTGTTGCATTTTATTTCCTAGTATATCTTTATGGGCATGATGATTTCCAACATCTTTTGAAGAGACGGGACACTTCTTGGTTACATGATCAGCAGCATCTTGATGACATAATCCTTTTCTAGGAGGCAGCTACGGTTATTTTGCAAGTTTGTGCGGAGCGGCATTTTCTAAATGACTTTGGACATTTTGCAGAAAACATTCAAAAATCCAGTAGCAAAAATGGCCATTTTTGAAAACAGAAAAACATTTATTTTTTTGATTTGAAAATGGCCACTTGCTAGATGTTGTCATGCTCAATGCATCTATTGTTTTGGACCATTTTCGGGGGGAAAAAAAGTCCAAGTGAAAAACACATAAAATCAAGCCATTGGGATGTAGGAGCTGTCAACATTAGCAGTAGACTGGCCATACAGACATCCAAGCAGAGCAGTGGGGCACTACAGTAGACTTCACATAAAATTTTCATGTGATAACAAAAGATAGACATGGCAATTCATCCTTTGATCCTGGGCATATTTAACATTTATCTTTGGCCTTTTGAGGACCATCTGCAAGCTTTTTCATGGACCAAACGAGAATCTGGATTCAGAGTAATTAAGCTCTGCATCTGTTTAACCAATTGTAGTTTAATAAAATGAAGATACATACCTGTAGCAGGTATTCTCCGAGGGCAGCAGGCTGGACATTATCACGCATGGGTCGTCGTCCGCGACAGCCCAGGAGCTCCGGAAGTTAAAACAGAAAACTTTAAAAATTCTAGAAGCGACGAGGTGCGGGCGGGGACAACGCACCGTGCATGCGCGAGTGACTTCCCGCACGCGATGCCCGCGAGCTTCCCTCAGTTATATAAAAAGCAAACGAGAAGAACAACTCCAAAGGGGAGGAGGGAGGGTTGTGATGATGTCCAGCCTGCTGTCCTCGGAGAATACCTGCTACAGGTATGCATCTTCATTTTCTCCGAGGGCAAGCAGGCTGGACATCACGCATGGGGTATCCCTAGCACCCAGGCTCACTCAAACAATGAACACTGGTCAATTGGGCCTCGCAACAGCGAGGACATAACTGAGATTGACCTGAAAACAAACATAACTAAGTGAGAGTGCAGCCTGGAACAGAACAGAAATGGGCCCAGGAGGGTGGAGTTGGATTCTAAACCCCAAACAGATTCTGTAACAACGACTGCCCAAACCGACTGTTGTGTCGGGTATCCTGCTGAAGGAAGTAGTGAGATGTGAATGTGTGGACTGATGACCATGTTGCAGCCTTGCAAATCTCTTCAATGGAGGCTGACTTTAAGTGGGCCACTGACGCAGCCATGGCTCTAACATTATGAGCCGTGACATGGCCCTTCAAAGTGAAGGAAATGCAATCTGCTAGCCAATTGGAGTTGGTGCTTTTTCCGATGGCAACTCCCATTCTGCTGGGCGGACTGTCTGAAGGGACTTGTCCGCTCCACATAGAAGGCCAGTGCTCTCCTGCAGTCCACCTCCTGTGACTGGGAAGTATCGAAATATTTTTCTGAATGAGAGGAAGTAGGGTGCCCAGGGAAATCTAGGACTTTTCTTTCACAAGAAATTTGTTCAGGGCCCTTAGGTCTAGGATGGGCCAAAATCCCACCATCTTCTTGACCATAAGAAAGCAACTGGAAATCCCCTGGTGGTACGGGTTCGATCGCTTGAGCCTGCAGAAGGGCAGAGATTTCCTGTACAAGTACTTGTTTGTGCTGAGAGTTGATGTAAAGTGTTCTCAGTGGGCAACTTGGAGATCGCTGATGCCAATTTAGTTTGTACCCGCGATGGACTATTTGAAGCACCTATTGTTCATAGGTTATAAGGGGCCATCTGTGGTGGTAAAAAGTGAGCCTCCCTCCGAAGGGTAAGTCACCCGGAACAGATAATCTTTGCATGGCTATGATCTCCTGGAGCCAGTCAAAAAAAAGCTGATGACCTGCTTTGACTTGGAAGCCGAATGGCGAGGCCTGGGATGGGAGCCCTGAGACACCCGAGTAGACCGAGCAGAAGGCTGATACCTACGCTTTTGAGAGTAGTAGGGCCTGGACCTCTGCCCAGTCAAAGAACTTCTTGTTGTAGAAGATGCAGATGAAGGTTGCCGAAAGAAGGTGTGGATTGTATCAGTGTGCTTTTTAATGAGGTCAGAGATACTCTTCCACTGTCTCTCCAAATAAGTTGTACCCTCGGCAGGGCAGATCCACCAAACTCTCCTGAACAACCTGCTCCAGGTCACAGACATGTAGCTATGAGAGTTGTGTAACCCCACACCCATTCCAGAGAGTCTGGATGCAATATTAAAACTATTGTAAGCGCCCTGGCCAAATAATGCAGACACTCCATCTGCTTATTGGCCAGTTGGTGAAGTTCGGCAACCTGCTCCACAGAGAAAGAATCCAACACATTAAGTATATTAACTAGAAACTCCAACTAAAAGCTCATGTAGAGCACGTAGGACTGGATGAGAGCAATGAGCATCGAGGCCTAAAAAGCTTTCCTCCCAAACAAGTCTAAGGTTCTGGTCTCTAGCCCAGGGGGGCACAAAGACACGAGACCAAGAGCTCTTAGCTCATTTGAGAATGGATTTGACTACGAAAGAGTGGTGAGGGAACTGGGCCCTCTAGAACATGGGAGCCTTCTGGATATGATACTACATATCTACCTTATCTGCACTGAGAGGTGAGAATCCTCATCAGTACATCTTTAAGGACAGAGTGCAATGGCACAGTGATCCTTTCCTTAGGAAGAGATTTATAGTCCAAAACAGACAACATCTCTGCCCTGGGCTCCTCCTCCATCTCCAACGTAAATGGGATGGGCGCAGCCATCTCCCTATCAAAACCAGTAAAAGAGAGCACATCTGGAGATTTTCATCTCTTGAGGTAAGGGATCAGATGGGATACCATATGACTCCTCCTCGGAGAGGTAATGTAGATCCTCGTCTGATACTCATGAGCGGTTCCAGTCAGACACCTCATCTTCTTGAAAATCAGATAAATGAATCTGCACCAGCCTCGATCTACTGGAAAGTGGCTCCGAGAGTGTCAAGGTGCATTCCTTCCCTCAGACTCCTGGGAAGCTTCCTCTCCTGATGTCAAATAGGGTACTGCCTGCTCAGGCCTCGGCTCTGCCACCCTGCAACTGTGCCAGCTCCTCCTGCAAAATGGTCCAAAACCGGTCACCTAGGGCGGGCATCAGCAAAGGAATGAAAGCCAGGGCTAAGGCAGCTTGAGAATTCATCAGTGCCAAACCAGTGATGAGGAGCTGGCCGCTCAATGGCTGGCACACCGACATCTCTTCCAAAGAGGAAGAGTGCTCCTCTCGATGCCAGCGCTTCTCGGTTACTGGACAGTCCGATGTCTCGGTGCTCCCGGCACTGTGCTTCAAGGAGGACTGATGCTTAAGCTTCCTGGACTTCCCCTAATGCATAGAGCCATGATCCCTGGTGCTGATAAGGAAGACACAAAATCAGAGCCTCTCCCCGGTGTTGAGCCCAATGTTGACTGGTCCTGGGGCCTGCTAACAGCGCCCGGTGTCGAGGCAAGTGGAGACCCACTTGATGCTGGTGCACTCCCAGTGGTTACTGGTGTCGAAGCAGCCATGGAGATTGATGTCGCCAGTGCAATGGTGGTCTTCAAGACCAATGCACCAGCTGTGCGAGTCTGTGAGTGAAATAATGTGGCAACATTTAGCACACCATTTGAAGGCACTGGGAGCCTTCTCAGACATGAAAGAAAAGAATTTGGGCTAAATTAAACCCCTCAATCTTAAACAATTAAAAAAGGAAGCCGTTCAAACTGAGGTCAGGGCTACGACCTAAGTGCACAAACCATGCACGAAACCCATGGACACAGCCCATCTGTAATGGCTGCATCTGCTTGATGACAAGGAAAAAGGACTTTTTTTTTTAAAAAGCCGAAAAACTGGAGAAAAATATGAGGAAGGGGAAACAGGCGAAAAAAAATAAAAAAAAAGATGATGATTAAGGTGCACGTGATAGTGAAAAAATGTTTTGAAAAGCGCAACATCAGGAGAAGACAATGCAAACACGTCTCCTCAGCTCTGCATAAAAAAGACTGAGGAACTTGCACTCCAACATCAGGCGGGAAGGCATCAGAGTATATGTGGTGAGACTTTGCTAGAACTTTCTCTAGTGCTAGCGATTCAGCGTCCGCACCTAGGCTCCATCAGATGATATCACCCACAAGGGGAAATAACACAGACTGCTTGTTTTCAGAGAATGATATGTTTAGCCCCATCAGAAGACTGCATCTTCAGCCTTAGCTAAAAGCTCCAACAGATACTGAGAACTCTGCAGTGGTATGTGGAGTGAGAGGGTGGGAAAAATAGAGTCATGGGTGAGGAAAAAAGGAAAACAGAACTGCATCTGGGTAAGGAGGGGAGTGAAGGAGAAAAGAAGGGCTGCATGGAAGTTGTATGGTAAGAAATACTCTCACTAAATGCAATGGCTCCTTTTCCTTTCCTCCTTGGCAAAATCTTTTCTTCTAAGGGGTGGGCTGGAAGAGGGGTGTAGAAAAACAGTGATGGCTGGAGAAGTCCAACCATTAAAACATAGAGGATAGTTTATGCATCTGGTGTTAACCTATAAACTCCACCAATGCTGATTACTGACAAAAAAGATAAAATATCACTTAGTTATACATCTACAAATAGTGGTGGTGCCACTCCAAACAGCTGCATAAAAAAAAAACATTAAAACCAGATATACTTGCTGACTCACATTTATCTCTACCTGAGTCCATTAGAAAACATAAAAACAAACTTGCTGTGACAGATGAGACCATATAAATATGCATGAGATGTTGTTAAAAAACCAAAATAAGGACAGACACAAGTTATAACCCCTCAAAATTTACAAAATTACTGTCACCAAGATCTCAAAATTGTGAATAATGAATTCAAACAACTTAAAAAAGGTCTGTGGTAATGCAGTCAGCTTAAAAATCTATCAGGAGGAAATGGTGCTCAAACCTAAAAGTGGACAAAATTTGTCCTGAGATGTTTGCCAATCCATAATGGCAAAATCACTGAAAAACGTTTTAAAAAACAGCTTAAAACTTTTTTTTTTTTAATGTGTTGGAATGCATTGAGACCGATTCCATGTGCTCCAATGATCTCATCAATGTGTTCCAACCATGGAAGAATCCTCAGCAATTTAAAACTGCCTTAAAAACTGTGAGGAACATAATAAAACCAGTAGGGAACCATCTCAAAATCATAAAAACTAATGTCAACAGCTCTATAAAATGTCACTAAATGAACGTAAAAATCAGGTAAGCCATCCTCTTAAAACCAAAAAGAGAGATTCCTGTACCAACTGGAACCATAAAAATAGGAAAGTCTGGAACAAAAATACCAGAAACTGATAAAAATCCTCATAGATCCTAAGGATCTGCTAAAATAGCATAATGGAAGATCAGGCATCATATGACAGATGTGTGTTTTTATTCCAGATTTTCCTTTTTTTATGGTATCCCACTGCTTTTATTATATTTTATGAAGTTCCTCACAGTTTTTAAGGCAGTTTTCAATTGAAGAGGCTTCTTCCATGGTTGTAACATACTGATGGTGTCACTGGATCGTAGTGACATCATTAGAACACACAGAATTGGTCTCAATGCTAAAAGTTTTAAGATGTTCTGATGATTTTTTAAAAACTTTTTTTCAAGTGATTTTGGTCATTATGGATTGGCAAACATCTCAGGACAAATTCTGTCCACTTTTTGAGCACCTTTGATATAAATACATGTGTTCTGAGCTCTCATAGATTTAAATATATTTTATTGTATTGCTTATTAATGTTTTTATGTTTGTCACAGTTTCTATTGCCCCTGACACAGCCTGTACTTCTGGCGAAACATGGCCATGTCGGGCATTCGTTTGTAAGGTCTGGGAGCTTGGAAACAACTTATTAAAGACTTTCTCCAATAAAGTCTGCTCTTTTCCTCTTTTCCATGGTGGATGTTGTAGACCCATTACCTTCTTGTTTTCTTACCCATATAGTTCACTGTGAAAATAACTCAATGTGACGACTGAATGAAAAAACTATTACCAGAATAGTCTGTTACTGTATACCTCTGTCATTACTTTAAAAATGTAATGAGCTCTCCGCCACTACTCTGAAAATATTGTGAAATACAGTATTTAAAATTACCACAATTCTGGTTAATGACATTTGTGCAGGTCATTTTCTCTCTATACTTCCCATGTTTTTGTCAATGGTAGGCCACTTGCAGCCTGCAGGTTATCCACCCCTGTCCTCAAATCCGGTGCTTCTGGCATTTCCTACAGTTTCTATCTATGGCTCAGAGTAAGATACAAGTATTTTTGTGGCTACAGTCACTGCGACATATAGAACACTTGGCACCCCCCTCCCCCCAAACACTTAGAAAGCTTCTTTGCTTCTGATCAGTTTTGTTTTTTGTGAATTATCCTGCTCATTTTAAACAGACATACTTTGGAAGCCACCAGAAAGGTGATTTCTACTCTTGAAAGCACCAAAATCTGACAGTTTTTAACAATGTCCAGAAAACTCAGAAAATCACGTTTCCACATGGAGCAATCAGCTATGTGCTTGGAATAGATCACATCATTGTCTTCTGGACCTAAAATAAAAGCAGATTGTCTATCTCTGCACTTCACAAGCATAACTCATTAAAATTTATATGTACATGCTGGAATGAATCTTTATTTTGCTGTTGCTGTTGTTCAAGTCCTACATTTGCTGAGCACAACCCTAGCTGGATTACCCACCTTGGAAGCTGGGGGCATCCTTCGCTTCTGCGGTTTCATCTGCTTCTGCATCTGCTGGACAGCTGCTGCCTGGTTATCCACAGATATGCTGGGGAGCTGCAGCAGTTTGCCAACAGCCGAAGAGCTGTCCACCGACGATGTTTCTCGGAGTTTTACCTGGGAGGAGAAAGACTCCAGTCCAGGAGGTGGAACAGGAAGCGGCTGTGGTGTGTGCTGCTGGCGTTGGGTCAGCTGGCTCAAAACTGGGGATGGCTCAGGTTGAGATTTAAAGTCTGGGTGGCATTTAGGAAGAGATACAAGTATAAATTCAGTCACACACTGCTATGACTGCCACCGCCATATCCAAAAGCATGTTGAAAGGCAGAAGTACTAACTAGATTCTCCAAAATATTAACTTGCTTTCTCTTTCTCGTTGTCTACATATCATTGCTCTAGAGATTTCTGGCAATATCTGCAAAATATTCTAGTTAGAAACCATTTGTTTTCTTACAAAAGTTATTACAGCAAATTGAAAACTGAATAAAGCTCTAAATGCATTTATAAATAGTTAATAGTTATCAAACACAAATAATTGACATCATTAGCTAGACACATCAACAAGACTAAAAATGTTAAATCACAGAATAGTATATCAAGTATTCAAATTTTAAATACAATGCATCACACAAAGTGAAAAAAGATTTAGAAGTAAAAACGTGATGTTTAGGAAATATTACTAGCAGCTGCTGTAGAAAACACAAACCAGCACACTCAACATGCTCCAAGTAGAAGAGATCAAGGTACTGATGAAAATTCCTTTTTACACAGTGAGATACTGGTAAAACAACTTCGCTTTTACTGTGTTAGGTATGTTAGGGTATGCTCCTCATGTTCTTTGTTCTGCTGCCCGTCTCGTCTTCCGCCAGGGTCGCTTTACTCATACTACCCCTCTCCTCAAGTCACTTCACTGGCTCCCTATCCGTTTTTGCATCCTGTTCAAACTTCTTCTACTAACCTATAAATGTACTCATTTTGCTGCTCCCCAGTATCTCTCCACACTCGTCCTTCCCTACACCCCTTCCCGTGCACTCCGCTCCATGGATAAATCCTTCTTATCTGTTCCCTTCTCCACTACTGCCAACTCTAGACTTCGCGCCTTCTGTCTCGCTGCACCCTAAGCCTGGAATAAACTTCCTGAGCCCCTACGTCTTGCCCCATCCTTGGCCACCTTTAAATCTAGACTGAAAGCCCATCTCTTTAACATTGCTTTTGACTCGTAACTACTTGTAACCACTCGCCTCCACCTACCCTCCTCTCCTCCTTCCTGTACACATTAATTGATTTGATTTGCTTACTTTATTTCTTGTCTATTAGATTGTAAGCTCTTTGAGCAGGGACTGTCTTTCTTCTATGTTTGTGCAGCGCTGCGTACGCCTTGTAGCGCTATAGAAATGCTAAGTAGTAGTAGGATTTATGGGCAATGGGCCTGTTCACATTTGTTTCTTTATAGAGATTTCAACAACTGTTCAAATTTTGGAACAAAATTACTACAGCTTCTTTTTTATATGTTCTAAGGCATCAGCTCAGTGGCAGTGCTGTATGGAAATGTAGGCTCACTTCCTAGATCAGGATTTCCAGGCCCTGGCTTGGACGGCCACAGTATATTGCAAAAACTATGTTCACAGTTCCGGGGAGGGCTAGTAGTCCTAGTCATTGTACAATGTTGACAGCTAAAACAGCCTGACTCTGATCAAAAGTCTGCAGAGTTCCAGTTTTGGTAAGTGGTCACTGGCTAAGTACCATTGTTGCAATGACTTTACTGGAATAGCCCTTGTCTCTCAATTGCACCCTCTCAATAGCCATGCCGTAAGACCAAAGCAGCAGGCGTCCTCCATGGTTACCGGTCCCTGTGACAACAGATTCGGTACCAGAGGTAATGGCCAGGGAGCCTCCACCAGCATCCGCCAGAGGTCCGCATACCACGGCCTCCTGGGCCAATCCGGGGCGATGAGAACCACCTCTCTTTGATGTAGCCGAATCCGCAGAAGAACTCACCCTATCAAGGGCCACGGAGGGAACACATACAGGAGGCCCTAAGGCCAGGGTTGAGCCAGGGCATCCAACCCCGCTGTTGGATCGCAGCGCTACAGCGCGAAGCGACTTTTTTTTTTTTTTTTTTTGACACTGTGAGGAAAGTTAGAGGCAATAGCGCAAGAGGCAACTTTTTCCACTCCGGAGGATCAGTAGCGTGGGAAAGGCAGTGAAATGGCGAACCTATGTGCCTGCATCCACAGTGTGGGCAAAAACAGGGACAGGGCTTGCCTATGTGTCTACATCCACATCGGGGTCCGGGTAAGGCAGGGAAAGGGCATACCTATGGGCAACATCAGCCACAACACCCCTGCTACAACTGGCAACAGCACAGGAGCCACCCCAGGCAGATTTCTGAAGGAGCTTGAACAAGTTGCGTCCACCCTACTGGGGAGATAGAGAATACTGAAGAGGCAGATGGAGCTAGCTGGCCATGAGGCACTATGGTTTTTCAGTGCTCTCTATCTCCCCCTGCTGATTGATGGACACAACTCACTTGTAATGGATTCATCTGCTTGATGACAAGGAATGTGCCGTTGCTTGTTTTTTTCAATTGCCAAGAAAGGCAAAATACACTAGAATACACATATCAACACAGAAAACCTATTGACATTTTATTCTCATAGGTATATAAACAAATTAAAAATGTACTCCAATGTGCAACATCTGTGTGTCTAAGTCTATATCATCTTTTTTACAGGTATCCTATTGATCCTATTGTTCTGTCCTCCGACAGCCTTACACTAGTTTATAGTGTGGCCCTAAAATGTGTTTAATGCCTTTACTGTTATTCTCACTTCTAAGGATTTTTACTGCTGCATTCCTCACTGCAAAGACATATGAGCAATGCATTGTGTGATGTAGTCTCACATGTAATGCAGTCACCCCTGTCTTTCTGTATAAGGACTGTTACTATTGGTCTATTCTGCTGCAAAGACCTCTTCTCTTTCTCAGTCAAGCTTGGCGCCTTTGTCTACCTGCTATCATTTCCTGGTCATTCTTACTATCTCTGTCCTAAGAGGTCAGCAAGGTATGACCTTTCCCTGCAATCGAGGGCTGCCCTCTGGGACCACCCATGCTACCTGATGGCAGGCTCTGTTCCTATTGGTCCCTTTACCTCCTCCTCCCTGGGCCTGTGTGAGCCACTTCTTGGCCTCTTCTCCATGAGGCATTCTCCATCTTGCTTCAGACAGCACCTGTACTGCTAAACTCCTTGTAATGAACTCGCTTTTTTACCTTGTTAATATCTCTCTAATTAAATATTGCACATTCCAGCCACCCAACTCTGAACTACTGGCATCTAACTATTTTCTCACCACTGCAATAAAGCTGCCTTTCTTCAGATTGCTACCTCCAACCACCGATTTAGCTCTCAGAATTACAGAGTCCCGGTTGCCATGGAGCAATACTTCTGACCATCCGACTGTGAGTAAACTATCTATATTTATTCAATAAAGGAAATTTCAGAAAATAAAGAGTCTTCAGGTATGTGCTGGTGTGCCAAGGTTATACTCCAGGACATTAAGGCTTTAGAGATATTAAGAGGCCTGACACCTATAACTTGACAAAATAGCAATTTTGCTAGTGATTTTAATATTGTCAGCCCAAATGATTGTAAACCTCTTAAACTTAAAATTCAAAAGATTAATTTGCCAAGGTTAGAAAATTCTACTACTACAACAATTTCATATGTCAAGTGCTTTCATGTAGTAGACCACACAACACTAATGACCCTGCTAGACAAAATGGGAAGAAGCGCTTAAGGACTAGATCATATCTAGTAAAGATGACCAACCAGTTTTCAGCCCCTTAGATCCCTGAATGTGGGGTGCCACAAGGGTCCCCAATATCACCTAAACTATTCAGTGTTATGATGGCTCCACTCCGCAAGAAATTGTAAAACATGGGATTTAATCCACTTATATATATGCTAATGATGTCACTATCTATGTACCTTTTAATAACAATATCACAGAGATATCTGACAAGGTTAAACAAGGTCTCGACCTCATGGAAAAATGGGCCACAAGTTTCAAACTGAAACTAAACAGAGATAAAACCAAATTCCTGGTTCTACCTAGCTCACATAATCCCACTTCTTGCCAAAACTTCACAATCGACCAAATAATGTACCCAATTGACCTACAGCTAAAAATATTAGGAATTATTCTAGACAAACATCTGTCTCTTGAAAATCAGGTTTCAGCAGTCATAGTGTTTCAAACTGAAAAGAATTACAGATTATTTCCCCAGAAAATCATTCCATTTTATAGTGCAATCTTTGATGTTGCCCCAACTAGATTACTGCAATGCAGCATATGTAGGACGTAAAGAAAACAAGCTAAAATCACTGCAGACAGTTCAAAACACAGCAGCAAGACTAATCTTCAAAAAGTCGAAATATGAAAGCTTGCAATGCTACACTGGCTACCAATTATGACTAAATTATTTTTCAGAACTAAGCACTCTAATATTCAAAATATTGTTTGGTATGTCTTCCGATTACATGTTAGACTTGATCAAACTACTACTACTTAACATTTCTAAAGCGCTACTAGGGTTACGCAGCGCTGTACAATTTAACATAGAAGGACAGTCCCTGCTCAAAGAGCTTACAATCTAAAGGACACATGAACAGTAAGTCTGATAGGGGCGGTCAAATTGGGGCAGTCTGGATTTCCTGAAAGAGTTAGGTAAACTATCACCAAGAAAAGCAAGTCCAGGATCAAGACATCACCTACTACTTCACCTAGCCAACTGCAGAAACACAATCTACAAATCCATTTATATGGCTGGATTTAGCTACCTGGTTCCAAATGGTGGAATTCAATACCCAAGGTTACAAGAAGCATTACAAACTATCTTCAGTTCAGAAAATAATTTAAAACGTATCTCAAGGCATTTTATGGTTAATCACACTTGCTAAGGTCATAATGTTCCATTCTAACTGTAATTGTAATATAACACCGTAACTTCTCCAGTTCATTGTAAACCACAATAAACCAAAACTTGTTTTTGGATATTTGTGGGATATAAGAATAAGCAAATAAACTTCCCAAAATATGGTTACATAAAAATGTAAATTTTTTGCTTTTCTAATTCAATCTGATACTTCGCACATCCACTACCCTGAAAAGCTGGCCTTATGAATCAAGATAAAATAAGATCAAAACCTGCTGACCTGGAGGGGACACTAACAGGTTGTTTGAATACTCATATGCACTGGGGTTGCTACATGTGAATGAGTCATTTTAAAACAGTTTTGTTAACTATGTTTTTGACGGCTATGATATCAGAACGCGCAGTCCCCATCAATTCAGCTGATAAGCTGATTCAACAACACACTTTGTTAAAAAGCACACCCGCCATTTTTTCAGTAAGCTCTGTCAGCAGCAGGCATGTGAAGTTACTGTGCGTCCTGGTTTTTATCTTATTTTGCATGGTCCATCTGTAAAGGCAGTGCCTTAAAAGATGGAGGACAAAATATTTTTTGTATTTGACAGCTTTTCATTTATTTGAGAGTTTCCCATATATACATATAAATATCATGAAATAAATACATATAAATATCATGAAATAAAAATTGAATATCATGAAACAGCTTAAAAATATTGTAGCTGTTAGAGACAGCAGTTATAAACTGTGTAGTTTGTGCTCATTTTTCTACACTGTTCTATACAATAGAGATGGCCAAATTCAGTGAGGATATCCTTTTTCCTGATGGGTTCATCTTAACAGCTGTTGTAATCTGCCATAGGAAGCCTGGTGTTATAAAGATGAACTATACTGAAATTAAATGGAAGTAAAATTAAACTTTCCTTTCATGAGGGCACATGAAATCACATTTTTACTTCACATAGGTCTCCTGTTCTCAATCTAACCTCCTTGGGCTCCTCCACCTCCCATTGCCTGCCCCCGCTTCAAAACTGGAGCTTATCAGGTGGCAGCTAAATCCATCTCTGTACAACCTTTTGTTCGATTTTTGTGGGCTTCTATTAAAGTGTCTCTTCAAACTACCCACAGGGTCATGAGATCTCAATGCTGTTCTTATCTAGTTGATGAAAACTTGATTTCAGCCACTGGATATCAGCAATCAGAAGGACCTGACCTGGAAGGTCTTGTTTTTAGTGATGGTTACTTCAGCTTGCAGAGTAAGTGAGCCCCAGGCTTTAGTGACTGATGCACCATAAGTACATAAGTAATGCCATACTGGGAAAAGACCAAGGGTTCATCGAGCCCAGCATCTTGTCCACGACAGCGGCCAATCCAGGCCAAGGGCACCTGGCAAGCTTCCCAAACGTACTCTAAGTTAAAAAAAAAAAAAAAAAAGTGGTTCTGCCCACATATTTGAAGTTCCTTCCCAGGTAATGTAGAATTCAGTCTTGAAACAGTCAGTAGTCCCTACAAATCGTACCCCCCCCCCCACCCCCGGTGCCCACAAAGGTGAAAGCACACTGCTCACTTTGGACTGCAAGAAAGCCTTGGCCTTCTGTCTGGAGTGGACTGAAATCCACCCAGCTTTTTGTTTCTTTTCACCCTAATTGGATGGAGGCTTCCATTTGCAAACACACACTTTCTAATTGGTTAGCAGACTGCATTTCCTTCACTTATTCCCAGGCAGATTTGACTCTAGTGGGTCATGTCATAGCTCCCAATGTTAGAGCTATGCTGTTGTTGGTAGCCCACATGAACATGGGCCTTGCTCCATGCATTCAATTCACATTATTATCTAGAATAGCACACCAATGCAACAATAAGTATATAAGTGTTGCCATACTGGGACAGATCGAAGGTCCATCAAGCCCAGCATCTTGTTTCGAACCGTGGCCAATCCGGGTCACAATTACCTGGCCAGACAGCCCTCCAGATTTTATTTGGAGTTTAGAATCCTATTCTGTGCCCCCCCCCCCCCCCCCCCCCCCCCATTACTTCTAGTTCTAGATTGCATTTTAAAAAACAAAGTTCATAATTTAAGGCTGGTTGCCACTCAAAATAGTTCTGGTGTATGCCTCTGGTTTTGTTTTCTCCTTTTTTTTCTGTTGACTGCACTTTATAGCTAGGGAATGCCATGTACAAGGATTCTGGAGAAAAATTACTTGTCTGTAGCAGATGTTCTCCAAGGACAGCAGGACATGAATCCTCGCAACCCTCCTCCCCATGGAGTTGTATTCTATGAAGCTTGCAGTGGACTGTGGGGAAAAGGTGGGAAGAGCACATATGAGTGATGAGAAGTTCTGGAAAAAATGCTAGAGAAAAGTTCCCACACAGTCTCTGCCAAATATCACCCATGTGCGAAGATTCTTATCTGTATGCGGAGAACACCTGCTACAGATAAGTATCTGTGTTGTATGTTTGGAATGGGGTTTTATTATATGCTGTGACAGAGATATACTGACAATTTCATGGACTAAACCAATCCTTTTGCTAGTGGTGGTGTAAGTAAAAATCTTGTTCTCTGCCTCCATACTGTTTGATGAGCACAAGCCACTTGTCAGGACTAGTCTAGCAAGACTCGAGGAAAGAAAATTGTCAGGCAAGAATAAATTTCACCATTTATATTTTGGATAAATAAAACATTACAGTTGCATGTTGTTGCATCTTGCCTCTTTAAGTTTTGTTTTATGCTCCTCATTCATAATTCATTAAACTTTGCATTTATGCAGAAAGCTTTTTTCATATGGAAATGTCTGGATTTGTTTTTTTTTCCAGCAACATCGTAAGTGTGGCTCTTGAGAACCATTTTTCCAAAAGACAGTTATCATTCACTTCTCAGGCAGTAGATACTATGTTTTGATATCGGAGTCATAATAATTTTCTCAACAAATTTCTAATCCTCAATGAGATTGTAGAATGATCCAAGAGTACGTTAGCATTTGTAGAGGAAATGGCAGCTGAATTTAGAGAGAGTCGGTGAAGAATATGATCCAATCTGGAATATGTTCTATGGGTGTGGGCAAAAAAGTATAGGCCAGCTTTTCATCTTATTTTATTTTGATTCATAACTAGGTATGACAACTCACCAACACAGTTGAGTGATTTTATTGTTTTTATCAAGTTAAGCTCCTTCCCTTGACAAAGCAACAGCGAAACGGATGTCCGTCGGGAACAGTGGAGCTGGAGATAAGTACCACATTGCCTTATATATTATAGTATCACTAGCTACCTGCACAGTTTGAAATTTGTTATAATTCACATTATGTGCACAGCATATGATTTTGGATGGGGGAGGTTTTTCGGTCAGTGATTACAATTATCACCTACAGTCTCAGAGTCCTTACAAGCAGAATTTATGGAGAACAGACTGGGTGTTTTATGAGACCTTTTCCTCCCGGTTAATCATACACTATTACTTTCACTAATTGTTTTGAGGGTACATCTTTCACTAAGTCCTCTAGTAACCGCTGGTCTCCAACTGATTGATATAAGTAAATAAAAGACATTTCCAATGAGTTTTTAAGGAAAAATTAATTCTTATCTGATAGTTTTCTTTCCATTAATCCCAACAGATCAATCCAGAGACTTGTGGGTTGTGTCCCTCTACCAGCAGGTGGAGATAGAGAGAACCTCCGAGGTTTGCTATATGTGAACCTGTGCAACCAAGTAAACCTCAGTATGAATGATACCAAAGCAATGGAATGGAAACAATAGAAATCTTTCCTGACATTGTCAGACCAAATACCCAACATACTTCCACCACTTCCAAATGTATTTGTTTTTATTATTTAATCAAATGAAGGCACATTCAGAACAACGAAACCCGAAAAAACTAACCAACCAAAACAAAACCGCAGACAGTAAATCCTTGGGGGGGCCTCTGGATTGATCTGTTGGGACTAATGGAAAGAAAATGATCAGGTAAGAATTTTTCCTTCCATAGCGTCCCACAGATCAATCCAGAGACTTGTGGGATGTACCCAAGTAGTCCTCAAGTAGGGCGGGACACCCCCAACCGAGCAGAAATCACCGACGAGCCAAACACTGCATCCTGCCGAGCTGCCACATCCACCCGATAATGACGAGTGAACGTATGGACCGAAGCCCATGTAGCAGCTCTGCAGATATCTTCCAGAGAAACCAAACGGGACTCTGCATAGGAGGAAGCCTGAGCTCGCGTAGAATGAGCACGAATTTGCACAGGGGCTTGCATGCCCAATGCCACGTAGGCCAAAGTGATGGCCTCCTGCACCAAACGGGCTATGGTGGCCTTGGAAGCAATATGACCCTTCCTACTGCTTCCAAAAAGGACGAAAAGATGGTCAGAAAGACAAAATTTATTAGTCACCTCCAAATACCTGAGAAGAGCCTGTCTCACATCGAGGCAGCGAACAGCCCGGAATTGCTCAGGGTAATCTTCCCAGCGAAAAGTCGGCAAATACAGAGACTGCCCCAAATGGAAACAAGAAACCACCTTGGGCAAAAACGAAGGAACTGTCCTAATCGATACCCCTGCCTCCGTAAAACGCAGGAAGGGGTCTCTGGAAGTAAGAGCCTGCAACTCTGAAATTCTCCAAGCCAAAGTAAGGGCTACTAGGAAAATCGCCTTCAAGGTAAGATCCTTAACCGTAATCCCCGATAAGGGTTCGAAAGGAGGACGCTGAAGTGCTCTGAGAACTAGATTAAGGTTCCAGGATGGCAGAACTGGTACGTGCGGAGGACGCAACCGATTTACGCCCCTCAAAAAATGAACCACATCCGGGTGGGAGGCGATCGATGCCCCCTGAAGCCGGCCTCTAAAGCATGCCAGAGCTGCCACCTGCACCTTAACAGAACTCAATGAGAGTGATTTCTGTACACCCTCCTGAAGAAACGAAAGGATAACCGATACCAAAGCCAAAGCCACCGACAATCCCAAACTCGTACACCATGAATCAAAGGTATGCCACACCCTAGCATAAGCTATCGAGGTGGATCTTCTTCGAGCCTGAAGCATCGTAGCGATAACTGTGTCCAGATACCCTTTCCTTCTCAACTTCGTCCTGTCAAGGGCCAGGCCGTAAGACCAAAAAGGAACTGAAAGGGACTCCCCTGCTCCCTCTAAATTGCTTTCCTCCATCGGAACCTGTGCCACAGAAGCGCACTGTGCCTCCTGTCTATTAACCGCCACGTGCGGAGCTGGTCGCGCCTGAGAGGAAAAAATGGCACCCGCCAACATGCGCTGCACTAACTGCCCTGAGGATACCGCCAAAACTATCCCCCGCACTTCCGACTCACCGGACGCCTGAGGGGAACCCCCGTCGCGCTGAACACCCACTGTGGGCTGATGGCAGCACGACTCACACTCCCCCGACGCTGCTCTCTGGCTCCCACACCGGGAGCAGCACTTAGCCGCCTCAGAAGGCACTGATATGCTCCACAAAGGCCTGCCCCTCTAGCTCCTCCGTATGATTAAACAAAAACAAAGTCTCTTAAAGAGACACTTACTGTTTTTTGGGGGAAGGGATTTAATCAGGAGAGAAAGGCAACATCCGATCAGACCCACAGCCCCGGGCGATGGAGGAAAGGTAGGGGGAGACCGGGAGGGACCTGCACCACCAGGTGTATACCAGAAGCTACAAACAGCCACTCAACCCCTGACTGTGCTAAACTAGGCCCAAAGGACACCAGTAGCCAGATCAAACCAGAGCTGTACAGAGATGTCCCTCCACCTGCTAGATAGAGAGAATACTGAGAAA
This sequence comes from Microcaecilia unicolor, assembly GCF_901765095.1. Taxonomy (NCBI): domain Eukaryota; kingdom Metazoa; phylum Chordata; class Amphibia; order Gymnophiona; family Siphonopidae; genus Microcaecilia; species Microcaecilia unicolor. The sequence goes on along the minus strand of NC_044032.1, from coordinate 28,998,919 downwards.
TATAAATTCTGTTCACCCATCCCAACACTACCATGGCACAGAATTTCCCCCTTTCTTCACATCAAGTCATTTGTGCTCAGAGTGATGAGTCTGCAAGTTCGCAAAAACTGCATGCAAGGGATGTCATATTGGCACCGGAGATGTTCAAATGAGTGGACCATGCCTCATATCCTCTTCCACCAAGTCTCTCAACATAACAATCCCCCTTTTTTAGTCCTGGAAGGCTCCTTGTCCTTTTCCAGGCACAAACTTCACCTTTCCCAACAATAGCAAACATAAAAAGATCTAATCCACAGCTGGTGCCATGCTTTGCAGGCCTCCTCCACTAGTAGCTGGTTTCCTGTTTAGTCCCTGCTTGATGCATTTAATATAATGGGGAAGGGTGATAACAACAACAACCCCTACACTATCCTTGCTTTCCCCACTATCCATTCCCCAAAAAAGTGCAACTGGCACACCATATTATACCTTCTGAAATCCAGCAAGCCTAATCCTCCCTTTTCTTTGTTGTATCAAGTTTATTGCAACATATTCTGGTCCCTTTTCTTCTACATGTGAATTTCAAAATTGCATTTGCTCTTCATCCTGACATAGGCAACTGAGAATCATCAGCCTAGAAAGCACTATCATTTTTAATAATAGACATCTTCCCATCAAAGAGTGGAAGGTGCTGCCACATTTACAACTGTCATACCACCTACTCCATCCTATCCCTAATATTCAAGAATATTTTATTTTCTCTAATACCCACTTAAAAGGGAATACCCTTTCCACCCCTCCATAAGCTAATCCTCCACTGGCATGGCTACCAACTTATCAAAGTTAATAGGCTAAAAGCCCACCTCTTTAACACTGCTTTTGACTCCTGACCACTTCTCACTTGCTTTTGACTCCCAACCACTACTCACTTGCCCTGTACCTTTTATTCCCACCTCTTTAATTCCCTTACCTCTTAGTAGTTCTGTCTGTGTGCCTGTATTTAGATTGTGAACTCTTTGAGCAGGGACTGTTTTTTTTGTGTATGGTGTACAGCGCTGCGTATGCCTTGTAGCGCTTTAGAAGTGATAAGTAGAAGTAGGCAAGCTAATGAAAGATTCAAAATCCCTAAATGTCTGAATGATCTCTGGAATAAAAGAATGTAATCTGCAAGAGACTAGCCATCTCTTACATCCTCATTTTTATGCCCAACAAATTCTCCAACTGCATTAGCTTTATGATCAATGGGTCAAGAACAACAACAAAAAGTGACAGCATGCACCTTTGTCTAGTACCCCCCACCCAATAAAAACTTGCTCAAATTTCCCCATTAAGTAGCTGCCTCACCACTGGTGCATCATATAGCCCTCTAACCCATGTCACATAGTTATGCTCTATCCCCATGCTTTCTAACTCTCACAATATATAATCAAAAGGACCTTACTAAACGCATTCTTGGCATTCAGGCTTAACATCAGCAACTCCTTCAACCCTTTACCACTGCTATTAATTTTCTTACATTTTCTGATCCTGTGCCACTTGCATGAGTACCACCTCTCTCTCTCGCCAGCAAGATCTTGATGTCAATATTAAACAATACAGGTCAATATGACCCTACCTGATTTAGGCAATACCACAATTAAGGCCCATTTCATTTCTGGTGTTTTAGAGGGTATTACTCTGCTCCCAGGCCATCCAGTTCTGCTATGTTGATCTGTTCTAAACCTTGGGTCATGTGATGCTCTAAGAAAAATTCTATGTACATTATTCCTCTTCTTATGTCCACAGAAAACTTGGGGGGGAAAAGCCCTAAAAAATCTTGTTCTATCTCCTTTGTTAAGCTATTCAGCTCTCCTCACGCCTCTCACACTCCTGTAATATATACAAAAGAACATAATTGCCATACTGGGTCAGATTAAAGGTCCATCTAGCCCAGCATTCTGCTTCCAACAGTGGCCAATTTAGGTCACAAATACCTGCAGGATCCCCAAAGGTTGCAAGATTCCTTGCTATTTACCGCAACAGATAAGCAGTGGCTACCCCTGGTGTACCTTAATAATAATAATAAACGCAAATAGAGAGGGTAATACAGCATACACAGAAAGTATACAAGACAAAAAAAAAAGCAACACTGGGCCTTCAAGACTGGGACAATAAAAGTTCTTTATTGATGACCCGACACGGGCCGTGTTTCCTTCAGGGGTAGTTTTATGTGAAGATTGGTTGTGTTACTGCCATGTGATTGCTGAAATGCTGCAGTCAGCATAATCATGAATAATTATTAATATCATCATAAATAACATCTATTCCTTATGATGATCTTAATTTACATGCATACACCATATGCACATGGAGTTTTATGTTATTTATGATAATTATTCATGATGATTTTAATTTACATATGAATATTAAGATATACATGGATATTTATGTTTTTTATATGTGCTCTATCTCCATTATTTTACAACAAGTAATTTTTATATGTATGTTTTCAAAGATAAAAATGTTTATGATTATTTATTTAGGTATATTTTTAAGAGATGCTATAATTTCATAGTATGTTTTAAAATTATTTCTATTACCAATATTTGTAATCTCAAAGTACAATCATTATTTGTTTGAATTATTGATTCTTATCTGTATATGATTTTATGTGTTTTGTTGTTAGACCTGAGGCAGGCGTCATTTGACGCCAAAACACGGCCCATGTCGGGTCACCTGTCAATAAAGTACTCCTGTTGTCCTAGTCTTGAAGGCCCAGTGTTGCTTTTTTTTGTTTGTATACTGGTGAGGAGTGGCCTAGTGGTTAGGGTGGTGGACTCTGGTCCTGGGGAACTGAGTTTGATTCCCACTTCAGGCACAGGCAGCTCCTTGTGAATCTGGGCAAGTCAGTTAACCCTTCATTGCCCCAGGTACAAATAAGTACCTGTATATAATATGTAAGCCGCATTGAGCCTGCCATGAGTGGGAAAGCGCGGGGTACAACTGTAACAAAAAAATAAATAAATTACCCTCTCTATTTGTCTTGTACAAATGTCAGTTGAAATCTTATAACAGACACAGGTAAACTTTTGTCAGTTACTTTTTACATCTGAATGTGTTCGCTAGGGGCATCCATAGTTATCAGCATACTGGTACAGGATACAATCTGTAACATATTACGTTTATGTTCATGGAATTCTTGTATAAATGCTTGCTTTCTAAACTATTGCTCCAGTGCTTTAATAGGTTTCAATTTATCACGAAATAAAAAGTTACATGTTACAAGGAAACCCTAATGTGTTACTTACCAAACTGGCTGAGAACAGATGATTGGGCATTAGGGGGTTTGATGTCCCAGGAGGTGGTAGTGCTTGAGTTACTGCTGCTTTGTTGGCTGCTCTGTGCAGTGAACTGGTTCAAAACTGGAGATTTCAATTGCTCAAGAATCTGTAAGTCTGCAGAGTTTGCCATTTTCAAGGACCCAAGATCACCAAACCCGGAGCCAAGAACGGAGGACTAGTAAATAAACATATTGCATTATTAGTGTTTACACCTTTTCCTGTCCTATATTTCCAAATTTAAGTTACAATTATGGTCAAGAATCACTACACTCAGATATCATATACAGTACAGTAGGAATATACTACTACTAATTGTTTCTATAGTGCTACTAGACATACACAGCACTGTACACTGAACATGTAAGAGACAGTCCCTGCTTGACAGAGCTTACAATCTAATCAAGACAGAAACAGGACAGATAAGGAAATTACTTAAGGTGGGAATTATAAAACAGACATTAGTACTGAACAAGTGGTAAGTAGTAGTAGAACTAAATCTACATCCACATAAAATATTTCACTGGGCCATAGTCACCAAAAAAAAACAAACAAACAAACAAACCACAGCTGACAAAATGCAAAGGGCCCTGTTTACGAAGTCGCGTTACAGTCGTGTTAGCGTTTTTAGCGTGCTCTAAGCATTAGTGCACGCTAATTGTGTAGACGCCCATAACATTCCTATGGGAATCTACATAGTTAGCGCACGCTAATGTTTAGCACATGCTAAAAACGCTAGCGCATCTTAGTAAGCAAGGCCCAAAGTGGCTTAAAAGCAAACATAGAGGAAACTTAGGGAAAAAAAAAAAAAGATGTTCAAAAACCTGAAATATAGATGTGAGCAAGTCAGGAAACAGTTTGCCTAGCTTTCCTGTTTGTTTGTGTGTCCAACTTTCACACATTCCATACAGATGTACTTCATTAAAAGGTATGTGTGTATTACAGATAATCATTAATACATCACAGAGAATCATGTTCCTCCTCCATAAATCAATTATGCAAAGTAACTGATTTAATTTTTTTATGCAATTATATTACATAGAATTTTCAACATTCTTAAATGTTTATGCGGGTACTTGTATATACCGTAGAACTATCTAGTGTGGAAAGATCCATTTTGTATACAGTTTAAAATCTTTCCAGGACAGTTTTGTTTATTACTAACAACAAAGTTGTGTTTCCCCACAAATATTTGGTGACATTTTTCTTGCATTTTTTATTCTAAACAGATATTTTTAAAAAGAAGTCAGTGGTTACTTAGCAGTTAACTGAAGATTTCAATCTAAAATCTGAATTTAAAACTATCCCACTGTATAATCAATTAAAATTTTAGTGATGTTAAACAGCTACTCTTTCCTCCCATAGCTGGTGCTTTAGGATAAATGATTTTGATATAGAATCTTAGCACATTAACAAATCATGATGTTTAGTTTTTCTTTGCTTTTCTGACTAATCAGGCCTATGTTTTAATTTTGCTGGTTTTTAACATGTTATTACTTTGATTCCATTCTAAACCTACCACATTGGGAGGGGAATATGAATTGACGGTACTGGAGTTTCCTGTTCCCGATGTCATCTGAGAACTGTGTTGGGAATTTGTAAAGACAAGAGCCTGGCCAAAGCTCTGTTGCTGCGAAGATTCAAACGTGCTGGATTCTACTTCAGGACTTGAGGGTGGTTTCTGAAGTAATGCTACGAGATCAATGCTAAAGAAAAATGAAAAATAAAGCAGGGGAAACCCACTGTATTACTATAAAACAAAGGAGAGCCTGAAAAAAATTGTTAAGCATTCAAGTAAGCGGCAATAACATGACACCTGGCAATTTCCTACACAGCTGCTAGTTTATGAAATTCTTATAAGTTCCATGGTTAAGAAATAGTTGCCCACTTGAAATGGGGGTTCCTCTGTAGACTGAAAGATAAGTCAGACACACAAGTAGGCGGCATCTGACAGCACTGACACGTACTAACTCATACATGTTCTCTCAGTCTTACATAGAGATTAGGAGGCAACACTCTGGGAAAGGGGGCAGGCATATGTGTCCAATTTATCATGGTCTCTATAGAAAACCACTGTTATTATTTATTTCTAACTACTCTATTTCCACTGAAAACAAAAGAAATCATCCAGAAAGTGGGGAAACCCAAGTTGAGAATTATGCTTTTTAAATTTAGGTGTAGGCCTCGCATGGTAACCTGCTTGGGCAGTTGACCATTAACTGAAAAGGCCTTGTCAGGAGGAGGAGTGGCCTAGTGGTTAGAGTGGTGGACTTTGGTCCTGGGGAACTGGGTTCAATTCCCACTGCAGGCACAGGCAGCTCCTTGTGACTCTGGGCTAGTCACTTAACCCTCCATTGCCCCAGGTACAAATAAGTACCTGTATATAATATGTAAGCCGCATTGAACCTGCTATGAGTGGGAAAGCGCAGGGTACACATGTAACAAAAATAAAATAAAATATGCTGTCCATAAAGTAGTGATATGAAAGTGTGAACAGAATACCACATTGCAGTTTTACATATTTCTTAAATGAAAAGTTAGGAAGTCATCAACAGAGATTTTCATTGTTCTCACTTGATGAGTTTTTACTTATCATTTAGCTAAAATCCTATTATGCTGTAGAACTGATACGCAGGCTACTATGTCAGTTTTACATTTTTAGCTACTACTATTCTAAGTCTTATATCAAAGGATATGAAGAGCTGAGTTAATTGACAATATAACTTTTTTTTTCACATAGTAAGCCAACACTTTTCCAGTCCAGCGTGTTCAATACTTGCTCACTTTTGTGTATGTAAGTCCCTGGAGAAGAAAGTGGGAAGCTCTATGAATATGTTAACAGCTGATACCACATTTCATACAAATTTAGCTCAGGTTCAATAGACCACCATATTCGGTAACAATTGCAGATGTAGACATAATAGACAAGTGACTGAAGCATGCTTACTCTTTGGGATTAAGTTATTGTTACTAAGAAGAGACTGTTCCCAGAGAGTAGTTCAACTCTCCTGATTCTATAGGATCAATGAGTGTTTTTGTGTATTGAAATAGAACTGCATTAAGGTCTCATAGAATCTGTAGTTCCTTGACAGCTGTTTCAATGCCACATCCCTTAAACAGGTCACAAATGGACACCATGTATTGCTGCACCCAGTAATGTGTTGAAGGAACAATGCTATCATACTCAGATGTGCCTTTACAGAACAGCCAAGATTATGAAATGCGCTTTGATATTTATTCCACCTTTCGTCGAGTGCAAATATCAGTCAAGACTTTGTTAGATAGATGACAAGGAGAACCATTCTCACTTGAAGTCAGGTCATTTCCTTTCTAGGATATCTTCTATTTCTTGACAAAGTTGGAAAGATGCTATTAATGGCACTCAACATCCATGCTGTGAGAGCTAGAATAGATGTTTGGGTGGAAAATCTTTCCCTAACCTTCAGTTAAGTCAGTTAAATATCTAACTACTTCTACAAATGGAGGAGTAGCCTAGTGGTTAGTGTAGCGGCCTGAGAACTTGGGGAACTGGGTTTGATTCCCACTGGGCAAGCCACTTAACCCTTCAATGCCCCAGGTACAAAATGAGTACCTGTATATAATATGTAAACTGCTTTGATTGTAACCACAGAAAGGCGGTATAAATCCTATCCCCTTTCCCAGTTATGAATGAAGGAGATTCTGATATATTCTAAAGTTCCAGGTAATGACTGAGGAGCCAGTGCAGAAAGCAACCTCAGGTTAAGTTGCAGGGTTACCAACAGTTGAACACTAATTCTACACACTGAGCAATGCAGAGAAGACCTGTGAACAGGTGTTAACTTGCATAGAAAACAGCTGCATGTCATATTAAAATGTATGCTGATAAGCTTGTTTAGGTATTCTGTGCTACGCAGAGAGTACACTGCCCACTTGATGCAAGCAAAACACGAGAAATTTACCAAGAGGGTCCAAAGTAGCACAGAAAGATTTGCAGAGAAGATTTCTTGTCAGTCTCACATTTAAGTGATGGTTTTGTTCTGCAAGCCAAAGGACGCCAATAGCCCATACAAGTCTTAAAGGCAGCTAGTGAGTCCAAACAAAACTAAAAGTGAAAGCACACATCGGTGCCTGTTCTTCAGCACCTAAATTTGAGTCTCTCAAATATTTCAATTTTTGAAAGGCTCATATTTATGTGCTGAAGAACAGGCGCAGATATGTACTGAAGCTTTGTTTTGGTTCAGGCATGCACACAAGAAGCTGCACTTACTACAAAACCATGTATGCATGCATTCGACATACTCCACCCATTTTTGCCACAATATAATTTGTGTATTATTAACTTGCTGCATTCAGTGCTATTACGCTCACAGTAGAAGCAATACACTCAGACATTCGCGAGCAGCTGTACCACGAGCCTTTCTGCATCTCCCCCTGAGTGCTTCCAGGAGGTATGCTACCAACAGACATCCTTTGAAAAACAGCCTACTTTCAGATCTTTAATGACTGTACGACATTAAAGCAACATTTGCTTGAGTGACACTTGGACCAGCGTCATATTGTCAAGTGTGACATATCACATGACACTATTGCACATCAGTTAGTGAAGCATAATTTGTAAGTGAGCGACAGTAAAATTAACTGTAGGAGTAACAGAAATAGAATGTATAAAATTTATGAAACATTAATAAAATTCATCTAAAAAAACATCAAGATGTGCCTTCACTGAAAGCATACAAATCCTAACAAAGCAAAGTTTTAAAAGGGTCCAAAAATAAAAACACAAAAAATGTGTAAATATTAAACAAATTCATATAACACCATAGTTTACAAAGAAATATATGCTGTTCACTTTAAACATTAGATAAAGTGGTAGGTCAGTCCACGTTTAAAGGTAATAAAATAGAAAAAAAAAACAAAAGAAAATAAGATTTTTTTTTTTTATTGGACTAACAATACATTTTTTTGATGAGCTTTTGAAGGTATCCCTTCTACTTCAGATCAGAAATGAACAAATGACATATCAGAATATATCTATGAAACATAAAAGAATGACAGTCTAAAAGGGAAGGTAGGGGTGGGTGGGTGGGAAACAGGGAGAGATGGATAGGTGATCAGAGAGTGACCAAACAGTATAACTTTATGGTTTATAATGTGATAGGAACCCCAGATCTTTGTTAAGTCCTATTTGGTATGTGCCAAAATATTTCATCATTTTAACTTCAAGGGTTTTACATTCCTGAGTGGTTTTGAAATTTCCTTTAAGTATTCTCTAAATTAAATCGGGAATTTTTCAAACTCGTATAGCAATATTTACATCAAAAAAATGTTTAAAACTATCATATGTGTGAGTCTCACCCTGTGCAAGGAACTTGAAAATCCAATTCCTATTTTCTCTAAATTATCAAGGAACCTCAAATCTACTACTGGGGGAACTACTGCAAATATCAATCTGCAAGTATAAATCTTAACCCCACTCTTATAAGGAGTCAATTACTATCACAAATCCTAGTGGAAGAAGAACAGGAGAAAAACAGACCAGAGGCAGCCAGTAATTGGGCGAAACGAGGCGCACTTGTTGAAGGGAGAGATGAGATGGATTTATGAATGAACTGAGACTTTACAGACTGCAAGGATTGTTTTCGTGGAGGGCACTGTGAGCAGCTCTTTCAGTACAAGTCTGTGGACAGCAGGGGATTCATCCACAGTTGGATTGTCAAGTTACCCTGTCAGGAGCTGAATATTTAGGATAAGTAAAAGTGCTGTGCATGTTTTTTCATGGTTGGTTGAACAGCTGAAGGATTTTGAATACACTCTTGAAGTTAGGGGGAGGTGCCCTGGATTGATTAACTGTTATGAGGGTCGGGTCTGATAACAGTTAAACGCGCTGGGCTTGGCTGAGAGAGACCTGGAAGAAGGGATGTCCAAAAAGTTTTGATTTGGACATCCTCGCACATCCCGATCCTCTGGGGGGGGGGGGGGGGGGGGGGGCGCACAAGCTGAAAACAACCTTGGAGGGGACTGTTTAGAGAACTGTGCTTGTGGTCAGTTCAGGCAGGTAAGAAAAACAGGGACGTCCTTTTTTTTTCTTCAGAGAAGTCCTTCTCCTGATAGAGACCTGGAGGGAGGGACATCCAAAAACTATCAGCCAATCCCAGCGCGTTTAGCTGTTACCAGTATCAGCTAAACGCGCTGGGATTGGTTGAGAGAGACCTGGTGGGAGGGACGTCCAAAAAGTTTTGATTTGGACGTCCTTGCACATTCTGATCCTGGGGAGGGGGGGGGGGGCCCAAGCTGAAAACATTGCAGATAGGAAAAGCACGTCCAAGAAGGACGCCCATCACAAAAGCTGCAGGAAGACGTCCAGCTCATGTTAGACGTCCCTGACGAGCACTTGAATGTTTTTTTTCATCACAGAAGTCCTTCCTAATTGCCTGATGTAAGCCTGCCTTTAACATGCAAAGCAGTAAACAATGGAAATGTTACACAAGCGAAGAGCAGTAGCACTTAAATTAACTGGGGCTCTTTTCAGCACAATTTCTCTTCTGAGGTTTGTTTTTTTTTTTTTGTTACATTTGTACCCCGCACTTTCCCACTCATGGCAGGCTCAATGCGGCTTACATGGGGCAATGGAGGGTTAAGTGACTTGCCCAGAGTCCCACTAACAACATTCCATGTAGAAGTCGGCCCTTGTAGATCACCAATGTGGCCGCGCAGGCTTCTGCTTTTGTGAGTCTGACGTCCTGCACGACGTCAGACTCACAGAAACAGAAGCCTGCGCAGCCTTCTACATGGAATGTTGCTAGTGGAATAGCAAAACTCCATGTAGAATCTCCAATAGTAGCAACATTCCATGTAGAATCTCCAATAGTATCTATTTTATTTTTGTTACATTTGTACCCTGCGCTTTCCCACTCATGGCAGGATCAATGCGGCTTACATGGGGCAATGGAGGGTTAAGTGACTTGCCCAGAGTCACAAGGAGCTGCCTGTGCCGGGAATAGGTTCAGGCTGCTGACAAGTTTCCTGCTCGTCAGGGCCGTCCTTTTTTGTTGTTGTTGTTTTTTTGAGTGAAGGACGTCCATGGCATGCGCAGAGCAGCCGGCGTAACGCTTGGCTGCTCTGCGCATGCTCCACCAGCCAACTGGCCGACTGTTTACTGATGGAATAGAGAATGCAAGTGCGCTACAACAAGCAGCTCATTTGCATTCCTTTTCCTTGATGCATGCCCATTCCTTACCGATTCGCTAAGGGAATAGGTAAGGGAAGGGCTTTAATGATTTTTTAGTGCATCTTCCCCTCAGGGTCTACCCAGAGAGTTAGCTGAAGGCCTCTGGGAGATACTGCAGGCAGCTGATCCCCCCCCCCCCCTTCCCCATTACGACCTCTGGCAATGTCAGTGTAGGTAGACTGGATGTCTCCTGTCTTTTGGGCTTCGTTTCCACGTCTTAGAACCAGTGCTCAGGAAGAACAATAGAAACCAGACATCTGGTCTCCAAGAATTGGGCCTTCAAAAGAATTCACACCATCTCGGTAATCAGGAGATGTTAGATCAAAGCAAACCAAATTATACACAGGAAGCTGCTGGGAAAAGAGAATTCAGATATTTAAACCCAGAGAGGGACAGGACATACACAGATATTCACACATAGGAAATACAGAGACACACCTTCATAGCTACAGACATTTATGCTCGGAGAGCCATTCCACACACACCCCTCTCCTTAGCCCTGACAGAACAGTCCCATTCACTTACACATACATACAGAATCAGAGGGACAAGCAGGCACACGCGCACACACACAGAAGCAACACTGCAATACCTTTCTGCCCCAAGTGCTGAACATTTTTTTGCAAGCCTATTTCTATATATATATATATATATATATATATATATATATATATATATATATATATATATAAAAACTCTCTTCTAAGCCACACCTGTTTGCTGTCTTATTATGAACAACCCCACTGCCCCTCGGAAGTGGACCCAGGACCAAAGAAAGGAACCCATAACTAAAAATCCAAAGTTCTCTTCTGACATCTGGGGGACAATAAATTACAATACTTACCAGAACTAAAAGGGTGGGATTTACAGAATTTGAACAGTAAACTTTATTTGCACCCGGGGAAAGAGCTATGGAATTTGAATTTGGAATTTAAGTTGACGGGAGCATACACAAATGCAAGTCATACCTTTGTCCAGGAGTGATATGATTCTCAGTGGGAACTGAAGAGGAAGTGAAGACTTTTGTTTCTGAAAGCTAGAAGAAAATGTGCATTTTAATGAGAGGAAGATTAATACTTTTAGAGCCACACTGTAGCAAAACAAAGAAACTGTTAAATTGTAAACTTTTAGTCTATATGCTCCTGCTTAAAGCATGCTACTACTTTTTAAACATAGTGAAAAAAAAGTCATTTGGTGCCCCAGAGTCACATTATAAGATGGCTGCTGACTAGAAGGTCACAGGAGCAGCTAGCTCCAGGGACCCTGGTTGGAGACCAGCTGAGGACGGGACCGTTCGACCCTCGCACAGTAACGGAGGTCAGCGGGCTGACGGTCGGTTGCTGCCTGGTCCAGACTGATGGTTTCACTTGGGAGGTAGAACCCAAGCTGCCTATTGGACATCCTCCCCGGGCTAGGTCGTTCACCGGGAGTCAACCGCAGCCCCCAGACTCCGCTGCACACTGGGAGGAGCGCCGGCCAGCACCAATCCACACCTCTGGCATTGCCAGCCAGGCAGTGGCGCCCCAACCTCGGCTGTACACCGAGAGGAGTGTCAGTTGGCCGGCCAGCCGGCCGCACGAGGCTGCAGAGAGAGGAGGAAAGCAGGGAGCGCTGCGCACACAGCTGCAGAGCCGGGGGAGGACAGGCGAGAGGAGCAACGTGGGGGACCTGAGCAGCTCGTGGCCAGTCAGTGCTGTTCGACACCGCACACGACAACTGCCGTGCTGGGAGCAGCCCATGTCCACTAACGGAAAGGGAACTGTGAGTGAATTGTCTGACTTTATTCAATAAGGGAAACTTCAGAGAATGAGGAGACTTAAGATGTTTGCTGGTGTACCAGGGTAATACTTCAAGATATTGAGAATTTGCGGTTGAAAAGTCTTAAGAGGCTTGACAGCAGAGAACCAGGGTAAGGGGTAAATAGTTACTGAGGGAGATGAAGGCATTTTTAGCGAGAGAAGCGTGCCTTTGAAAGAGCCTTCACTGCATTTGATCAAACTAGAGGGGTTAAGCTTGTGAAGAGGCAGATTTGTGTTGGGTTAATCAAACCAGAAAGGAAAAGTGAATCAAGTAACTCTGCTTGTATCAGTTGGGATGTTGACTGTTGACTGGTCTGCACACAGGTGAGCTTTTTGGATAAGAGAAGCAATGTTTGGGACTGTTTAAGTGTATTTATTGGAAGAGCTGTTTGTGAAAAAGCAGAGGATCTAGTGGAAGGTTAAATCTAGTGAAGTGCTAGCGTTCCTTGATGACCACATTTCATACAGCAATTGTGTCAAGTACCTTCCTACTATCTTTCAAGTACCTCTCCCCCAATCAAGACCAACCCCACCCTCTGGGTCGACTTGTTAGTAACCAAAGACAGCCAGAGAAGTCAGAAGGAGAAACTGTTTTTGTATTGGCAAATCTGTGAACACTAACATTTTAAGCAAGCATAAGAAAGATTAAGAAATGAAATTAGCTTAAAGCATCTGTCACAGAATTGATTAGAAACTCTGAAGCAGGATATCAGAGTGAGAAGGAATCTTCCAACTTGAGTTCCTTGTGCTGCATGCATGACACCTCCCTGCTAATTACCTTGAAGGTGCTCTGAAGTAGGAATGAGCAGCAAGGCACATGCTGATGAAATTCAACAACCTCCTGTCACTTTTGCAAGAGCACTGGAGAGTCTCAACACCATGCAGGCCTATCTGGAGGCCACAGGATGTCAGTGCTAGGATAGTTTTTACCGTCTGGCAGACAGTCTATGGAACTCACAGACACAAGAGTGTACAGAGGACTATGACTGATTACTTCAAGTAAGCCTAATGTCAGTTAACAGAGACTGTATACTGTACGTATAATAAACAGTACTGTACATAAGTATCAGATGTGAAGCTTCTTTTTTGGGTCACAACAGTTAAGTGCACACAACGGTTAAGTGCACACAACTGTTAAGTGCATGTATTTCTTTGGTCCCAGACCCTTGCACTTAAGCGGATTGCACTGTATTGTTAGTAATATGTAAATTATCTTTAAAATCAAGCATGATACCAGAAGACTGGAGGGTGGCTAACGTACACCGATTTTTTAAAAAGGTTCCAGAGATGATCCGGGAAATGACAGACCAGTGAGTCTGACTTTGGTGCTGGGCAAAATGGTAAAGACTATTGTAAAGAACAAAATTACAGAGCATATTCAAAAAAATTGACTAATGCAACAAAGATTTAGTGAAGAGAAATCTTTCCTCACCAATCTATTATATTTCTTTGAAGGGATGAATAAACATGTAGATAAAGGTGAGCCAGTTGATATTGTGTATTTGGATTTTCAAATGGCATTTGACAAAGTACCTCATGAAAAGAGTCCAGAGGAAATTGAAGAGTCATGGGATAGGAGGTAATGTTCTATTGTGGATTAAAAACTGGTTAAAATGGTGGGGTTCCCCAAGGATCAATGCTGGAACCGCTGCTTTTTAACATTTATAAATTATCTAGAGATGGGAGTAACTAGTGAGGTAATTAAATTTGCTGATGACACAAAGTTATTCACAGTTGTTAAATCGCAAGAGGATTATGAACAATTACAAGAGGACCTGATGAGTGGATGACTAGGCATCCAAATGGCAGACGACGTTTAAGGTGAGCAAGCATAAAGTGGTGCATGTGGGAAAGAAGAACCCGAATTATAGCTATGTGATGCAAGGTTCTACATTAGGCGTCACCGACCAAGAAAGGGATCTAGGTGTCATTGTTGTTGATACGTTAAAACCCTCTGCTCAGTGTGCAGTCGCGGCGGCTAAGAAAGCAAATAGAATATTAAGTATTATTAGGAAAGGAATGGAAAAGAAAAATGAGGATATTATAATGCCTTTCTATCGCACCATGGTGCAACCACATCTCGAATACTGTGTGCATTTCTGGTCACCACATCTCAAAATAGATATAGTCGAATTAGAAAACGTACAGAGAAGGGCGACGAAAATGATAAATGGGATGGGATGACTTCCCTATGAGGAAAAGCTACAGCGGATAGGACTCTTCATCTTGGGGAAGAGACGGCTGAGGGGAGATATGATAGAGGTCTATAAAGTCATAGACCTGAATCGGGTAGACATGAATCGCTTGTTCACTCTTTCCAAAAATACTAGGACTACAAAGTAGTAAATTTAAAACTAATCAGAGAAAAAATTTCTTCACTCAACATTAAACTCTGGAATTCACTGCCAGAGAATGTGGTAAAAGCAGTTACCTTAGCGGGGGTTTTAAAAAGGTTTTGCTAGCTTCCTATAAGAAAAGTAAATAAGCCATTATTAAGATGGACTTAGGGAAAATCCACTGCTTATTGATAAGCAGCATAAAATGTATTGTACTGTTTTGGGATCTTGCCAGGTACTTGTAACCTGGATCAGGCGACCCTCAGAGGGAGGAATGCTGGCTTCGGCCTAACCCCTGGTAAGCCTTTCCTCAGCTGAGAGGTGCCCAGCTCTACCCCCGGCTGCCTTTCAGGTGCTGTGGAGGACTTGCAGCTCATCTGCATATCCTTACAGCCTTCTCCGGGGTGACACCCAGGTCCACTCCGATCCACTCAGGGCCTCTGCTCTAGGTGCCCAGCGCTCCCACCAGGTGCTGTGGAGGACTTGCAGCCCTTCTGCATTTCCTCACAGCTGTAACCGGGGTGACTCCAGGTCCACCCCGACCTTCCCAGGGCCCTCGCTCCAAGTGCACAGAGTTTCCAGGTGCTTTTTGACTAGGATCAGGCGACCCTCAGGGGGAGGAATGCTGGCTTCGGCCTAACCCCTGGTAAGCCTTTCCTCAGCTGAGAGGTGCCCAGCTCTACCACCGGCTGCCTTTCAGGTGCTGTGGAGGACTTGCAGCTGATCTGCATATCCTTACAGCCTTCTCCGGGGTGACACCCAGGTCCACTCCGATCCACTCAGGGCTTCCGCTCTAGGTGGGGCATTTTTCTCTTTACATCTAATCTTCTTCCCAGTTGCTAAAGTACCTCAGTTGTTTATGGCCCCTATTCACATTCTCTTCCTAGCCCTGTCCCTTCCTAATCTTTTCCCTCACCCCCTACCTCTCTCCGCTACAGGAACTCACTGCACATCCATCGATTTCATCACCTCACCTTCTCTCCTACCCTCTTCCTCCCTCTTGGCTTTTAATCTCCGTCTCTTTCTTCCCTCCATTTTGCCTTCCCCATTCCACCTAAATACCTCTCGCCTTCGACGCCTTCGTGGTCACACCTCTCCTACTCTCCTCCGCTCTCTTTTACTCCTTCTCTTACTCTCAGCCGGTGACATCAATCCCAATCCTGGCCCTCCTCACCAACTATTATCCCAACTCTACAGATCTCACCGCGACCTCTCTAACCTCATCTCTATTTCTCTACTCCCCTCCTCTTCTCTGCCCTTCTCTTGCGCCCTATGGAATGCCCGCTCTATCTGTAACAAGCTCCCCTATATCCAGGACCTCTTTATCTCGCGTCACCTCCATCTGCTCGCCATAACAGAAACCTGGCTCTGCCCTGATGACTCTGCTTCAGTCGCAGCCCTGTGCCATGGCGGTTATCTTTTTTCACATACTCCTCGCCCTGTTGGTCGCGGGGGTGGTGTTGGACTACTTCTCTCTCCAGATTTCAACCCCTTCTTCCACCTCAATCTCACTGTTTTTCCTCCTTTGAAGTCCACTCCATCCGCCTTTTCTCTCCTCTGCCTCTTCGAATAGCGGTCATTTATCGTCCCCCTGATTGCAGAGATGGTACTTAAATGATATTATAAAGTAATGGTTTGAATATACACTTCTGAAATGAAATAAAATGAGAATATGCCCTTATCATAAGTATTTCTGAATCAGTCAATAAACCCCAGAAGCTGGTTTTACTTTGCAGAGGTCTAGGGTAACCTGAAAGACAGCAAAACTGCTGCAACTGTATAAGTAGCATAGTGATTTCAGACTATCCATAGGTAAGCCTCAGGAGACCATAAGGCACCATGAGAACTGAAGGTTTCATGTTCTGCTTTACCTGTATAGAGTCTGATCTTATCAGGGCTATCATAGCCTCCCAGCATGAAGCCAGATTTTAATCAGGATTATTATTAATTAGGGCTGTCAAGGAGTAAGAATGATGTTTTCCCCTCCTTATAAAAGCCAGTTGGTCTGCACTGCTTGTTTGGGTCTCCCATTTACGATGGGAGTCTCATCAGCTGTTGTAATCCCAGAGCTCCTAACAGCCTAGAAAGGAATATCATGGTTACAGTTTATGTATATAGTTGATTCATTCCTCTGAACAGAGTTGATCCTGGATATATCGTATCCTGGTTGAGACCTTTAATATCTCTATGGTTGTTTTTTGTGTTAACTTGCTGCATACATGTAGATTTATAAACATGAGGTGTTTATCATTTCTTGTTATAGCTACATTGCTATTGCATATAGGTAAATCAAATTCACTATTCTGTATGTACACTTTCTGCTATTGCACTGATTGCTACTGCATAGATTTTAATAAACATATTTCCATTGACTTATTACCCTGTGCCAGATCCTTGTGAAGCTGATTCAGAACTTAAAGAAGCAACCCAGTACTACAAGTCTGCATTATCTCTCTATATAAAAGGCACCTCCAAGGTTCTAATTGAAGCCTCCAGCCGGAAACTTGAGGTGGCATAGATATCCAGTTTAGCAAGTACACAAAGGAAAAGAGAGTTGCAAGTAAAGCAATTAACTCCTGCCACAGTTGTTTTCTCAAGCACCTGGAGTGGTTGCCCTGGGTGATTAACAAGGTCAGCTGGAGTAAAGCAATTAACTCCTTCCAGAGTCTTGCCCTGGGTGATTAACAAGGTCAGCTGGGGTGCACAGGGAGGGGGGAGGGAGACCCTGGAACTGGGAGCGAGGAGGGAGTGAAGGGCCCCTGGCACACACTCTGAGTCTCATACATACACTATCACTGTCACAGACACACTCGCACCCAGTCACACTCTCTGTCACACACATACACTCTCGCACATTCCCTCTCTCTCACACAGTCAATCTCACACACACTCTCTTAAACATACACACTCCAAGGAAAACCTTGCTAGCGCCCGTTTCATTTCTCAGAAACGGGCCTTTTTTACTAGTTTAGAAATAAATACAATTACTTAGATTTCTGCATCAATCCCCCTAAAAGCAGTTTCCTAGCTCCTAAAAATTATTTTTCCCCCTACATCCCTATCATGTTCCCTGCAACGCTTATTGATATTTAAATATACAACTGTCATAAGTGCTCACAAGGTTCAAACCTGTGTGTCGTCAACTCAATGCCCATGTATTTTCCTGCAAAATTAATACAGATCTTTGCATGTTTTTCATTCTAGACCACAACTTTTTGAAGATATAAGATAAAAACATGAAGCTTCTACCCAGTCAGATGCACTTACATCTTCATTCCATTCTTCAGCTGTCCACTCTTCCATTGAGTTTCTCCATGCACCTATATATACATCAAAAGAAAGAACAGAAGAAAAGTTCTTTTAACAAGCCAACAATAACATTTTATCTCACTAACACTATATCTACAGCTCCACCACAATTGTCAAGCCAAATGAACTCATATAGCATAAACATACAGCAGAATTAGACAGACATAGGCAAGTGTGACCAAACTGATAAAAGGGATGAACTGACTCTCCTTCTAGAAAAGGCCAAAGAGGTTCAGGCCATTGAGCTTGGAGAAGAGGCAGCTAAGGAGAGTTATGGTCAAGATCTATAAAATCATGAAGGGAGAGGAACTGCCAGTCAGTTTCATCTTTCAAAAGGTACAGACTACAGAACATGCTATTATTTTTACTAAATAATATAGTTTAAACAAATTGGAGGAAGTGTGTGTGTGGGGGGGGGGGGGGGCTCCCCCACTCAGCATGGCTGGAATTTAGTGGCAGGCATAAAAAAAAAAATACACACCCTTTGCTGGCCAACCTCCATTCAGGGCCACTTTAACTACTTATGGGCACTGGGCAAACGAGCATGGGCCCTCCTATTTTTCCCCAAATTAACCCTGGCCCCATTTAAGGAAAAGAGAACTTTTATAATATATTGATACAAAAACATTTATTTTAAAGCAATGTGCATTATATACTTGAATCATTGTTGATTAGAAAGATGCTATTAACACAAAGAAGCATTTTCAATGTAACATCAATAGAAATCAAACAAAATAAAACATGGAAAAGCTAAAACAATGTAACATCTAAATTCAATTTTGGACATTTTGTAAAATCAGTAGCAAACATTGCCATTTTCAAACCAGAAAAAAATCCACTTTTTGTTTTGAAAATGGCCATTTTCTAGATGTTTTTGTACTCAGTGCATCTATCTTTTAGGACTAATTTCGACAAAAAGTCCAAAGGAAAAATACATAAAAACAAGCCATTGGGATATGGGGGGGGAGGGGGGGACGACGACAAGCATTCTTAATAGACTGGTCACACAGACATCCCAGCAGAGCAGTGGGGATCCCCATGAGGCACTACAGTGGACTTCACATAAAAGCTCCAAGGTACGCATCTCACCGTTACCCCCCCCCCCCCCTTATACTGTATGGCAAGCCCTCCAAAACCCAAAGACCTACTGTACACTACTAGAATAGCCTTAGGCTTGCAGGTTTCACTTATATGTTGCTACAGTAGGGTTTTGGAAGGCTCACACTTTTCATCACAAGTGTAAGATGTGGGATATGGGCCTGGGTCCCCTTTCTCTACAGTGCACTGCACCGCACTGACCACTAGACTACTCTAAGGACCTGCTGCTACTCTAATAGGCTTGGCCATAACATCTGAAGCTGTTAGAGGCTGGTATGTACTGTTTCTTTCACATCCTTGGGGATGGGAAGGGTTCGGTGACCATTAGGGGAATAAAGGGGTAATCTTGTCATTTAGGTCACGTTTTTGTGACTTAAATGTGAATAAAACAGGTCTAGACCAAAACGTCTTAATAGAACATAGCAAAAACCTCCAGGGCTAAACGTTATGGCAGAAAAACCTCCAAGTTTTTCCAGGGGTGATATGATACAGACGTTCAAATATTTGAAAGGTATTAATCCGCGAACGAACCTTTTCCAGAGATGTGAAGGCAGAACGAGAGGACATGAAATGAGATTGAAGGGGGGCAGACTCAAGAAAAATGTCAGGAAGTATTTTTTCACGGAAAGGAGTAGTGGATGCTTGGAATGCCCTCCTGCGGGAGGTGGTGGAGATGAAAACGGTAACGGAATTCAAACATGCATGGGATAAACATAAAGGAATCCTGTTCACAAGGAATGGATCCTCAGGAGCTTAGCCAAGATTGGGTGGCAGAGCCAGTAGTGGGAGGCGGGGATAGTGCTGGGCAGACTTATACGGTCTGTGCCAGAGCCGGTGGTGGGAGGCGGGGATAGTGCTGGGCAGACTTATACGGTCTGTGCCCTGAAAAAGACAGATACAAATCAAGGTAAGGTATACACAAAAAGTGCACATATGAGTTTATCTTGTTGGGCAGACTGGATGGACCATGCAGGTCTTTTTCTGCCGTCATCTACTATGTTACTATGTAAGTTTTAGGAATGCCCAAAACCCACCCCCAATATGCTCCTTTATGATTTGGATGCACTGCTGAGAAAAAGTCTCAAACCTGAGTTTCAAAAAAATTGAAATTGGGGCATTTTTCTCCAAAAAAAACAACCAAATGCCAAGTAACACCATTTGAGACATGTGGGTTTTTTTTTTTTAATTAAATGAGCCCAAAAATCTTTTGCTTTTGCTGTGTCACTTCTCTACCCTGTCTCACACATGTTTTAGTTCTCCCACTACTCCCCCCATACACCAAATGCAGAATAAGTGATACAAATTAGCAAATGTACTAACAAAAACTGAAATGGAGACCATCAGAAGCCATACTGCATGTATTTACTCAATGCAATATTAAACAAAAAAAAAACATTTCCTATGCAAATACTGTGGAAAAACAGAAAAAATATGAGATACAAGGCGAGAGTAACAGAGCCAATATATAGCTTTAAAACATAATAAATATGAAAACAGGAGTGAGAAGTTAGGAAAGTAATTCTGCCCAGAGATCCCCAAACTTTTTTTTTTAAGTGTAGACCCCTTAACAACATCCAAAAAGTTCACCAACCCTCCCCCCCCCCCCCCCCCCCCCCCCCCCCCCCAAGACAGTGGTTCTCAACCTCTTTACAGTCAGGACACAACTGGCAGACAGTGCTCACATAGTGACACACTGCATATATAACTTCCACAGACCTTTGGTTTGACACAGTATAGTGGTTCTTACAAACTACATGGAAACATACTGTGCATTCACAAAAGCACTATTCCCCCCACCCCTACAGACAAGGTGCAGATCAGAAGTAGAACATTTTTCCATGGAAGTCATTGTTCAAAAAAAAAATATTTGGATTCACATGCCATCTGAGCAACAGCAGTATAAATCTCTCCACTACCAAGCACAGTAGTACTAATCCTATGATTCAAACAGAAAATACCTTACCTACGAATAGGTAGAACTACAAATATAACATTGGGCCCTTGAAAAACCAAATTAACTTCTGTTTTTATTTCTCCCATGTTGTAATTCACGCCAAATCGAATGCTTGGAGTTCCCAGTTCAATTTTTCTTTGTACTTCTATTTCTAATTTGTAATCCCTTGTTCTCTATTTGATGACGATTTGTTGGTGTTTTGTGTGTGATCAAGGTGCATGTATGAAGTTTGTGTAGAGATCCTACTTGTTGTGTTTTATACTGAAGACACTCCACAATGCATATTTCCCAAAGCTAACCAATGTTTTTTTTTTTTTTTTTAATTCTACTTTTGTTATCTGAGCATTTTATTTTTCCAAGCATGTTGGTCCCAGTTTCCCTTTTCTATCTTCTGCTAACTCTTTTCAGTGCCCACAGTCCATTCATCCATTCTCCTTTCTTCTATTCCCCCACTATATCTGTCTCTGACATATTTCGTCTTTCTTTTCTGCCCACTCAATTATCACCTACTCTCTCACTCTCTTTTAGATCGGTTCACCATAGTCTCTTTTTGCACATTGATCTTTCAGGATTAGATATTTATACTACACCTCCATCACGAGGTCAGTATGTCTTGCTTTTATTTTCAAATGTTTTATTCACAAATTACTTTTTACTCTGGTCATCTGCCGTTCCCAAACCTCTCCATCCAAAAAGTTTATTAATTGCATCAATGTCAATATTTTATTGCATCTAAAAAGACTTCTCATATATTGTTTGTCCTACTGTACCACTGATTATAACAAACTCAACTTTAGATACTGTATCTATATATTTTATATTTTTACTTCTTTGTCCTACCTGACCTACTATTAAAGAATTGCACTTTTAAAACTGCATTGACATTTTTCATATTGTTTTTATGACTTATATCATATAGCACATTGGTGCACTATTTCAGCTTTTCACGATTATGTCAGGTATTTGTTCATAATTTCACCATTATTTTACAACTCCATCATTTTAAGTGCACATCTGATTTTTTAATTATTTTACATATTAAAAAACAGACTGACTGTAGTATATCAATTCAACTGACTGTAGTACATCAATTCATTCTCCATAGTATACCTAAGCATTTTTTATTATTACTTTTGTATCTCTATACATTTTGACTGTGCATTTGTTTGTTATTTCTAGACTCCTGAAGCAGGCACGTTTAGCACATGGTGCCGTGTCAAGTCTTTAGCTTTCATCAATAAAGAGTGTTTTTCCAATGCTTTGGTGTTCCATGGTTTGTTTGTGAACAGCCGTCATCAGTTTCCTACTCCCCCCCACCCCTATGGTCCACGGTCTCCCTGTCCCTCTCCTTTCTCCTCCAACCCTAAGGTCTAGTGTCTCCCACCCTTCCTCCTTTCCCACCCACCACTATGGTCCAGCACCTCTCTGTCCCTTCCCACCCCCATCTGCAATCAGCATCTCCCTATGCCCTCTCTCTCCTCCCTCCCAAAAGTAATCTCCCCTCTCACCTTTCCTCACAACAGTGTCTGCACCTCTCTCCTTACATCCCTTCCTCTCCCCTCAGGACCAAGCCTGACTCCTGCTAACTTTCCAATCTTCTTTCCCTTTCCACTCTCTGTCAGTGTCTACCCCCAAGCCAGACCCAACCAGTCTGTCTCACTTACGCAAACCTCTCTCTCTCTCTAGATATGCCTAAAGTCTCTCCACCTCCAACCAGTGCCTTCCAATCAGCCTCTCTCTCCAAAGCCAGCTGTCTCCCCCCATCCAAGTCCCATCCAGCTTCTACTCTCTTCCCCCTCCCTCGACTCCCATCCAGCTTCTACTCTGTTCTCCTTCCTTGGGGGATCAGCACCCAAGAAAAGATCTAGGTGTCGCTGTAGAAAATAGGATGAAATATTCTACCCAGTGTGTGGTGGTGGACAAAAAAAAAGCAAACAGGATGCTAGGAATTATTAGGAAAAGGATGGTAAATAAGACCAAGAATACTATAATGCCTCTGTGTCGCTCCATGGTGCAACCTCAACTTGCGTACTGCATTTTTTTTTTTTTTTTCATTTGTACCCCGCGCTTTCCCACTCATGGCAGGCTCAATGCGGCTTACATATTGTATACAGGTACTTATTTGTACCTGGGGCAATGGAGGGTTAAGTGACTTGCCCAGAGTCACAAGGAGCTGCCTGTGCCTGAAGTGAGAATCAAACTCAGTTCCTCAGTTCTCCAGGACCAAAGTCCACCACCCTAACCACTAGGCCACTCCTCCACTCCACTCAGTTCTTGTTGCCTTATCTCCAAAAGAAATTAGAAAAGGCTCAAAGAAGGGCAACCAAAATTATAAAGGGAATGGAACTCCTCTCATATAAAGAAAGGCTAAAGAGGTTAGGGCTCTTCTGTCTGGAAAAAAAAAAACAGCCGAGGGGAGATATGACCAATGTCTACAAAATCCTGAGTGGCATAGAACGAGTAGAAGTGAATCGATTTTTCACTCTTTCAATAATTACAAAGACTAGAGGACACACAATGAAGTTACATGGAAATTAAGTTACATGGAAATATTTTTAAAACAAATAGGATTTTTTCACTCAAATAGTTAAGATCTGGTACTCATTGCCAGATGATGTGGTAACACTGGTTAGCGTATCTAAGTTTAAAAAAAGATTTTGACAAGTTCCTGGATGAAAAGTCTATAGTCTGGAATTGTCCAGTATTGGAAACAGGCAGGAATTCAGTGGCTCAAAAGGAGCTTTCATTAGCTGGGTGAGAACGACGTTGAGATCCCATGACACTGGTGGAGGTTTGACCGAGGGCTTTGACAAAAGCAAACCTCTCATGAAGCAAACAACTAAAGGCTGTCCAGAGATAGGCTGACCCTCTACACATTGATTAACACTAATTGCACTAAGGTGAACCCTTATGGAGTTAGTCTTGAGACCAGACTCTGATAAGTGTAGAAGGTATTCAAGCAGGGTCCGTGTAGGACAAGAAAAAGGTTCTAAGGCCTTGCTGTCACACCAGACGGCAAACCTCCTCCATTTGAAAGAGTAACACTTTTTTTTTTAATTTATAGAAGTCTTTATTGAACTTAAACTGATACAAAACAGAGTATAGACATCATAGAACACAACAGTATTAAAACAGAAGTCTTAGTACAAAAATGAACAATGACCATAATTCGTATCAATCTACCGTGAATCCCCAGGTACCTTCAACTTTTTTCATTTTTATACACGAGTGAAACCCCACCCACCCCAAACTAAACCCCTCCCCCTACAACCCCCCTCAAATCCTCCCTCCCCTCCCTATACCTAACTCTATTACTCCCTCCTGTCATTCAGTCCAGTGACACTCTCCCCTACATCACATTCAAGAAAGGCTTCCATATCCACTCCCACCTAGGCAAGGTCTTACATTTAACTGCTGTCAATCTCTCCATTTCACACATATAGCGTAGCTTGGTAAGCCAGCGTACCAGCGATGGCACTAGGGGTGACTTCCAACTCTGCGCCAGGTTCACTCTTGCCGCCTGTAGGGCCCCCCTCACCAGAAGCCATTCATTCCCTTTAAGACCTTCTGGTCGCTACCCCAGTAGGAAGACTAAGGGATGCCACTGTACGGGTCTGTCCACCCACTTCTGAAGCCTCGCCTGCACAGCCTTCCAATACGCTTTAGCCTTTGGGCATGTCCACCATATGTGGCCCATAGTACCTACAGCACCACATTTCCTCCAACAACTGTCAGTAACCTGCACAAACATATGATGTAAACGCGCTGGTGTGAGGTACCACCGGAAAAACACTAACTGCATTTTCTTTCATAGACACCGATCTCGTGGAGCGCATAATCCCCTTCTCCAGCTGCAACCATTTTTCGTCCGCTAAAGTGAAGTCTAGTTCCTGTTCCCACCATCTCCTATGTAAAAGGTAAAATTATGTATCATACCTGATAATTTTCTTTCCATTAATCATAGCTGATCAATCCATAGACTGGTGGTGGCTTATCTTTGCAGCGTGGTGTGAAGCAGGCTCACTTTCTCCCTTCACTGCTCCAATTTCTTCAAGCAGGTGGAGATAGAGAGCAATTCGTTTGCCTCCCTATATGTGGTCATGTGCTGCCGGAAACTCCTCAGTATGTCGATATCAAAGCTCCATCCGCAGGACTCAGCACTTAGAGAATTACACCCACAAAGGGACACTCTGCCCAGCTCACCACCGCCGAAACGGGGGAGGGGAATTAACCCAGCCTCATCCCCACACAAGTGGGGGAGGGGAATCCGTCCAGCTCATCCCCGCGGAGCGGGGGAGGGACACCACACCTGCCGATGCGGGGGGATCTGGCTTATCCTGCAACCGCAACCGCGGGAGGAGCTGACTGACCCTAACACGGCCGAAGCGGGAGGGGTACAAAGCTGCCCTACTGCCGCACGAAGCGGGAAGGAGCGCCGGCAGAATTTAAGTCTCAATCCAGCCCCGTAAAACGGAGGGGAGAGGAATGCAGCAGCTCACTGTAACACAAATTCATCTCAACTCTTGAAGAATCCATTGAAAAACTTGAACACAAAGTCCTCCTGAACAGGAACTGAAGACTATACTTGAACCTGAAATGCAACCAGAATATAAACAGTACAGATATCTGGGAGGGGCTATGGATTGATCAGCTATGATTAATGGAAAGAAAATTATCAGGTATGATACATAATTTTACCTTCCATATCATCATGCTGATCAATCCATAGACTGGTGGGATGTACCGAAGCAGTACTCACCCAGGGCGGGACATTGAAATCCCTGACCGCAACACTGAAGCTCCAAACCGGGCCTCCGCCCGAGCAGCCACAGTCAAGCGGTAATGCCTGGAGAAGGTATGGGCCGAAGCCCAAGTTGCCGCCTTGCAAATCTCTTCCAAGGAGACGGACCCGGCCTCTGCCATCGAGGCCGCCTGAGCTCTAGTGGAGTGAGCCTTCAGCTGGATAGGCAGCACCTTCCCCGCGGCCACATAAGCCGCTGCAATGGCTTCCTTGACCCATCTTGCCACTGTAGGCTTAGCAGCCTGCAGACCCTTACGAGGACCTGCAAACAGGACAAACAGATGATCCAATTTCCGGAAATCATTGGTCACTTCCAAGTATCTGATGATGACACGTCTCACATCCAGATATTTGAGAGCAGAGTATTCCTCTGGGTAGTCCTCCCTACGAAAGGAAGGGAGACAGAGCTGCTGATTCACATGGAAGCGAGAAACAATCTTGGGCAGGAAGGAAGGCACTGTGCGAATAGTCACTCCTGCCTCAGTGAACTGCAGAAAAGGCTCTCTACATGAGAGCGCCTGGAGCTCGGAAACTCTTCTGGCTGAAGTGATAGCCACCAAAAAGACTGCTTTCAACGTCAGGTCTTTCAGAGATGCCCTCGACAAGGGTTCAAAAGGCGGCTTCTGCAATGCTCTTAGCACCAGGTTGAGATTCCACGCAGGCACCACTGAGTGCAGAGGAGGGTGCAGGTGATTAACTCCCTTGAGAAAGCGCACCACATCTGGCTGCGAAGCCAGGGAAACACCCTTCAGGCGGCCCCTGAAGCAAGCCAGAGCCGCTACCTGGACTTTAAGGGAACTGAGCGACAGGCCTTTCTCCAGACCTTCTTGCAGGAACGCCAACACTGAAGAAATTGGAGCAGTGAAGGGAGAAAGTGAGCCTGCTTCACACCACGCTGCAAAGATACGCCACCACCAGTCTATGGATTGATCAGCATGATGATATGGAAGTGAAGGCTTTTGGTGCGCTACCAAAGACGCATATAAAAAGGTGATCATACCCCATGTACTATGAAGCCGCACACAAACCTCCTCCATCGGGTGTGCCTCCCTCCTAAGACAAGTGACATATTCAGGTCCTTTCAAGAAATGCTTCAGTTGCAGGTAGACGTAATAGTCACTTTGCCGTAGTTGAAAGTCCTCCTTCAAAGTATCAAAGGGAACCAGATCCTCTCCCACATGCAACTGCCCCAACATATCCAAGCCGGACGCCGCCCAGCGTTCAAAGATAGGGTTCCCCACACCTGGCCCAAACAGAGGGTTGTCTGCCATAGGTGCCAATCCTGAAACCGGAGGCTGACGCTCAGCAAACATGTGGTCCCAATAGTAAAAGGTGGCTTGCACAGTTGGGGGAAACCGATCAACCTGTCCTCTGTATTTATTGGGTAACCACATCAAATGTCCCAACTTACGAGTCCCCACCATAGCTTGCTCAAGGTGTACCCAGAGTTTATGCTTCCCCCCTAAACCACTCGACCGCCGACCTAGCCTGAGCAGCACAGTAGTACCAATACAGGTTTGGCACTGACAGACCCCCAAGTTGCTTGCTCCTGTATAAAACAGCCCGTGGCAGGCGGGGTCCATATAAAGCGTAACAGGCGGTCTTGTAGACCAGACAAGAAAGGCCAAGGCAGTCTCAAAGGAAGGACCTGAAAGAAATACAATAGCCTGGGTAAGATATTCATTTTAATCGCCGCCATCCGGCCTAGCCAAGACAGTCCCGTGTGAGTCCATCTGTCTTGATCACTATAGATCGCCTTCTGAAGTGCCGGGTAGTTGACAGCAAACAACTCAGATGGTACCGCAGGTATCTGTACCCCTAAATATTGTATAGAGCTAGTTGACCATTTAAAGACGTATGACGCTTTTAACACCTCACACATCCTCAATGGCACCCCCACTGCCATAGCCACTGACTTGTTCACGTTAAGTTTATAGCCCGAAACTCTTGAGTATCCCTCTATTTCCTGCATCAGGTTAGGCAGTGAAATTAACGGGTTAGTCAGTGACAGTAGCACATCATCCGCAAATAACACGACTTTATGCTCCTGTCCCCCCACCTTAACCCCAGAGATGTCCATGTTCCCTCGAATAGCAGCCACCAATGGTTCCATTGCCAAGGCAAACAGCAATGGAGACAACGGACATCCCTGCCTGGTACCCCTCCCCAACAGGAACGCGCCCGAATTCCCACCATTAACCCTGACACATGCCTGTGGATGAGTGTAAAGCGATTGGATCCAGGATCTAAATAAGGGCCCTATTCCAAATCTATGCAGAACCTTATCCAAAAACCCCCAGTGTACTCGGTCGAAGGCCTTCTCCGCATCAAGACCCAGCAACACCAACGGACAGGCCCGCGACCGAGCCACATGTAACAGGTCCAAGGTTCGACGTACATTATCCATTGCCTGCCTCTTCGGCACAAAGCCCACTTGATCTGGGTGGATCAAGGTAGGCAACATCTCACCCAAACAATTCGCGAGCACCTTAGCCATGATTTTTACATCAGTATTTAAGATTGAAATTGGGCGATAAGAAGCACATTCCGTACTGTCCTTGTCAAACTTAGGTATGACTGCCACCCAGGCTTCCATCATAGTTCTAGGGAGTGTCTTCCCGTCTCTTACCGAGTTGATAATCAATGTCAGGTATGGCGCCACTTCTCGAGCAAAGGTCTTGAAAAACTCGTTAGTAAAGCCATCCGAACCGGGCGCCTTGCCCGTTGGCAAGGCCTTAATAACCTGCAACACCTCATCTAATGTCACCAGGGCGTTCAAAGCTCTTTTTTGCGTTTCCGATAGTACAGCCAATCCTCAAGCATCCAGGTATCTGTCCACCCCCCCCCCCCAACCTGTACAGCAGCATCCTCCCTGTAAAGAGACTCATAAAATTGAGCAAAGCGCTCCCTGATCCTGGCAGATTTATATAACATGACCCCATTCGCATCTTTCACGCGCACAATAAGTCTATCAGCTCTCATCCTTCTTAATTTCATAGCCAGCAACCTTCCAGGCTTGTTGGAACCTTCATAGTAGACCTGTTTCAATCGTGCATAGACAAACTGCAAGCTCTCCTCGTGCAATGCTGCCAACTTGATAGTCAGACACCCGATCAGATGCCCTATACCGTTTCTCTAACTCACCAATTTTCTCCATACATTTCATCAAGCGTTCTTTATGAGCCCTATTTCTTTGACAAGCACACTTAATAAAGTGTCCTCATGACACCGCTTTAAAAGCATCCCATACAATACTCAAGACTGGACCTGATTCCATGTTAATCTCAAAATACTCCCTCAGGATCGGGAGGAAGTCCTCAACAATCTGAGGGTCCTGTAACAAGCAATTGTTAAATGTCCATCTCCTGTCCCGCTGCTCCCCCTCCAAAGAAGGGAAGACCAACCAGGCCGGAGCATGGTCTGAGATTGTAATATGGCCTATGTCGGAATCCCCCCCCCCCCCCCCTCCGACAGGGTCTTGTCAAGAAAAATGTAATCTAGTCTAGATTAGGAATGGTGTGCCGAAGAATAAAAGGTATAATCTCTGCCTCCAGGGTGACACAGTCGCTACCAGCCACACAGACCCATGTCCTTCACTAAGTTTCTTAAAGCCCGAGAAATGTTATGATCAGCTGGAGCAGGAGGAGCGGACCTGTCGAGGCCTGGTTGCATCGTGGCATTAAAATCTTCAGCCATGATCACCTTACCTTGCGCAAAACGCTGCAACTCCTTATGGAGATACCTGAAAAACCTTTCCTGGTGATCATTGGGCGCATACACACTAGCCAAGGTATACTCCTCCCGCTCCAGCTGCACGTGCATAAACAGAAATCGCCCTTCAGTATCTCTCCTCACATGGAGTACCTGCACATGTACATCTTTATTAAACAAGATAGCAACCCCTCGCTTCTTAGTCCCTTTGACATCTGAAGCACAGAACACCCCTGGATATAGACTAGAGACCAGTAGTCACTCATGTTTTCTTAACAAGTGCGTTTCCTGTAGAAAGACCACCTTCGGACCCAGTAAGCGTAGTTCACGCTGAAGGGCTTGGTGCTTGTATGGAGAATTGAGCCCTTTTACATTATAGGTGAGTACCTTAAAATCAGACATTAAGTCACTCTTATATACCCCACATGTATAGCAAAAGGAGAATGACACTCAAACCCACAGCCACCCTTAATCCCAGCCACCCCCCTCAAAAACCTCCCCCCCCAACCAACCCTCTCCACCCTCCTATACCCACTATCACACCTTTCCGTAAATAGCCCACTACTCCTTCCCAACCATCCCTTCCCCCCCTGATGTCCACTAGAAAGGGACATAAGCCCTTGTCTAGGAGTGACAGAGGAAGTACTCACTCTCCCGATCCGGCCCCCAAGACCAACCCCTCCCGCCCCCCTCCCGTTCTACCCGTACCTCTACTAGCCAATCAATATCCACCCCCCCCCCCCCAACAAGCACTTAAACCAAACATACACCTAACCCCCTGTACCCTCCCTCACCAACCCACCATATCTCAAACACCAAAACCCTTAACTTTACGGTAATAACAAATCTGACAGACAGCCAGATAGCTCCACTTTGCTGCAGTGGAGCAGTTGGGGGGAAGAGGGGGGTGGTTGGGAGGCGAGGATAGGGGAGGGCAGACTTATACGGTCTGTACCAGAGCCGGTGATGGGAGGCGGGACTGGTGGTTGGGAGGCGGGTAATACTGCTGGGCAGACTTATATGGTCTGTGCCCTGAAAAGGACAGGTACAAATTCAAGGTAATGTATACACATATGAGTTTGTCTTGGGCAGACTGGATGGGCCATGCAGGTCTTTTTCTGCCGTCATCTACTATGTTACTATGTTACTATGTTACCTGATCAGTAAAAACAGGGAAAAATCTTCAATCATATTCATAGTCCCGTCAAGTATCAGTCCGTGCCTTCTTCGCCTTGCCACCACTTCTGAAGCTTAGCTCGTGTAGTAGGAGCCAACTCCGCTGGTGGGCCATCTGTGGTCACCAGACCCTCACAGCGCAGAATCTTCCAAACTTCTTCAATAGAGCGGATCCGGTGCAGAGTCCCCCCAGTAGTGAAGCAAAGAGCAAATGGAAACACCCAGCGATAGGGGATTTTATTCTTCATCAGTACCTCTAGAGCAGGTTTCATCTCTCGCCGCAAAGACAACGTGTGCGCTGATAGGTCTTGGAAAACCCGGACTTGTGCATCGTTATAGTCAATATATGGCAGTTGTCTCGCCTTCTGCAGCACCATCTCCTTAGTAGTAAACGTGGTAAAGCAGACCACTATATCACGCGGTCTGTTGTCCTGCCGTCTGCCCAGCGCTCTATGCGCACATTCAAATGAGATGTCCACATTGTCCACCAATTTGCCACACAGCAACTTAACAATGGTGCCAACATCTTCGCGGTCATCCACCTCCGGGACGCCTCGAAACCTCAAATTGTTTCGGCGTCCATGATTTTCCAGGTCATCCACTTTGAGTTGCAATTCCGCATTAAAAGCTAGCGCTTTAGAGAGACGCGTCTCAGTCTCATTCAGTTTCTCAGCAGTTTCGTCAACTCGCACCTCCAGGTCTTCCACACGGCCTCCTAGCTCTTGGAGATCGACGCTCAGTCCGTCCATCTTTTCCAAGATTTCCTCCTTGGAGGCCTTGATCTCCTCGCGGATCTCCAAGAGAAACCTAGCTAATTCTTTGGATAGCCCTCTCTTAGCGGCTGCTTTGCCCGTTTCAAGCACTGATGACGCGGAATCCGAATCCGAGTGTGAAGCAGGTGCAGACGAAAGTACAAGGCGCCGCGAGGCTCGGGCTGCCTGCTTGTCAGGGGGACGATCGCTCGCCTTCCGCGCCGTAGCCATTGTCGCCAAAAGACCCCTCAATTAATTCCTTGCGGCACAGGAATTATGGCAAGGTAAGAATAAGTGTGATACAAAAGCAAAGGATCGCTATTTTAGCTGTATGAAGGAGGATTGCGTCGGAGCTATGGACCTAAGCAGCCATTCAGGATCGTGACGTCACTTCCTCCAAGAGTAACACTTTTTTGTGTGGAATCTTTTCTGGAAGCAAGCAAGACTCGGGAGACACCCTCTGAAAGACCCAAGGAGGGAACTTCTAAGCTCTCAAAATCCAGGCCATGAGAGCCAGAGACTGGAGGTTGGGATGCAGAAGCGACCCCTCGTTCTGGGTGATGAGGGTTGGAAAACACTCCAATCTCCACGGTTCTTCGGAGGACAACGAAAGAAGAAGAGGGAACCAGATCTGACAGGACCAAAAGGGAGCAATCAGAATCATGGTTCCACGGTCTTGCTTGAGTTTCAGTAAAGTTTTCCCTACTAGAGGTATAGGAGGATACGCATACAGAAGGCCTGTCCCCCAATGCAAGAGAAAAGCATCTGATGCTAGTATGTCATGGGCCTGAAGTCTGGAACAGAATTGAGGGACTTTGTGATTGATCTAAGTGGCAAAAAGATCCACCGAGGGGGTGCCCCACTCTCAGAAGATCTTGTGAACGACATTAGAGTTCAGAGACCACGCGTGAGGTTGCATAATCCTGCTCAACATTTCAGCTAGACTGTTTTTTTACGCCTGCCAGATACGTGGCCTGTAGAAGCATGCCATGGTGGTGTGCCCAAAGCCACATCCTGACGGCTTCCTGACACAGAAGGCGAGATCCGGTGACCCCCTGCTTGCTGGTGTAATACATTGCAACCTGATTGTCTGTCTGAATTGAAATGATTTGATTGGACAGCCAATCTATGAAAGCCTCGAGAGCGTTCCAGATCGCTCGTAACTCCAGGAGGTTGATCTGAAGATCTTTTTCCTGAAGGGACCAAGCTCCCTGAATGTGAAGTCCATCTACATGGGCTCCCCACCCTAGGAAGAATGCATCAGTCGTCACCACTTTTTGTGGCTGAGGAATTTGGAATGGACGTCCCAAGGTCAGATTGGATCGAATGGTCCACCACGGAAGGGATTTGCAAAACTCAGTGGAGAGATGGATTACATCCTCTAGATCCCCTGTGGCTTGGCACCACTGGGAAGCTAGGGTCCATTAAGCTGATCTCATATATAGGCGTGCCATGGGAGTCACATGAACTGTAGAAGCCATGTGTCCTAAAAGTCTCAACATCTGCCGAGCCGTGATCTGTTGAGACGCTCGAGCCAAGGACACTAGGGCCAGGAGATTGTCTACCCTTGCCTGGGAGAGAAAAGCTTGAGACGTCCGTGTGTCCAAAGGTGCTCCAATGAATTCCAATTTCTGTACCGGAACAAGGTGGGACTTTGGATAATTGATTACAAACCCCAGTAGTTCTAGAAGTCGAATAGTCATCTGCATAGACTGTAGAGCGCCCACCTCCAAGGTGTTCTTTACCAGCCAATCGTCAAGATAAGGGAACACATGCACTCCCAGTCTGCGTAGCAATGCTGCGACAACTGCCAGACACTTTGTGAAAACCCTGGACGCAAACGCGAGACCAAAGGGTAGTACACAGTACTGAAAGTGCTGAGTTCCCAACCAAAATCGAAGATACTTCCTGTGAGCTGGGAGTATCGAGATGTGGGTATAGGCATCCTTTAAGTCCTGAGAGCATAGCCAATCGTTTTCCTGAATCATGGGAAGAAGGGTGGCCAGGGAAACCATCCTGAACTTTTCTCGCAGAAGGAATTTGTTCAGGGCACTTAGGTCTAGGATGGGACGCATCCCCCGTTTTCTTTTGTACAAGGAAGTACCTGGAATAGAATCCCAGCCCTTCTTCCCCTGGTGGTATGGGTTCGACCGCATTGGCCTTTAGAAGGGCGGAGAGTTCCTCTGCAAGTACCTGCTTGTGCTGGGAACTGAAGGATTGAGCTCCTGATGGGCAATTTGGAGGTTTGGATACCAGATTGAGAGAGTATCCTAACCGGACTATTTGAAGAACCCACCGGTCGGAGGTTATAAGAGGCCACCTTTGGTGAAAAAATATCAACCTCCCCCCAACAGGTAGATCATCCGGCATGGATACTTTTACCGAGGCTATGCTGCTCTGGAGCCAGTCAAAAGCCCGTCCCTTGCTTTTGCTGGGGAGCCGGAGGGGCTTTAGGCGCACACCGCTGACGAGAGCAAGCCTGCTGGGAGCGAGCTTGAACAGGCTGTCGAGAGGTAGGAGTGTACCTACGCCTATTATAGGACTAGGGAGCACTCCTTCTCCCTCCAAAATACCTCCTAGTGGAGGAGGTAGTAGCAGAAGGCGTCCGGCGGGAGAGAGAATCCATTCCATCATGATGCTTCTTGAGGATATCAACCATATCCTCAACCTTCTCGCCAAAAAGATTATCCCCCCGGCAAGGAACATCTGCCATTCGCTGCTGGGTCTTCTGATCCAGGTCGGAGACATGCAGCCATGAGAGTCTGCGCATCACGATACCCTGAGCAGCTACTCGGGATGCGGCATCAAAAGAGTCGTAAGCACCCCTGGCCAGGAATTTGACACACACCTTCTGCTGCCTGACCACCTGGTGAAAAGGTTCAGCAAGCTCCAGAGGGAGAGCTTCAACTAAACTGGATAGGTGCCTCACCGAGTTTCGTAAGTGAATGCTCGTGTACAGCTGGTATGTTTGGATCTTGGTGGCGAGCATGCCAGCCTGATGTGTATGCCTCCCAAAAGAATCCAAGGTTCTAGACTCTCTGCCCGGGGTCGCCGAGGCATAGTCTCTAGTACTCTTGGCTCTTCTGAGAGCAGAGTCCACCACCACAGAATCGTGAGGGAGTTGGGCCTTCACCATCACAGGCTCACCATGGACTTTGTACTGGGACTCGGACTTCTTGTTGACAACTGAATTAGAGAGACGGCAAGACCAATTCCGCAACATCACTTCCCTGAGCGTATTGTGCAGGGGGGCCGTTGCAACCTCTGCAGGCGGAGAAGGATAAGCCAGGACCTCGAGCATCTCAGCCCTGGGCTCATCTACAACCTCCATGGGAAATGGAATGTCCTTAGACATTTCCCGCACAAAAGATGAAAAAGTAAGACTCTCAGGTGGAGACTGTCTGACTTCAATAGGTGGAGTAGGATCAGAAGGAAACCCACAGGAGTCTTCCTCCGAAAAAACCTGGGGTCTTCCTCTTCTCCCCATGAACGCTGCTCTTTGGTATCGGACAGAAGCTCTCGAAGAGCAGCCCGAACCCGAGCCTGTCGCGACTTTGAGGATCGACATCCTCGTGACCCCTGCCTAGACTCCAGCGAAGCTTCCTCTACTGACGTCGAGGGAGAGTCAACCCGGGTGGCAACCGGGTGGGGACCTCCTCACAGGAGATAGGCCAGACGCCGTCTCAGCAGTAGGAGCGGGAGGCGCAAGCAACTCCGGTACCGAAGCAGATGGACGGAGCAGTCCTTCCAGAATTCCTGGAAGAATGGCCCAGAAACGCTCATCGAGAGCTGCCATCGGAAAAGACTGTGGGGCCGGTGCAGGAGTCGGTGCCAGAATCTGAGGGGGCTCGAGAGCCGGTACCAGGCTGCCAGACGACCAACGCATCTGAACCTCCTTAATGGAGGGTGAGCGGTCCTCCCAGCACCGACGCTTCTCGGGTGCGGACTCCCTCGGCTCCCAGGAGCTCTCGGTACCATGTCTGGAAGATCGATCAATGGTGATGCTTCTTAGCCTTCACCAGACGCTCGTCATCTACACTCCTCGGTACCGATGAGGAGGACGTGGAATCCTCATGCCTCCTTGGGGCTGGGTCCGACTCAGGTCGGTTCCGGGGGGCCTGCATAGCAGTAGGCCTCGAGACGGGTGGAGACCCACTCGATGCCTCGCTGCTCCCAGCTCAAAGTGTTCTCTCGGCAGACATTACCTGGACTCTCGGTGCTGCTTCCCTCGACGTCGATGCCGCCGACCTCGGTACCGATGCCGAAGGACTGGACCAATCCGAAAAAAGTCTCTCACGTTGAGCCTCTCGAGCCACCTGGGTCCTTTTCTTCATTAATTTACACAGCTTGCAAGCAGCTGGAAGATGATCGGCCCCAAGGCACTAGAGACACCACGCGTGAGTCGGTAGACAAGATGGTCCGGTTGCAGCAAGTACAGCGCTTGAAGCCACTAGGAGTCCTCGTTGACGTGGGCGGGAAAACAGCGTCCGCGAAATCAAACGGCTCGATGGTGCCACTTAAAAAAGGCACAAAAGAAGGAAAAAAGACGCGGCCGCAACGAAAAAGAAAGGAAACTTGAAAAAAAAGAGAAAAATCTAAAAATTAAGGGAAAAAACTACTAGAAAAAGAATAGAAAAAAAGGATGCGATACACGCGAAAAAGCGATCTCCTGGCCAAAACCGATGAGGAGCAGCGAAAAAACACCACCTTCGCAGTCGCGGAGAAAAAGAAACTGAGGGAAGCGTGTGGGCATCACGGGGCGGGAAGTCACTTGCGCATGTGCGGTGCGTTGTCCCTGTGCGCACCACGTCGCTTCTAGAACTTTTTAAAGTTTTTTTTGTTTTGACTTCCGGTCTCCTGGGCCATCGCAGACGATGACCCATGCGTGATGATGTCCAGCCTGCTTGTCCTCAGAGAAAGAATAGTACAAAGGGAAGAGTCAGACAATCTAGTTTTTCATTCATCCTGGCAGGCTAACAGCACACTGTCTTGCTGATACCTCTGAGGTGAGGGGGGATAGCTTTCTCTGGACCAGAGAGGCATGAAAGTAAGCTGTAGCAATGAAAGGTCCAAAAGTTTCCACAGAAGTTCAACACAAGAGAGAAGCAAGTGGAAACACAGTTTCAAGAGATCAAGCCAGGATCAGGGTTGAGATGCTCCAAAAAACTTTATTGAGGACCCAACACGGTCCGTGTTTCGGTTTTTTTAAAAAACCTTCATCAGGGGTCTAAAAGATAACAATCAATCATATATATTGTTAAATAAAAACAAATTAAATCAAATACATTACAACAAATATAGAAATGTAAAAATACACCACATATAACAAACATAATGTATAAATAAAAAGAATTTAAAAAAATTTTTTTTATTGTGAATCAAATTCATCGATCGAAAGTGTCGACTGAATCCATATATATATTGTTACTATCAAATGGATGTCATAGGGAACAAATGGTAAATCGATTATAAGTAATTAATTTATGAGACAATTAGTAAATTGATTATATGTAATTAAACCAACATTATAAAACCGTTTCCAAAAATATTTATGTATTAAAATAATTTGATTAAGTATAAATATGACCCATAATATAGTGTATAAATTATGTATGATATATAACAGAACTGATGTCTATGGATGGAAGAACAAAATATATATATAAATGTCATGAATTTAACAGAAGGCATTAATGTCATGTATTAAAGAAAAGGCAATGATATGCTGAATAAGAAAAGGCAATGATGTGCTAAATGAGAGATGAATAACAGGTAAATAACAAAAGGTTTACAGCAGATATTTTCTTAATGAGAAAAAGCAATGATATGCTGAATGAAAAATAAATAACAGATAAGTAACAGAAGATTTACAGCAAATATTTTCTTAATGCATATATATTAAATGAAAAGGAAAGAAAAAATCAATTGAACATACCAATCAGTAGTAGCACAGGAGATATACTGACAGACAAAGGAGCTTGTGAAAATGTAGTCTCTATAAAAAATTTTTAATAATTAAAACTCATAATCAATATTATAATAATATGTTGTATTAAAACGTTTAACGACCAAAATTTTTGTTATGCTTAAAAGATATATAACTAACTCATGATAGCAAAAAATTTTTAACATATTAAGTGAAAATATGTAAATTCACCATTTATGAAATCATGAAGTAAAAGTTAAAAAGTTTTGAACATGTGTATCCAAATGTCGGTAATTTTATCAACAAACGTAAAAAAACGTAAAAAACCTAACCTCCAAAATCTAAGAGGACAAAAAAGGTCTACACTTACACATTCCAACAAACCTAAAAGAGGACTACATGTCAATACAAATTATATACTTCAAATTATGCTAACGCATAAGATATGTGTATATGTGCACATCCCTAACGAAAAGAGCACCGAAGGTATTAGCAGAAAAGGCAACAACTAAGGAATATATACATATATTTATGGTGTTGTGTCAATCGGTCGTCTTGTTTTGATAAAAAAACTCCGTGTATATGAATTCAGTTTGGTAAGGTAATAAAAAACTAAATGCCAAGATACACTCCATGCTAATATGTGAGATATAGATAGATATATCAGTATGTACCTTACGTTTAAAAACGCCCAAAGTTCTAACAGAAAAGACATATCGATAGTAAAGTTATCATGTAGTCAAAATGAAAGCCAGCTACATATACATCAGTGGTTCCGTGTCGGGTAAAGATGTTAGGCTAAATAAAATCAGAAAAGAAGGATACCTTACCTTGAATGGAGAAAAAATGTAACCTCGTACCAACAGGTATAGTTTGAAATTGTATTGAACAGGGCGCCAAAAAAGACATTATTTAAATAACGCTATAGTGTAACGTGGAACCCATGGATAGGGTATTTCAAATTTCAAAATAAGGATTGGCACATATACTAGCTAATAAAAAACGGGTGACAGTTATATTAGACAATCATTGTAGGGGTAAGTGAATGAAATGGATGGAGGTATGAGGTGATAAATATGTCACACAATCATTTAAAAGATAATTAGATAAAAAGCTAAAAGAATTCGTAGAGATTAAAAAATTAATTGAGAAAACGATTTTAAAGAGCTCAATAGGATCATAAATTAATGAATTAATATTTAAGAAATAACCAAAAATAAGGGATGATAGAGTAATAACCAAATAATTAATCAAGTAATACTTAAACGATCAATTAAACAATACATATGTAAAGATGCCAAAATTTGTAAACGATGTGTCAACCTATTAGTAAGAAATGTCATAAGAAGTTAAACTGAGATAAGTACAACTCTGAAGGACTCGACAGAAAATATAAGTACATATAGCAGCAGTGGTAAATGGTTAAAATTATGACGTAGTAACCAAGGTATTTAATTAATTTAAATGGTACTGGAAAAAGATCAGATAAAAAATATGTATAGTAATTTAAACCAATAGCTAACAAAAGAATAAGCCTATAAATCAGCTCCTTGGAATCAATATATGAAACGAAAAATCGTTAAAACAAATGTTAATTGAATATTCGTGATGACAGGCACATTAGTACCTATTTGTATAACATCAAATATCTTTCTCTATTGAAACAAAGGGGTTATAGGACTGTTAAAATCCTATAATGGCAAAATAGTAATAAAGAAAAAATTGAAAATAAAAATAGGTCTATCATCACAAATGGAATAGAATATTCATTATAAGAAACATAGATCTAATCCAAGAATGAAAATAGTTTAATGCTTCTGCTAAGAAATAATATTTAAAAATGATTTGGTCATATATTGCAATTAAATATATTGGATACACATGGACAGAACTATCAATAAATTACTATCATGGGATAAAAATAAAAATAATAATAATAAAAAATAATAATAGTAATAAAAAAAATATATTAAAAAGGGGTCTATCATCGCAAATAAAATTTCATTATAAGGAACATAAATCTAGTCCAAAAATAAAAATAAAAATAAAAACAAAAAGTGGTTTTATGCTTCTACTACAAAATAATATTAAAATTTATATTTTGGATATATATGGACAGAATAATCAATAAATTACTATAATGAAATATTAAGATTGCTATTATGAAATATTAAAAAATGAAAACTGACATAAAAAATTGATACTGGTCGTAACGTAAACATATAAATAATATCAAAATGTATATATATATGAGTTAATAGCAAAAAATAAATCAAAATAATTGATGAATTAATGAAAAGATTTTTTCAGAGAAAGTGTAAATATTCAATTTCTTTATTAAGACCTTTTGGAGCTACACATTCAGCTTGATATATAGCACGTTGTTCTGCTCTTAATAGTTTCTGGTCAATATTTCCACCACGGGGATTTTGTTTAATAAGCTGTAATACAAAGAATTTTAAATCATCAATGCTGTGTTCAGCATCGATCCAATGTTCAACTAATGGAGCTGATTTAACCTGCCTCCTGATGCAACTACGATGTTCGATTATCCGAGTTTTTATTTTCCTTTTAGTCTTACCAATATAGATCATGTTGCAAGGACATAAAATCATGTAAATCACATTGTCAGAATTGCAATCACTATCAAATCTTAGTTCATATTTTTTACCTGTAGAGGGATGTATAAATAAATCTAACTGGAGGGAGTGGGCACAGACAGTGCAAGAGTTGCATGGCCTGTGTCCACCAAATTTATGAATAGAATTATCTCTGATCATTGGAAGGAAAGATGGAACTAAATGATTTCTTAAATTAGGGTTTCTAGAAAGCGCAAAAATTGGAACGACTTCTTTGAAACATGGATGGATCTGAATGATATGCCAGTGTTTTAAAATAATTTTTTTAAAAGAATGGCTTAAGGATGAAAATCTAAGAGCACAGACTAAATCTGGATTAGAAAAGGATTTAGCGCCAGTATTCAACAGTTCTTCTCTAGTTCTCAGACTGGCTTTTTTAAACCCTTCTGTGATACATTTATTCGGATACCCACGTTGTCTAAATCTTTTCTTTAAATCTCTAGAATGTTTATAGTAATCATCTACATCAGCACATATTCTCTTGAGTCTTAAAAATTGACAAAATGGTAAATTATCTTTTAGTGCTCTATTATGGTAACTTGAATAATGTAAATAGCAATTTTTATCTGTGGGTTTTCTGTATAATGAGGTAGTGAGCCAATGTCTGTCCTTTTTAACCTCAATGTCTAGAAAAGAAATGCAGTCTTTATCAAATTGCATTTTAAATTTCAAATTTGAATCACATGTATTGATCCATTCATGGAATTGTTGCAATAAAGCACTATCACCTTTCCACAGTATAAAGATATCATCTATATATCTCTTATACATTTTAACATGCTGTTTGTATGGATGATCTAATAGATATAAATCTTCAAATTTGGCCATATAAAGATTGGCTATATCGGGGGCCATAGATGCCCCCATAGCTGTGCCCTTAATTTGTAAATAAAAATTGCCATTAAAGTAAAAATAATTTTTAGTCAGGGCAAGAGTAGCTAGGGCTAAAATGAGCCTATTAGGAATCCGTATGTCAGTCTGCCTGTCACGTAGAGTTTCTTCAATGACAATTAGTGCTTCCAACTGTGGTATGTTAGTGTACAATGATTCAACATCTAATGTAACTAATAATAGATTTTCTACATCACCATTATATTCTTCCAACATATTAATGAAATGGGATGAGTCACGTACATATGATTTGATTTTGGGAATATATGGTCTAAGAAAGTAATCTGTGAATATCGAAAGGGGTTCCAAAACAGAACTGTTTGCTGAAAGGATATAAATCGTTGGAATAACAGGGTGTTCGGTAATCAAAAATTGTTTTTCTTTTAATGTTAAAAAACCCATACTATATGCGTAGTCAACATCTTTTGTCCTTAGGGACATCACAACATTAGAAAAGAGCACTAAAAGACGCCCTTTTTATAATCTCACAAAAGATGAAAATCAAGCATTGCGTTCCCTATCGTTGAATACAAATATTGTCATAAAACCAGCGGACAAGGGTGGAGGCATTGTTATTCTAGATCGAACATCTTATATACAAGAAGTAATGAGACAACTAGGTGATACTACCTTTTATGTGCCTCTTGGTGATGACCCTACAGATACCTTAAAAAATGAAATAACTACGATTGTTGACTACGCATATAGTATGGGTTTTTTAACATTAAAAGAAAAACAATTTTTGATTACCGAACACCCTGTTATTCCAACGATTTATATCCTTTCAGCAAACAGTTCTGTTTTGGAACCCCTTTCGATATTCACAGATTACTTTCTTAGACCATATATTCCCAAAATCAAATCATATGTACGTGACTCATCCCATTTCATTAATATGTTGGAAGAATATAATGGTGATGTAGAAAATCTATTATTAGTTACATTAGATGTTGAATCATTGTACACTAACATACCACAGTTGGAAGCACTAATTGTCATTGAAGAAACTCTACGTGACAGGCAGACTGACATACGGATTCCTAATAGGCTCATTTTAGCCCTAGCTACTCTTGCCCTGACTAAAAATTATTTTTACTTTAATGGCAATTTTTATTTACAAATTAAGGGCACAGCTATGGGGGCATCTATGGCCCCCGATATAGCCAATCTTTATATGGCCAAATTTGAAGATTTATATCTATTAGATCATCCATACAAACAGCATGTTAAAATGTATAAGAGATATATAGATGATATCTTTATACTGTGGAAAGGTGATAGTGCTTTATTGCAACAATTCCATGAATGGATCAATACATGTGATTCAAATTTGAAATTTAAAATGCAATTTGATAAAGACTGCATTTCTTTTCTAGACATTGAGGTTAAAAAGGACAGACATTGGCTCACTACCTCATTATACAGAAAACCCACAGATAAAAATTGCTATTTACATTATTCAAGTTACCATAATAGAGCACTAAAAGATAATTTACCATTTTGTCAATTTTTAAGACTCAAGAGAATATGTGCTGATGTAGATGATTACTATAAACATTCTAGAGATTTAAAGAAAAGATTTAGACAACGTGGGTATCCGAATAAATGTATCACAGAAGGGTTTAAAAAAGCCAGTCTGAGAACTAGAGAAGAACTGTTGAATACTGGCGCTAAATCCTTTTCTAATCCAGATTTAGTCTGTGCTCTTAGATTTTCATCCTTAAGCCATTCTTTTAAAAAAATTATTTTAAAACACTGGCATATCATTCAGATCCATCCATGTTTCAAAGAAGTCGTTCCAATTTTTGCGCTTTCTAGAAACCCTAATTTAAGAAATCATTTAGTTCCATCTTTCCTTCCAATGATCAGAGATAATTCTATTCATAAATTTGGTGGACACAGGCCATGCAACTCTTGCACTGTCTGTGCCCACTCCCTCCAGTTAGATTTATTTATACATCCCTCTACAGGTAAAAAATATGAACTAAGATTTGATAGTGATTGCAATTCTGACAATGTGATTTACATGATTTTATGTCCTTGCAACATGATCTATATTGGTAAGACTAAAAGGAAAATAAAAACTCGGATAATCGAACATCGTAGTTGCATCAGGAGGCAGGTTAAATCAGCTCCATTAGTTGAACATTGGATCGATGCTGAACACAGCATTGATGATTTAAAATTCTTTGTATTACAGCTTATTAAACAAAATCCCCGTGGTGGAAATATTGACCAGAAACTATTAAGAGCAGAACAACGTGCTATATATCAAGCTGAATGTGTAGCTCCAAAAGGTCTTAATAAAGAAATTGAATATTTACACTTTCTCTGAAAAAATCTTTTCATTAATTCATCAATTATTTTGATTTATTTTTTGCTATTAACTCATATATATATACATTTTGATATTATTTATATGTTTACGTTACGACCAGTATCAATTTTTTATGTCAGTTTTCATTTTTTAATATTTCATAATAGCAATCTTAATATTTCATTATAGTAATTTATTGATTATTCTGTCCATATATATCCAAAATATAAATTTTAATATTATTTTGTAGTAGAAGCATAAAACCACTTTTTGTTTTTATTTTTATTTTTATTTTTGGACTAGATTTATGTTCCTTATAATGAAATTTTATTTGCGATGATAGACCCCTTTTTAATATATTTTTTTTATTACTATTATTATTTTTTTATTATTATTATTTTTATTTTTATCCCATGATAGTAATTTATTGATAGTTCTGTCCATGTGTATCCAATATATTTAATTGCAATATATGACCAAATCATTTTTAAATATTATTTCTTAGCAGAAGCATTAAACTATTTTCATTCTTGGATTAGATCTATGTTTCTTATAATGAATATTCTATTCCATTTGTGATGATAGACCTATTTTTATTTTCAATTTTTTCTTTATTACTATTTTGCCATTATAGGATTTTAACAGTCCTATAACCCCTTTGTTTCAATAGAGAAAGATATTTGATGTTATACAAATAGGTACTAATGTGCCTGTCATCACGAATATTCAATTAACATTTGTTTTAACGATTTTTCGTTTCATATATTGATTCCAAGGAGCTGATTTATAGGCTTATTCTTTTGTTAGCTATTGGTTTAAATTACTATACATATTTTTTATCTGATCTTTTTCCAGTACCATTTAAATTAATTAAATACCTTGGTTACTACGTCATAATTTTAACCATTTACCACTGCTGCTATATGTACTTATATTTTCTGTCGAGTCCTTCAGAGTTGTACTTATCTCAGTTTAACTTCTTATGACATTTCT
The DNA here is from genome assembly GCF_901765095.1 of Microcaecilia unicolor. Lineage (NCBI taxonomy): Eukaryota > Metazoa > Chordata > Amphibia > Gymnophiona > Siphonopidae > Microcaecilia > Microcaecilia unicolor. The sequence continues at coordinate 28,954,711 of NC_044032.1, read as the reverse complement.
TACTAATAGGTTGACACATCGTTTACAAATTTTGGCATCTTTACATATGTATTGTTTAATTGATCGTTTAAGTATTACTTGATTAATTATTTGGTTATTACTCTATCATCCCTTATTTTTGGTTATTTCTTAAATATTAATTCATTAATTTATGATCCTATTGAGCTCTTTAAAATCGTTTTCTCAATTAATTTTTTAATCTCTACGAATTCTTTTAGCTTTTTATCTAATTATCTTTTAAATGATTGTGTGACATATTTATCACCTCATACCTCCATCCATTTCATTCACTTACCCCTACAATGATTGTCTAATATAACTGTCACCCGTTTTTTATTAGCTAGTATATGTGCCAATCCTTATTTTGAAATTTGAAATACCCTATCCATGGGTTCCACGTTACACTATAGCGTTATTTAAATAATGTCTTTTTTGGCGCCCTGTTCAATACAATTTCAAACTATACCTGTTGGTACGAGGTTACATTTTTTCTCCATTCAAGGTAAGGTATCCTTCTTTTCTGATTTTATTTAGCCTAACATCTTTACCCGACACGGAACCACTGATGTATATGTAGCTGGCTTTCATTTTGACTACATGATAACTTTACTATCGATATGTCTTTTCTGTTAGAACTTTGGGCGTTTTTAAACGTAAGGTACATACTGATATATCTATCTATATCTCACATATTAGCATGGAGTGTATCTTGGCATTTAGTTTTTTATTACCTTACCAAACTGAATTCATATACACGGAGTTTTTTTATCAAAACAAGACGACCGATTGACACAACACCATAAATATATGTATATATTCCTTAGTTGTTGCCTTTTCTGCTAATACCTTCGGTGCTCTTTTCGTTAGGGATGTGCACATATACACATATCTTATGCGTTAGCATAATTTGAAGTATATAATTTGTATTGACATGTAGTCCTCTTTTAGGTTTGTTGGAATGTGTAAGTGTAGACCTTTTTTGTCCTCTTAGATTTTGGAGGTTAGGTTTTTTACGTTTTTTTACGTTTGTTGATAAAATTACCGACATTTGGATACACATGTTCAAAACTTTTTAACTTTTACTTCATGATTTCATAAATGGTGAATTTACATATTTTCACTTAATATGTTAAAAATTTTTTGCTATCATGAGTTAGTTATATATCTTTTAAGCATAACAAAAATTTTGGTCGTTAAACGTTTTAATACAACATATTATTATAATATTGATTATGAGTTTTAATTATTAAAAATTTTTTATAGAGACTACATTTTCACAAGCTCCTTTGTCTGTCAGTATATCTCCTGTGCTACTACTGATTGGTATGTTCAATTGATTTTTTCTTTCCTTTTCATTTAATATATATGCATTAAGAAAATATTTGCTGTAAATCTTCTGTTACTTATCTGTTATTTATTTTCATTCAGCATATCATTGCTTTTTCTCATTAAGAAAATATCTGCTGTAAACCTTTTGTTATTTACCTGTTATTCATCTCTCATTTAGCACATCATTGCCTTTTCTTATTCAGCATATCATTGCCTTTTCTTTAATACATGACATTAATGCCTTCTGTTAAATTCATGACATTTATATATATATTTTGTTCTTCCATCCATAGACATCAGTTCTGTTATATATCATACATAATTTATACACTATATTATGGGTCATATTTATACTTAATCAAATTATTTTAATACATAAATATTTTTGGAAACGGTTTTATAATGTTGGTTTAATTACATATAATCAATTTACTAATTGTCTCATAAATTAATTACTTATAATCGATTTACCATTTGTTCCCTATGACATTCATTTGATAGTAACAATATATATATGGATTCAGTCGACACTTTCGATCGATGAATTTGATTCACAATAAAAAAAATTTTTTTAAATTCTTTTTATTTATACATTATGTTTGTTATATGTGGTGTATTTTTACATTTCTATATTTGTTGTAATGTATTTGATTTAATTTGTTTTTATTTAACAATATATATGATTGATTGTTATCTTTTAGACCCCTGATGAAGGTTTTTTAAAAAAACCGAAACACGGACCGTGTTGGGTCCTCAATAAAGTTTTTTGGAGCATCTCAACCCTGATCCTGGCTTGATCTATGAAAGTAAGCTGCTCATACCATATTGGATTGTGCTCAAAGCCTAGGCAAAACTAAGGATCAAGTTCTTTTATGTTTCCATTGCCTTATGGGTTGGGCTGAGCTCCTAAAACCAACTAGAAAATGATGGGAAAAATGAAATTTAAATATGGTTTATTTTAGAGAAAAAGAAAGAAGAAAATAAGGAAAAGACAACACCGAAATTGAAAACTTCATCAATGGCTTGGACCCAACCTTTGGAGAATACCCTGCTGACCGAACCTGGTCAAACTTCGCTCTCCTCACTATCGAAGCAGTGACCCAGACGCTAAGGAGGTTCTCCAACACTCACTGTAAACTGAATATCTGTCCCAGCTACCTAATAAAATCCGTCCCTGACAGCTACATAGTAGACCTCACATCCCACCTAAACTACATGCTTCAGTATGGTCTCCTCCCCAAAGAAAATGGCAACATCCTACTCACCCCAATACCAAAAGATACCAAGAAAAAAAACAAACGAAATCACTAACTACTGCCCAGTTGCATCAATCCCACTGGCAGTCAAACTGATGGAAAGCATGGTAACCAAACAACTCACCGATTACTTATACAAATTCTCTATACTACACGAATCACAATCAGGATTTCACCCTCTCCATAGCGCTGAAACAGTACTAATCACTCTCCTTGCCAAATTCAAACAGGAAATAGCAATAGGTAAAAGCATACTTCTCCTCCAATTTGACATGTCTAGTGCATTCGACATGGTAAACCATAATATACTACTAAGACTACTAGACTACTTTGGGATTGGTGGAAATATACTTAGTTGGATCAAGGGTTTCCTAACCACTAGAACATACCAAGTGAAATCAAACGCAAACATATCATCACCGTGAAAAGCAAATGGCGGTGTAACCCAAGGATCACCACTATCACCAATCCTATTCAACCTAATGATGACCCCACTTGCTAAGACCCTATCCAGCCAAGGCCTAAACCCATTCATCTATGCAGATGATGTAACTTTATACACCAATGAAATTAAGCTCAGTCTGAACATCATGAACTCAAGGGCAAATGCATTCCAACTGAAACTCAATGCAGAAAAAAAAACACACTGTCTCATCCTCTCATCCCAATATAATGCGGACAACCCCACAAACATAAACACCCCAAACTATACCCTCCCTATCTCAGACAGCCTGAAAATCCTTGGCGTCACAATTGACCGTAACCTCACACTAGAGAGCCAAGTAAAATAGACAACAAAAAAAATGTTCCACTCAATGTGGAAACTCAAACGTGTGAAACCATTCTTCCCAAGGGAAACATTTCGCAACCTGGTACAATCAATGGTACTTAGCCATGTAGACTACTGTAATGGAATTTATGCGGGATGCAAAGAACAAATCATAAAGAAACGTCAAACTGCACAAAACACGGCAGCCAGGCTTATATTTGGAAAAAGGCGATTTGAAAGCAATAAACCCCTCCGTGAAAAACTGAACTGACTCCCAATCAAAGAATGCATTGCTTTCAAAATCTGCACCATGGTTCATAAAATCATCTACGGTGAAGCCCCTGGATATATGATAGACCTTATAGACCTACCAACCAGAAACACACCTGTATCATCATTATCATATATAAATCTCCACTAGCCAAGCTGCAAAGGAATCAAATACAAATAAACCTAGTCTTCAAGTTTTTCCTACATAAGCACAAAACTGTGGAACACCTTACCAAGAGCCGTGAAGCCAGCGTATGACTACCTAAACTTCCAGAAATCACTAAAAACCAACCTGTTCAAACAGGCATACCCTAACGGCCCAACCTAATTGCTTGAACTCTGCATCACAACGCAACCAATGCACGTACCGTTCACAACACAACTCTTCCGCTCTACAATTCCTAATGTGTCTCGTCACATGAACCTTATCCTACAACAAAATAACATTGTATTTGTTCATACCGGAGTTGGTGAATGCCCCTCCAGTATTATGTAAGCCACATTGAGCCTGCAAATAGGTGGGAAAATGTGGGATACAAATGTAATAAATAAATAAATATAGTAAAGAGCAGATACAACTCCTAGAAAGTATTAGGAGAGCTTTCTTCTCACATCTGTTCAGCAAAGTGGAGAAACTGAGCTGAGGAGACACTCAGATGAGGGAACTGCTCATGCTCAAAACGTTAAGCTAAGTTCACGGAAAGCTGTTCGGTCCCATTAACATTCAACTTGTGTGCCATGCCTGACTCAACCCTGCCTGTCAACTGAAAAACAAGTTTATACTTTGGCTATCAATTAGCCACAGTAAATCTAGTTTTCCAAGTGCTAATCTATCAAATCCTTAGTTTGTGTTACAGAAAACAATGAATCACAAAAACTCTTTGGAAACTGTCCTTTAGTATACAGTCTGCAGTACAAGTTACATATCAGCTGGATTTCAAGAGAAATTGTTTCAATAAACAGTATTCATATAATAAGAACAGCTACTACAATGGTCTGTAATGATATGCATATCAGAAAATAACATTTTCCATAGTATTGTATATATATTCCTACCAGTGCCATCGTCTCCATCACTCTGACTTGCCTCCCAAACCTCTGTTTTCAGCCCAAAGCCATCTGTGACAGCAGATTCTGTGTAGTCTGCAGGGTTAAAGGTACTAAAAGTGAAAAATAAGAGACAATGAATGAAAAACTGTAACCAAGAGAAATGTTATTTCACAACCTAAGACCAAGTTTCTCCACAATTCAAGAGTAGAGAGATGTGGTAGCCGTGTTAGTCCACTTTTAATGGTAAACAATAGAAACAGAATAAAATAAAACAGAGAAAGGAAAATAAGATGATACCTTTTTTTATTGGCCTAACTTAATACATTTTTTGATTAGCTTTCGAAGGTAGCCCTTCTTCGCCAGATCAGAAATAAGGAAATTTTGATAAGTAACAGCATATATAAGTGAAACATCAAAGTATTTCAGTGACAGTCTGAAAGGATGAGGGAGGGGTGGGCTAGGTGAGAAACAGAGAGGGCTGAGAGGATGAGGGACAAGGAGATATGCATGGTGATCAGAGGGTGACAAAGCAGTGAAATTTCGTGGTTCATAATGGTTTATAAAGGACAAATATTTAACATAAAAGAATCCTTCACATGCTCATCTTCCAATGTAGTCATCCAGTGTAAAAAATGTGACGAAGGGTGCGATATTGAAGAAACAAGCCAGATGCTGAAGAAGAGATTTAATTTACATAGACATCATAAGAAAAATGCCAGTGCCAACCAGGATGTTACCTCTGTAAAACAGCACTTTACAAAACCAGAACACTGTACCAATGACTTTATGGTGAGAATACTGAAAGGAAACTTTAAAACAATACAGGAACGCAAGACCTTTGAAGTCAAAATGATTAAATATTTTGACATCCACCAGACAGGACTTAAAGATCTGGGTTTTCTAGTCCATTATAAACCATGAAATTTCACTGCTTTGTCACCCTCTGATCACCATTCATATCTCCCTGTCCCTCATCCTCTCAGCCCTCTGTTTCTCACCTAGCCCACCCATCCCTCATCCTTTCAGACTGTCACTGAAATACTTTGTTGTTTTTCTGACTCCTCAGCACTGAATACCATTTCTGGCACTGGTATCTCCCCCACACCTTTCTCAGTGAAGATTGAAGCAAAGAAATCACTTAGGGCTCCTTTTACTAAGCGGCACTACCGATTAACGTGCCTTGAATGCAAAGAAGCCCATTCAATTCCCACAGGTTTCTTCACATCCAGCGCATGCTAATTGGTAGCACCGCTTTGTGGTAGTGCCACTTTGTAAAAGGAGCCCTTTAGTCTCTCCACTATGGCCATGTCTTCCCCGAGTGCCCATTTTTACCCCTCAGTCATCTATCTAGTGGTCCAACTGATTCTTTTACCAGCTTTTTGCTTCTAGCATACCTAAAAAGGTTTTTTATTATGTGTTTTTGCCTCCAACACAATTTTCTTTTCAAAGTATCTCTTTGCCTTAGTTTATAGTTTATTAAGATTTGCTATACCACCAGGACAGGCAAGCAGTATTTGGAGGTTTACAATGCTATAGACAAATTTTAGAGAAGGAAAAGAACTACAAGATATGATAGGAAAGCAATAACTCATTTACACTGGAAAAGAAAGAAGTAGAATAAGGGGAAGGAGCACAATCAAAAGAGAAGAGGGAAAGAGAGGGACTGATTGAGGTGAAAAGAATAACAGTAGCTGTAAATCACTGCAAATTCAGATAAAAGAAAAAGCATTTGGGAACAACCAGGTCTTCAATTTCGATTAAAATTCCTAAATGAAGATTAAGCATGGATTTCTAGCAGGAGAGAATTCCAGTGAAAAGGGGCAGCAAAAAACAAGTTGCACAATGGGTGGAATCTAAATGAGCAAGTATAGGACCTGGTAGGTCTAAGTGATGGTCATTTATTGAACGGAGAAGACAAACAAGCGAGTATGGAATAATAAGAGATGAGAGATAGTGTAGTAAACCAATCCTATGAGATTTGAAAGTGAGAACCAGCAGTTTGAACAGAATATGCTGATGGATTGGAAGCCAAATGGTATTTTTGTAGTAGTGGCGAGACAATGGTCAAAACAATGGGTACGACCTTAAAAAAAAAAAAAAAAAAATCAGATGGCAGTGGAGTTCCTAGGTCGGCTGCCACCCAGGGCGGATTGCCGCTGTGCACTCCCTCTCTCCCCGGGTGCATCACCTCCCCTCAACGCATCATCTCTACCCTCCCCCCCAGCATATTACTCTTACCTCCTGAGGATATTGGGTGCAGTCGTGCAGCTAGCGGCTCTACCAGTTCCCTGCCCCAGAACAGGAATTAACATCAGAGGGAGCAGTGAACCAGCAGAGCTGACAGCTGTACGGCTGCATCCTGCACCCCCTTACATGCAACTGAGGTGGACCGCCTCCACCACACTGCCCTCGGTACACCACTGTCGGATGGCCATATTCTTTACGGACTGTAATTTTTTCATAGAAGCTTGAGTACAACCTAAGTAAACAATATTACAATAGTCCAGCATTGTAATGCAGTAGAATGAGAAGAACGAAAGATTTCAGAACTGAAATAACGAGTCGCACGCAGCTGACGTAGTACAAAGAAACCTGTTTTGCATACTTCAGAGATCTGCATTAAACTTGCCATTCGGTATGATGTTCTATCTTCAGTCGGATCTTTCTTCCATTTTCTAAAGGATGTTCTTTTAGCTCTAGTAGCTTCCTTCACCTCACTTTTTAACCATGTCAGCTGTCATTTGGTCTTCCTTCCACCTTTTTTAAAACATGAATTCCTCCTCCATTTCTAAGAAAATAGGATGCCCTTAGTCACCTTCCTGATATACTTGCTGAATGACAGCTCCTCTGGGGGAAATTTACACTTCTTGTGGTGGGGAAGGAGGAAGGACATGCTGGAAGGCTAGTGGACTACTCCATCAAGATGATCCCTGGCTCTTCCTCAGATGCCCAGGAGCATTCTGATTCCGACACACTCAGCAGGAGTTGTTAGGGGGTTAGTTGTTTGAGGACTCTGCCTCAAACAACTAACCCCCTGGTCAGGCCTAGGAAAACTTCCAAAGGACTGGAGATCAACACCATTGTGGTTGACACTGACTCCAAAGCCTTTCGAGGCCTTGGTATCTGTGTGTCTCCTGTAGGCAGCAAATGAGCTTTGAGGATCAGTTGAACCACTTTTAGCCTTAGCAATGACACCATTGAAACAGCAACTTTGCAGTAAGGAAAGAAGCTTTCCATGCATTTCTCAAACTTTCTCATCTTTATTAAAATTTGTTATACCAACTTATAAATAAATTGTCTGACCTTACAGTTTCAAATTTCTTTATTTCTTGATATACTGCCCAAGGGTACAAACCATCACAGAAGTTTACAATACTACAATATAAGAGGAGAGGTCATAGTGAGAGCTGAACTACAATAAATATAGGAAAGATGATAACACATAAAACAATAAAGATAAAGGAAAAAGAAAAAGAAAAGGAGAAAATGCAGAAAGTTCACAACTAATGGCCAACAGGCCACGTGTTTCATCTGGTAGAACCCACACCAAAAGGCCACCAAGTGACAACTAAAGTCATGCAATAAGCCCATATAGTTGTTTGAAGAAGTGAGTTTTGAGAGCTGCTTTGAAGTCAGAGAAAGGAAGGTTATTTCAGAGAACAGAACCAGAGACAGAAAGCATTGTTTTTTCGAAAGAGAGGAAACAGCACCAGGTGGACGGAGGGTACAATGAAAAGATGTTGGTCCAATGAATGTAAAGCCCAGGAGGGAATAACATACATAGTAGATGACGGCAGAGGTATTGCAACAAAATGGGAGGCTAGCCAGAAATAAGCATTTTATGAATTAAAACCAAAATTTTGTATTGAATGTGTATATGGACAGGAAACCAATATTCCCGTTACAAAGGGGGGGGGGGGGGGGGTTCACATGACCATACCTCCGGCCACCAGTGATCAATTTTAACAAAGTACTATGCACTATTTGCAGGCAACGCAGATCTTTCTGTCGCAGTCCATTAAACAGAGCGTTGCAATAGTCAATGTGAGAAAGGACCAGTGTGTGTGTCAAAATACAAAGAGCATTATTCTCTAAGAAGGAACAGAGCTATTTTGACAGTCTATAGAAGCATTTTGAGATTACACAGGAGATATGAATGGAAAAGGTACAGCAAACATCGACTGTGAACCCCAGGACCCTGAAACAGTCGGAAAGAGAAACAGAGCTGAAGTTGAAGACTTGTATGCTATTAAGTCAATTTGGTGGCCTTTTGTGTGGGTTGATGTAGCTTTTGGCGTTTTGAAATCCCATTGGTTGAGGAAGGGGTTTATGTTTCTGATATTGGAGTCGGGTTGGTTTTCTAGGAGTAGGTTGCTGTCACCTAGGAGGACGTACTGAAATTTGTGCAATTGTTCGATAGGAAGTCAATGAAATCATCTTGGGCATTTGTCTAGCTTCTGGGGGGAAGGTAGACGAGTATGCAGCATATAGTCCTAGTAGTGTCTTCTGTGATTTTGTATGCCAGGATTTCGAGTGTTGGGGATCCATGGTTGGTTATTGGTTTGACTGTGAAGTTAGCTTCTTTCTTTTTGGTTCTAACATAGTAGATGACGGTCCATCCAGTCAACAAGGTAAACTCATATGCGTATACCTTACCTTGATTTGTACCTGCCTTATTCAGGGCACAGACCGTACAAGTCTGCCCAGCAGTACTTCCCGCCTCCCAACCACCAGTCCCGCCTCCCATCACTGGCTCTGGACAGACCGTATAAGTCTGCCCTCCGCTATCCTCGCCTCCCAACCACCAACCCCTCTTTCACCCACCTGCTCCGCCACCCAATTTCGGCTAAGCTTCCGAGGATCCATTCCTTCTGCACAGGATTCCTTTATGCATATCTCACGCATGTTTGAATTCCGTTACCGTTTTCATCTCCACCACCTCCCGGGGGAGGGCATTCCAAGCATCCACCACCCTCTCTGTGAAAAAATACTTCCTGAATTCTTTCCTGAGTCTGCCCCCCTTCAACCTCATTTCATGTCCTCTCGTTCTACCGCCTTCCCATCTCCGGAAAAGATTTGTTTGCGGATTAATACCTTTCAAATATTTGAACGTCTGTATCATATCACCCCTGTTCCTCCTTTCCTCCAGAGTATACATGTTCAGGTCAGCAAGTCTCTCTTCATACGTCTTGGAATGTAAATCCCGTACCATTCTCGTAGCTTTTCTTTGCACCGTTTCCATTTTTTTAACATCCTTCGCAAGATACGGACTCCAAAACTGAATACAATACTCCAGGTGGGGCCTCACCAATGACTTATACAGGGGCATCAACACTTCCTTTCTTCTGCTGGTCACACCTCTCTCTATACAGCCTAGCCACCTTCTCGCTACGGCCACCGCCTTGTCACACTGTTTCGTCGCCTTCAGATCCTCAGATACTATCACCCCAAGATCCCTCTCCCCCTCAGTACCTATCAGACTCTCCCCGCCTAACACATAAGTCTGGTGATGTGTGTGATTTTATATCCTTCTGGGCATATGTCTCTGATTGCTGGGTCATCTCTGTAGTGCAGCCATGTTTCCGTTATCAACTAGTTGTTCAGCTTCAATCCAGTCTCTGATGGTTGCCTTGTTTATCTGACATTTATGTAATCTATTTGAATAAGAGCACAGGTATCTTTTTTCGTTCTGGTACATTGTATGACTCAGTTGATTTGAGTGTTGTGGGCTTTCCGAATTTCGGATCCTTTTGTCTGTTATTCCATTTTGTTGTTCTGCAGTAGGTTGGAATTTTGTACTACCGATTTATTTTGTGGTCTCTGATTCAGTTTCTCTGGTTGGTGAGTTGCTCTTCTTCTGGCTGGTATTATAATTGGGATTTTGTTCCCTTCGTAAAGGGCAGTGGATTTGTAGCTCGATTGTCCATGGAATTATCAGGAAGTACCAGATCCACATTCTTATATTGGCCACTTTAGCACTGTGGCAGATGCTGGTTGTCACGATTGTCCTTTATTTCTTTTATGGTGCTCTTTGGATGGTTCGGATGGGTGTTTCTGAAGAGAAGTTCTGTGTTAAGTAGGTATAGAGGTGGGAGCTGGGGTTTTTTACATTTTTTTGTTTTCTTCTTGTCTCGGTGCCTGTGCCTTCGGGTTCCGTGGATCTGGTATAGGCTGTAGTACCAGTTCCTCCCATTTTCTGGCTATTCAAAAGCTCTGTCTTTCATGTTTTCTCTAGTTGATCAGTCCCCGTGTGCCATCTCCCGGCCTAAATAACACTCTAGCATCTCTCCTCGCCTCAGCGCGCAGGGGTCCGGGAACAGTGGTGTGCTGGAGCCAGCTCGCACCGGCTCGCAAGAGCCGCTTGTTAAATTTTGACAGCTCTTGCGAGCCGGTTGTTGTAAGGGGTGAGCCGGCTCCATTGCACGAAGTAAGCATGGCAGGAGGGCGCCATGCTTACCTCCCCTCCTGCTCCCATCCATTTGTAGCGATGTCCTTCTCCCCCCTATCCTCCCCTGCCGCTCCCATCCGTCAGTTTCAAATACCTGCCTCGAAGCGCCGCCTTATTTAAAGCCCTGCTGCACATCTCCAGCTGCCTTTCCTGCTTGCTTTTCAGGAGTTCGGTTCGCGCCCTTAGTCCCGCCTTCTGACGTCATTTCCTTTTCCCGCGGCGGGACTAACGGCGTGAAGAACCGAACTCCTGAGAAGCAAGCAGGAAAGGCAACTGGAGACGAGCAGCAGGGCTTTAAATAAGGTGGCGCTTCGAGGCAGGTATTTGAAACTAACGGATGGGAGCGGGAGGGCAGGGGACGGAGGAGAACTGCTGGGCATGGATGGGCAGAGGGGGGCAGGGGAGAGAATTGCTGGGCATGGATGGGCAGGGGAGAGAATTGCTGGGCATAGATGGGCAGAGGGAGGCTGGGGAGAGAATTGCTGGGCATGGATGGGCAGAGGGGGGCAGAGGAGAGAATTGCTGGGCATGGATGGGCAGAGGGGGGCAGAGGAGAGAATTGCTGGGCATGGATGGGCAGAGAAGAGAATTGCTGGGTATGGATGGATAGAGAAGGGCAGGGGAGAGAGGAGAGTTTCAGGACATGGATGGCGGGGAGAGCAAGAGAAATTCTGGACATGGATGGAGGGGAGGGAAGGGAGAGAGAAGAAATGCTGGACATGGAGGGAAGATAGAGGAAGGAGATTAGATGAGGGAAAAGGAAGTGAGGAGAGAAACTGCACATGGATGGAGAAAATAGGCAGAAGCTGGATCCACTGTACAGTCAAGTATGCGGAGGACCAGAAATGAAGAAAAAAGGAGGAAAGAAAAGAAATAAATGGAAAGGAAGCCCTGGAAACGGAGTCAAGGGAACAGATAGAGAGCAGCAGAATCAGATACTGGACCAGCATGATCAGAGAAAAAGTCACCAGGCAACAAAGGTAAAAAAAAAATTATTTTATTTTCATTATAGTGTTTGGAATATGTCCACTTTGAGAATCAGGTGCTGAACGTTAAAAATTTATGTTCATTTACTTATTTATGGCATTTTATCCCATATTAAACATGAATTAGATTGGAACCTGGGATCATTTAATTTTTTTTTCCTAGAGAGATTAATGTGTTGGCCGCCGCCCCCCTCCGCCCCCCCCCCCCCCCGGGTATAGCCAGCTCTGCAAATTTTTTTTTTTTGGGGGGGGGGGGAGGGGGGGCGCCGAGGTAGACCGGGGAGAGAGCCTGTTGTTAAAAATTTACCAGCACACCACTGTCCGGGAAGCAAAGTAGAGGAGCCAAACTTCTGTTTGGGGTTTCAGTCTATTCCGGCCTGGAGATGCCCCGGTGTCTCTCCGTTCAAGAGCTCTTTCAGCTTTTCTCTGGTGGGTCATTCCATGTACGCCGTCTCCAGCGTCTCTCCACACCTCACCGTGAAGCGGTCCAGGATGCAAGGTGGAGTAGCCAAGCATCTGTCGGTTCACATGGTCCGTCGCCAGCAGAAGTTGTCCCAGTTGCTCTTCTCATCTGGTTCAGTTCTGGAACGCAGGTGGAGGAGCCGATCTTCTATTTGGGGTTTCGGTCTGTTCCCGCTTGCTGCCCAACACTCCCAGCGTCAATGAGGGGGAGCCGGTTACTTGTTCGCGATCTCAGTCTGCACTGACGGGTAAGTCGCACAGTGTACCAGGATTCAGTGTGGGGAAGCCGACTGCCCATTCGGGACCTCTGTCTGTACCGTGGTCTGCCCGCCTGTTCCATTGCCAGCAGGAGATGTCCTAGCATCTCTCCAGTTATGATACAGTCCATTCCGATTGTGGGTGCGGGGGTCACACACCATGTTCCGACGGCTCGCTCACCAGTATTATATCTCGTTTTCTATTTTTTTTTCTCCTATATAATGCTGTGTAACCAGTATTAATGCTTCATACATTTTTTTAAAAATCATTCAACTGGCTTAAATTTTATCATAAAAAGAGCACATTTTTACATTATTATAAACTAACAAAAAAAGCACATTTAACCAAGTGACAAGCCAAGCATCACAAAAAAGCAAGCAAGAAAACTGAAAAAATAATACATTTTTACATGTCATAAATCACTTTTGCACCATTCGTTGGTTTCCATAAACTCATCTTTTCCAGTAAATTTTAGAAAATGGAATGTTTCAACAAGCCTAGCAATTGAGAGCTGTTATGGGACTTGAAAGAAGATGCCTGATGCAATCCTAACTAAAGCTAAAGAAACAGGCAAATATAATCCTATGTCGCCTAAATTCAGTTTTTTATATTTAAATCTGTTTGTTAGGAACCACTCCCACAAATTATCCTTTGCCTTGTTAAAAAGCCCTTACTCTCAACTCTAGACATGTAACTTAAGGGCCCTTTTACAACCCGGCGGTAAGCCCAACGTGGGCTTACCAATCGCTCTTTCAGGACTATCACCGGCCCAATGTGGCTACCAGCAGTAGTCCCGCCCCGAGCGTGCGCCATTTCCAGTGGAAAAAGAACCCCCCACCTGGAAATGGCTTGCGTGGCGATAACCCAGCGGCAAGGGCTCCCTGTCGCATGGTCATGCAGTAACAGTTCACTTATCGCATGACCATGTATGCCTGGGATGTTTTTACCTGCTGTGGTAAAAAGGCCCCTGGCGCATGGGAAAAATGCCCCCCCCCCGCCCTTCTTCCCACAGCTTGGTAAAAGGACCCCTTAAGTTTGCAGGCAAATATCAAGTGACAAACACAGTACTGCAGAGATAATCACTTAGGAGTTTCAAACTCCCGTCTTTAAGGGCCACAAAACAGTTGAATATTCAGGATATTCATAAAGAACATGTACGAGATAGCTATGCACATCCACTACCTCTTTGCATGCAAATCACTCTTGCATATTCATTAGTGATATTCTGAAAACCATGATTTACAGCCATAGAAGACTAGAGTTCCATGAGTTAAGCAATTTCAATATGTTTTGGACAGGCAAGGTTAAGATTAAGCAGCATAAAGAAAAAGCAAAGTCTGCAAAAGATTAAAGGAATTTAAGTGAAGTTACAGGGACAGCTCCACAGCTCAGCAATTAGTTAGTACTTCTCCACATTCACATAAATTACTTGTCCCTCTTCTTTGTTCCAGTACACCTCCCTTTCCCCCCCCCCCCCCTCTTTTTGTTAATCCATCCTTCAGGGAAGCTAGAAAAAAAAAGTTGTGGGTACCTAACCTTATGCTCACAGTAAGGAAAAGAAACAGGCATAAAATCCTCACTAATGATGAACACAGAACAAAAAGCTACCTACTACCCCTCCTCAGACCTCACATTAAAGACTCAACATTACAAAATCCTGCGGCTCAGCCTCGCTGTCTTCTGTGCACTTCTCTGCATTTACATTAACTAGCTAATATCTTCATTACTATAGGATTTATATTAGCTCTGTGCTGATTTGTAGCGCTATATAAATGCTAAATAGTAGTAGTAGTAGTATATCAGACTGTGCTTGGCACAGAGTTAATTCACGAGCAACACTCATTTTAACATAGGGTGTCCATGGTAGCTCACACAACTGTGCACAAAGCCTAGTAATACTTTATTATATCAGCCCCTAGGTGTGTCTATCCGGCTATTATATAACAACAAAGGAAAAGGAGATGGAAAAAGCAAATATTTTGTGTCACAGGCAAAGGTTTTGGGGAAGGGGGAGAGTACCTACATTTTTCTTCCTTTGGGGTACAAAGAAGGACAGTGAAGCATGCCTACTGGAGGTGACAGCAAAATATAGATTCATATCTGTAGCTGCAATCTTTGCCCTTCAATTTGAAGCATGCATTAATACACACGGCAGATTCTAAGTAAGGCTAACAAAAGCAGATTTCTATAAAGAAATTATGCTTTTTTTCCACAGAAGCACAAAAGATTCCAACCACCACAGAGAAGTTAAAGCAGCAATATAAGTAGCTTTAGCAGACAGTGAAATATTTTACCTTTCACAGCATGCTTCCCCTTTGATCAACCGACTTCAATGTTGTTAATATTTAAGAGAAAAAAAGGAAGAAATATATTTATAATATTTTTAGAATGTAATCAGAGTCTACAAATGCATATTTACTGCGTTTCTTTTAGGGTTAAAAATTAAAATTACAGCCAGAATCAGTACTTTGTCACCCCTATCATTTCTGTCACCACCTCCATTATGTGTTCTTTGCTCCTGTTTAATGATGCCACTCTGCTACCTCTCTTCATATGCCAGTTCAGGCACTAGAGCTTAGAAACCTAAAATAATTATGAGAAGCTGAAGGGCCAGGAGTTCCAAAATTCCCCAAAGTTATCCTGAATTCATTCCTCTGCTGTCACTGACAAAATGTGCCAGAGAAATGAGGAGCTTATTGTGTGGTGAGCTTGTGATGCTAATTTTCATATGCCTTATAAGGGCTCCAAGCTGATGTGCCTCCTGAAGTCACCTATATTTCTTTTTCAGTATATTGTGATTAGTACTTATTTCCTCACCTTACAGTCACATGTTTTCAGAACTGGTGCTAACAATCACTTTGTGGCCAGCGGGCAGCAGGAGTCTGCTAACTCTACTACTAATACCCCCATCTGCACTCAGTAACAAAGAGGGAACATACTGCACTGTCAATTGTCCAGAAGCCACCCAGGCACACACAATGGCCCGGGCTATCATTTCTCTCTAAACAATCTCATTTAAACCCTTTCTGCTATTCCTCATATTTCAATGAAATTATTTTTTGCTGAGAATAATAAACTGCTGTAGCACCGAAGCTCAATCTTCAGGAATGGAAAAAAAAAAGGCATAAAATAGATGGGAGAATTCACACTGCTCTCCTGCACGGGTTTTTACACAATCAAAACTGAGGGATTCCATTTTTTTAATACTTTTTTTTCTCACTGAAGGAGTTTGGGTTCAGTGAACTAATTTTCCATAAACACAGAGAAAATGGAATATCCAAATATGTATTGAAAAATGAGCTTGCTTTAAAACTAATTTTGCACCAGGCCAGAATTAAAAAAACAGAATGATGCTAAGACAGAGACAAAAAGATGAACTTCCTGGATCCAAAAGATCTTAACAGTGTATATGGGGAAATACCAATTCTTCACAAAAAAAAAAGTTTACGGTGGTATTGCTGCTTTAAGCATCAGTCGAGACACAGTTTTACATGTAGCTCATGAATAATTATCCAGACACTTCATGTGTAGCTTTACTGCATTTTATTTTATAGTGGATTTTAAATAGAGACTAAAGAACAAAGCACATTTTAAATGGCCATTTAATGGCAGATAGTAAGCATACAGGAGGACATGAGGGACTACTACATTTATGAGACACAGGATAAATAAACCTGCAATTGTTGTTTACCTGAAGAATTTTCATTGACTTAGGATGACGAAGACCCATTGTGTATCACCCTATGAAGTTTTCAAAGCTTAGGTGTTCTAGATATTAAAATGCCTAGTATGCACCCACATATAAAATATATACGAGCACTGATCTTAAGACACCTATGAGACACCAGTGTATAAGGCAGCACTGAAACACTACAGCACGTGTGAACTTATTAACACATATACTCTTGCAGTCATGCCCAAGTCACACGCATTAGGATTGTGACATACACATTTGAGCCCCTTCTCAGGCTCACATGTGTAAGTTACCTCCTCAGATACACTTTGGTTCCTGACCCCTGCTCCCCACAGTCTAGCATCTCATTCTCTGTCTTTACTTCTCCTTCCCCTCTCCCATGGCCGGCATTTCTAATTCCCCTCTTACACATCCATGGCCCGCAAACTTTGCATTTGTGGCCGGCAGCGCTCAAGACACTCTGTTTCCAGTCGTAGAGGGCCTTCCTTTGGCTGCTTCCCACCTGAGTGGCATCAGAGGAGGCAGGACATGGCAAAGGGAAGGCCCTGCATAGCCAGAAGCAACGTGTCTTCAGCACTGCCAGCCATAAACATTAGGCTGGGGGAAGGGGGGCAGCAAATGAGGGGAGGAGAAGAGAAGAGAAGAGAAGAGAAGAGAAGAGAGAAGATATGTTGGAACTTGCATGGGAAAAAGATAGGGGAATAGTTGATGGGCAGGGCTGCCAAGAGGGACAAAATTCCCTGGGCCGGGGCCTCCAAGGAGGGCCCGGCGCCGCAGTCCCCGATCTCACCCGCCCTCGGCTCCGTCGACCATCCACCACCGGGCCGGACACCCCACACATTGAAATCATCACAGCGCTTCACCTGTCACCTCCATGACAAAGCGCAGCAACGGCAGATCGGATTTGCCTCCCTTCGGGCCTTCCCTCCCTGTGTCCCGCCCTCATCTGATGTAACTTCCGTGAGGGCGGGACACAGGGAGGGAAGGCCCGAAGGGAGGCGAATCCGATCTGCTGGTGCTGCGCTTTCAGTCACGGAGCAAGGTGACAGGTGAGGCGCTGAGATGATTTCAATGCAGGGGGCCTTGCCCTGGGCCCGGCCCAGTCTCTCGGCGGCCCTGGGGGGAGGGGGGACAGGAAAGAAGAGAAAGGCTGACTTGGTGGGAGGAGGGGGAAAGAGATGCTGGCCGAGGAGACAGGCAGGAAAGAAGGAAAAGATGGAGAGATACTGGCGTCAGAAATGGGCTGTGCAGAAGGAAGAGTGAGGGGAGAAGCTGAACACGGGGAGGGATGGAGGGAGGAGTGATGCTGAACAGGACAAGAATAAGGACACAGAGAGGGGAGATGCTCAATATGGCAGGAAGACAGTGGCAAGACAAGTATGGGGAGGGGTGGCAAAGTACTAGAAGTGATGTTTTTCTGGTGTTTATCCAATAAACACTTATTTTAGGGTGTTTTTTGCATTGGGGTGCTTTATCAGTGTTTATTAGGGTTGCACACCGATCAAAAGTTTTAATCACACAATTAGGTGTGATTAAAAACTTTGTGTGATTAACCGTTTAAAATGTTTCCTCCTGTACAGTGCAATATATAGATAACAGATGTAAATTCTCAAAGCTGACAAACTTCAACTACAAAACTAAAAATAATAAATAAAAATAAAACAAAATATAGAAAAGAAAATAAGATATCTTTTTTTTATTGGACTAACTTAATACATTTTTTGATTAGCTTTCGAAGGTAACCCTTCTTCAGATCAGAAATAAGCAAATGTTGGCAAATATCAGTATATATAAGTAAAACACAAAAGCATTTCAATGACAGTGGGGGAGCTGGGTGGATGAGAGACAGGGAGAGATGCATGGTACATACAGTGGTGGAAATAAGTATTTGATCCCTTGCTGATTTTGTAAGTTTGCCCACTGACAAAGACATGAGCAGCCCATAATTGAAGGGTAGGTTATTGGTAACAGTGAGAGATAGCACATCACAAATTAAATCCGGAAAATCACATTGTGGAAAGTATATGAATTTATTTGCATTCTGCAGAGGGAAATAAGTATTTAATCCCTCTGGCAAACAAGACCTAATACTTGGTGGCAAAACCCTTGTTGGCAAGCACAGCGGTCAGACGTCTTCTGTAGTTGATGATGAGGTTTGCACACATGTCAGGAGGAATTTTGGTCCACTCCTCTTTGCAGATCATCTCTAAATCATTAAGAGTTCTGGGCTGTCGCTTGGCAACTCGCAGCTTCAGCTCCCTCCATAAGTTTTCAATGGGATTAAGGTCTGGTGA
This sequence comes from Microcaecilia unicolor, assembly GCF_901765095.1. Classification (NCBI taxonomy): domain Eukaryota; kingdom Metazoa; phylum Chordata; class Amphibia; order Gymnophiona; family Siphonopidae; genus Microcaecilia; species Microcaecilia unicolor. The sequence goes on along the minus strand of NC_044032.1, from coordinate 28,935,895 downwards.
CTGGCTAGGCCACTCCATGACCCTAATGTGCTTCTTCCTGAGCCACTCCTTTGTTGCCTTGGCTGTATGTTTTGGGTCATTGTCGTGCTGGAAGACCCAGCCACGACCCATTTTTAAGGCCCTGGCGGAGGGAAGGAGGTTGTCACTCAGAATTGTACGGTACATGGCCCCATCCATTCTCCCATTGATGCGGTGAAGTAGTCCTGTGCCCTTAGCAGAGAAACACCCCCAAAACATAACATTTCCACCTCCATGCTTGACAGTGGGGACGGTGTTCTTTGGGTCATAGGCAGCATTTCTCTTCCTCCAAACACGGCGAGTTGAGTTCATGCCAAAGAGCTCAATTTTTGTCTCATCTGACCACAGCACCTTCTCCCAATCACTCTCGGCATCATCCAGGTGTTCACTGGCAAACTTCAGACGGGCCGTCACATGTGCCTTCCGGAGCAGGGGGACCTTGCGGGCACTGCAGGATTGCAATCCGTTATGTCGTAATGTGTTACCAATGGTTTTCGTGGTGACAGTGGTCCCAGCTGCCTTGAGATCATTGACAAGTTCCCCCCTTGTAGTTGTAGGCTGATTTCTAACCTTCCTCATGATCAAGGATACCCCATGAGGTGAGATTTTGCGTGGAGCCCCAGATCTTTGTCGATTGACAGTCATTTTGTACTTCTTCCATTTTCTTACTATGGCACCAACAGTTGTCTCCTTCTCGCCCAGCGTCTTACTGATGGTTTTGTAGCCCATTCCAGCCTTGTGCAGGTGTATGATCTTGTCCCTGACATCCTTAGACAGCTCCTTGCTCTTGGCCATTTTGTAGAGGTTAGAGTCTGACTGATTCACTGAGTCTGTGGACAGGTGTCTTTCATACAGGTGACCATTGCCGACAGCTGTCTGTCATGCAGGTAACGAGTTGATTTGGAGCATCTACCTGGTCTGTAGGGGCCAGATCTCTTACTGGTTGGTGGGGGATCAAATACTTATTTCCCTCTGCAGAATGCAAATAAATTCATATACTTTCCACAATGTGATTTTCTGGATTTAATTTGTGATGTGCTATCTCTCACTGTTACCAATAACCTACCCTTCAATTATGGGCTGCTCATGTCTTTGTCAGTGGGCAAACTTACAAAATCAGCAAGGGATCAAGGTAAAATTATGTATAATCATACCTGATAATTTTCTTTCCATTAATCATAGCTGATCAATCCATAGACTGGTGGGTTGTGTCCATCTACCAGCAGGTGGAGATAGAGAGCAAACTTTTGCCTCCCTATATGTGGTCATGTGCTGCCGGAAACTCCTCAGTATGTCGATATCAAAGCTCCATCCGCAGGACTCAGCACTTAGAGAATTACACCCACGAAGGGACACTCTGCCCAGCTCACCACCGCCGAAACGGGGGAGGGGAATTAACCCAGCTCATCCCCACACAAGTGGGGGAGGGGAATCCGTCCAGCTCATCCCCGCGGAGCGGGGGAGGGACACCACACCCGCCGATGCGGGGGGATCTGGCTTATCCTGCAACCGCAACCGCGGGAGGAGCTGACTGACCCTAACACCGCCGAAGCGGGAGGGGTACAAAGCTGCCCTACAGCCGCACGAAGCGGGAGGGAGTGCCGGCAGAATTTTAAGTCTCAATCCAGCCCCGTAAAACGGAGGGGAGAGGAATGCAGCAGCTCACTGTAACACAAACTCGTCTTAACTCTTGAAGAATCCAAGTGAAAAAACTTGAACACAAAGTCTTTCTGAAGTAACTGAAGACTAAACTTGAACCTGAAATGCAACCAGAATAAAAACAGTACAGATATCTGGGAGGGGCTATGGATTGATCAGCTATGATTAATGGAAAGAAAATTATCAGGTATGATTATACATAATTTTACCTTCCATATCATCAAGCTGATCAATCCATAGACTGGTGGGATGTACCGAAGCAGTACTCACCCAGGGCGGGACATTGAAATCCCTGACCTCAACACTGAAGCTCCAAACCGGGCCTCCGCCCGTGCAGCCACAGTCAAACGGTAATGCTTGGAGAATGTATGAGCCGAAGCCCAAGTTGCCGCCTTGCATATCTCTTCCAAGGAGACGGATCCGGCCTCTGCCATCGAGGCCGCCTGAGCTCTCGTGGAGTGAGCCTTCAGCTGGATAGGCGGCACCTTCCCCGCGGCCACATAAGCCGCTGCAATGGCTTCCTTGACCCATCTTGCCACTGTAGGCTTAGCAGCCTGCAGACCCTTACGAGGACCTGCAAACAGGACAAACAGATGATCCGATTTCCGGAAATCATTGGTCACTTCCAAGTATCTGATGATGACCCGTCTCACATCCAGATATTTGAGAGCAGAATACTCTTCTGGGTAGTCCTCCCTACGAAAGGAAGGGAGACAGAGCTGCTGACTCACATGGAAGCGAGAAACAATCTTGGGTAGGAAGGAAGGCACTGTGCGAATAGTCACTCCTGCCTCAGTGAACTGCAGAAAAGGCTCTCGACATGAGAGCGCCTGGAGCTCGGAAACTCTTCTGGCTGAAGTGATAGCCACCAAAAAGACTGCTTTCAACGTCAGGTCTTTCAGAGATGCCCTCGACAAGGGTTCAAAAGGCGGCTTCTGCAATGCTCTTAGTACCAGGTTCAGATTCCCCGCAGGCACCACTGAGTGCAGAGGAGGGCGCAGGTGATTAACTCCCTTGAGAAAGCGCACCACATCTGGCTGCGAAGCCAGGGAAGCACCCTTCAGGCGGCCCCTGAAGCAAGCCAGAGCCGCTACCTGGACTTTAAGGGAACTGAGCGACAGGCCTTTCTCCAGACCTTCTTGCAGGAACGCCAACACTGAAGAAATTGGAGCAGTGAAGGGAGAAAGTGAGCCTGCTTCACACCACGCTGCAAAGATACGCCAAACCCTGGCGTAAGCAGTAGAAGTAGAGCGCTTCCTCGCTCTCAGCATAGTGGCGATGGCCTTGTCTGAGAAGCTCTTCTTCCTCAGACGCTGCCGCTCAATAGCCAGGCCGTAAGACCAAAGGGGGAGGGATCCTCCATCACCACGGGACCCTGATGTAACAGGCCCTTCTCCACTGGCAGCCGCAGAGGATCGTCGACTGAGAGCCTGATCAAGTCCGCATACCAGGGACGCCTGGGCCAATCCGGACTCACCAGGATTACCCTGCCGGGATGCTTTGCCACCCGGTCTAGCACCCTGCCCAACATGGGCCAGGGCGGGAACACATAGAGAAGCTCTTGTGTCGGCCACTGTTGGAGAAGATCATCTACTCCCAGGGATCGAGGGTCCCGTCCTCTGCTGAAAAAGCGCGGCACTTGGCAATTGGCCGATGACGCCATCAGATCTAGGCTCGGCTGGCCCCAGCGCTTCGTGATGTCCAAGAACGCCTGAGCAGATAGCTGCCACTCTCCGGGCTCCAAGGTATGGCGACTGAGAAAGTCCGCCTTGACATTCATGACTCCGGCAATGTGGGCCGCTGAAAGCTGCTCCAGGTTCGCTTCCGCCCACTGGCAAAGATTCATAGCCTCCTTGGCTAGAGGGGCGCTCTTGGTACCTCCCTGGCGGTTGACATAGGCCACAGCCGTGGCATTGTCCGACAGGACCCGTACAGGCTTCAACACCAGTACCGGGATGAACTCCAAAAGCGCCAACCGAATGGCTCTGAGTTCCAGGAGGTTGATAGACCACTTTGCCTCTGCAGGAGACCAGAGCCCCTGCGCTGTCCTTCCCAAGCAGTGGGCTCCCCAGCCCGACAACGAGGCGTCCGTCGTGACGACAATCCACTCTGGGGTCACCAGAGGCATTCCCGCAGACAACTTGTCTGTCTGCATCCACCAGCTCAGCGCCTTGCGCACTGCTGGGTCCAAGGGAAGGCGCACAGCATAATCCTCCGACATCGGAGTCCAGCGCTGCAGCAAAGAGTGTTGAAGTGGTCTCATATGAGCCCTGGCCCAGGGCACAACTTCCATCGTGGCCGTCATAGAGCCCAACAGCTGCACATAGTCCCAAGCCCGAAGGGGAGAGGCTACTAGGAACTGGTCCACCTGAGCCTGAAGTTTGACAATCCGATTGTCTGGCAGGAACACTCTGCCCACTTGGGTGTCGAATCGAACTCCCAGGTACTCCAGGGACTGAGTCGGGCGCAGCTGGCTCTTCTCCCAGTTGATGATCCATCCCAGGGAGCTCAAAAGAGCAACTACCCGGTCCACAGCTTTGCCGCACTCTGCATAAGAGGGGGCTCGGATCAACCAGTCGTCCAGATAAGGATGGACTTGTACCCCTTCCTTTCGTAGAAAGGCCGCGATGACCACCATTACTTTGGAAAAGGTCCGCGGAGCAGTAGCCAACCCGAAAGGGAGGGCTCTGAACTGGAAGTGTCGTCCCAGGACTGCAAAACGCAGAAAGCGTTGATGAGGAGGCCAGATGGGAATATGCAGGTACGCTTCCTTGATGTCCAAGGAAGCCAGGAACTCTCCTGCCTTCACTGCCGCTATAACAGAGCGGAGAGTCTCCATGCGAAAGTGCCGCACTTTCAAGGCCCGATTGACCCCTTTGAGGTCGAGGATAGGCCGGACAGAACCTCCTTTCTTTGGTACCACAAAGTAAATGGAGTAACGTCCCTTGCCAAGCTGACTTTCTGGCACCGGAACGACCGCGCCCAGGCGGATCAGATTGTCCAAGGTCTGCTGCACTGCCACAGCTTTGACCGGAGACTTGCAGGGAGAGAGTACAAACCCGTCTTTTAAGGGTCGGCAGAACTCTAGTTTGTAGCCGTCTCTGATGACTTCCAGCACCCACGCGTCTGAAGTTATTGTGGTCCACTCGCCCAGAAACGAGGACAGCCGTCCTCCAATCTGCACTGGGGCGTGGACCAAGACCCCGTCATTGGGTACGAGACCCTGGGGGAGGACCGGAGGGAGCACCTCCGGGACGGCGGTCTCTGCGAAAGGAATGCTGCTTGGGGGAGAAATTCCTCTTGAAGGAAGAGGGGGCAGAGGAACCCGACTTGCCCGGGCGGTACCGACGGGCTTCCTGCAACCGTCCTCTGGAGGTACCGGGACGAGTACTAGCCCGAGCCCTGACCTCTGGTAATTTCTTGCCCTTAGACGTGCCGAGATCGGTCACGATTTTGTCCAGCTCGACCCCAAAGAGCAGCTTGCCTTTAAAAGGCAACCTAGCCAGGCGGGATTTAGAGGCGTGGTCAGCAGACCAATGTTTCAGCCAAAGCCACCGCCACGCAGAGATTGTCTGAGCCATGCCTTTCGCTGAGGCCCTCAAGACATCATACAGCAAGTCTGCCAAATAGGCTAAGCCCGTTCCAGGGCCGGCCAATCAGCCCTCAAGGAATGATCCGAGGGGGAAGCCCGCTGCACCATAGTCAGGCACGCCCTGGCCACATAGGAGCCGCAAACTGAGGCCTGCAAACTTAAAGCAGCCGCCTCAAAGGACGACCTTAAGGCCGCCTCCAATCTTCTGTCTTGGGCGTCCTTTAGGGCCGTGCCACCTTCCACCGGCAACGCCGTTTTCTTAGTCACCGCAGTGATTAAAGAATCCACAGTAGGCCACAGATAGGCCTCACGTTCACTCACAGCCAAAGGATAGAGGCGGGACATAGCCCTAGCCACTTTAAGGCTCGCTTCTGGGACATCCCATTGAGCCGAAATTAGGGTGTGCATGGCATCATGCACGTGGAAGGTTCTAGGCGGGCGCTTCGTCCCCAGCATAATGGCAGAGCCAACAGGGGCTGAGGGAGAGACGTCCTCCGGAGAGGAAATCTTCAAAGTGTCCATGGCCTGTAACAACAGTTTGGGCAAATCCTCTGGGCTAAAAAGCCGCGCTGCAGAGGGGTCATCCGCTCCATCCGAGCGGGGATCCGTCTCCTCCAAGGAATCCGCAAAGGACCGTTGGGAGATCTCAGACACGCTGCCCTCATCTACATCGGAGGAGACAAATTCCTCCAAGGCCTGGGAATCAACCCGAGGGCGTTTACCTCTGGGAACCTCAACCTCTTTACCAGACGAGGGAGCAGGGGCAGCGTTTTGCATGAGGAAAGCCTGATGCAGCAGCAAAACAAACTCGGGGGAGAAACCCCCCAGACTGTGCACTTCCGCAGCCTGGGCAACAGCCCTAGACGCACCCTCAACCGGCGCTCGCAAGAGCGGGGGAGAGACATGCTGCGCATCCAAAATGGCGTCCGGCGCGACACTCCGCGAAGGAGCCGCGCGGGAAGAACGGCGCTTAACTTTAGCCGCTTTTGTGCCGTCGCCCAAATTAAGGGCGTTCATGGCATTAATGTCTCCAACCTCAAGGGCGGCCCACGAAGAAGCCGTCCGAGCTGCGTGGCCGGCCAAGATGGCGGAGGCAAGGAGCGGGGGATGGGCGTTTATGGCGGGAAAAACCGCCACGCCGGAGGAAGGACCGGGACATTCATCGGTCACGAAACTGTCACCCAACAAGGGCGAATCAGGCTGTAAGACCCCCGCATCCCCTCTAGAAGCGCTCAAGCGATCCGGGGAGCGACCCTTTGCGCCCTCGCCCTCCGACGCCATATGCCACGAGGAGAAGAATCGGGGAACCCCCTGCCCGCTATAAAAAGGTAAAAATTACCTGCTGTCCGCTCCGAGCTGTAACGAACTGGTGTCCCAGTGAGTAGCTGCAATGAACGTTTAAATAAACGTCGAAATAAACGCCTTTAAGGACGTTTAAAATTTTTTTTTTTTTTTTTTTTTTTTTTTAACGGAGCCAGCGGGAGGGGGGAGAAAAGGAGGGACCTGGCACCACCAGGTTTGCACTTGCTCAAAAGAGCCCTCAACCCCAGGCACTCAACAAAACCTAAAAATTAGGCTTGGAGGCCTAGCCAGAGCTGCTGCTGTGTGTGACCACCACCTGCTGAGATAGAGAACATACTGAGGAGTTTCCGGCAGCACATGACCACATATAGGGAGGCAAAAGTTTGCTCTCTATCTCCACCTGCTGGTAGATGGACACAACCCACCAGTCTATGGATTGATCAGCTTGATGATATGGAAATACTTATTTCCACCACTGTAAGTATTGCCACACTGGGACAGTGGCCAATCCAGGTCACAAATACCTGGCAAGATCCCAAAAAAGTTCAATACATTCTATGCTGCTCAACCCAGAAACAAGCAGTGGATTTTCCCCAAGTCAATCCAACAATAGTCTATGGACTTCTCCTGTAGGAAGGTAGATAAGAGTGACAAAGCAGTAGAATTTTATGGTTTATAATAGGCTAGAAAACCCAGATCTTTGTTAAGTCCTGTCTGGTGGGTGTCAAAATATTTAATCATTTTGACTTCAAAGGTCTTAATGTTCCTGGACTGTCTTAAAGTTTCCTTTTAGTATTCTCACCATAAAATCATTGATGCAGTTTCTGATTTTATAAAATGCTATCCCACAGAGCTGACATCATGGTTGGCACTGGCATTTTTTATATGTCTCAGTAAATTAAATCTCTTCTTTAGTATCTGGCTTGTTTCTGCAGTATAGCACCCTTCTTCTCACTTTTTACATTGAATGATATACGCCACATTTGAAGATGAGCATGTGAAGAATTCTTTTATGTTGAGTGTTTTCCTTTTGTGAAGGACTGTGGGATCCTGTGAAATGTGTTGGCATAGTTTACAGATAGATATATTCCAAGGATGTGAGCTACTCTCTTCTTTTTGAGTTTCTATCAGAAGATTGCTTTTCACTTGTTAGTATTTTAAGTTGGGTGGCTGCCAGAAGGCCAGCACTGGTGGGGATGGGAATATCTTTCAGTAGTTCATCCTCCTGCAATAGTGGCTGTAGATCTTTTATGATACAACTCAGGGCTACATGGGGGATTCTCTCTGTGGCTTTCTTAAATATTTTGACACCCACCAGACAAGACTTAACAGGGTTTTCTAGCCCATTATAAACCATAAAATTCTACTGTTTTGTCACCCTCTTATCTACCATCCATCTCTCCTTGTCTCCCATCCACCCAGCTCCCCCTATTTCTCACCTAACCCAACCTGCCCTCTTCCTGTGAGACTGTCATTGAAATGCTTTCGTGTTTCACTTATATATACTGATATTTGCCAACATTTGCTTATTTCTGATCTGTAGAAGGGTTACCTTTGAAAGCTAATCAAAAATGTATTGTTAGTCCAATTAAAAAAAAAAAGGTATCATCTTATTTTCTTTTCTATGTTTTGTTTTATTTCTATTTATTACCTTTAAAAGTGGACTAACACAACTACCATATCACTTTACTCAAAACCTTACCCTTGTTGTCTGGTGATATCATCTTTCCAATCATCTCGTTCCCTGTGCTCCCAGCACAGTTCTGAGCTCTGAACTCTGCTTCAAGGGACTCCAGTCTATTCACTATTTCTTTTTTTTCTCTCCTCTTTCTCCTCCTGCCCTGTATCCATCTTTTACATTCAACTTTAATCCATTTTTTTCCCTCATCTTCAAATCTGTCTAGTTTCCATCTCTTCCTTTCCCTTCCCCTCCATTCATGGACACCATCGCCTCCCTTCTCCTTTCCCTGGGCACCATTTTTTCCTGTATCTCTTCTCTCCCTTCCCCCCTCTATGGGCACCGTCTCTTCTCTTCCCTTCCCGTCTCCTCTCCATGAGCACCGTCTCTTCTCTCCCCTTCCCTTCCCCCCTCCATAGGCATCATCTATTCTCTCCCCTTCCCTTCCCCCTTCCATGGGCACCATCTCTATTCTCCTCTTCCCTTCTCCTCCACAGGCACCATCTCTTCTCCTCCACCTCCATGGGCACCCTCTTCCATTCTCCTTCATGGGCACAGTCTCTTCTCTCCTTTTCCATGGGCACCATCTCTTTCCTCGCCTCAACGATCACCATCCCCTATTTCCAGCATCTGTCCCTCTTAAAACACATTATCTCTCTCTCTGCTCTCTTTCTCCAAGCAAATCTTTCTGCACTCCTGAACCTTCAACCCTCCCACCCAACCCTCTCCCCCGGCAGTCCCCATTCTCTCTTTCTCCCAAATCTTCCTGCACTCCTGAACCCTCAAACCCTCCCACCCCCAACCACAGTCCTCATTCTCTCACTCCCTCCCCAAACCCTTCTGCACCCCTGAACTCTCACGCCCCCCCCCTTCAGGTACGCATTCTCTCTCTACCTATCCCATTCCAGTTCTCCGACTTTGCTTTTAGAGCTGCAGGCATGCTGCTTCTTTCAGCAGCCAAAAGTCTCTGTCAGAGGAGACAAGATGCTACAGAGAGGCTCCCGGTGGCTGAAAGAACCAGCATGCCTGCAGCGCTAAAGGCAAAGTCAAAGGGACGGAGAGGGGCTGGTATAAGAGAGAGAACAGCCTTTTCACTTCAATGGGCCACCTCTTCTGCCTTGCCCCAGACTCGAAGTGCTGTGGACTATCTCCGCGGTTACTTCTGGGTCGTGGGTGCATCGCTCCACCTTCCCTACACTGTTTGGCAGCCTTGGCAGCACAGCAGCAGGGCCGACCTGGACCCTGGGACCCAGCATCAGGTCTCTGCAGAACAGGTACACCCGTGAAAGGGAGCAATGCTAGATTGTTGTAGGTGAGGGAGCGAGACCCGTCATTAACTTGTGTTAAAACTTTTAATGCACATTAACCATTTAATGCGTTGATTGCATTATTAGCACATTAAATATGCAGCCCTAGTATTTATCTATTAAAACCCTAATCTAAAACAAATGGCACATTTGAGTACAGAGAAATCAAAGTGATACACAAGTCAAAATCAAACGCAATATGGTAAGGAAAAGAATTAATTTTCACAACAGAGTCAAGAAAGTCAGGAAGAGTAAGGAAAAGGAAGAGGAGGTAGAAGACTCAGAAGATTAGCCAAAAGCAAAGAATAATGGCACCAAAATAATAGAAACACAGAAAAAGTGAAGGCAGATAAAGACCATGGGGCTTATTTTCAAAGCACTTAGGCTTGCAAAGCTCCATAGGTTACTATGGAACTTTGTAAGTCTAAGTGCTTTGAAAATATGCCTCCATATGGCCTAGCCATACTGCCCATCCATGCCATCCTACTATCCCCTCTTCTCCAAGATCCTAAATATTTGTCCCACGTTTTCTTGAACTCAGATAGTCTTCGTCTCTATCACCTCCACCAGGAGGCTGTTGCACGCATTCACCACCCTTTCCGTCAAGTAGTATTTCCGTAAGTTACTCCGAGTCTGTCCCCTTTCACCTTCACGCTATGCCCTCTCATTTCAGAGCTTCCTTTCAATTGAAATAAATTCACCTCACTGTGCATTTATGCCAAGGAAGTATGTAATTAAACATCTCTAACATATCTCCCCTCTCCTGCCTTTCTTCCAAAGTATGCATATTCAGATCTTTTAGTTTGTCCCCACATGCTTTATGATAAAGACCAATGACCATTTTAGTAGCCACTCTCTGGATCAATTCCATCCTGTTTATCTTTTTGAAGATGCAGTCTTCAGAATTGTACACAGTACTCTAAATGAGGTCTCACCAGACTCTTACACAGAGACATTATCACCTCCTTTTTCCTACTAGCCATTTCTCTCCCTCTATACCCAAGCATCCTTATGGTTTTTGCCATTACCTTTTCTACCTGTTTGGCCACTTTAAAACCATTATATATGACCTCCAAGTGACAAAATGATAAGAGTTGCAGTTTAGATAGCTTACCCCATCCCCTGTACAGAAAACCTTCCTGTTCCTCGACCTCTGCCACGCCCACCAAATCCTAGGGAGAAAAATGTGAATCAGTCCAAACAAATATATTCCATAGTTTGTGGTCCACAGTCCCAGTACAGCAGATATGTGTGTGGGGGGGGGGGGGGGGGGGGGGGGGTTGAGTTGTTTCTTTTCTTTTAATAAGAAACTTACTCCAGTATGACAAGAAACTCATATTGTAGATATATATGCTCATCACTGGACATATATAAAAGCGGCCAAAAATTAACATCTGAAGACATCTGATGGTGTAAATAATTAGATGCCTTAATTTAATTCCCCTAAATGAGAAGGATCTACTACAACCACTTCTTAGTACCATAATTAATCTACGGATTTAATAAAGATTTTAACAGAATAAGTTTGTTTCTGCATTCTCCTCCACTGGCCTGTTATATTGACAGTGAAATTTATGACTGGCATAACATTACACCAAGGAATGTGTACTGTAATCTAAAGTGATCATCATTACTATTTCTACAAAGATCAGCAACTTACCTCTGCCACGTCCACGCCTTCCATGGTCTGTGGGTCTGTCCCCTAGACCACTATCCAGTCCATTCTCCTCTGCTCTAACTTTCATGAGGGAAAAACAAACATGGAAAACATACTGAAAATCTGTTTAGTACACAGAGCAGCTCTCTGCTGATCTATACTAACAGCAGCGAATGATTGGTACAGAAACACCCTAAATGGTACTTAGGAGCACAACCCCAACGTTCAATTTGTTAGTCCAATTGAGTGTTGATGTCCAGAATTTATAGTACTTGGGCTCAAATTTTCTCCAATGGAGTGGAGGAGTAGCCTAGTGGTTAGTGCAGTGGACTTTGATCCTGAGGAACTGAGTTTGATTCCCACTGCAGCTCCTTGTGACTCTGGTCAAGTCACTTAACCCTCCATTGCCCCTGGTACAAAATAAGTACCTGAATATATGTAAACCACTTTGAATGTAGTTGGATAAACCTTAGAAAGGCGGTATATCAAGTTCCATTTCCCTTTCCACTACTAAACAATAACAAAAGTATGAATATCATCATCTCTCTTCACTGTGTGACTACATCTTGTATGCAGTTCTGGTCACCCACACATCAAACAAGGATATAGCAGAACTAGAACAGGTTTAGAGAAGCATGACAAAAATTATATAGGAAATGGTATACCTTCCTTATATACAATGGATACACAGTTTAGGGTACTTAAGCTTAGAAAACATAACTGAGCAGGACATGACTGAAATTTATAAAATCACGAGTGGAATGGATTGGTAAAATAGGGAGTGGTTTAACCAGAAGACTAACGATAAATTGTAGCAATATTTTTCATGCAGCACATAATTGAGATGTGGACTCTGTTGCTAGAGGAATAGGAGCCAACTTTTCAAAATAATTGGGGGTGCTGAATTTTTTTTTTTTTTTACAGGCAGTGCATTCTCTCCCCCCACCTTAAAATCCTGTCTGCTGCAGTCTTCACCTGGGCAGTGGCCACGCCACTCATAGGCTGCCTGCAACCTGCACCAGGACTTCTTCCCTGAACAGTCCCACCACCCTCAGTCCCCCTGTACTGATCAAATATAAAGACTTGCAAATTTCAAAAACCGACATATTTCAATCACTATACTATAGGTTAACAAATACAAATAAAACAAAAAATGCAAAATATATCATTTTTATTAGACTAAATACATTTTTCAATTAGCTTTCAAAGGCCAAAACCTCTTTCCTCAGGTCAGGACAGTATACTGCTGTTACGATATTCTGTTCTGACACGAGAAAGGAGGGTTTGGTCTCCAAACATTAGTCAAAAATGTATTAAAATTAGTCCAATAAAGATCACCTTACTTCCATTTTCTGTATTTATTAACACAACTACCACACTATCCTAAATTAAAAATAAAATTCATTTTTTCCTACCTTTGTGGTCTGGCTGTTTACTGTTTCTAATTGTGTTGGTCCCAGTCTCTTGTTTCTTCTTTCCTCGATCTTAACTCTTCCCCCCTTCCCATCCAGCATCTACCCCCCCTCTCCCCTTTCCTTCCAGCGTCTGCCCCCTCTCTTCCCCCTTTCCATCCAGCATCTGCCCCCTCTCTTCCCTCTTTCCATCCAGCATCAATTTTCTCCATCCATGTGTAGCTTTTCTCCTCTTTCCCTTCATCTCTGTCAGTATGCATCTCATTCCTCTTTCTTCACTCCTCTCCACCCATATGCATCTCCTTCCTCTCTCTCTTCCCTCTCCTTCATGTCCACCATTTTTCCTCTCTCTCTCCGCCCCGCCATCCATGTTCATCTCATTTCCTCTCTTCCCTCGCCTCCATCCATGTCCAGCATTTCTCCTCTCTCCCCTCCATCCATGTGCATCTCCTTCCTCTGTCTTTCCTCCCCTCTATCCATGTCCAGCATTTCTCATAAGTACATAAGTATTGCCATACTGGGAAAGACCAAAGGTCCATCGAGCCCAGCATCCTCTTTCCAACAGTGGCCAATCCAGGTCACAGATACCCGGCAAGATCCAAAAAATGTACAAAATATTTTATACTGCTTATCCCAGAAATAGTGGATTTTCCCCAAGTCCATTTAATAACTGTCTATGGACTTTTCCTTTAGGAAGCCGTCCAAACCTTTTTTAAACTCCACTAAGCTAACTGCCTTTACCACACTCTCTGGCAACGAATTCCAGAGTTTAATTACATGTTGAGTGAAAAAAATTTTCTCCTAGTATTTTTGGAAAGCGTGAATAGACACTTCACATTGTTAATATATGGCCTGGCTTTAGATCTACCACTGGAATAGTGATGGGTAAAGCTATGCAGCCTAGAAAAGTACTGACTAGGCCAAAGAACAAGCAAGTGATTTAATATTTGAGAATCTGCAAAAAGCAGGTCTGAATAATGGTACAATTTTTAAATCAAATATAGCATCTGTAATGAAAGATCAGATGAATAAAATGGAGCTTATTAGTTTTGGTATACAATGATACAGAGGTAATACAGAGTTCATGAGATGGTATGAAAAGTATGAAAAGTATTGCAGCCGGAAGATGTGAAACTGTTATCTCAACGCTTCCCAAAACATGTTGATAATTAGCAGTAGCTGAGAACGGAAGGAGGTGGGCACATCAGACAGCAGACCGCGTGGGAAAGTATGATCTCAGAAAGTGAGAAAGATTAGGAGCAAGGTTTCTCACCATTCACTTCTATGGAGAGGTTTGTGTATAAAAGAGGGGAGATTTTGCCTTAGTTTGGAACTCCTCCCCAACGCTTCTCTCAGACGGCAGGGCGCTGTGCAGATAAACCCAGAATCTGATGTCTGTATTTGTATCAACTTGAAGACTTGTGTTTGGGTAAGAAATAAAATGTACCTATCTATCTAAACCTATCTCTGTCTCTATTTTTATTGATTCTATCTTCTCTTGACCTAACATTTAGCCTAAGGTAGATCACATACAAGTGACACTCAGTTTTGGACAGAAAGCAGTAGTTATGGGAATTAGTTTTCAATTACGGCTCCTAATGCCACCCCAGAACAGACCCCCTTATGATTGGGTGACAATGGAGGTTAGAGAAACTATACAGAACCTGATATATGAACTAAGTACCTTTAGTCCCCCGTGTGACGGAGTCAGAAAGAGGTCTACAAGAGGGGGAATTTAAACAACATCTACCCATTCAACTCCACTCATTATTTTATAGACCTCTATCATATCTCCCCTCAGCCACCTTTTCTCCAAGCTGAAGAACCCTAGCCGTTTTAGCCTTTCCTCACAGGGAAGTCGTCCCATCCTCTTTATCATTTTCATCACCCTTCTATGCACCTTTTCTAATTCCACTATATCTTTTTTGAGATACGGCGACTAGAATTGAACACAATATTTGAGGTGCAGTCGCACCATGGAGCAATACAAAGGCATAATAACATCCTCATTTTTGTTTTCCATTCCTTCTCTAATAATACCTAACATTCTATTTGCTTTCTTAGCCGCAGCAGCACACTGAGCAGAAGGTTTCAACATATCAACGACAACACCTAGATCCCTTTCTTGGTCCATGACTCCTAACGTGGAACCTTGCATGACGTAGCTGTAATTTGGGTTCCTCTTTCCCACATGCATCACTTTGCACTTGCTCACATTAAACGTCATCTGCCATTTAGACGCTCAGTCTCCCAGTCTTGTAAGGTCCTCTTGTAATTTTTCACAATCCTCCCGCGATTTAACAACTTTGAATAACTTCATGTCATCAGCAAATTTAATTACCTCACTAGTTACTCCCATCTCTAGGTCATTTATAAATATGTTAAAAAGCAGCGGTCCCAGCACAGATCCCTGGGGAGCCCCACTAACTATCCTTCTGAATCCTTCCCTATTTTCTATCTTTTAACCAGTTATTAATACACAATAGAACACTACCTCCTATCCCATGACTCTCCAATTTCCTCTGGAGTCTTTCATAAGGTACTTTGTCAAACACCTTCTGAAAATCCAGATAAACAATAATCAACCAGCTCACCTTTATCCACATGTTTGTTCACCCCTTCAAAGAAATGTAGTAGATTGGTGAGGCAAGATTTCCCTTCACTAAATCCATGTTGACTTTGGGGCTCATTTTCAAAGCATTTAGACTTACAAAGTGCCATAGTAATCTATGGAACTTTGTAAGTCTAAGTGCTATGAAAATACGCCTCTAAATCTCATTAATCCATGCTTTTGAATATGCTCTCTAATATTCTTCTTTATATAGTCTCTACTATCTTGCCCGACACCAACGTCAGACTTACTGGTCTATAATTTCCCGGATCTCCTCTAGAACCTTTTTTAAAAATCGGTGTTACATTGGCCACCCTCCAATCTTCCGGTACCACACTGGTTTTAAGGATAAATTACATATTACTAACAATAGCTCCGCAAGTTCATTTTTCAGTTCTATCAGTACTCTGGGATGAATACCATCCGGTCCAGGTGATTTGCTACTCTTCAGTTTGTAGAACTGCCCCATTACATCCTCCAGGTTTATAGAGAATTCATTCAGTTTCTCCGACTAGTCAGCTTTGAATACCATTTCTGGCACCGGTATCTCAATCAAAACTTCCTCGGTGAAGACTGAAGCAAAGCATTTAATCTCTCCGCTACGGCTTTGTCTTCCCTGATTGACCCTTTTACTCCTCGGTCATTTAGTGGTCCAACCGATTCTTTTGCCGGCTTCCTGCTTTTAATATACCTAAAAAAAATTTTATTATGTGTTTTTGCCTCCAACGCAATATTTTTTTTGAAGTCCCTCTTAGCCTTCCTTATCAGCGCTTTGCATTTGACTTGACATTCCTTATGCTATTTCTTATTATTTTCTGTCGGTTCCTTCTTCCATTTTCTGAAGGATTTTCTTTTAGCTCTAATAGTTTCCTTCACCTCATTTTTCAACCATGCCAGCTGTTGTTTGGTCTTCCGTACTCTTTTTTTAATACACGGAATATATTTGGCCTAGGCTTCCAGGATGGTGTTTTTGATTAGGATTCACGCCTGCTGTAAATTTTTGAACCTCACAGCCGCTCTAAGTTTTTTTTTCACCGTTCTTCTCATTTCATCATAGTCTCCTTTTTTAAAGTTAAACACTAACGTATTTGATTTCCTATGCATACTTACTTCAAAGCTAATATCAAATCTGATCATATTATGATCACTGTTATCAAGTGTCCCCAGCACCATTACCTCCTGCACCAGATCTAGTCCTTAGTGGAGCGCATGGTCTAGAATTTTTCCTTCTCTTGTCGGCTCCTGTACCAGCTGCTTCATAAAGCTGTCCTTGATTTCGTCAAAGGAGTTTACCTCCCTAGCATGCCATGATGTTACATTTATCCAGTCAACATCGGGGTAATTGAAATCACCCATTATTATTGTGCTGCCCATTTTGTTTGCGTCCCTAATTTCCTTTAACATTTCTGTATCCGTCTGTTCATCCTGGCCAGGTGGACAGTAGTACACTCTTATCAGTATCCTTTTCCCCTTAAGAATTTCAATCCATAGTGATTCCAAGAAGTGTTTTGTATCCTACAGAATTTTCAATCTATTTGATTCAAGGCTCTTCTTAATATACAAGGCTCTCCTGGCAGAAACCTACTTCTACAAACTCCTTTCCCTTTTCACCCCTTCCTTTGCTTCTGATTCCCTCCTCCATCACCTACCTGTCCCTAGCCTCAAAGATCCCATCTCTTCTGAGATCTTCCCATTCCTTTCACCTTTTCCTACCCAATTCACACAATTTCTCTCTCTCTCTCTTTCTCGTTCCTCAGAGCCATGTTCTTAGTGCCAGGGACAGAAGTGTATTGCTCCCCCCCCCGCCAACCCTCCTGCCTGCTCTTCTCCCTCTAATCTGATCACTAATCAGTACCCTGCCCCCTTCCCCATAATCTAAATGATAGAACAGCATTCTTCCTGGCTTTTAATCTTATAAGCCCATACTTTAATTTTAGTAATTTTCTCACTACCAAGAGGCTTTGCACTTGGGTAGCTGCCACTCTAATTCATCCTTACTTATGGCCCCTGCTCCTCCTCCCTTCCCATTAAGATCCCATTCCTATCCAAAACAATATTCTGGACACACATGAATTGTCAGAAGACTGTTTTATAAAGAACCAAACTAATTTACATTATTTAATATGCAAATCTACTCAGATGTTCCAAATTATGGCCACAGAAAACATTGAACAAAATAATAAGATCTGCTGTCAGAGAAAATGACTACTTATGGCCAAATGTTACAACACAATAGCGGAAAAAGCCTCAAAAAGCTTCTAGGTCTTGAATTGACCTAAAGAAGCTACATCAGATCAAAAGACCCTGCTTTCATCATAGGCATAAAAAACCGCTACTGCTACACTATTTGAATATTGTCAATTTTACTTAATTTTATTAATTGTGCTCAACTTATAATAATCTGTATGTTAAATAAACACCACACTTATCTTTGCGGTGGGTGCTTCATAACAATGGATAGCGTGAAAATGCTGAATTCTTCCCTCTCCACCAGTGCGGGGCCGACGATGGCCAGCGTTTCGCAAGGCTGCTTCAGGGTCTCTAACGCACTATCTACAGAAGAAATATTTGACATTAAAAATCATGCTGAAAATAAATCAAAAACAAAGAAAATCATAAGAAAACCACACACTTACTAGGACGAGAGGTCAGCTCAAATGCTACGCTTTCCTAGCAGTTTACTGACAGGCCAAAATGGCTGCTTTATGAAAAAACTGACGTCAGACGCTGTTAGGTCGAAAACACCAATAGGAAAGCTCTAAAAGAAATGACTCCACTCTACCCGATGGTTTAAACCTGTCGGGTGCAGAGAACGTAATTTAAATATCCATTTTTGCTCATATTGCAAAAGAAGTTTCTGATAATCTCCACCTCTTTTAGTCTGATAAATAGATTGAAGTACCACACATCTAAGGTCTTCAAAGGTATGTTGATGGGTATTGCAGGTTAGCGTATAGCAGGAGTTTGAATTTGAAAGAACATCTCTGTCCAGCTGTTTTGCCATCTACCATCAGACCTTCCGATGAGATAAACGGTCATTGGAGATGTGGTGACTGTAACTACTGTTCGATTATGGATGAGACTCGTGAGTTTACGAATTCCACTGACAATAAGACATACGTACTAAAACAAAGCACCAACTGTAGATCAAGTGGTGTGGTATATTGTCTACGATGTCCTTGCAATATGATTTATGTAGGGCAAACGAAGAGGATGTTAACAGCAAGTTTGAGTGAACACAAAAGCTCTATTCGTACTAACCGAATCGGGCTTCCAATAGCGATGCACTGCAATACCCATCAACATACCTTTGAAGACCTTAGATGTGTGGTACTTCAATCTATTTATCAGACTAAAAGAGGTGGAGATTATCAGAAACTTCTTTTGCAATATGAGCAAAAATGGATATTTAAATTACGTTCTCTGCACCCGACAGGTTTAAACCATCGGGTAGAGTGGAGTCATTTCTTTTAGAGCTTTCCTATTGGTGTTTTCGACCTAACAGCGTCTGACGTCAGTTTTTTCATAAAGCAGCCATTTTGGCCTGTCAGTAAACTGCTAGGAAAGCGTAGCATTTGAGCTGACCTCTCGTCCTAGTAAGTGTGTGGTTTTCTTATGATTTTCTTTGTTTTTGATTTATTTTCAGCATGATTTTAATGTCAAATATTTCTTCTGTAGATAGTGCGTTAGAGGCCCTGAAGCAGCCTTGCGAAACGCTGGCCATCGTCGGCCCCGCACTGGTGGAGAGGGAAGAATTCAGCATTTTCACGCTATCCATTGTTATGAAGCACCCACCGCAAAGATAAGTGTGGTGTTTATTTAACATACAGATTATTATAAGTTGAGCACAATTAATAAAATTAAGTAAAATTGACAATATTCAAATAGTGTAGCAGTAGCGGTTTTTTATGCCTATGATGAAAGCAGGGTCTTTTGATCTGATGTAGCTTCTTTAGGTCAATTCAAGACCTAGAAGCTTTTTGAGGCTTTTTCCGCTATTGTGTTGTAACATTTGGCCATAAGTAGTCATTTTCTCTGACAGCAGATCTTATTATTTTGTTTCACAGAAAACATTGGCTAAGTATAATGCACATCCAAAGCAAAAAAAAAAAAAAAATCAATCCTAGATGACTAACTACATTAGGCAATTGACATCCTGTGCTTAAAATTTACTTGAGCTTATATTTTCATACCAGTTCTACCCAGTAAGGCTCAGCAAAATGTTTTAAAGCAAAGAAACAACTCCAAAATGAACAAATCAATAAGAAAAGCAGAGCACCAAAAAAAAAAAACCCCCAAAACAAAGAAGTGTGATAGTTGGAAGCAGGGAAATAATGACAACTACCATGCAAAGGAAAACTATTATTCCAAACAATGCTAAATTCCAAGAGCCTCTTGTGTCTGGTGAATGTTCCCTAAGGAAGGCAGCTTAGAGACTTAATCAGCAGTCTTAAAGGAAAAGAAGCAAAAGGGGGGGGGGGGGGGGGGGGGGGGGGGGGAGTCCAAGACTTACATTCTCTGCCCCGGATACTGCCTCTCCCTCGTCGAGTGGAAACCCCATGCCCTCGACTCACTTCTCGTTCTCCCTTCTTTTCTCTGTTCTCTTTATTTTCTGAACTTTCTTTCCCAGGAACTTTCTTCTTTCCACCTACAGTTTCCCATGAAGTCTAATAATGAACATGGGCAGACAAGACAAATGTAACACTGAGAAAAATAGTAAGTAAAAAAATTTTCTATTGAAAACTGACAATTTCATTATTCAGTACAAAGCAAATATTTATGTTTCTTAATTATTAAGAACCTCCCTACTGTATTGCTATAGTAGAATTTGACTTCAATAACCAAGGCTACCAAGGAACTGTAGAAACCGTCCATTCAATTTATTTGTCAACTCAGTGCTTTTTATTTAGAGCTACTTTTAAGTAAATCCACAAACAGTATTTTTAATAATCAAAATAATTTAGATTACTGGGCACCCTGAAAGCAAAGTTACTTACTTGTAGCAGGTGTTCTCCAAGAATAACAGGACAAGTATTCTCGCGTCTGGGTGACAATGCCAATGGAGCCCCAGTGCAGATACTGTCCAGCATTTTATGACTTTAAGAAGCCTTTGGCAGGCTCCCATTGTACACACACGAGTGCTTTCCACCTGCCCACGTTGTACGGAACCCACAGTTGATTAAAAAGCATAAAGAATGTAACTCCTAGGGAAGGTATGTGAGAATACTTGTCCTGCTGTCCTCAGAGAACATCTGCTACAGGTGAGTAATTTCACTTTCTGCAAGGACAAGAATGACACAGTTTCTGAAATCCCTAGATACCAGACTCACTGAAAACAGCAGAACAATATGGAATGCAATGGCAAGGCCAATCAGAACCAATAATACCAACAACAAAATCAGGCCTATTGTGAAGGAGCAGCTTTGAACAGAACTGCCTAGGAGGGTAGAGTTGGATTCTAGACTCCAAACAAATTATGTAGAATTGTCTGATCAAACTGGCTGTTGCATAGGGTAGTCTGCTCAAGGCAGTAATGAGATGTAAACATGTGACTGAAGACCACATTTAAGACAAATCTATGAAATGTAGGCTGACCTCAAAATGGGCTACTAACGTCGCTATGGCTCTGACATTGTGAGCCATGATATGATCCTCGGGAGTCAGTCCAACCTGGACATAAGTTAAAGAAACAAAACGCCAGGTGAGTTTTGTCTGCTCCAGGTAGGCTCGATTGCAGTCCAAGGTGTGTGGCGCACTTTCGCCAGGATGGGCATACAGTTTCAGGAAAAATGTTGGACAAACAATTGATTGGTTAAGATGGAACTACTACCTTAGGAAGGAATTTAGGATGCGAATATAACAACATAAGCGTTTTGGCATACTGGTATAGATCTATCAAGCCTAGTATCCTGTTTCCGACAGTGGCCAACCCAGGTCACAAGTACCTGACAAGATTCCAAAACAGTGGAATACATTTCATGGTGCTTATCCTAGACATAAGCAGTGAATTTTCCCCAAGGCCATGTTAATAGCTTATGGACTTCTCTTTTAGGAAGTTATCCAAACCTTTTTTAAACCCCACTAAGTTAACTGCTTTTATAACATCCAAAGTGTACAGAGAACTACTCTGCTATGATGAAACTTTGTGTAAGTTTGATCTGCTACTAGGACCTGAAGCTCACTGGCTCTGTGAGCTGAAGTGGTATCAATACGACATTCCAGGTGAGGTACTTCACATGACAGAAATCAAGTGGGTCCTATTTGTTTTGAAAGTATTTCCAAGTAACTTCAAGTATCCCCTAGTCTGTAATTTTTTTAAAAGTAAAAAACTCGATTCACTTCTACTCATTCTACACCACTCAGGATTTTGTAGACCTCAATCGTTATCTCCCCTCAGCCGTTTCTTTTCCAAGCTGAAGAGGCCTAACCTCTTTAGCTTTTCATCCTATGAGAGGAGTTCCATCCCCTTTATCATTTTGGTCGCTCTTCTTTGAACTTTTTCTAATCCTGCTATATCTTTTATGAGATACGGCGACCAGAACTGTTTGCAATACTCAAGGTGAGGTCACACTATGGAGCCATACACATGCATTATAGCATTCTCGTTCTTATTTACCATCCCTTTCCTAATAGTTCTTAGCATCCCGTTTGCTTTTTTGGTGCCACAACACACTGGAGAGAGATTTCAGCACATTGTCTACACCACCACCTAGATCTTTTCTTGGGTGCTGACCCCCGAGGTGGACCCTAGCATAAGGTAACTATGATTTGGATTGTTCTTCCCAAACTGATTAATTTGCATAATGACCACATTAAATTTCATCTGCCATTTGGGATACCCAGTCTTCCAATTTCCTAAGGTCTTCCTGCAATTTTACACAGTCCACATGTGTTTTAACAATCTTAAACAGTTTTGTGTCATCTGTAAACTTAATCATTTCACTTGTCATTCTGATTTCCAAATCATTTATAGATATATTAAATAGTACCTGTCCCAATACAGATCCCTGCAGCACTCCACTCAATTTTCTTCCCCATTTCCTTCGGTTCACGGTACTATTAGGTCAAGAGACCCATTTCATTTGTGTGAATTTAAATATAGAAACACTCCCTCCGCACAACAGGCAAGAGCATTCTGAATAATGGCAATTACTCCTGCTACTCTCAGCCTTGATCTCATAAAGAGAATAGTAAAATGTAATCTGTTAGCCCACAGAGGTAGCTCTGAGGAAGGGCTAAATCATTCAGCACATACTAGTGCCAAATTATGTAGACAAGCTACACAATGGGTCCAGGGCTGGCTTTCGATAGACTCCCCTCTAATTTATTCATTCTAATGGCATTCGTAGCTATTTACAAGGAAGAGCTATATCCTGACAACCAAGGACTGTGACTGCCCACCACTAGACAAGCTGACAAAAACAGAGGATAGTTTAGCCTCACAAGGAAACGGAAGCCACTCTTAAGCAGAGATGTTATCTTTGTGCTGGAGCCCATGAGATATGGTGCCAAAAAGAAAGCAAAAAGCTAAGCCTGTACCAGCTCAACAGCAGCACAACGGACGAAATCAAGGCTACTGGAAATCCATTGTCAACTAAGGAAGCAGAGCAGTTCAGATAGCAAAAGAACATTTTTTTTTAACTCGAAACCAAACAAAAAAGTGAAGGAAGATGGAGTAAGGAACTCGGTACCACTAAGGAACATACCCACTGCAGGAAATTATGAAGGAATTGCAGTTCCCCTTACTCTGTATGATTAAAGACAGAGAGGGAGTGAAGGAGGTGAGGGTGGGGGAGGGACTCGGCACCACTGAGTGCCACCCTAGCTCCAGAATTGAAAAAATATAAATAAGAGGAACAAAGCTTCCTCAAATATAAGCCCTCTTGCTTAACCAACAAAGTTAGTCAACTAAGTCAGGAGCTGGCTGAAATGCACCACGGAAAAGCTGCAGTCCAACCACCATCCACTTGGAGACAGAAAAATATTGAGAATTCTGTTGCTGCACACTGCCCATAAAGGGGTGAATCACACAGAACTACTTTCTTTTTCTGTCTCCATGCACTGGTCAACAGACATGACTATTCCATTCGCCTGGACTGGTTTGGTTGGATGACAATGAAAAGGTTATTTTCATGAACTAAACTATGGAATTCTATCCCCAGAGAGCTACTTTAGCTGAATTCACATCTAAGAGTTCAGAGACACTGAACATTAGCAAAAAGTCAAGTCATTCACACAGAGATTATAACTGTTAGGAGATGAATGCTGTTTTAATCTATTTTGTGTTTAAGTTTTTCTTGTTTTTATCTTGATTTATTTATGAAACATTTTTAAGTTGTGCATTCTTAGATGGACTGTTACATAAGTTTATAGAGTAACTAACTAAATGTACTAATTTACCCAAATTAGAGTATTAAGGAAGAGGATGACAGTCCGTCTTATAAGAAGTCATATGTTACAAGCAGACAACCTCTACAGCTGATAGCTAAGATTCACTCGTAACAGGAAAGAATAGCGGTACAATTGATCTTTTTTTCTGCCATCTACTGTGCTAATATTACAATCAAGCCATTGCACTGTTCTTAATGTTGTTCATACTCAAAAATTTTCAATAAAATATTGAAAAAAAAAAGCACCTTAAATCAAGCACATTTGCAGAAGCAGCAGCAGCAGAGACTTTCCCAACTGTTCATAGAGGAGCTACAGATAAATTCCAATGAATACTTTATTCCCTCATTGCTTCCTCTGGATTTAAACTTGTTGAGTGCAGTACTTTATATTCTGACTAGACTGTTCTGCTCAAGAACAACACTATATAACCCATGGTTCAACTTCTTGTCCAGGCATCATAGAAGATAGAATGGAAACAAGAGACTTCACTCTCTCACTTATATAAAAATAAATACAAATAATTACAAATAAAATCTCCATATACAGAATAAGTAAAAACCATAGCTTTTCTAAAGGAAGAGGGCCTCTAATGTTAGTCCTCTGGATCTTAAAACTGCCTCAAACTTTTATACATAACCATAAGAAAAGATGCAAAAACAACTGAATTATACATAGCAGTGTTCTTACCGTGTCAGAATTTCCTTCCAGCAGTATGTTGATAGCTCTGTTTACATCCCCATTGCAATCGTGTAGTGCAACTATGCACTCATCCTGGTTCTTCCCCGTCACCTCCATAAGCTGCCAATTAAAAACGAAGCAAAATTTACAACATTTACATAACACATACTTGAAAAACAATCATATAATAACATCTGAGTTATCATTAAGGGGGCAATTTCCAAATGTCTGCAGGTAGTTGCAAAATCCATGGTACCTTTCCCTTGGGGCTTTCCACTAAATATCTAATGTAAAGTATACATGAACTCTGGGCAAGTCACTTAACCCTCCATTGCCTGCCGCATTGAGCCTGCCATGAGTGGGAAAGCACGGGGTACAAATGTAATTAAAAAAAAAAAAAAAAACTTTCCCTTTGAAAATTGCCTACAGATAAAAGTACCTACACAGATTGGCACCTCTTGTTCTGTGAAAATATTTCCCTTCAACATGTGCACAGTTTTGAAAATGCCAAAAATCATATGATGCATTTCCTCCACCCAGAAACACTTCCACTCAGGGCAGGTAAAGTATCTGCACTATGGACCACTGCACATGCCTTTTACCCACAGGGAGGGTGAGCAATATTCAAAAAGCCTTTTCTCTAGCATTAATGCCTTCTGAGCTACCCTCTAAATAGGCATATAAGCAAAACTTTATAAAATTTGATTTTAGTACTTAAAAGCCCTGCTCTACAACTGTTAAGTAAATATAGAACAGACCATTTGAAGAAATCAGATGAAACTAAAGTCATTCCCAGCTGCCTTCAAAGGGATTATGTTGTGCTACATTTATATCCACCTTCCTTGAACAAATTACAACCCAAAGTAATTTCAGCAAAAGTAATGCAAGTTCAAAAGTGCATACCTTAAGCATTGCACAAAGTGTGAAGGCCTCATACTTCATTCCTCTGGGGGCTCTGAACCCTTGGGCTTCAATGGACTTATTTCCCAAGCCCTAATATGAGGCTAAAATGTACCTCTTACCCTTTTCTCTAAAGCCCGAAACCTTACATGATCAAGTCTCCGGTCAGCTGCATCTTTATTTGGAAGCGTAATCACTAATGATACCAAAAGACTACTGCTAGGAATCAACCAGCATCATTCTGAACATGGAAGGCACCAAGGCAGGAAGTGGAGATCACTCTGCCCTCAAAGTCCCCCCCCCCCCCCCCCCCGACTCCTAGAGGTGAATGGAGGCCCTAAGGAAGGGACCCTGATCCTCTACTATGCAAGGGATAGAGACTGGGGGAATAGTCCTACATTTTAGCCCTATATCAGGGCTGGGGAGAGTAAGGAATGTCCAATGAACAACCACGGATTGGATGTCCTCTTGTGACAGGAAGAAAGGGAAGACCTCCACCAATTAAGGTCAATGGGTTCTAATTTTCTCCTGCCACCATGGCAGTTCAGGTCTTATCTTTACCAGCAAAATATAGGGATTGCCACTGGCACTTTATTTAGACTACATCTATGGGGTCACAAGATGGCTGATTCCTGAGTGGACGCTCGAGGACAGTTCCTACTACTCTAACTTATCCCGTTTATCCACAATGAACCAGACAAAAAATCCTGGCACAATACTTGCTAGTCTCTGCTGCTGAAGTAGAGTTTCTTATGAAGGGGAGACTAGCATATATACAGTAGCAGTAAAGTTATATACAGTAGCAGTAAAGCGAATGCTACATACCTGTAGAAGGTATTCTCCGAGGACAGCAGGCTGATTGTTCTCACTGATGGGTTGACGTCCTCGGCAGCCCCCTCCATCGGAAAGTTTACTAGCAAAGGCCTTTGCTAGTCCTCGCGCGCCCATGCGCACCGCGCGGCCGTCTTCCCGCCCGAAACCGGCTCGAGCCGGCCAGTCCAGTATGTAGCAAGACAATACACTTCAAGGGAAGACTCAACTCCAAAGGGGAGGCGGGCGGGTTTGTGAGAACAATCAGCCTGCTGTCCTCGGAGAATACCTTCTACAGGTATGTAGCATTCGCTTTCTCCGAGGACAAGCAGGCTGCTTGTTCTCACTGATGGGGTATCCCTAGCCCCCAGGCTCACTCAAAACAACAACCATGGTCAATTGGGCCTCGCAACGGCGAGGACATAACTGAGATTGACCTAAACAATTTACCAACTAACTGAGAGTGCAGCCTGGAACAGAACAAACAGGGCCCTCGGGGGGTGGAGTTGGATCCTAAAGCCCAAACAGGTTCTGAAGAACTGACTGCCCGAACCAACTGTCGCGTCGGGTGTCCTGCTGCAGGCAGTAATGAGATGTGAATGTGTGGACAGATGACCACGTCGCAGCTTTGCAAATTTCTTCAATGGAGGCTGACTTCAAGTGGGCTACCGACGCAGCCATGGCTCTAACATTATGAGCCGTGACATGACCCTCAAGAGCCAGCCCCGCCTGGGCGTAAGTGAAGGAAATGCAATCTGCTAGCCAATTGGATATGGTGCGTTTCCCTACAGCCACTCCCCTCCTATTGGGGTCAAAAGAAACAAACAATTGGGCGGACTGTCTGGTGGGCTGTGTCCGCTCCAGGTAGAAGGCCAATGCTCTCTTGCAGTCCAATGTGTGCAGCTGACGTTCAGCAGGGCAGGAATGAGGACGGGGAAAAAATGTTGGCAAGACAATTGACTGGTTCAGATGGAACTCCGACACAACCTTTGGCAGGAACTTAGGGTGAGTGCGGAGGACTACTCTGTTATGATGAAATTTGGTGTACGGGGCCTGGGCTACCAGGGCCTGAAGCTCACTGACTCTACGAGCTGAAGTAACTGCCACCAAGAAAATGACCTTCCAGGTCAAGTACTTCAGATGGCAGGAATTCAGTGGCTCAAAAGGAGGTTTCATCAGCTGGGTGAGAACGACATTGAGATCCCATGACACTGTAGGAGGCTTGACAGGGGGCTTTGACAAAAGCAAACCTCTCATGAAGCGAACAACTAAAGGCTGTCCTGAGATCGGCTTACCTTCCACACGGTAATGGTATGCACTGATTGCACTAAGGTGAACCCTTACAGAGTTGGTCTTGAGACCAGACTCAGACAAGTGCAGAAGGTATTCAAGCAGGGTCTGTGTAGGACAAGAGCGAGGATCTAGGGCCTTGCTGTCACACCAGACGGCAAACCTCCTCCAATGGAAGAAGTAACTTCTCTTAGTGGAGTCTTTCCTGGAAGCAAGCAAGATGCGGGAGACACCCTCTGACAGACCCAAAGAGGCAAAGTCTACGCCCTCAACATCCAGGCCGTGAGAGCCAGAGACTGGAGGTTGGGATGCAGAAGCGCCCCCTCGTCCTGTGTGATGAGGGTCGGAAAACACTCCAATCTCCACGGTTCTTCGGAGGATAACTCCAGAAGAAGGGGGAACCAGATCTGACGCAGCCAAAAAGGAGCAATCAGAATCATGGTGCCTCGGTCTTGCTTGAGTTTCAACAAAGTCCTCCCCACCAGAGGGATGGGAGGATAAGCATACAGCAGGCCCTCCCCCCAATCCAGGAGGAAGGCATCCGATGCTAGTCTGCCGGGGGCCTGAAGCCTGGAACAGAACTGAGGGACTTTGTGGTTCACTCGAGATGCGAAGAGATCCACCAAGGGGGTGCCCCACGCTTGGAAGATCTGGCGCACCACTCTGGAGTTGAGCGACCACTCGTGAGGTTGCATAATCCGGCTCAGTCTGTCGGCCAGACTGTTGTTTACGCCTGCCAGATATGTGGCTTGGAGCACCATGCCGAGACGGCGGGCCCAGAGCCACATGCTGACGGCTTCCTGACACAGGGGGCGAGATCCGGTGCCCCCCTGCTTGTTGACATAGTACATGGCAACCTGGTTGTCTGTCTGAATTTGGATAATTTGGTGGGACAGCCGATCTCTGAAAGCCTTCAGAGCGTTCCAGATCGCTCGCAACTCCAGAAGGTTGATCTGTAGATCGCATTCTTGGAGGGACCAACTTCCTTGGGTGTGAAGCCCATCGACATGAGCTCCCCATCCCAGGAGAGACGCATCCGTGGTCAGCACTTTTGTGGCTGAGGAATTTGGAAGGGACGACCTGAGTCAAATTGGAGCAAATCGTCCACCAATACAGGGATTTGAGAAAACTCGTGGACAGGTGGATCACGTCCTCTAGTCCCCCAGCGGCCTGATACCACTGGGAGGCTAGGGTCCATTGAGCAGATCTCATGTGGAGGCGGGCCATGGGAGTCACATGAACTGTGGAGGCCATGTGGCCCAGCAATCTCAACATCTGCCGAGCTGTGATCTGCTGGGACGCACGCACCCGCGAGACGAGGGACAACAAGTTGTTGGCTCTCGCCTCTGGAAGATAGGCGCGAGCTGTCCGAGAATCCAGCAGGGCTCCTATGAATTCGAGTTTCTGCACTGGGAGAAGATGGGACTTTGGGTAATTTATCACAAACCCCAGTAGCTCCAGGAGGCGAATAGTCATCTGCATGGACTGCAGGGCTCCTGCCTCGGATGTGTTCTTCACCAGCCAATCGTCGAGATATGGGAACACGTGCACCCCCAGCCTGCGAAGTGCCGCTGCTACCACAGCTAGGCACTTTGTGAACACCCTGGGCGCAGAGGCGAGCCCAAAGGGTAGCACACAGTACTGGAAGTGGCGTGTGCCCAACTGAAATCGCAGATACTGTCTGTGAGCTGGCAGTATCGGGATGTGTGTGTAGGCATCCTTCAAGTCCAGAGAGCATAGCCAATCGTTTTGCTGAATCATGGGGAGAAGGGTGCCCAGGGAAAGCATCCTGAACTTTTCTTTTACGAGATATTTGTTCAGGGCCCTTAGGTCTAGGATGGGACGCATCCCCCCTGTTTTCTTTTCCACAAGGAAGTACCTGGAATAGAATCCCAGCCCTTCTTGCCCGGATGGCACGGGCTCGACCGCATTGGCGCTGAGAAGGGCGGAGAGTTCCTCTGCAAGTACCTGCTTGTGCTGGAAGCTGTAAGACTGAGCTCTCGGTGGACAATTTGGAGGTTTTGAGGCCAAATTGAGGGTGTATCCCTGCCGGACTATTTGGAGAACCCACTGATCGGAGGTTATGAGAGGCCACCTTTGGTGAAAAGCTTTCAACCTCCCCCCGACCGGCAGGTCGCCCGGCACTGACACTTGGATGTCGGCTATGCTCTGCTGGAGCCAGTCAAAAGCTCGCCCCTTGCTTTTGCTGGGGAGCCGCGGGGCCTTGCTGAGGCGCACGCTGCTGACGAGAGCGAGCGCGCTGGGGCTTAGCCTGGGCCGCAGGCTGTCGGGAAGGAGGATTGTACCTACGCTTACCAGAAGCATAGGGACCAGTCTTCCTTCCCCCGAAAAATCGTCTACCTGTAGAGGTAGAGGCTGAAGGCTGCCGGCGGGAGAACTTGTCGAATGCGGTGTCCCGCTGGTGGAGAGACTCTACCACCTGCTCGACTTTTTCTCCAAAAATGTTGTCCGCACGGCAAGACGAGTCCGCAATCCGCTGCTGGAGTCTATTCTCCAGGTCGGCGGCACGCAGCCATGAGAGCCTGCGCATCACCACACCTTGAGCAGCGGCCCTGGACGCAACATCAAAAGTGTCATAAACTCCTCTGGCCAGGAATTTTCTGCACGCCTTCAGCTGCCTGACCACCTCCTGAAAAGGCTTGGCTTGCTCAGGGGGAAGAGCATCAACCAAGCCCGCCAACTGCCGCACATTGTTCCGCATGTGTATGCTCGTGTAGAGCTGGTAAGACTGGATCTTGGCCACGAGCATAGAAGAATGGTAGGCCTTCCTTCCAAAGGAGTCTAAGGTTCTAGGGTCTTTGCCCGGGGGCGCCGAAGCATGCTCCCTAGAACTCTTAGCCTTCTTTAGGGCCAGATCCACAACTCCAGAGTCATGAGGCAACTGAGTGCGCATCAGCTCTGGGTCCCCATGGATCCGGTACTGGGACTCGATCTTCTTGGGGATGTGGGGGTTACTTAGTGGCTTGGTCCAGTTCGCAAGCAATGTCTTTTTCAGGACATGGTGCAAGGGAACAGTGGACGCTTCCTTAGGTGGAGAAGGATAGTCCAGGAGCTCAAACATTTCAGCCCTGGGCTCGTCCTCCACAACCACCGGGAAGGGGATGGCCGTAGACATCTCCCGGACAAAGGAAGCAAAAGACAGACTCTCGGGAGGAGAAAGCTGTCTCTCAGGAGAGGGAGTGGGATCGGAAGGAAGACCTTCAGACTCCTCGTCAGAGAAATATCTGGGGTCTTCTTCCTCTTCCCACGAGGCCTCACCCTCAGTGTCAGACACAAGTTCACGGACCTGTGTCTGCAACCTCGCCCGACTCGACTCTGTGGAGCCACGTCCACGATGGGGGCGTCGAGAGGTAGACTCCCTCGCCCGCATCGGCGAAGCTCCCTCCGCCGACGTAGTCGGGGAGCCTTCCTGGGAGGTGGCCGCTGTCGGCACCGCACGCGGTACCGACGTCGGGGACCTCAACCTGGGCGATGGGCCAGCCGGCGCCACGCTCGACGGTACCGGAGGCGCAAGCACCGCCGGTACCGGAGGGGTAGGGCGCAACAGCTCTCCCAGAATCTCTGGGAGAACGGCCCGGAGGCTCTCGTTTAGAGCGGCTGCAGAGAAAGGCTGAGAGGTCGATGCAGGCGTCGACGTCAGAACCTGTTCCGGGCGAGGAGGCTGTTCCGGGCTGTCCAGAGTGGAGCGCATCGACACCTCCTGAACAGAGGGTGAGCGGTCCTCTCGGTGCCGATGCCTGCTGGGTGCCGAATCCCTCGGCGACCCAGAGCTCTCGGTGCCGACATGGGGAGGAGACCGGTGTCGATGCTTCTTCGACTTCTTCCGAAGCATGTCACCGGAGCTCCCCGGCACCGACGAGGAGGACGTAGAATCCATCCGTCGCTTCCTCGGGGCCGAGACCGAAGAGGGTCGATCCCGGGGGGGCTGTACCGCAGGAGCCCTCAGGGTAGGAGGAGACCCACCCGAAGGCTCACCGCCACCAGCAGGGGAATGGACAGCCCTCACCTGCACTCCTGACGATGCACCTCCGTCCGACGACATCAGCAGACGAAGTCTCGGTACCACCGACGTCGATGCAGTCGCCCGATGCCTCGGCGCCGATGCAGAGGTCCGATGCCTCGATGCAGTCGATGGAGCGGCAGCCAAGGAAGATGGTCCGGACGCTGACGACGTCGATGCACTCGATGCCTCCGGTGCCGATGCCGACGAAGAGCCCGAGAACAAAACGTTCCACTGGGCTAATCTCGCTACCTGAGTCCGCCTTTGTAACAGGGAACACAGACTGCAGTTCTGAGGGCGGTGCTGGGCCCCTAGACACTGAAGACACGCAGAGTGCCTATCAGTGAGCGAGATTACCCGGGCGCACTGGGTGCACTTCTTGAAGCCGCTGGAAGGCTTCGATGTCACGCCGGCGAAATCAAAAGCCGAAATGGCGAAAATTGGAGCACCAAAATTTAGAGGGAGAAAAATCTCGACCGAGGCCAAAAGAGGCCTACCCCGACAACGAAAGAAAACTTACGGGGCAAAAACTGAGAAATACGGGAAGGGCAGAAAACCCGAAAGGGTCTTCCGGAACACTACCGGAGCGCTTCCCGAACTTTTTCAAGGAAAAAACAGCAAAAAACACGTCGAAAAGGACGCGCGAGGTCGACTCTCTGGGGCACGAACGGCGTAACACGACCGTACCGAGCGCGGACGAAAGAAGACTGGCCGGCTCGAGCCGGTTTCGGGCCGGAAGACGGCCGCGCATGCGCGGTGCGCATGGGCGCGCGAGGACTAGCAAAGGCCTTTGCTAGTAAACTTTCCGATGGAGGGGGCTGCCGAGGACGTCAACCCATCAGTGAGAACAAGCAGCCTGCTTGTCCTCGGAGAAAGTGTGTCACGTCAATGAGACTAAGAAGATAAGGCTGAGACAAGCAAGCAATGGTAAAAAAAAGATGGTGTTGGGCCGGATCTCTCCACCAGAGGTCATGCTCAGGGATGAGGAAATGAAAGACCTAATGAAAAATCTGTCCGATATCCAAGCTACATTCTTCCATTGAAGATATCAGGGAGAGACTGGCAGAGAAGAGGGAATCAATGGTGCAATGAAAAACGCAACACAAAGAGAAAGCACATGGGCCTCAGGAATCGGTGTCAAGAGCAATCTTTATTAGGAGACCTAAAATGGGCCCTGTTTCAGTAAATGCCTAATTCAGGTGTCCATAAAGTGAACTAAACATAAGTCAACAATATTTTTAAAATATGAATATTTAAACAGATACATAGATATGTTTATGTTTATATTTATTAATGATTTGATGATTCGTCAAATCCTGGGAAATCCCATGTCTAAGCAATTTACAAAATTTCACAAACATATAAAAAGAAAAGAAAACAGAATGCCACTGAGTGACAGGGCAGATTCCAGAAAAGAGACACTCAAAACTAATGTTAGAAAGCTACAAAGGAAAGCAGTGGCAATTAAAACTTAATAAAAAATGAAACTGTCGTTGCTGAAAAGCTCACCAGAACACATATTAAAAGTTACAGCAAAAAGATGGGTCTTGAGCTTTTTCTTAAAGGAATGAGAGGACTGCTTGGCTCGCAAATTTAGAGGTAAAATATTCCAGAGGCAAGGAGACAAGAAGAAAAAGGAAAAGGATCTCGTAGACTCTTAACAAGCCTGAGATGGGAGAAGGAAAAACCAGTCTATCACTACGAGAGATCGCAACAGTCGTGAGGGGGGAATAAGGAATTGTATAACAAGATAAGTAATCTGGAATACCATCATATAAGGCCTTGAAAGTTAGAGACAGAATCTTGAATTGAATACGGGCCCAAATAGGAAGCCAATAAAATTTTAAGAAAAGTGGAGTGACAGAGTCCCGACGCTTTGCTCTGAACAAAAAGCGAACAGCTGTGTTTTACAAGGATTGTAACCGTTTAGACTAGAGTGAGGGCGCTCTCCATATGCAATATTACAGTAATCTAGCTGGGAAGTGACAAAAGCTTGGTAAATAGTATACAGAGACTCCACATCCAAATGATGGAAGGAAGTTGATGCAAGCTTTTAAAAAATTAAAAAAAAAATTAAAAAAACATGAATGGAGGACTGATGAGATATAATACAAAGGAAATGCAACTTAATAAAACTGACAAACCAGGAGGTAAGTGTGTAACTGAGCACAAATGTAAGGACATTAGATAATATAATGCATATAAAGTGGAAATGACAATATAAACCTAAAACTGCAAGTTATGCATTGATGAAGGAAGTTAGAAGTTTCAGCATGCTTGTCTGACATTGCTGTCTGGATGTCTCAATGCCACCTGAAATTAAACATGACCAAAACCGAGCTTCTCATTTTTCTCCCCAAACCCACCTCCCCACTCCCCCTGTTTTCTATTTCTGTTGATGGCTCTCTCATTCTCCCTGTCTCCTCAGCTCGAAACCTTGGGGTTATCTTTGACTCTTCTCTCTCCTTCTCTGCTCATATCCAGCAGACCGCCAAGACCTGTCGTTTCTTTCTTTACAACATCCGTAAAATCCGCCCCTTTCTTTCTGAGCACTCTACCAAAACCCTCATCCACACCCTTGTCACCTCTTGTTTAGACTACTGCAATCTGCTTCTTGCTGGCCTCCCACTTAGTAACCTCTCTCCTCTCCAATCGGTTCAAAACTCTGCTGCCCATCTCGTCTTCCGCCAGGGTCGCTTTACTCATACTACCCCTCTCCTCAAGTCACTTCACTGGCTCCCTATCCATTTTCGCATCCTGTTCAAACTTCTTCTACTAACCTATAAATGTACTCACTCTGCTGCTCCCCAGTATCTCTCCACACTCGTCCTTCCCTACACCCCTTCCCGTGCATGCCGCTCCATGGATAAATCCTTCTTATCTGTTCCCTTCTCCACTACTGCCAACTCCAGACTTCGTGCCTTCTGTCTCGCTGCACCCTACGCCTGGAATAAACTTCCTGAGCCCCTACATCTTGCCCCATCCTTGGCCACCTTTAAATCTAGACTGAAAGCCCACCTATTTAACATTGCTTTTGACTCGTAACCACTCGCCTCCACCTACCCTCCTCCTTCCTGTACACATTAATTGATTTGATTTGCTTATTTTTTTTTGTCTATTAGATTGTAAGCTCTTTGAGCAGGGACTGTATTTCTTCTATGTTTGTGCAGCGCTGCGTACGCCTTGCAACGCTATATGCTAAATAGTAGTAGTAGTTAGAATTTAGTCTATTTACCAGCTGTAACTGATATTCCAAAAGGTTCAACTAACTGTACCCCAGTCGTTGTTCTTCAATGTAACAAGAACTGAACTATTAAAACGCATGCAAACAGACAACAAATGAAATATTTCTACTCATAAAAAGTGAAGATACTTACCTATAGCAGGTATTCTCCAAAGACAGCAGGCTTCATATTCTCACATATGGGTAGACGTCAATCCATGTCACCCGGTCCGGCATTTATGCCAAAGTAAAAAGTCAGAGCTTTTGTGAAGCACGAGCCAAGCTCCACTGCACATGCGGGAGTGCCTTCCCGCCCACAGCAAGAACATGGTCCACTCAGTTAAATTTTAAAGCAAAAAGAATAAAAATAAAATAATGAAGACAACTCCAAGGGAAGGGATTGTGAGAATATGAAGTCTGCTGTCCTCGGAGAACACCTGCTACGGGTAAGTATCTTCGCTTTCTCCGAGGACAAGCAAGCTTGCATATTCTCAGTACATTGAAACAGCAAACAGGTCAGGGTAAGCAAACTACGTGTAGTCCAAAAACAATGTAAGAGAGTAGGGGTGGACACAAAAAAAAAAATCTCATCAGCTGATGGTAAATTACTTCAGCTTACCATTGGCTGATGAGATTTTTTTGGTCCACCCCTACTCTCTTACATTGGTTTTACATATTCTCACACATGGGGAATCCGTAGCATCCAGGCTTATCCAACACAACAAACATTGGTCAATTTGGCCTTGCAACGGCACGGACATTACACAAATTAACCAGAAACTATATACAATATGAATGAGGGTGCAGCCTGGAACAGAATAAAACGGGCCTAGGAGGGTGGAGTTGGATTGTAGACCCCAAACAGATTCTGCAACACTGAATATCAGAGCCGTAGCTGCGTCGGTAGCCCATTTGAATTCAGCCTCCATTGAAGAAATTTGCAATGATGCAACACGGTCTTCAGTCCACACTGTCACATCTCACTACTGCCTTGAGCAGGATGCCCAAACCAAATGTTGTGTCGGGTATCCTACTCAAGGCAGTAGTGAGATGTGACAGTGTGGACTGAAGACCATGTTGCATCATTGCAAATTTCTTCAATGGAGGCTGAACTCAAATGGGCTACCGATGCAGCTATAGTTCTGATATTATGAGCCATATGACGACCCTTCAAGGCCAGCCCCACAAGGGCACAAGTGAAGGAAATGCACTCTACCAGCCAAACTGAGATGGTGCATTTCCCGATGGTGACCCCTATCCTACTGAGATCAAAAGACACAAAGCTGGATGGACTGTCTGTGGAGACTTACCCGCTCCATGTAGTAGGCCAAAGCCCACTTGCAATCCAAGGTGTGTAAGCTGGTTTCTCCAGGATGGGCATGAGGTTGGGGAAAGAATGCTGGCAAGACAAATCGACTGATTCAGATGGAATACAGACACCACCTTCAGCAGGAACTTGGAGTGCGTGCGGAGGACTACTCTCTGTTGTGATGAAACTTAGTTGAGGTGCATCCACTACTAAGGCCTGAAGCTCACTGACTCTACAAGCGGAAGTAACAGTCACCAAGGAAACGACCTTCCAAGGTCTTCAGATGGCAGCAATTCAGTGGCTCAAAAGGAGCTTTCATCAGCTGGGTGAAAATGACGTTGAGATCCCATGACACAGGTGGAGGTTTCACAGGGGGCTTTGACAAAAGCAAATCTCTCATGAAACGAACAACTAGAGGCTGTTCAGAGATGGGCTTACTTTCTACACATTGATGATAAGCACTAATCACTCTAAGGTGAACCCTTATGGAGTTGGTCTTCAGACCAGACTCTGATAAGTGTAGAAGGTATTCGAGCAGGGTCTGTGTAGGGCAAGCTTGCTCTCAAACCAGAAGGCAAACCTCCTCCAGTTAAAAGCGTTACACAGTGGAATTTTTCCTGGAAGCAAGCAAGACTCGGGAGACACCCTCCGAAAGACCCAAGGAAGCAAATTCTAGGCTCTCAACATGCAAGCAGTGAGATCCAGAGACTGGAGGTTGGGATGTAGAAGCAACCCCTCATTCTGTGTGATGAGGGTCAGAAACCACTCCAGTCTCCACGGTTCTTCAGAGGATAAATCCAGAAGAGGAGGGAACAATATCTGCCACAGCCAGTACGGTGTGATCAGAATCGTAGTTCTGCGGTCTTGCTTGAGTTTCAAAGTTTTTCCCACTAGAGGTATTAGAAGATACACATACAGAAGACCTGACTCCCAGTTGAAAAGGAAGGCATCTGACACTAGTCTGTCATGGGCCTGAAGCTTGGAACAGAACTGAGGAACCTTGTGATTGAGCTGAGTAGCAAAAAGATCCACTGAGAGGGTGCCCCACACTCAGATCTTGCGGCGATGCCCATATTGAGAGACCACTCATGAGGTTGCATTATCCTGCTCAGTCTGTCGACCAGAATATTGTTGTCACCCGGCAGATAAGTGGATCGAAGGAACATGCCGTGCAGGCAAGCCCAATGCCACATCCGGAAGGCCTGATCCGGTGGCCCCCCTGCTTGTTGGTGTAATACATCGCAACCTGATTGTCTGTTTGGATGAGAACAATTCAATGAGACAGTTGATCTCTGAAAGCCTTTAGAACGTTCCATCGCTTGAAGCTCCAGGAGGTTGATCTGAAGATTCTTTCCTGGTAGGACCAAGCACCTCAAGTGTGAAGTGCATCTACATGAGCTCCCCATCCCAGGAGAGACATATCCATCATCAGCACTTTTTGTGGTTGAGGAATTTGGAATGGAAGTCCCAGAGTCAAACTGAACCAAACTATCCACCACTGAAGAGAGCGAACAAGCTCTGGGGACACTTGGCTGACATCTTCTAAA
This sequence comes from Microcaecilia unicolor, assembly GCF_901765095.1. NCBI lineage: Eukaryota > Metazoa > Chordata > Amphibia > Gymnophiona > Siphonopidae > Microcaecilia > Microcaecilia unicolor. The sequence continues at coordinate 28,898,490 of NC_044032.1, read as the reverse complement.
CTCTCTGTAACCTGGTAACTCCGAGAAGCCAAAGTCCACTGAGCTGGTCTCATGTGAATATGTGTCATGGGTGTAACGTTCACTGTGGAAGCCATGTGGCACAACAATCAACATCTGCCGAGCTGTGACCCGCTGAGAGGCACAAACCTTGAAAGTGAGTGAGACAAGATTGTCTGCTCTCATCTCTGGGAGGTAGGCTCAAACCCTGTGTGTCGAGCAGGGCTCCTATGAACTCCAATCGTTGGACAGGGTGTAGATGGGACCTGGGGTAGTTTAAAATGAACCCTAGTAGCTCGAGCACCCAAATAGTCATCCGCATGGACTCCTCCGAGGTGCTCTTTGTCAGCCAGTTGTTGAGATATGGGAACACATGGACTTCCCAGTCTGCGTAGCGACGCTGCAACTACCGCTAAACACTTTGTGAAGACCCTGGGATCTAACATAAGGCCAAAAGGCAACAGGCAGTACTGAAAGTGATGAGTCCCCAGCCAAAATCGAAAATACTTCTGGTGGGCTGGAAGTATTGGGATGTGCGTATATGTATCTTAAAAGTCCAGAGAGCATAGCCAATCTTTTTTCTGAAGCATTAGGAGAAGGGTGCACAGGGAAAACATCCTGAACCTTTCTCGGAGTAGAAATCTGTTCAGGGCTCTTAGGTCTAGGATGGGACGCATCCTCCCATTTTCTTCTGCTCAAGGACGTTCCTGGAATAGAATCATTGCCCTTCTTACCCTGGTGGAACGGGTTTCACTGCTTGGGCCTTCAGAAGGGTGGAGAGATCCTCTGCAAGTAGCTGCCTGTGCTGAGAGCTGAAGGAATGAGCTCTCGTTGGGCAATTTGGAGGTTGGAAATGCCAATTGAAGGTGTATCTGAGAAAGACTATTTGAAGAACCCAATAGTCGGGAGGTTATGAGAGGCCACCTTTGGTGAAAAAATGTTAACCTCCCTCCGACCAGTAAATCATCCGGGATGGTCACATTTTTACAGTGGCTATGCTCTGCTGAAGCCAGTCAAAAACTCGTCCCTTGCTTTGCCAGGGGAGTAGCAGGGGCCTCAGGGGCACGCTGCTGACGTGAACAAGCACGTTGGGGTTGAGCATGAGTAGGCTGGTGAGTCGAAGAGTTGTGCTTTTGCCTAGGATAGTAATAGGAACTATTCATTGGCTTGCCAAAAGTCCTCCTAGCTGAGGAGGCTGACGCAGAAGGTACCCGGCGGTAGCGAAAAGAGATGGTATCAGTGTGTTTTTTTTATTTGGTCAGTGACCTCTTCAACCCTCTCTCCAAAAAGGTTATCCCCCCAGCACAGGGCTTCCGCCAAACTCTGCTGAAGAGAATGTTCCAAGTCAGAAACATGCAGCCATGAAAGTCTGTGCATTGCTATTTGGCAAAACAAAAGTGTCATAAGTGCCCCTGGTCAAGAACTTTCGACAGGCCTTCTGCTGTTTGACCAACTGGTGAAAAGGCTTGACCTGCTCAGGAGGGAGAGCATCAACCAAGTTCTACAGCTGGCATACTGAGTTTCGCAAGTACACACTCATGAAGAGCTGGCAAGATTGTATACAGGAAACGAGCACTGAAGCCCGATACATTTTTCTCCCAAAAGAATCCATAGTTATAGCTTCTCTGCCTGGGGACACTGAGGCATAGTCCCTGGAACTCCTGGCTCTTTTGAGAGCAGATTCCACCACCATGGAATTGTGAGGCAACTGAGGCCTACCAAAACCAGGTGCACTGTGGAGCCAGTAGAGGGTGTCAAATCTTCTTGGGCATGACAGGGACTGACAAAGGGGACTCCCAGTTCCTGGTCCCCAAGTACCTCGTGGAGAGGGGCAGTCACAGCCTCCTTAGGAGGATATGTATAGTCCAGAACATTGAGCATCTTGGCCTTGGGCTCATCCTCCACGTCCAAAGGCAATACAATAGCATCAGCCATTCCCCTTTACAAAAGATGGAAATGAAAGATTCTCCAGAGGAGACTTTCTCCTTTGAGATGGACGGCAGGGTACAAAAGGAATCCCAAAGAACTCGTCCGAAAAAAAAAGTACCTGGGATCCTCCTCTGAATCCCATGAGTGCTCCTCTTTGGCGTCAGACAATGCCTCCCGATGGGATTGTCAAGACTGAACCTGCCTCGGTGTTGAGGACCCATGTCCTCGAGAGCTGCGTTGAGAAGTTGACTCTCGTCTCGACTCCAGCGAAGCGTCCTCCACCGATGTCAAGGGAGTGCCGGCTTGGGTGGAAGTCGACACCAGTACCAGTGTCAGAGGCCACACTGCAGGCAGAGGGTCAGACGGGGCCGCAAAGGTAGCCAGGGTAGGCGCACTGTTGTATAAGGCCATCCAGCAGCTCAGGGAGCAAGACCCAGATACGCTCATTGAGGACCAACACTGGGAAATGCCAGGCGCCGGCTGAGGCACAGGTTGCCTCTATGGAGGGGGAGCGAACATCCCGGTGGCCAGTGCTTCTCGGGTGCCAAATCCTTTGACACCCTGGAGATCCCGACACGTGTCGAGGGTGATTGATGATTATGCTTCTTGGCCTTTGCCCTAAGCGTGTCACCCTGCCTCCTCGGTGCTGAAAAGGACAGCGTCGAATCCTCACATTGCCTAGGGGTCAGGTCCAACGATGGACGGTCCCGGAAGACATGCACAACAGGAGGCCTCAAGGCAGGTAGAGACCCACTCGATGCTTCACTGCTCCCAGTGTCTACAGGTCTAGTAGCAGCCTTGCTTTCCAACGCTCCTGATGCCAACGGGATAATCGATGTCGATACTGATGTCAAGAAACCAAACTTAGCTCCAACCTTCTCGAGCCTCTTCGGAAAGCTGGGTCCTCTTCTTTATATGAAGACAGAGAACACAGTTAGTAGGCCTTGATAACAGTAATCATAATATGATCAGTTTTGATATCAACCTTGAAGTAACTATACACAGGAAGTCAAATACGTTAACGTTTAACTTTAAAAAAGGAGACTATGATAAAATGAGAAGAACGGTTAAAAAAAAAAAAACTTAGGGGGGCAACTGAGAGGGTAAAACCTGTACAACAGGCATGAACGCTGTTCAAAAATATCATCCTGGAGGCCCAGGCCAAACATATTCCACGAATTAGAAAAGAAAGACGGAAGTCCAAAAGACAGCTGGCATGGTTGAAAAGTGAGGTGAAGGAAGCTATTAGGGCTAAAAGAAACGCCTTCAGAAAATGGAAGAAGGAACCGTTTGAAAATAGCAAGAAGCAGCATAAGGAGTGTCAAATCAAATGCAAGGCGCAGATAAAGAAGGCCAAGAGGGATTACGAAAAAAAGATAGCATTAGAGGCAAACAATATAGCAAAACATTTTTCGGTATATTAAAAGCAGGAAGCCGGCAAAAGAATCGGTTGGGCCGCTGGATCACCAAGGGGTAAAAGAGGCGATCAAGGAAGATAAAGACGTAGCGGAGAGACTGAATGATTATTATTAGCATTTGTATAGTGCTACCAGACGCACGCAGCGCTGAACACCTGACACAAAGAGACAGTCCCTGCTCAAAAGAGCTTCTTTGCTACAGTCTTCACCGAGGAAGATTTGGGTGGGATACCAGTGTCGGAAATGGTATTTCAAGCGGACGAGTCGGAGAAACTTACTGACTTCACGGTAAACCTGGAGGATGTAATGGGGCAATTCAGCAAACTGAAGAGTAGCAAATCTCCTGGACCGGATGGTATTCATCCTAGAGTACTGATAGAACTGAAAAATGAGGTTGCGGAGCTACTGTTAGTGATATGCAATTTATCCTTAAAATCGAGCGTGGTACCGGAAGATTGGAGGTTAGCCAATGTAACGCCGATTTTTAAAAAATGTTCCAGGGGAGATCTTGGAAATTATAGACCGGTGAGTCTGACGTCAGTGCCGGGGAAAATGGTAGAGGCTATTATTAAAAACAAAATTACAGAGCACATCCAAGGACATGGATTACTGAGACCAAGTCCACACGGCTTTTGTGTGGGGAAATCTTGCCTGTCCAATTTACTTCAATATTTAGAAGGAATAAACAAACATGTGGACAAAGGGGAGCTGGTTGACATTGTGTATCTGGATTTTCAAAAGGCGTTTGACGAGGTACCTCATGAAAGGCTACAGAGGAAATTGGAGGGTCATGGGATAGGAGGAAATGTCCTATTGTGAATTAAAAACTGGTTGAAGGATAGGAAACAGAGAGTGGGGTTAAATGGGCAGTATTCACAATGGAGAAGGGTAGTTAGTGGGGTTCCTCAGGGGTCTGTGCTAGGACTGCTGCTTTTTAATATATTTATAAATGATTTAGAGATGGGAGTAACTAGTGAGGTAATTAAATATGCTGATGACACAAAGTTATTCAAAGTCGTTAACTCACGACAGGATTGTGAACAATTACAGAAGGACCTTACGAGACTGGGAGACTGGGCGGCTAAATGGCAGATGATATTTAATGCGAGCAAGTGCAAGGTGATGCATGTGGGAAAAAAGAACCCAAATTATAGCTACGTCATGCAAGGTTCCACATTAGGAGTTACGGAGCAAGAAAGGGATCTGGGTGTCGTCGTCGATAATACACTGAAACCTTCTGCTCAGTGTGCTGCTGCGGCTAGGAAAGCGAATAGAATGTTGGGTATTATTAGGAAAGGTATGGAAAACAGGTGTGAGGATGTTATAATGCCACTGTATCGCTCCATGGTGCGACTGAGTGTTGTGTTCAATTCTGGTCACCGCATCTCAAGAAAGATATAGTAGAATTGGAAAAAATGCTGCAAAGGGCAACGAAAATGATAGCAGGGATGGGACGACTTCCCTATGAAGAAAGACTAAGGAGGCTAGGGCTTTTCAGCTTGGAGAAGAGACGGCTGAGGGGAGACATGATAGAGATATAAAATAATGAGTGGAATGGAACAGGTGGATGTGAAGCGTCTGTTCATGCTTTCCAAAAATACTAGGACTAGGGGGCATGCGATGAAACTACAGTGTAGTAAATTTAAAACAAATCGGAGAAAAAGTTTCTTCACCCAACGCGTAATTAAACTCTGGAATTCGCTGCCGGAGAACGAGGTGAAGGTGATTAACTTGGCAGAGTTTAAAAAGGGGTTAGACGGTTTCCTAAAGGACAAGTCCATAAACCACTACTAAACGGACTTGGGAAAAACCTACAATTCCAGGAATAGCATGTATAGAATGTTTGTACGTTTGGGAAGCTTGCCAGGTGCCCTTGGCCTGGATTGGCTGCTGTCGTGGACAGGATGCTGGGCTCGATGGACCCTTGGTCTTTTCCCAGTGTGGCATTACTTATGTACTTAGGGTCGGGCCCTAGAGACTGCAGACACCAAGAATGGGTGTCCTTCCCCAAGATAGTCCGATTGCACCGAATACAGCGCTTGAAGCCACTGGGAATCTTCATGGACATGGACAGAAAACTTAGCTAAATTAAACGACACGATGGTACCTGAAAAAGGGGCAAAGCACAGTAAAAAAAAAAAAAAGGAAAAGGGATGTCCCGGCCAAAGTCAAAGCCTAAAAGCAGCCCGATGATGAACAAACATATATTTAAAAGTTGGGAAACAAGAGAGAGGTGCAGTTGCTGGGAGATTTCAATCTGCCGGATGTAGATTGGAAGGTTCCGTCTGCGGAATCGGAAAGAAGCAGAGAGATCGTGGATGCTTTACAAAGCGGTTTGCTCAGACAAATGGTGACGGAACCCACGAGGGAGGGAGCGACGCTGGATCTGGTGCTCACAAATGGGGATAGCGTGTCAAATATCCGAGTGGATGCCCACCTGGGCAGCAGTGACCATCAAACGGTTTGGTTTGATATTACAGCTAAAGTGGAGAGCGGCCACTCAAAACTCAAAGTCCTGGATTTCAAGCGTGCTGACTTTACTAAAATGGGGGAATACCTGAGGAAGGAGATGATGGGCTGGGAGGAAATACGAGAAGTGGAAGGACAGTGGTCCAGGCTGAAAGAAGCTATAAATAAGGCCACGAACCTTTATGTAAGGAAAGTAAATAAAAGCAAGAGAAAAAGGAAACCGATATGGTTCTCCAAGCAAGTGGCTGAGAAAATAAAGGCTAAAGAGTTGGCGTTCCAGAAATACACAAAAACTAAAGAAAAGGAACACGAGGAGGAATACAGGATGAAACTGAAAGAAGCCAAGAGAGAGATATGTCTGGCGAAAGCGCAAGCGGAAGAACAAATGGCTAGAAATGTAAGGAGGGGTGACAAAATTTCTTCAGGTACATAAGTGAAAGGAGAATGACTAAAAAGGGAATTGTGAGACTAAAAGATACTGCGAACCGCTATGTGGATAATGATGAAGAAAAAGCAAATTTGCTAAATAGATACTTTTTTGTTTTGTTTTCACGGAAGAAAATCCTGGAGAAGGACCGCGATGGACTGCAAAAAGTATAAATAAGATTGAAGTTCATAGAGCACCGTTCACAGAAGAGAGTGTGTATGAACAGCTTGAAAAGCTAAAGGTGGATAAAGCCATGCGACCGGATGGGATCCACCCCAGGATATTGAGGGAGCTCATAGAGGTTCTGGCGGGTCCTCTTAAAGATTTAACATATCCTTGCAGACGGGAGAGATTCCGAAGGATTGGATAATGGCGGAGGTGGTCCCTCTTCACAAGAGTGGTGATAGGGAAGAAGCTGGAAACTACAGGCCGGTAAGCCTCACTTCGATTATTGGAAAAATAATGGAAGCGATGCTGAAGGAAAGGATAGTGAATTTCCTGGGAGCCAATAAGTTGCAAGATCCGAGACAACAAGGTTGTACCAAAGGGAAATCGTGCCAAACGAATCTCATTGAGTTCTTTGATTGGGTGACAGGAGAATTGAATCAAGGACGAGCTATGGGCGTAATCTACTTAGATTTCAGCAAAGCTTTTGACACGGTTCCCCACAGGAGGCTCTTAAATAAACTGGAAGGGCTGAAGATAGGACCCGAAGTGGTGAACTGGATGAGGAACTGGTTGACGGACAGAAGCCAGAGGGTGGTGGTGAATAGAATTCGCTCGGAGGGAAAGGTGAGTAGTGGTGTGCCTCAGGGATCGGTGCTGGGATCGATTCTGTTCAATATATTTGTGAGTGACATTGCCGAAGGGTTAGAAGGTAAAGTTTGCCTATTTGCGGATGATACTAAGATCTGCAACACACCCGGGAGGGAGTGGAAAACATGAAAAAGGATCTGAGGAAGCTAGAAGAATGGTCTAAGGTTTGGCAATTAAAATTCAATGCGAACAAATGCAAAGTGATGCACTTAGGGAATAGAAACCCTCGGGAGATGTATGTGTTAGGCGGGGAGAATCTGATAGGTACGGACGGGGAGAGGGATCTTGGGGTGATAGTATCTGAGGATCTGAAGGCGACGAAACAGTGTGACAAGGAGGTGGCCGTAGCTAGAAGGTTGTTAGGCTGTATAGAGAGAGGTGTGACCAGCAGAAGAAAGGAGGTGTTGATGCCCCTGTATAAGTCGTTGGTGAGGCCCCACCTAGAGTATTGTGTTCAGTTTTGGAGGCCGTACCTTGCGAAGGATGTAAAAAGAATTGAATCGGTGCAAAGAAAAGCTACGAGAATGGTAAGGGATTTGCGTTACAAGACGTATGAGGAGAGACTTGATGACCTGAACATGTATACTCTGGAAGCAAGGAGAAACAGGGGTGATATGATACAGACGTTCAAATATTTGAAAAGTATTAATCCGCAAACAAACCTTTTCCGGAGGTGCGAAGGCAGTAGAACGAGAGGACATGAAATGAGATTGAAGGGGGGCAGACTCAAGAAAAATGTCAGGAAGTATTTTTTCACGTAGAGAGTAGTGGATGCTTGCAATGCCCTCCCGCGGGAGGTGGTGTAAATGAAAAGGTAACAGAATTCAAACACGCGTGGGATAAACATAAAGGAATCCTATTCAGAAGGAATGGATCCTAAGGAGCTTAGCCGAGATTGGGTGGCAGAGCCAGCTGGTGGTGGGAGGCGAGGATAGTGCTGGGCAGACTTATACGGTCTGTGCCAGAGCCAGTGGTGGGAGGCGGGGATAGTGCTGGACAGACTTGTACAGTCTGTGCCCTGAAGAGGACAGGTACAAATCAAAGTAGGGTATACACAAAAAGTAGCACATATGAGTTTGTCTTTTTGGGCAGACTGGATGGACCATGCAGGTCTTTTTCTGCCGTCATTTACTATGTTACTATGTGTTACCTTTCCAAAACAAAGAATAGGCATATGTAGCTTGTTATGAAAATATGTCCATGTTTATATTACTATTTAAAATGTTAAGTTACTAGACATTGTTTCTTGTATATAAAAAAATCATATTACTAAAAAAAAAAAAAACACACTTTTTACGTAAATCACTGAACTCCCTGGATTTTCTTTGCATCGCAAAGATTTTGGCTGATGAAAAAATGCTTAATAATTAAAAAGAGAATAGACTGTTTTGAAATATCCACGTTCAAGGTTCAGTACTCATGATGAATACCATTACGAATAATGCTTTTCATTTAAAATTTCACAATTAAATATATTGATTTACTTATTTATTAATTTACTGGGATTAATTAACCGCCTTTATGAAGTGATTCACCCAAGACAGTGTACAGCAGGTACAGTTTAACATAAAAATTATAATTTGTTAACAGCATAACAATATTAAAATGGACAAATATCAACACAAAACAATGAGGTAAACGAGAATAGCACATTAAAGCAGTGTAATCCCCTGTTAGGTTGGAATTACTTAAAAAAAAAAAAAAAAAAAAGAGTAAGTCCCTGTAAAGAGACATTGGGGAGAGTGACTGGGAGGACCCTGGATGGGAAGAAGCCCAGTCCAAGGGGAGTAGCTTTGAAAAAAATGCAGAGAGACAGTGCCCTAGTCTGAAGAGTGACAAGTGGGGAGGAGACTAGGAGGAGATAAAGTTAAGCATTTGCCCTTTAGAGGGGTCTTTGGTTGCCTGCAAGCCACTGCCAAATGACCTGAAGGAGATCCCATTTAAAAGAAGTGACCCCACTGGCTAAAGACAAGGAGAATTGCTGCTAAGAAAAACAGCAACTGTGGAGGAAAGTTCTGGGTGGGCAGTGGAGAGACCCATCCCAGGAGCGTGGGATTGGAGCCAGGGAGTGCCCATCCCATAGCCAGGGTGAGCCAACACAAAGACCACCCTGGGTAGAGGTCAGACCACGAGGGTCTGGACTAGAGGTCTGCACAAGAACAGGGTTTGCGGGGATCCCGCGGATTTCCCTCCCTGGTCAGCGTGAGTGCTGCGGGGACGGAACGATACATGCGGGATTCCCGTGGGGACGTGCGTCAGCTCAAATTGCAAAATCGCAGCAGCGATCCATTTAAGCCACGGGGCGGTCGCCCCTTCCTCGGCTGTCACCTCCACCTCCGAGTCCTGCGCTTTAGGCTTGCAGTCGCAGCGGCATGGCTAAAGAAGAGCACACACACACGCAAGCAGAGCTCGTCCTATTGGCCAGCGAAAAAATCACAGCCTGCCAAAAAAAAAAACAACCCCCCCAAAAAAGCCACCCAAAATCCGGCAACCCGCACACGGCATGAAAAAGCCACAGCGGGTCACGGAAAGGAGCCCACTACTAACCTGGTAATATCAGTAGAGCAGCAGAAGATTCAAATTTCAAAGCATGGTTACACTTTACTTTCTATGCTGCTGGTTCAACCCTTCTTCTTTTAGTGGGCAGAGACACCAAGCTCTCCTCCTCTGAGCCGCCACTCAGAGTCAGAAAGCAGGAGAATGAAATTTCTCGTCTTTTTTGCCAGCCAGTTGGACTTCGTTAATGAAGTCATACTGCTGAGAACAACAAGCTCCAACCAGGTCCGCGTTACTAGTGAATAAAGGCAGACTCTGACCATGCTCGTCATCAATCATCTCCGAGGAGGAAGCACTAGGATCAAGCACATGGGCAGCACAGCAGCAGTGCTGTAGGAGAGAGAGGAGGAGAGCAGCAAGCAGCAGCACCAGGAGCACTGCAGGAGGACGACTTCTCTCAGAGGTAGCAGGAGCAGATCAGCTGTGTCACAGAGGAGAGAGGGAGGGAGCAGGACGGAGCAACTAGCACTGAAGGAGAGAGAACTGGAAGGCAGCAGAAGTTCAGCAGCTATGGTACTGTGACCAGAGCCAGACCAGAAGAGAAGGGGCAGTGAGTACTACTAGTGACTGTGAGTGAGTGACTGAGTCATCCACAGAAGAGAACTGCACAGAGGTGAGCTCAGCTGACTACTTTTATTTTTTTATATGTATAGGCAGTTTATTTCTCTCATGGTGGGAACTGGCTGCTTGTGAGCTGTTTTACTGCAGCTAAAGCATTAGCATACCCACTTGTTTCTTTTGTTGAGGGCATTGTGCTGTTTGGGTGACCAATAATTCTCTCTATTTTAGTGTGGAAAAAACTTCAGTTTGTTTTATGTATTTATTGCCCTTTTTCTAAGATTCAGTATATTAATGAGTGAAGAAATATTCTCCAAAAATAGTAGGACTAGGGGGCACATGATAAAGCTACAAAGCAGTAAATTTTAAACGAATTGGAGAAAATATTTCTTCACTCAATGTGCAATTAAACTCTGGGGTTCGTTGCCAGAGAATGTAGTAAAAGCAGTTAGCTAACAGGGTTTTAAATAAGTTTGGATAGCTTCCTAAAAGAAAAATCCATAAGTCATTATTAAAATGACTTGGGGAAAAATCCACTGCTTATTTCTAGGATAAGCAGGATAAAATGTATTGTACTGTTTTGGGATCTTGCCAGGTACTTGTAAGCTGGACTGGACATTTTTGGAACCAGGATGCTGGGCTTGATGGACCTTCGGTCTGTCCCAGTATGGCAATGCTTATGTACTTAAGGTAGGGCTGACAAGTCCTGTCAAAGTACAGGGCAATGCACAATTCAGAACTCACACAACTGTAATTTTTTAATACTGCCTTTGTGTCTGTATTTTTATTCACAATTCTACAGTGTTTAAGATTATTAAAAACGAAGGCCAGTATTGAAGTCCTAAAGCGAAAGCTTCCTCCTTTTCTGAGTGTATGGGTATTTATTTGTCATATTTATGGGTATTAACTTGTCATATTTGCACCACGATTCTAGTGTCCTGTTTCAGAATTTATGGAATTATATGCTTCTCTTATATTTTCCTGTTTAGATGCTACTTTCAACCTATCCGGTACCCGCGACCTTGGCCCCAAAAGCATTTAATATGTATTTACCTTTATTTCATTTATTCTAGGGGTATAGCTCTGGACTACACATGTTACAATGCCTTTCTTGCCTTTTGTTGAAATCGGTGTTCCAGTTACATATATATTTCTCCCCTGTTACTCTTATTATAGTATGTTGTAGTTTCCTGTCTTGTTTAATGTCTATAATTTTGTTTCCATACACGGCTTCCAATATAACTTTACAGTTTATTTTCTGCCTTACATTACAAATTAGGTAGGCCCAGTTTTTACCATATAATATGTACACTTTATTTTTATTTCGCAGCTGGATCCTTAAAGTCTTCAGAATCGGCTGCCGCCCTTAAGGTGCCCTACAGTTCGTCCCTCATATAAATATACAGACTTGATGCCAAGCTCTGCTGTTCCAGGCTGGAGATTATTGCCAGGTCCTTGTTTACATTTTGTAATTTAAAATTGGGAAATTTTTACTCCAATTCCCTATACTCTATCCCTTTTCTCTTTCTATATCTTTATCTTGCAATAAGTTAGAACAATTGACAATTACTGGTACTGGCTGGGATTTCGGTAAAACACCCCATAGTGGGACTAATATCTGCCATAAGCAGGTTAACCGTGGTTGGGGTGACAGTAACTAAAAATATAGATTTTGGAATATACACCTGTTTTAAGGTGTCCTCTAGTGAGGTGTTTGATTTTGCGTAACTGGTATATCTGGCCCCCTTGGATATACTTATAGCTGGTGTCGATCAGTTGCTTGGGTTTAATTACTGATCTAGAGTTTAGTCGGGAGGGTGCCTGTCCTAAATCCGGCAGGGTATATCCTGGATTTCTGAGTCTAGAACACTTAGGAACGTTAATTGGGGGTGTGTATAGGTCAATGATGCGTTTATGGGGCTCTTGACTATGTATGATCCCTACTTTTCAGACTTTTTTCTTTAATACTTTCATTAATTTTAACGCTTATATTGGGTTGTGAGCAAATGTTAGTTCTTTGTCTTTCCAAATTATGGGGATTCCTTTACCATCTATTTTGTGAGTAGTTAAATCTTGTACAAGTACTTTGATGGTGGAGTGAGTTCTTATTTCTTTGGACAGACTACATAAGGTCTAGACGTTAAAAGTTATTTGAGTTATGAAAGATACGTAAGAGGTATTGCTGAAGATACATAAGATGTTTGATATAGTGTATTGCTGAAGATACATAAGATGTTTGATATAGTGTAGAAACAGTTAGAGTTCAGGGACTGATGCTGTGCGACGCTTCCACTTGCTGAGGGGCAAATTCTTGTGTTGTCCGTTTGGTAGGTGACAGTGCCTAGTTAGGGATTGTTAGAGGTTTAGATACAGCTAGGGTACTAACACAAACATAGCTTTAGGGACATGTAAATACTTGGATATAGCTTAGGTACTAACCCAGATTTCGTCATAAATTAGGGAATTTAGCGAGCATGGTTAGAGTAGTTAGGGAATGACGAAACGGACATTTGAGTCCTTTAGCATAGATTTTGCACGGTGCGGTGTCCCCCGCCTTATATCTATCTGTCTACCCAGCGCAAGGGTAACACAGTAGTGGGGGTGTGCCGTTAAGGTATCCCCAGCGAGACGTTGGTGTGACCTTTCGGATTTCCTCCATGGACCTGTAGTTTATTGTCACGTTAGCTGTGATGACCTATGGAGTTGGTGATTTTTAGTTGGATTCATAGTCGGATTTCTATTGGCAATTTTATATTCGGATTTCTTGTGGAGATAATAGTAACAGATAGTAGTGATATAGGTGTTTTATAAGACTAAATTTGCCAATACTATTTGACACAACCCAGATATCGGTGTTCTACCATACCAGAGTTCTGGTACCCAATTCATTATGCTGCCTCTTGACAGAGTGATAAATCACTTCCCAGGAGACCACATAAATCTTATAAAGTTTTGCCAAATATGGCATTCCTGGAATAAGTTTCAGCCTGGACTCTCGTGGCCCCGTAAGGGCACCTTTAATACCGAAACTCTGCAAAGGTTATTAAACTTTATTTACACATACACACCCGATTCCACCCGTCATCTCCACTATCAGATTCTCAGTAGATGGGTATCGACTATCACTGATTGCGTGATCCCAGACACTGTCGATCTGACATCGTTATTGATACCTGGTGAGGTTAATCTTAATCCACGACCTAGTAGACGGCCCCCTGCAAGAGCCGATTCACTCATTCCACATAACTCCGATGCTCCTAGTGCTAACAATCAGTGCCGGGACTATCACTCTCAGCCTACTCCCAGCCACCGAGCTGAAGTACAATGCAACTGTTGTTTCCAATTGGGACATTACGCCATGGAATGTCCATGCCGGCACCTTCCTCATAGTCAATACCGTCAACCTCCTTCAGACTCCCCATCGCTACGTGTCTCCCGGATGCAAATACGACAGCCACAGAGAGACCGCAGGCAACCGAATGACCTCCCCTCGCTAGATAACTCACATCGCCAAGACTGTAGGAATGATTACCCTAATAATCGTAGCCGCCGGTCTCAACCTGAAAAAGGCCCACCTGACACTAATAGACGACCTAGAGACTACCATTCTGGCCCTAGTCCTGATCGCTATGCCAATGTCCAGTGTTATCGCTGCCAACAATTCGGTCATTATGCGGCTGAATGTCCTCAGCCACTGCCACACAGAGTTATTAAGCAGATCCGCCAAAATCCTCCGGATTGCTGGTCGTTCCCTTTGTGGAACCCGGATCAACGCCGTCCGCAGTAACCACAGATCTAGGGATCAATATTACCCACCCCATAATGACTAGGCGTTACCCCGAACCCGATTTGATTTTGTTGCTCTCAGTTACTCATACTACTCAGCTCCTCATTTAGTATCCAGAAACCATTTCTCTGTATATGTGTTGGTGTGATGTTTCTGTTTCTATTACAGGTAACATGTTTTTATTTTATATTTCTCTTGGTTTAATTGCATGTGTATATTTATGGTACCATACAAATGACCTAACTGAGTCAACAAGTTCTTTATTTGCTTTTATGCATACCTTCCCTGGGGAGTTCTTATCAACTGCAGGGATGAGCGATCCCCAGAGGATATTCATTTTATGTCTATTTTTATATCTGAACTGACTTAATTATGCCATTTTACTTTATGTGGGATCCCTTTTAAATAAAAGCATATTAAAAGCTGTGTATTGCTCATTGTTAAAATGTTTTCTGCTTTAACTGTTGCGCTGTTTACATTGATGTGACATTCACTTCTTTAATTTTTTTTCATGAATATAAAGCCTTCATTTTTGATATCTCTTTATGGTATGTGTGATATCTGAAAGCTTTTCATTATTGCTTTGTCTAAGAAAGAAGAAATATTTAATAACCATTATCCGTTATATGGAATGAATGCGAAAAATATTCCCTTGAACTGGCCATTCGGGGGAGCATTTTGCGTTGCTCATAGATTTTGTAGTATTCTTGAACAGAGCATTGGTGAAGCTTTCAGACATAATTAAGGAAAATTATGCACTCCACTTTCTGATTCCTTTCTATTTAAACCAGGTTATCACAATAACCCCTGGAGTGCCAACTATTGCTCTTTTTATCTCTCTGTCTTTCACTGTGAGTGATTGTGAGAAAAACTGGTATAAACTATTTGTGTGCAGCGGTCCTGGAATTTATGCTTTATGTATTTAACTAACACCTTGCTTCAACTAACTCTTGCCACGTGGTGGTTTTGTCTTGAAGCGATATGCTTCTTCCTACTTCTTTGTCTGATTGAAAAGGGTTACTTAAACTCTATGTGAAGGTCAATCAATGGTGTCTGCACTTTTGAATGTTTTTTTTCATTAGTCTTTTTCAAGGAACCTTTTTTCTGGCATTGCCTTCTGAATATGCCTTGCTGCAATTCAGATGTATCATATTTTGTTTTATTTCTTTTATTTTTTTCCCTTACACCCTTCAGGGTGCTTTTTTAATTTTTTTTGTTTTTTCATTCTCAATGCTTTGTTTCTTACCATCCCTCCTTCCTGGCCCCCATTTATACCCACGACCCGCCTCCTAACCCCTTGTCTAATTCTTGTATTTACATAATGGTTCTTCATGTCTCCCGCTAGCATTATGACTTCTTTCAATGAGACCACATAAATTGCACTACTGGTCTGTTTTAGTTTTGCCTTTCCCCAGATGGATACAGGAATTCCGTTGACGTCCCTAACTGAGGAGACGACTGCTAGCAAAGAAGAGCTACCCGTTAATGTATCTGATCTGAAGGCTATATTGCAGCAAAAAAATCGCTAGATTAAAAGGCAGATGCACAGACCCCAACATTACCCGGTGTGAGATACGAGACATTATTGAGCGTGAGTTTCAACAGATGCATCGATTGGTCCATGAGCGAAAGAGACGGGCTCTCCACTTACTGGAGTTGCAAGAAGCTTTGGCCTCTACCCTTCCTTCTGAATCGTCTAGCTCGTAAGTCCTGGTGGCCTCCTGCAACTGAGGGCTCAACCCTTTGTGAATGGTAGTCATTGCAGGTGAAGATTCTATACCTACTGGCCATACATTGCAACGCATTATCCGTGACTTTTGCCTATTTTTGTTCACCATATTCCTGACCCTCCATACATCAATAATTTTATTGTGGGTTTTTTGTTGTACCCTTTTCGTTTGTTCCATATCTTTTACCATTGTTATTTGATCATGTCTTCGTAATAATTACCAATCTGTCTTGCACATTATGCAAGCCAGAAGTGGGGATATATTATGCAATCCCAATTCCCATTTTTTTAAATTTAATTTTAAGTTGAATTAACTTGAAGCTCTGATCCTTATCAATCAGGAGATATGTATACTATTGTTATTTATGTAAATTGGCTTTTCGTTATTGTACCCTTATGCTTTTGCACTTAATTAGCACTGTTTTCTCCATGTTTGCTTATTCAATTCACACTGATTATGCCCACCAAGATATAGCAATGTATCATTCAGGCATACAGTTATTTTGCTTATTCCTTTGCCAGCCTCTGACTCTTGGTGGACTGATTATGATGGTGCATGCCTAGAATAAAGACATGGAAAGATCCCAGTTTGTACACCACAAGTACGTCTTCAAGATCTATCCAGGCCCAAATGAGGTTGTGGCAATGACCTTTACACCTTGCAAACTACTGGACCACAAGTCTTGGGTCCATGTGAAAGATATACGTGTTTACTCAGCCGCAGAACCAGAGGTTACCAGCCTAACCGTCTCAAGACCGGCCACTTCCTTCAGCAGGCCAGGTTGAAAATCCAGCCCTGTTAGATCTTCCAGAACTCCGTCCAGATTCTTCAACGCTTCCACCGCCTCAACCATGATTGATGAAAGAGACTTTAGAACTGATACTTAATTTGAGATTTACTGTTGCTGTTTATGGACATTATAGATTCATATTTTGTTTTATTTTTAGTTTAGCAGTAATCCTGTCTATATATTGAAAAGGTTTTAGTTTAGCAGTAATCCTGTCTATATATTGAAAAGGTTTTATTTTTATTTTCCTATTATTTCCTTTATTGTTCTAATTGATATTGCTCAGATACAAGGGTAACATCAAACCCTAATATTGGCTAAGATATCATAATGTAGATGTAAACTCTGTTAGTATCAACCTGTTATGCAATTGTTTAACTTTGATGTAGGCTTACTTAAGCTGCATGTATTTCTGTAGGTTTGACTAAGCTCCAAGTGGGGTAACGGATATATGAAATGCTTCCCATACTTCCAGGTTATTATGCATATGTCAAGATCCATGCATGACCTTTGTTAATATAAATTTTTCTATGATTGACCCTTTTTACTGTATGGGGCAACCTCATACTTGCTATCCACGTTTTAGTGCTCATGATTGGATGCTAATGATGAGTACTAGTAAGATCCAGGAATTCCGACCTGTTTAAGGATTCTGAATACCTACAACCTTAAACAGCCTGCAATCTGAATACTAACCGTATATTTGTTGAGCCACCATAACAATGCTTAATCAAAACCACTATTCCTTCCGAGGACCACTGAGATAGATACATTAGATTATCTCCCCATGTACTATGCAACAGATACAATAGAAGTCATAGCAAGACCTGAAAGTATTTATTAGTATGATCCACCTGAAATTGCTATTACCCACATACCTATATTTCATGGGATTTTGTAGATGCACTCATATAAAGGGAATTCCATATGCCCAAAAATATACCACCTAAGAATGAAGTTTCCTGTCTTGCACCATACCTTCTATCAATTTGTAAGACCAAAACTCCCCCTCTCGTTTGATAGCTTGTCACCTTCTGGAATGGATGATGACGAGCTTGACGAGCTTTGTGTCACCCCTCCTCAGAGGGGGTGACAAGTGGGGAATGTATAATTATACTACAGCAAGAGGCCCTCACTGGATGCCCACCGGAAGGGTGGAAGGCTAGATTTTAGGACTCAGGCTGTAAAAATACCAGCTAAGTTTAAAAATCTATGACTGGCTGAGCAAGGACTTGCTTTTCCTGCAAGTTAATATGCGTTCTAGTTTAAGATATATCCACTGAAATAGTGGTGGGCCAAGCTACATAGCTTTGTGCAGCTGAAAAGCACTGACTAGGCCTGATAACCTACTAATGGCCTTATAGATGAGTCTTAACAAAATCAGGTACAAATTGAATGTAGCACTTATTAAAATGGAGTTTGTCTTTCTATAAGATGAAACTTAGATCATGAGATAATAGAAAAAGGGGAAGTGAAACTGATATGCTAAAAATAAGATGTTCTGGCAGAGGAGAAAACATGTTGACAAAAGAGGAAGTTGCACAATAATTTGTAATAGCTAGAACAGATATTTTTGGTATTAAGGAACAAGTTGTTTACAAGAACGGAAGCACCTGGCCGGATAGGAAAGTATGATCTCAGAAATTGAGAAATATTAGAAAAAAAGGTACCTCACAATAGACTTCTATTGGGAGGTATGGGTATAAAAGAAGGGAGATTTTGGCTTAATTTCGGAGTCCTTCCCCGACACTTCTCAGACGGCAAAGCTCTGTGCAATTGAATCCAGAATCTGTTTGATGTCTGTACTTGATTGAACACTTGGTAAGATTAAAGCCTTCTTTCTGAAACCTATCTCTGTCTTTATTTTCAAGTATTCCTCACCTGTTACTTACTCTACAAACTAAGCTATACACACACCAGACACTCATTCTGTGTACAAAATACTGTTAGATTCTAATAGAATATATGTGGGAACACAAATGGCCAAGGAATCATTTAAATCCAGATAGACAGAAAGCTGTGGTCATGGGAATTAGATTGGAACAGAGCCTTCTGATGCCTCCACAACGCCGCAAACAGATTGTGGAGGCACAAACCCTCTGCACACCTCCGTGGAAAAGGGTCTCCCCGGGGCGTGGAGAGGGGTTCAAGTAAAACAATACCTGTAGAAGGTATTTTCCGAGGACAGCAGGCTGATTGTTCTCACTGATGGGTGACATCCACGGCAGCCCCTTCAATCGGAGATCTTCACTAGCAAAAGCGTTTGCTAGCCCGCGCGCACGCATTCGCATACTGCGCATGCGCAACCGTCTTCCCGCCCAAACGCGCTCGTGTTCGTCAGTCCAGTACATAGCAAAGACAAAGACAAGGGAAGACACAACTCCAAAGGGGAGGCGGGCGGGATGGTGAGAACAATCAGCCTGCTGTCCTCGGAGAATACCTCCTACAGGTATGTAGCTTTCGCTTTCTCCGAGGACAAGCAGGCTGCTTGTTCTCACTGATGGGGTATCCCTAGCCCCCAGGTTCACTCAAAACAATAAACACTGGTCAATTGGGCCTCGCAACGGCGAGGACATAACTGAGATTGACCTAAACTAAACCAACTAACTGAGAGTGCAGCCTGGAACAGAATAAAAAAGGGCCTAGAGGGGTGGAGTTGGATTCTAAATCCCAAACAGATTCTGTAGCACCGACTGCCCGAACCGACTGTCGCGTCGGGTATCCTGCTGTAGGCAGTAATGCGATGTGAATGTGTGGACAGATGACCACGTCACAGCCTTGCAAATCTCTTCGATAGTGGCTGACTTCAAGTGGGCCACTGACGCTGCCATAGCTCTGACACTATGAGCCGTGATATGACCCTCAAGAGTCAGCCCAGCTTGGGCGTAAGCGAAGGAGATGCAATCTGCTAGCCAATTTGAGATGGTGCGTTTCTCCGACAGCCACTCCCCTTCTGTTGGGATCAAAAGAAACAAACGTTTGGGCGGACTGTCTGTGGGGCTCTGTCCGCTCCAGATAGAAGGCCAATGCTCGCTTGCAGTCCAATGTGTGCAGTTGACGTTCAGCAGGGCGGGTATGCGGATGGGGAAAGAATGTTGGCAAGACAATAGACTGGTTCAGATGGAACTCCGACACCACCTTCGGCAAGAACTTAGGGTGAGTGCGGAGGACTACTCTGTTATGATGAAATTTGGTATAAGGAGCATGAGCTACCAAGGCTTCAAGCTCACTGACTCTGCGAGCTGAAGTAACTGCCACAAAGAAAATGACCTTCCAGGTCAAGTACTTCAGATGGCATGAATTCAGTGGCTCAAAAGGAGGTTTCATCAGCTGGGTGAGATCCCATGACACTGTAGGAGGTTTGATGTGGGGCTTTGACAAAAGCAAACCTCTCATGAAGCGAACAACTAAAGGCTGTCCAGAAATCGGCTTACCTTCCACACGGTAATGGTATGCACTAATAGCACTAAGATGAACCCTTACAGAGTTGGTTTTAAGACCAGACTCCGACAAGTGCAAAAGGTATTCAAGCAGGATCTGTGTAGGACACGAGCGAGGATCTAGGGCCTTGCTGTCACACCAGACTGCAAACCTCCGCCATAGAAAGAAGTAACTCTTTTTAGTGGAATCTTTCCTGGAAGCAAGCAAGACTCGGGAGACACCCTCTGAGAGACCCAAGGAGGCAAAATCTACGCTCTCAACATCCAGGCCGTGAAAGCCAGGGACCGGAGGTTGGTATGCAGAAGCACCCCTCGTTCTGAGTAATGAGGGTTGGAAAACACTCCAATCTCCACGGTTCTTCGGAGGACAACTCCAGAAGAGAGGGAACCAGCTCTGACGTGGCCAAAAGGCAGCGATCAGGATCATGGTGCCTCGATCTTGCTTGAGTTTCAACAAAGTCTTCCCCACCAAAGGTATGGGAGGATAAGCATACAGGAGGCCCTCTCCCCAATGCAGGAGAAAAGCATCCGACACTAGTCTGCCGTGGGCCAGAAGTCTGGAACAGAACTGAGGGACTTTGTGATTGGCCCGAGTAGCAAAAAGATCCACCAAGGGGGTGCCCCACGCTTGGAAGATCTGGCGTACCACTCTGGAACTGAGCGACCACTCATGATTATGAGGTTGCATAATCCTGCTCAACCTGTCGGCCAGACTGTTGTTTAAGCCTGCCAGATATGTGGCATGAAGAAGCAAGCCGTACCGGCAAGCCCAAAGCCACATTCTGATGGCCTCCTGACACAGAGAGCGAGATCCGATGCCACCCTGCTTGTTGATGTAATACATGGCAACCTGATTGTCTGTCTGAATTTGAATAATTTGTTTGGACAGCTGATTCTTGAAAGCCTTTAGAGCATTCCAGACCGCTCGCAACTCCAGGAGGTTGATCTGTAGACCTTGTTCCTGGAGGGACCAACTCCCTTGGGTGTGAAGCCCATCGACATGAGCTCCCCACCCCAGGAGAGACGCATCCGTGGTCAGCACTTTTTGTGGCCGAGGAATTTGGAAGGGACGTCCCAGAGTCAGATTGGACCAAATTGTCCACCAATGCAGGGATTGAAGAAAACTCATGGACAGCCGGACTACATCCTCTTGATCCCCAGCAGCCTGGTACCACTGGGAAGCTAGGGTCCATTGAGCTGATCTCATGTGAAGGTAAGCCATAGGAGTCACATGCACTGTGGAGGCCATATGGCCGAGCAACCTCAACATCTGCCAAACTGTGATCTGCTGAGATGCCCATACCCAGGAAACGAGAGACAGAAGATTGTCGGCCCTCGCTTCCGGAAGGTAGGCATGAGCCGACTGAGAGTTCAGCAGAGCTCCTATGAATTCGAGTTTCTGAACTGGAAGAAGGTGGGACTTTGGATAATTTATCACAAACCCTAGCAGCTCCAGGAGTCGATTAGTCATCTGCATGGACTGTAGAGCTCCTGCCTCGGAGGTGTTCTTCACCAGCCAATCGTCGAGATAAGGGAACACATGCACTCCCAGTCTGCGTAGAGACGCCACTACAACAGCCAGGCATTTGGTAAATACCCTGGGCGTGGAGGCGAGACCAAAGGGTAGCACACAGTACTGAAAATGCCATGTTCCCAAGCGGAATCAAATACACTGTCTGTGAGCTGGCAGTATTGGGATGTGAGCGTAAGCATCCTTTAAGTCCAGAAAGCATAGCTGATCGTTCGCCTGAATCATGGGAAGAAGGGTGCCCAGGGAAAGCATCCTGAACTTTTCTCGGACCAGATATTTGTTCAGGGCCCTTAGGTCTAGGATGGGACGCATCCCCCGTTTTCTTTTCCACAAGGAAGTACCTGGAATAGAATCCCAGCCCTTCTTGCCCCGGTGGCACGGGCTCGACCACATTGGCGCTGAGAAGGGCGGAGAGTTCCTCTGCAAGTACCTGCTTGTGCTGGAAGCTGAAGGACTGAGCTCCCGGCGGACAATTTGGAGGCTTTGTGATCAAATTGAGGGAGTATCCCAACCGGACTATTTGAGAACCCACTGGTCAGAGGTTATGAGAGGCCACCTTTGGTGAAAAAATTTTAACCTCCCCCTGACCGGTAGATCATCCGGCATGGACACTTTGACTTCAGCTATGCTCTGCTGGAGCCAGTCAAAAGCCCATCCCTGGCTTTTGCTGGGGAGCCGCAGGGGCCTGCTGGGTCGCACGCTGTTGACGGGAACGTGCGCGCTGGGGTTTTGCCTGGGCAGCAGACTGGCGAGAGGGAGGATTGTACCTACACTTACTTGAATAGGGAACAGTCCACCTTCCCCCATAAAAACTTCTACCAGTTGAGGTAGAAGCTGAAGGCGTCCGGCGGGAGAATTTGTTGAAACATTCCCGCTGGTGGAGCTGCTCTACCACCTGTTTGACCTTTTCTCCAAAAATATTATCCCCCCAGCAAGGAGAATCCGCAATCCGCTGCTGGTCTTTCTCCTAGATAGGAACCAACTGCCTCTTCAGGTGATTCACTGCCCAGCCCACGCCCTCCAGGAGGGCAAAGACCTGGGAAGACGCTCCCCTGGGCTCTGCCTATGAGTCAGCATGAATCAGTCAATCATTCATGCAGGGATGCACCCAGATGCCCTGGCGCCTCAGGTGGGCCACTACCAATACCATCCCTTTGGAAAAGATGCATGAGAATATGGCCAGTCTGAAGGGCAAAGCTCAAAACTGGAAATGGGCCCAAGCACACAGAAGTGGAGGTACCACTTGTGGTGATCCAAAACAAATGTGTAGGTAGGCCTCCTTGAGGTCCAAGAATACCAAGAATTTTTCTGGATGAACCAAGGTGATCAAAGACCTGATAGTTTTATTGTGAAAGTGCTGTAGTTTATTTTATTTATTTTTGTTACATTTGTACCCCGCGCTTTCCCACTCATGGCAGGGTCTATGCAGCAGGCAATGGAGGGTTAAGTGACTTGCCCAGAGTCACAAGGAGCTGCCTGTGCCGGGAATCGAACTCAGTTCCTCAGTTCCCCAGGACCAAAGTCCACCACCCTAACCACTAGGCCACTCCTCCACTTGCCCAAGTGCTGTACTTGGGCAAGCATTCACTCCCTTTAAATCCACAATGGGCCAAAAGGACCCTCCCTTCTTTGGACCACAAAATAAATGGACTATCACCCACCCCAACCCCGCTCCTCTAACAGAAAGGGTTTCACCACACCCAAGTTTAGAAAATGTTGCAAAGCAAAAGCAACAGCCTGTCACTTTAGCTCCAAGCCACATGAAGACACCATCAAGGCATCTGGAAAGGCATAGGCAAACTCCAGGGAACAACCTTTTCCAACCACATCCAGAACCCACTGATCTGAGGTGATGCTGGCCCACTTGTGGACGAAGATAGCCACCCTGCCCTCTAACAGATCCACTGAAGGGCCCAACACACATATATTGGGCAGGTTGGGCTGCTCCAGCCCTGCTGGAGGGGCCAGATTCACCAGCTATTTTGGGCCCATGAAAGCAGCTTGGTCTGAAGGGCCTACCAGACCCTAGGGCCTAAGATAGAGAGTGCCTAGCCAGCCAAAACCCATCCACTCCCCTGGAGCGGCCTCTAGCAGCCAAAGACTGCTGACAGCCCCTATATGTTGCAGCTCCAGAAGATGGGTGCACCTCCTCCATGTCCATCATCAGCTTTTCCAGGTCTTCTCTGAACAACTGCACACAAAAGGGTAGCTGACTGAGAAGCTTCTTGGAAACCGCATCCGCGACGCAATGGCAGAGCCACAGCCAGTACTGACTCATAAGTACATAAGTATTGCCACACTGGGATAGAATGAAGGTCCATCAAGCCCAGCACCCCATTTCCAACAGTGGCCAATCAAGATCCCAAAACAGTACAACACATTTTATGCTGCTTATCCTAGAAATAAACAGTGGATTTTCCCCAAGTCATTTTAATAATGGCTTATGGACTTTTCTTTTAGAAAGATATACAAACCTTTTTTAAACCCTACTAACTGCTTTTACTACATTCTCTGGCAACGAATTCCAGAGAATTCTAGAGATACAGCCACTGACTGGGAGGAAAGACAATCATTTATTAAGAGGTAAAAATAACATGTGGCATGTTTCGCTATAGCTGCGTCAGGGTTGGGTCCACGCATTGAACGCCATTATTAAACTTATAGCGAAACATGCCGCATGTTGGCCAGTGGTCCTGTTGTTCATAACAGCATTTAAAAGGTAAGTTCTATTTTTAAGTTTTAAAATATATATTTATAAGAAAATCAAATAAAATATATGCGAGTTAATATGATGAGAAATCTGGACCTATGAAGAGGCAATGGCGAATTAAGAGAGTTAAGAGTTATTTTTACCTCTTATTAAATGAATCGCCACCACAAGCTAAGTGCTGCTGAGGTTCACTCTAGATTTAAAAAAACCTTTACAAAAAATATAAATATATGTTTAAAAAATGTTTATAATTTAGAGAGAATTGTTTCACTGAAAACTGTCTTATTGAAAATTGCTGCATTTAAAGTTGAGTTAAAAGTTTTTAGGCGCTGGGTTTCCTTTGTTGAGGTTAACTGTTTAATCTGGCCCCAGCCTGGAGAAGAAAAGTGTAACCTTTAAGCCTGATCCCTTAATTGAGAGGAAAGACAGTCATAAAGAACGTCCGCCAAGAAGGCTGTGCCAGACTCCAGACGAGAAACCACCAGGAACTCTGGCAGCTGCTGAAGCCAGCGCAACATGGCCCTCACCATATAGCCACCACAGATGACAACCATGATGCCAACTGAGGAAAAAGCAAGATAGAACTGCTGTTCTACCCGCTTCTCTTGGAGCTCACAGAGAGCCAAACATCCTTGCTTCGGGACAGCGGACTTTTTGGGGTATATCCAATATATCTCCACGTCCTCAGGAGCAAAGGCATAACGACAATACAAGGCCATGGCCCTTTAAGAGCCCCATCTGGGGACTCCCACTCCACCATCATACGAGTGAGGATCCTGTGAAGCAGAAAATGTCCTCCAACAGAGGGGGTCTGCAGTGGAAGCCTTGAGCATCCTCAAGGCCTCTAAGAGTCCAGCTCCTCCCAACGAAGAGCCTCATAACATGGGACCGCTCCTTTTCATCCTCTCTGGAACGAGAATCTTCAAGATCAGAGGATGAGGGAGACTGAAGGTCCGAGAAACACTCCTGATCCTCTGTGGTATATCCAAAACTACCCGTAACATTGGAGGGCCCCATCATCCCCAGTAGCACTTGACCCCAAGAATGGGACCCCAGCTAGGAGCTTCCAGGTCCCTAGAGGCCCCACTGCTGACCAAAGGGTCCAGCCTCCACCTGCAGGGCTTGCTTAAGCATTTGGGTTAAGCTCAGAAGCTGAATAGAGCTAGGGACCCATCAGGACTTCCCCCTCTTAAGGATGACCTGGAGTGGTTGGGAGAGATATGCCCCCACCACTTCAAGCTCTAATGGGGGTCCAAAAGCTATCCTGCTGCATTAAAACAGCAGCAGAAGAAAAAGAGAATCAAATATGGTTGCTGTTCCCACTGAAGTCAGTCCTGACACTTCACTGCAGGGAACAAAGCAGGCAGCTTCAGCACCCTCCCCCATCCCCTGAGCCAACAGCTATACTAAGCTGCAGACTCTTACAGATTGAGCAGTGGCTGCCAGCAATGTGGGTGGCACAGACAGGCCTGCCTGCTCACTCTGGCCAACCTAGGCCCAAGGCTCCAGTATCTCTGCCACCCTCTGCTCTCTTCAGGTGCTGCTTTTTTTTTTTTTTTTTTTAATGCCTGGGAGCTACAGGGGAACCCAGGGAAGAGAACACCCAAATAGGGTTTAAGGGCTATGAGGGGCAGAGGAATGGGAACCCGCGCCCTCTCCGGTAAGGACGTGCAAGACCAAGCCAAGCTCCTCGTCCAGTGGACACTAAAAAGCGCTACTGGGGGGCATTAGAGCATAGCTCCATGCTCAACCAGATCTGGTTCGAGGATCAGGTAACCTGAGAGCAGCTGTTAGCCTCTACCTCACTATGCAGCTTCAGACAGCAGAGTGGGGAGCTAGGCCAGAGACCAGGATGGCCTGAACAACCTAAAATCTGCTAGCGGTAGAGAAAAATACTAGAGATTTCCTTGAGCACCAACAGGTCATACTGGCAAGTTTACTGAGAAAAACAGCAGTTTTTTTTTCTATATCTCCATCTGCTGATAGGAGGGGTTAACACTCATTTGTGCAGAATGGTACAGTCTCGTCCCGTCTCGTCTTCCGCCAGGGTCGCTTTACTCATACTACCCCTCTCCTCAAGACCCTTCACTGGCTCCCTATCCGTTTTCGCATCCTGTTCAAACTTCTTCTACTAACCTATAAATGTACTCACTCTGCTGCTCCCCAGTATCTCTCCACACTCGTCCTTCCCTACACTCCTTCCTGTGCACTCCGCTCCATGGATAAATCCTTCTTATCTGTTCCCTTCTCCACTACTGCCAACTCCAGACTTCGCGCCTTCTGTCTCGCTGCACCCTACTCCTGGAATAAACTTCCTGAGCCCCTACGTCTTGCCCCATCCTTGGCCACCTTTAAATCTAGACTGAAAGCCCACCTCTTTAACATTGCTTTTGACTCGTAACCACTTGTAACCACTCGCCTCCACCTACCCTCCTCTCTTCCTTCCTGTTCACATTAATTGATTTGATTTGCTTACTTTATTTATTTTTTGTCTATTAGATTGTAAGCTCTTTGAGCAGGGACTGTCTTTCTTCTATGTTTGTGCAGCGCTGCGTACGCCTTGTAGCGCTATAGAAATGCTAAATAGTAGTAGTAGTAGTAGATGGCCAGGAATAGCAAGTTGACTACGAACAGTATATGTAACTTACTTGTTTAACCTTATCTTCAAAGTCAGCATCACTCTTGTCATAAATCATCTGAGCAAGGCGAATCTGTTCAGCTGTTGCCTGAAAAAAAGACAGGTAAGGTACTTACTAACAAGGTAAGATATTTACTAAAAACGATAATCTAAAAATGTAGAGAATGTGAAAGATAAATAAGGAAATAAAGATACAGGCAGCTGGCTACTGTCCAAGCCTAATTACTTTTACCTACTAAGGACAGAAAACTATCAACTCAAAAGAATAAAATGACATTAGCAGATTTAACAGCCCCACCCTCCAACTACTTCCTTCTTTATTCCATGTATTAATCAATTTTTTCACTGTGTATTATGACACTCTAGCTGAGGTTTAAGTACATTACTCTGTCCTGGCATATATAGATATTCAAATTCTAAATCCACTGACATGGGAAAATCAAAACACACACACATACCACCATTATAAACAACAACATTACTCGTAGTGCATTAAGTTTATAATGTTACTAAAATATTTTATTTTGTTGTAAACTGCTTTTAATGATCTTTATCACATTTGCTATATTTAAGATTAAATAAATAAATTTGAGCAGAATATTCACTAAAGGAGCACAAATGTGGTTTACAAAACAAAATCCTGCGTTTAAGTATCCAAGATACTAACAATGTGTGAAACAGATTACCAGTACTCTGCAGATCACTTTTACATTTAATCAGGGCTTTTTTTGTACCGGAACACACCGGTATGGCGTACCGGCATCTTTTTTTCCCCGGCGAGTCCTGCACCCTTCCTCTCACTCCCCTACTTACTGGTTTTTTTTTTTTTACAGACGTGGCAGCACGAACAGTGCAGCGACTGAGAGAGGCTGGTAGCGTCGGAGCTTCCTTCTGCGAGTCCCGTCTACTTTATTTCAACTTCCTGTTTCCGCATAGGCGGGACTCGCAGAGGGAAGCTCTGACGCTGCCAGCCTCTCTCAATCGCTACACCGTTCGAGCTGCAAGTCCGACACTGGCAGCCTTTCTTTATCACTTCACTGGTGACAGGCAGGTAGGCAGTGGAGAAGGAGGATGGGCTGGGGGAAGAAGAATCGTTGGATATGGATAAGAGGGGAGGGCAGGGAAGAGAGAATTGCTGACATGGATGAGAGGGGAGAGAGCACATGCAGGATATGGATGAGAGGGGGACGACAGGGGAGAGAGGAGAATCGCTGGACATGGAGGGGAGGACAGGGGAGAGAGGAGAATCGCTGGACATGGAGAGGAGGACAGGGGAGAAGAGAATCGCTGGACATGGAGGAGAGGACAGGGGAGAGAGGAGAATCGCTGGACATGGATGGGAGGGGAGGGCAGGAGAGGAGAATCGGACATGGATGGCAGGGGAGGACAGGGGGCAGAGGAGAATCGCTGCACATGGATGAGAGGGGAGGGCAGGAGAGGAGAATCGCTGCACATGGATGAGAGGGGAGGGCAGGGGAGGGAGGAGAATCGTGAGAGAGGAGGGAAGGGGAGAGAGGAGAATCGTTAGACATGGATGGCAGGGGAGAGAGGAGAATCGCTGGACATGGATGGAGGGGAGGGCAGGGGAGAGAGGAGACATGCTGGACATGGATGGAGGGAAGGGCAGGGGAGAGAAGAGACACGCTGGACATGGATGGAGGGGAGGGCAGGGGAGAGAGGAAACACACTGGACATGGATGGGAGGGAAGGGCAGGGGAGAGAGGAGAAATGCTGCAAATGGATGGAGAGGAGAGCAGGAGATAGAGGAGAATTGCTGGACTTGGATGGAGGAGAGGGGAGAGAGAATTATTGCTTTATATTGATACAGGGGAGGGAGGAGAGAGGAGAAGTGCTGGACATGGATGGAGGGGAGGAAAGAAAAAAGAAGAAGATGCACATGGATGGAGATGAGAGAAAGGGGAGAGGAGAAAAACTGCACATGGATGGAGAAAATAGGCAAAAGCTGGATCCACGTTATACCTCCTCCAATCAATTCCACGGAGGAGGACCCAGCTTTTACTTATGGATGTAGGGCAAGAAATGAAGAAGAAAGGAGGAAAGCAAAGAAATATATGGAATGGAAGCCCTGAAAACAGAGTTAAGAGAACAGATAAAGAGCAGCAGAATCTGGGACCAATATGAATAGAAAAACAAAGTCACCAAACAACAAAGGTAGAAAAAATCATTTTACTTTCATTTTAGTGTTTGGAATATGTCCAATTTGAGAATTTACATCTGCTGTCTTATTTTGCACTGGGATTCTCGGGGGACAAGGGGTCTTATGTCTGTATAAATTTCAGCGTAAGGGTGTGCCACCATATGTTTTACATCGCTCTCATTGGCATCAAGAGTTGGGGTTTGAACTGGAGGATGATGACTGCAATCTTACTGAGAACAACATCCTGAAGGTGTCCATTTCTGTACTTTGTAAAGAAAATGCTGTTAAAGTCTTGTACCGGTGGTACCTCACTCCTGCTCGGTAGCATAGGATGTTTCCAACCACTTCCCCCTTATGCTGGAGGGGCTGTGGACAAAGGTACCCTGGGCCATATATGGTGGACCTGTATTAAGGCTCAGGCTTTGTGGACAGCTGTTTCTTTTAGAGTTCAGAGATGGTTGGCCAAGCCAATACCGTGGTCCCCCCAGGTATTTCTTGTTCCTGGTAAAACCCAGGGGTATTTCTAAATCTCAAGCTTTACTAGTTAGGCATGCCATGTCTGTGGCCAGGGTGGTTTTGGCGGCTCACTGGAAAGATCCCAGGGCACCCCCTTTGACAAAAGGGAAAATTAGGTTCTTACCTTGGTAATTTTATTTCCTTTAGTCATAGCAGATGAAGCCATTACGAACCAGCAGGGGGAGATAGAGAGCACTCAAAAACCATAGTAGCTCTTGGCCAGCTAGCTCCACTGCCTCTTCAGTATTTGAAGCTTCCAAAGCAGTATACAGACCGCAATGGGAATAACATGAACTTTCCTCACAGCGAACAATGGCCACATAACAGGAGCATTAACTCAAAAGGAGGGAATGAACTCATCCTCCAGTAACTCAAAGGAGGGAAATGAACTCATCCTCCTGTACTTGAACAGTAATCCTGAAGACTGTTTTCCAACTTTCTCCCAAGAAAGGACTAAATCTTCAGGAAATAAACTGATCATCAAATAGAGTCACATCAGCACACAGTCAATCAGACAGGGAGGGCTCATGGCTTCATCTGCTATGACTAAAGGAAAGAAAATTACCAAGGTAACCACCTAATTTTCCCTTCCTTGTCATCAAGCAGATGAAGCCATTACGAATGGGATGTAACAAAGCAATCCCTAGATAGGGTGGGAACAAGCCACACCACGCGCTAACACTTGAGCTCCAAAGAGCATGTCCCTCTTAGCAGCCACATCCAACCTGTAATGTCGGGCAAATGAGAGCTTAGAAGCCCATGTTGCTGCACTCATGAAGAGAGAGTGCTCCAGTTTCAGCCCAAGAGGAAGAAATCGCTCTTGGAGAATGCGCCTTAAAGGCTACAGGCGGAGACCGGCCGGCAAGCAGATAAGCTGAGAAGATGGCTTCTTTGAGCCAGAGGGCAATAGTGGCTTTAGACGCTGCAGACTCTCTGTGAGGACCTGATAACAATACAAAAAGATGATCAGAGGTCCTGAAAGAATTTGTAACTCGCAGATACTGCAACAGAGTCCTGCGCACATCCAAAAGGTGCAACTGCCCAAAAGATTCTGGAAACTCCTCCATATCAAAGGAGGGTAGAAAAATAGGTTGGTTTAGGTGAAACGCTGAAACCACCTTAGTCATGAAGGAAGACACGGTAGGCACCGTGACCCCGGACTCTGAGAATTGCAGAAATGGGTCTCGACAGGACAGCGCCTGGAATTCTGACACCCATCTCGCCGAAGTAATGGCCACTAAAAAGACGGCCTTTAGGGTGAGATCTTTCTCAGAAGCATGCCGCAGCAGCTCAAAAGGAGAACCCTGAAAAGCCTTTAAAACCAGCCCCAGGTTCCAAGCTGGACCGGGTGCCCGCACGGGAGGACGGAGCCGAAGCACCCCTCTAAGAAACCGTGCAACATCTGGATGTGCAGCTAAAGACACGCCTTCAACCTTACCACGAAGGGAGGCTAATGCTGCCACTTGCACCCGCAGGAAATTGTAGGCCAAGCACTTTTGTACACCATCCTGCAAAAAGTCCAGAATCGGCGAGACAGGAGCCTGCATGGGTGTGATCACCTTTGAAACACACCATGACTCAAACAGTCTCCAAATCCTGGCATAAGCCACAGAAGTGGACCACTTGCGGGCCTGCAGGAGAGTGGAAATAACATTGTTAGAATAGCCTTTGTCTCTCAATTGCGCCCTCTCAATAGCCATGCCGTTAGACCAAAGCGGCAGGCATCCTCCATGGTTACCGGGCCCTGTGACAACAGGTTCGGTACCAGAGGCAACGGCCAGGGAGCCTCCACCAGCATCCACCGAAGGTCCGCATACCACGGACTCCTGGGCCAGTCCAGGGCGATGAGAACCACTTCTCCTGGATAAAGCCGAATCCACAGGAGCACTCGCCCTATCAAAGGCCATGAAGGGAACACATACAGGAGGCCCATAGGTCAGGGTTGAGCTAAGGCATCCAACCCCGCCGTGCGAGGATCTCTCCGTCTGCTGTAAAAGTACGGGACTTTGGCATTTGCGCTTGAGGCCATAAAATCCGCTACGGGCATCCCCCATTTGGAACAGATCTGCAGGAATACTTTGTCTGCAAGTTCCCACTCCGCTGGATCGATTTGATGCCTGCTTAGATAATCGGCTTGCACGTTGCTCTGACCTGCAATATGAACTGCTGACAGAAACTGCAGATGTAGCTTGGCCCAGTGGCAAATTTGTTCGGCCTGCGCAGCTACAGCTGTGCACTGAGTGCCGCCTTCTCGATTTATGTAGGCCACTGCTGTCGTGTTGTCCGACAGAACTCTGACAGCCAATCCTTCCAGGGTCAATTGAAAGGCTAGTAGCGCCTGAAATACCGCTTTCAACTCTAGGCGATTGATGGACCACTCCGACTCGTCGGGTGTCCATAGAACCTGGGCATGCTTCCCCTTGCAATGTGCACCCCAGCCCTGTAGGCTGGCATCTGTCACCACTAGGCACCAATCGGGGAGCGCCAGCGACATTCCTCGCCGCAACATGCTGTATGAGAGCCACCACTCCATGCTGAGCTGGGCCGCAGGGAGCCACGTGAGTCTGCATTGATAATCCTGAGATACTGGAGGCCATCGATGAAGTAGGGAATACTGCAGAGGTCTCAGGTGCGCTCTCGCCCAGGGCACCAATTCCAAGGTGGCCGACATCAATCCCAACAGCTGGACAATGTCCCAAGCTCACGGGCGGGGCATCCTCAGGAGCAGACGGACCTGATTCTGAAGCTTGCACCGCCTTTGCTTGGGTAGGAATACATATCCCGAGTCTGTGTCGAACCGTGCTCCCAAATATTCTAGTGATTGCGAGGGGGTCAGGTGACTTTTGGTCATATTGACGACCCAACCCAGAGATTGAAGTACTGAGACCACTCTGGCTGTAGCTTGATGACTCTCTGTAGCAGAGTCCGCTCTGATGAGCCAGTCGTCTAAGTACGGGTGAACCCGGATACCTTCTCGCCTGAGAAAAGCAGCTACTACCACCATTACCTTGGAAAAGGTTCGGGGAGCTGTGGCGAGGCCAAAAGGCAAGGCCCGAAACTGGAAATGTTTTCCCATCACCGCAAACCGCAGAAACTTCTGGTGCGGGGGCCAAATTGGAATGTGCAAGTAAGCTTCTTTCAGGTCCAGAGACGTGAGAAACTCTCCTGGCTGTACCGCCGCAATGACGGAGCGCAGGGTTTCCATGTGAAAATGCCGCACTTTTAGGGACTTGTTTAGCTCTTTTAAGTCCAGAATCGGGCGAAAAGACACACCTTTTCACGGCACCACAAAGTAAATGGAGTAGCGGCCGCAGCCATGTTCGGCGGGAGGTACCGGGGTCACCGCCCCTAATCGAATCAGGCCTTGTAAGGTCCCCTCTACCGCTGCCCGTTTGGCAGCAGAGCCGCATCGGGACTCCACAAACACGTCTCTTACCGGGGCATAGAATTCTATTCGGTAACCATCTCTGATCAGGTCCAGAACCCACTGATCTGAGGAAATCTTGGCCCACTCCTCGAAAAAGAGGGAAGGTCTTCCTCCTACTGCAGGAAACGAGGAGGGGGCCGGCGCACCATCACTGAGAGGGTCGCCCCTGAACTCCAGGCCTTGAGCCTGAGGAACGTTTGTCCCAGCAAAAGGAGTTCCTCTGCTGAAAACAGCCACGCAAAGTGAACCCAGCAGAACGTCCCGGGCGGTACCTTCTAGCTTCACGGAAGAGGAGTGAACCGCCTGACCCTTGGAGGAAGGCCGCGGCCTATCCTCGGGTAAGCGCTGAGGTTTGGAATCCCCCAGGCCTTTCACAATCTTTTCCAACTCCTCACCAAATAGGAGAAGGCCTTGAAAGGGCAACTTCACCAGCCTTTGCTTAGAGGCCATGTCCACCGCCCAATGTCGTAGCCAAAGAAGACGGTGAGCCGTCACTGCTACTGCCATTTGTTTAGCCGAAGCTCTGACAATATCATAAAGGGCGTCAGCCAAAAAGGACAGGGCCGACTTAATCCACGGAGCCACCTCAGAAAGGGACTCCGCTCCATCACCGGGCTGTTCAACTGCCTGATGCAACCATGCTAGGCAGGCTCTAGCAGAATAACAACTGCATGCAGATGCCCGAATAGTAAGACCTGCAATTTCAAAGGACCGCTTCAGCGCTGATTCCAACCTTCGGTCTTGAATATCCTTCAGGGCAACACCTCCTTCCACAGGGAGGGTAGTCCGTTTTGTCACAGCCATGACTAGGGCATCCACTTTAGGCATTGCAAAGCGAGCCAAATGCTCCTCACTTAGAGGATATAATTGCCCCATAGCCCTGGAAACGTTCAAAGGTCCCTCGGGGTCAGCACATTGAGCAGAAATAAGCTCTTGGATGGAGTCATGCAAAGGAAAGGCTCGAGCAGGCATTTTGGTACTTGCCATCCTCGGATTCCCAGGATCTTCAATAGAGAGGGCCTGTAGGACATCAGAAATAAGTGCTGGCAGCGCTTCGCGGTGGAAAATCCTCACCGCGGACAGATCATCTGGATCCAGAGACAACTCTGCACCTTCTTCTCCTGGCTCCTCTGGCCCCGAAGGCCTGCCAGACCCCTCAGAGTCACCACATCCCGACCACGGGGGGGGGGGGGGGGGGGGGGGGGAGGAGGTGCACCACAATCTGAAGGGAAAATAGCCTCAGCGGGCAGTCCCAGGCCAGAATCCACCGGGGGGGGGGGGGGGGGACGGACAACAGAAAGGGCCTCAGACGACCCTTGAGGAAGAGCTCTTTTCAGCAAGAGCCCTTACGCCAAGCCCCCTCCCTGCCCGTCTTCAAGTCTTTGATTAAAGCCTACCTCTTCAATACTGCGTTCAGCACCTAACCCTTACCGTTCAGTGAATCCAGACTGCCCCAATTTGACTGCCCCTATCGGACCGACCGTTCACTTGTCTATTAGATTGTAAGCTCTTTGAGCAGGGACTGTCTCTTTGTTAAATTGTACAGTGCTGCGTAACCCTAGTAGCGCTCTAGAAATGTTAAGTAGTAGTAGTTGCAGCATGTATGCTTTATGCAATAACAACACAAAATCAGGGGAGAAAAACTCGCCCTGGGCACCCAGATCCCGTCTGGGGCTAGCCGCTCCCTGAATAGCCTCAATTCGAGGTCCTACCCCGGGCTCAGGGCTCTCCGTCTCTACGGAGGCCGCGCCATGCGGAGAATTCAAAATGGCGTCCGCTGCCAGCTCTGAGCGGGAAGAATCATCGCTCGCCATGCTCGGGCCGGCTCTTACACCTGTACAGCACAATTTACAGAGCCCCGCTGCTGATTTGCACTTGCCACACCGGGAACAGCGCTTTACATTCTCTGCAGCCATCACCGAAAATGGCGGGAAAATTCAAAATGGCGGTTTCGCACCAAAAACGCCCCGATCTCGGGCCCACCCCGGAGGAGTTAGAAAACACTCTTACCTCACCGGACCGAGTATCACAGCTCCGGTCCCATAGAAGAATCAAAGGAAAACCTCTGTTCCATTTTTTTTTTAACGCTGTGAGGAAAGCAGAGGTAATAAGAACTCCAGAGGCTCAGATAAGTGGGAAAGGCAGGGAAAGGCGAACCAATGTGCCTGCATCCACTGAGTGGGAAAGGACAGGGAAAAGCAAGCTAATATGTCCACATCCACGGGGGCATGGGTAAGGCAGGGAAAGGGCTGACCTCTGTGCCTTCAAAGTGAAGCTGCTATAGCCTCTAACACCCCGGCTAACAACTGGCAAGCCAGGAGCCACCCCCAGGCAGATTTTTGATGGAGCTCGAAGAAGCTGCAGCCACCCTGCTTGGGGACATAGAGAATACTGAAGAGGCAGTGGAGCTGGCTGGCCATGAGGCACTGTGAAAAGTTGAGTGCTCTCTATCTCCCCCTGCTGGTTGATGGACACAACCCATATGTAATGGCTTCATCTGCTTGATGACAAGGAAAATGGAGAAATGTAAGAAATAAATATTTAGTATTATAGAAGGATCTTGGGTAACATGATAATGTTAAAGCATGATATTAATATAACAAGCAGATAGTACTACTACTACACATTTCTAAAGCGCTACCAGGCTGGTTGTAAGGACCAGGGCTCTAAGATATTTACAGGAGTTATTTGATAACACTGACCTACTAATTAAGGCTCAACATTACATACCTGCACTTGTTTCTGTGGCTGTGGAGTTGGAATCTGCGCTTTATCTCGAGTGCCTCGGGAACGATCAGTGCCCACTGAAGTCATCATATACAGTATATACAAAATAATGTATGTACAAAATAGAAAATCTGAAAAAAAAAATGCATGTTTTAAGTATCAAAAAACATGTAGGGAGAAACAGTTAATACAAACATGGATGGCGATACAAGGATGGCGAGACCTATCTAGTTTATGCAATTTACTTGTTGTTCAAATGTTATAAATCCAAGGTCATCGCTGGCTTTTGTTCACTTCTACCAAATTAGTGCTTATGCTAGGATTTTTTAAATTCTTTTACTGCTTTGCCTCTAGCACTTCAACTGGGAAGCAAAGCTTGAAAAATATATATTTATTTATTTGTTGCATTTGTATCCCACATTTTCCCACCTTTTTGCAGGCTCAATGTGGCTTACATTATGCCGCGACAGTCGTCATTTCCGGATCTGAGAAATACAAAGTGGTATAGCATTGAAATTTGTTAAATGATAGAGTAAATTACAAGGTGGTATTGCATTGAAGTTCATAGATGATAGAGTAAATTATAGGGTAAGTTAGACAGTCAAATATAGAAAGTTCATTCCCGGCATGGGAAATAAAGTGGTAATGTATGACACGTTAAGCGTGTCCGAGTAAGTGAGGCAGTCCGGTGTAGGGAGTTCGGCTTTGTTTAGTTTTGGTAGAATTTCATTGTCTAGTATTTAGGATGGATCATTGTGGTATGCCTTTTTAAACAGGTTGGTTTTCAGTAGTTTTCAGAAGATTGTTAGGTCATGCATTGTTTTTATGACATTTGGCAGTGCGTTCCATAGTTGCGCGCTTATGTAGGAGAAGCTGGATGCATAAATTTATTTATATGAGCCCTTTGCAACTGGGGTAATGGATATTCAAGAATGTGCGTGCTGACCTTTTTGTGTTCCTGGTTGGTAAATCAACAAGGTCTGACATGTAGATCGGGCCTTGTGCTACTCCTGAGTTTAGCCCCTTGGAGCAAGGGCTGGGCCTGTGCCCACATTTGCCTCAAACCCACCATTCCTGTGGCTGTCAGGAACCCCAAGTCCCACCAGATGAAGAAATGCAAAACCCACCCCGAGTCAAAACAGCATAGCAGTCAGTGGGCTCAAAGTACTTTCCATGCTGTTCCGATTCGGGAAAATGATCATTTCTTCAGCTGGCAGGACTTGGGGATCCCAACCAGCTAAGGTATGTTTAAATTTAATTGTGGTGGGAGATCAGGGGGAGAAATCCAACCAGCTAAGGTATGTTTAAATTTAATTGTGGTGGGAGATCAGGGGGAGGGAAGGGAAACAGGATGCCTACTACCAACCCATTTTAATCATTGCTCCTCCCCTCTCCCTGCTCGCCCCCCCCCCCCCCCCCCATTCCACTGCTTTGAGCTTCTTGTTCTACAAATTTTTTGAAGGGAAAAAAATTAATTTCATACACATTTATACTTTTAGTATATCATATCCTCCCCCCCCATCTTAACTATCTTATAGAGTTTTAGGAGCATACCCTTCAGCCCTTTCAGGTACAATTTACAGAGCAGGACACCCTGTTAACAGATACACTCTCAACCAGCCACACTAAAGGAATGTTGATCTCCTTAAAGGAAGGATATTCCAAAAAAAAAAAAAAAAAAAGAGAGAGAGAGACAAAGGAACAGAGACAGGTTAAATTTAAAAAAAATTAAAATGTATTGAACGTATTTGTCTATAAATGTCTAAACATATACCTTCAAAATATACACATCTCTCTGTGTCATTGTCTTTTGCTTTCGAAAATCCTTCCTATAAAAGATCGAGTTCCCTTTATTTTTATTTTATTCCATTTATATCCCATATTTTCCCAATCAAATCGGGTTCAATGTGGGCTAACAGATTATTAAACTAACAAAACAAATTAGTCAGTGAATACATCAGCCTAAAAGACTTGTAGGGTTGAATTAAACAATGATTAAATAGAATGTGATAATTAGTTTGAAAGAACAACATTAGGAAGTGTAGGAATGGAAATGGACACTTTACATTAGGAATCTTCCTTATGGGGGGGGGGGGTCCATCAGTAAAAACTTTCTTAAAAAGAAAAGGTTTTTAAAGATTTTCGGAATATCAAATAATTATGCACTCATCTTACTAGTTTCAGGAGGAAGTTCCACCATTTGGTACATTGGTAAGGGAACCCTGCTGTGAAAACTGATTTATATACCACTTTTTTGCAACTAGGATAATGGAGAGTTAAGTAGTCTCTGGAACCAGGAAGTGTGTTAAATAAGGGTAGATTAATTAAAGGTTGCATGTAATCTAGGGTTAACCCATATAGAGTTTTGAAAACTAATACGCAGGGTTTAAAGGCTGTTCTGGCTTTTATAAGAGAGCCAGTGTAGTTTCCTGAGCAGGGAGATGCTCTCTCAAAACGTTTGACCTTGAAAACAAGTCTGGCTGCTGTATTTTGGGGTGTGATCTTTTAGGTCAATTCTTTGCAGCAGACATAAATGGCATTGCAACAATCAAAGTATAGTACTAATGATTGCACCAAGGTTATGAAGATGTCATTAGGGTAAGAGATATCTGAGTCTTTACCTCCACATTACTCTGAATGCTTTTGCTGCGACTGCTTTAATGTGGCTGGTTGAGACTGCATCCATGAACAGGGTGTCCAGCTCTAAGGTGTAGCTGAAAGGGCTGAAGGGAATGCTTATTGCGGAGGGCATCCCTTCTGGTTTTTGACATACACAGTTTCACCAGCAACTTGTATATAGCCATTTTCCCCTTTTTATACTCACCCTATGCAACCTAGTATTCCTGTGGCACTAAACACTCTCTCATTTTGTTTTGCTACCTGGAGTTAAAAAATTATCAACCAAGATCTCTCTCCTGATGGAAGCTTAGCAAGTGCCCATCTGAAGTCAGCCCACATTACATACTGCTCCCCTGAATTTCTGCACCCCAAAACATGCAATTGTACTTCTTGCATTGAAACTTATCAGCCTAGAACTCTGCTACTCTTCAAGCTAGTGCATGCAAACAGATCTCCTGCATATTCATTGGAGAAATCCTAAAACCCAACTGGGTTGCGGTCCTTGAGGACCAAGGTTACCCACCTGTGCACTAGAACATCTATGTTGTTGCCAATCTTATGCAAAAATACAAACCTTTGGAGGCTAACTGAAACTGCTTTTCTTCAGTTTCGGCTGAAACCGAAACAGCCAGAACTAATACACTGGTTTTGGCCAAAACCGAAACCAAGTGAAAGTAAACCAATGAGGCTGAGGATTCTGGGAGAACCACTGTTAAGCAGCTGCCCCAAATAAACGAAGTTGTAAGGGTACCTTGAAAAAATTAGTACAGTACTAGTGTGTCGGATAAAAGTTAAAATTTCTCATTTATTGTTAAACA
Source organism: Microcaecilia unicolor (assembly GCF_901765095.1). Classification (NCBI taxonomy): domain Eukaryota; kingdom Metazoa; phylum Chordata; class Amphibia; order Gymnophiona; family Siphonopidae; genus Microcaecilia; species Microcaecilia unicolor. The sequence continues at coordinate 28,859,432 of NC_044032.1, read as the reverse complement.
AAAAATTTGAAGAAAAGAAAAACAGTACAATAACCTTCAGCTTGCTTTTATCAGTTCCCAACATGTTGGAACAGCATAGCACTGTGACATCGATCCCTCGCTTTCTTTGAGCTAGACACTGCTGTGTGTTTATAGGTCGGGGAGTCATCAGGTGTGGAACGGTAGAATAGCCCTGTTTTGTCAATATTTCAGATGTCATCCACACAAAATTTACAAAGCAAACGTGGAAGTTTTGTAGTTTTCCATAGTTCAGAACTTATAGCATCTGCACTGTCCTTCTCACCATCTGTTCTCTTAAACTTTATCCTGAACTTGCATTTTCACCATGACAACCAGCTATCTGTTGCTTTAAAATCATTGTGATCACGTTTTCTAGTTAACTCCTGACTTGTTTTTTTTTACATTGGTACACTCACATGAACACCTCTTCCTGTTACAATTGAGAACCATTGAATCAGGGCCTCTTCTACATCAGGATCTTTACCTTCATGCTTCCGTTTCTGGGAAACTCCTTGTTGTCTCTCAATGTCCATTTGTTTATCAATTTCTCTTCTTGTTGTACAACGCATGCTATTGTGGATTTTGACATCCTAGTAATCTCTGCCAGTTGGTTTCCAATTTTTCAAGCAAAGTGACGATTTTGTCTTCGAGTGTTAGCTCTTTCCTTGGCATTTTTACTGCATAAGCCACAGATGGAACGTGACACCACACAGCTGCACGTGTACGCAAATGTGGCAACCTATTTATACTCCAGGGGTAGGTGATGCATCAATGACGTTTTGTGGATGTTACTGGCCCAAACAAGCAAAATCGTTCCCCTTTATAAATGTGTTTTGTTTTTGTTCTCCCAGATTTGAGCCAAATAAGCGGCTGCCCTGATTAACCAGTATTCCGAAATACCTGGAATCTACTATAATAATTTAAAAAATGAAAGACCATATTTTACCTCCAAGCAAAATAGCCTCCGCACACACAGACCTCAGCTAATGAAAACAAACTAAGCACCACAGTGGTTTTAAAATGGCCAACTCTGTGCCACATTTGGAGTGACAGCTGATACCTCCACAGAGAGGCTAATTCCTGAGGAACTTATCCCAAATTTACAGAATTTCAATTCCTGCTAAACTTTTGTATCAAAAGCATTTGGAGCACTCCATTTACCATATAAACTACTACGCAAGACAGTGGCAGCCTTACCATTTGACTAAATGAGGTGGGGGCCTCAGGCGACGCTCTTTATGGAGCGGCATCTTTCCTCTCTTTCTTCCTCAACTCCCCTACCCAACCTACCTTCTTTTTTTGTTTTTCAAAAGGCGACAGCGATCCCATTATGCTGGCCTGCAGCCGGCACGAGCATCTCCTCTGTACAGTGGGCTGCCTCTCTGATATAACTTCCTGTTTCCTCGGATGAGGGCCACAGTACAGAGAACACGCTGGTGCTGGCAGCAGGCCACCGTATGGGGATCGCTGCCACCATGATAATTTTCTTTCCTTTAGTCATAGCAGATGAAGCCATTACGTATGGGTTGTCTCCATCAACCAGCAGGGGGAGATAGAGAGCACTCAATTTCTCACAGTGCCTCATGGCCAGCTAGCTCCACTGCCTCTTCAGTATTTGAAGCTTCCAAAGCAGTATGGCAAACCGCAATGGGAATAATACAAACTTTCCTCACAGCGAACGATAGCCCCTTAACAAGGGCATAAACTCCAAAAAAGGAGGGAATGAACTCATCCTCCTGGAGGGAATAAACTCGTCCTCTACTTTGTATAAACGGAGGGAATACTTGCATCCTCCTAAAGGGAATAAACTCATCCTCCCAAAACATGAACTGGAGGGAATGAACTCATCCTCCTATAACTGTAACAAGAATCCTGAAGACTGTTTTCCGACTCCCCAAGGAAGGAATATAACTTCAGGAAACAAGAACAGCACCTAAAATCAGAATCACTGCAATACAGACAATCATACAGGAGGGCTCATGGCTTCATCTGCTATGACTAAAGGAAAGAAAATTATCATGGTAAGAACCTAATTTTCCCTTCCTTGTCATCAAGCAGATGAAGCCATTACGTATGGGATGTAACAAAGCAATCCCTAAATAGGGTGGGAACAAGCCACACCACGCGCTAGCACCTGTGCTCCAAAACGCGCATCCCTCCTGGCAGCCACATTCAGCCTGTAATGTCGGGCGAAAGAGAGCTTAGAAGCCCATGTTGCAGCAATGCAAATCTCATGAAGAGATAGTGCTCCAGTTTCCGCCCAGGAAGAGGAAATCGCTTTTTTTTTTTTTTTTTTTAACGCTGTGAGGAAAGCAGAGGCAAAAGAGGTAAATAAAAACACTCCGGAGGCTCAGATAAGTGGGAAAGGCAGGGAAAGGCGAACCAATGTGCCTGTATCCACTGAGTGGGAAAGGACAGGAAAAAGCAAGCTAATATGTCCACATCCACTGGGGCATGGGTAAGGCAGGGAAAGGGCTGACCTATGTGCCTTCAAAGTGAAGCTGCTATAGCCTCTAACACCCCGGCTAACAACTGGCAAGCCAGGAGCCACCCCCAGGCAGATTTTTGATGGAGCTCGAAGCTGCTGCAGCCATCCTGCTTGGGGAGATAGAGAATACTGAAGAGGCAGTGGAGCTGGCTGGCCATGAGGCACTGTGAAGAATTGAGTGCTCTCTATCTCCCCCTGCTGGTTGATGGACACAACCCATACGTAATGGCTTCATCTGCTTGATGACAAGGAAGAGCATATCGGTCTAGGCGGAACATAAATGCTTTATGCAGCAGCAAAATAAATTCAGGGGAGAATGGCTCACCCTGGCCTCTCGGTTCCAGTCCGGGGGAAATGGCTCTCATATTAGCTTCCATTTGAGGCTCCCCTCCAGGCTCACACCCCTCCGCCTCAGCAGGGGTCGCACCATGCTGTTCCAAAATGGTGCCTGCTGCCAGCTCCACGGAGCGGGAAGAAACCTCACTCGCCATGCTCGGGCCGGCTCTGACATCAGAAGAGCACGATTTACAGAGCCCTGCTGCTGATCTGCGCTTGCTACAACGGGAACAGCGCTTTACAACCTCCGTAGCCATCGCCAAAAACGGCGGAAAAATCAAAATGGCGGAATCAGTCCAAAATCGTCCCGAACGCAGGCCCACCCCGGAGGAGCTTCAAAATGCTCTTACCTCTCCGGATCGAGTCGACAGAGCTCCGATCCGCTGCACAAACTGAAGGAAAGCCTCTTGTCTTGGATCGCAGCGCTACAGCGCGAAGCAACTCTTTTTTTTTTGTTGTTGTTGACGCTGTGAGGAAAGTTAGAGGCAACTTTTTCCACTCCAGAGGGTCAGTAGCGTGGGAAAGGCAGTGAAAGGGCGAACCTATGTGCCTGCATCCACAGCGTGGGCAAAGACAGGGACAGGGTGTACCTATGTGCCTTTAAAGTGGGCACCATCAGCCACAACACCCCTGCTACAACTGGCAATAGCACAGGAGCCACCCCAGGCAGATTTCTGAAGGAGCTTGAACAAGCTGCATCCACCCTGCTGAGGAGATAGAGAATACTGAAGAGGCAGATGGAGCTAGCTGGCCATGAGGCGCTATGGTTTTTCAGTGCTCTCTATCTCCCCCTGCTGGTTGATGGACACAACCCACTCGTAATGGATTCATCTGCTTGATGACAAGGAATACCTTAAATATATTAAGTAGTAGTTTATGTGAAATACTGTCAAAGCTTTAATGTAAAGCTGGTGAACCATGGGGCTCATTTTCAAAGCACTTAGACTTACAAAGTTCTATAGGTTACTACGGAACTGTGTAAATCTAAGTGCCTTGAAAATACACCTCCATATTTACTGCATAGCCCTACTATAAATTGTCAGGTTCCCTAACTAACTTTTGGATTACTATGACAACAAATCAGAAACCCCAAAAATGTTTACAACAATAAGATTTACAGTAAGTTGGTCACAACATGCTCTGGGACAACTTATAAAACAGATGATGGGTATAAATAAGCCAGAAAGTGTAACGGCCCTACACACTAATAGCAGTACTAATTACCTTATGTGGTACCCAAAGGTAATTTACAAAGGTAAAATATAATACTGCGCTTTAAAATACACTATACCATGCCATTTCCAGTGTAAACAGCCATGCAATCTGACATGAATAAGCACTTCAAAACTGTCACTTATAGCCCTGATATCATAAGTACATAAGTATTGTCATACTGGGAAAGACCAAAGGTCCATCAAGCCCAGCATCCTGTTTCCAACAGTGGCCAATCCAGATCACAAATACCTGGCAAGATCCCCAAAAAGTACAAAACATTTTATACTGCTTATCCCAAACCGAACAGAAAGGGTAAACAGCATACATAGAAAATGCGCAAACAAAAAAAGCAACACCGGGCCTTCAAGACTGAGACAACAGGAGTATTTTATTGTATTATCAACGAAGACAGCTAGATCCCTTTCTTGGTCAGTGACTCCTAACATGCCAAGAAAGGGATCTAGGTGTCGTCGATGATACGTTGAAACCTTCTACTCAGTGTGCTGCTGCAGCTAAGAAAGCAAATAGAATGTTTGGTATTATTAGGAAAGGAATGCAAAACAAAAATGAGGATGTTATAATGCCTTTGTATCGCTCCATGGTGCGGCCGCACCTCGAATATTGTGTTCAATTCTGGTTGCCGCATCTCAAAAAAAGATATAGTGGCATTAGAAAAGGTGCAGGGAAGGGCAACGAAAATGATAAAGGGGATGGGACGACTTCCCTATGAGGAAAGGCTAAAGCGGCTAGGGCTCTTCAGCTTGGAGAAAAGGCGGCTGAGGGGAGATATGATAGAGGTCTATAAAATAATCATGAAGGGACAGGTCATATGACTGATATCAAAACTGTCCTCCCTATTTTTATATATTTAAATTCTTAGCTATTCCATTGCTTCTTCATGTACTCTTCCCCCTTCATTAACTTTTCATGTACTCTTTCTCCCTTCATTGACCTTTATCTGCCTCACCGAGCTTTCTCCCTTCCTTCCCTGCAATTGATCCACAGCTCCAAGCCCTCCCTTTCAATCCTCTTCCAAGTATTACTCTCCTCTTCCTCTGCTTTCAAGAATTCCCTCTACCTTTCTCAAGGGTGGATGACCAGAAGTCCTGCGCTGTTTGATACAGCTATCTAAAAATAGCACTGTAACAGCATGGCTATACCGCCGCTATTATCAGAGACAACAGCATGCAAATTTAAGCACAATACTATCTCTGATCATGGGGTAAAAGTGCGGGAGGATTGTGCCTGAAAGCATCTTCCTGCACTTGTTTGAGAGGGCTCCCTCCAACTGCAAGGTCCTGGTGGCCTAGTGCTCCCACCAAGCCACCACACCCCCACCCAGAACAGAGACAGGGGGCTGGAGGTATGGTGAACCTCCAGTCCGCAGATCCCCCCTCCTGACACAGGAGTACAGGGGGGATGAAGATTCAGTGGATCTCTAGCCCCCCTAACCACCCCCACTCCTAAATCTAAGTCCCTAGTGCCTCAGTGGGCCACGAGCCCAACATCCCCCCCATCTGGTGGTCTAGCAGCCCCTCTTCTTCCCCCCCAGGACCTTTGCGGTGGAGGAGGGAGTAGCACACTCCCTCCTTTTCAGCGCCCCTTCAAACTGGCGGTGCTCAGTCCTGCCCAATGGATCCTGGGATACGCTGGGGCTTCCCAACCATATAACGGAAAGACTCCCTTGTATGGTAGGGAAGCACCATCCAGCGCATCTCTAGATGCTTTGCATTTCATTAATTGAAACACTATATAAGGAAGTTACTTCCCTGACAGGCAGTCAAAAGAAGAAACTGGAAAGGACGTTTGTGAGGCAGGTTTACTGTAGCAGGAAATTCATAAGGATACTTTAACTGTAGGCTGAAAATGTTGGCAAGTCATTTGATGCCTTTGGGCTTATGTGTTGCTTATCATGTACATCTCTAAATGGAAACAAATGACATTTGAAACTATTAAGCTGTCAGGGAGATAGTTTGATTGCCAAGCTGTTACAGGAGCTACATTTTGAAAGTACTTACTTCCACAGTGTTGTGGAGGGGTGTGTTCTAAGTTGTTTGTAGTTTTAGTACCCTGTTGAGGGATTAGTAGTATAGAGCTGAAAATTTGTTTTGTGCCTGTTGACTAAGCTATGATTTATTGACCAACTGCTTGGCCTGTGGATAAAGACTAATAAAATCATAATTAATTATGTTTGTGTGTGGGGCGGAGTCAAGGTGGCGGCATTCTGACCGTTAACTGCTCTAGGATCTCCTGAATTCCTCTTGAATAACATACCTTATGCTTCTGAAAGAGAAGGGGAAGGAAATTATTTGCACTCTTACAACTTTGGTTTCTTCTGAAAGAGAAGGGGAAGGAAATTATTTGCACCCGTACAACTTTGGTTTCTACTTTGTCTCAGCTGATACTGGATGCTTTCGTGACATGGCAAACTGGAGCAAGTGGAGAGCCAGTTTCTCCTGCTGCAGCTCTTCCAAAGGGAAGCCTGAGTTACTTGGGAGATAAGAAACTTCTCAGTTCCCGCTTTCAGCCACAAGTCGCAAATACTCCTGTGTGGCAGTTGCTTGGAGCAGAGGGGGAAATGCCTATGTTGAAGGTCAGTGAGCAATTTCAGGTGGGGCCTGTTGCACCTACAGAGCAAGAGAGCAGCTCTGGGAGAGTTGCTTCGGCCTTAGAGGGAACTCTCTAGCGGGAGGGATGCAAGTGGCTCCAAAGACATCTTCCACCCAGATACCATCAGTGGACTCTTACCCCCCTGCAAAGACCAACAGTCATCACCTTGGACTCTTTGAGCAGTGTGCTGGTAAGACTTGAATCTTCTATTTCTGTTTGTTCCACTGACTTAAAAAACACTTGCAAAAGAATTGCAGAATAAAACTCCGCTAACTGCACAACAATTAGAGAGACAGAAGGGAAAAATCGATTCTCTGGAAAGGAGATGGAAATTGTGAAATCAGTCAATAATACTTTGATTAAGCACAAGACTTTGTCACATAGAAGGATTGAATTATTGGAAAATTACACCAGATGTCTTAGGGTCTCCTAAAGTTCAAGATATGATACCATTTGACTGAGAATTTGAAGATTTAATCAGAATTACTGCCAGGGTTTATTATATACCTTCTAAGTCAGGTGTATGGCCTAAGAGTGAAAGTTTTTGGGAAATCTGTCTGTGGACACAGCTGAATCAAATGTGGTAACTGGATCAATCTCTGAAGGTCCACTGGTTGTTGGGAAAGCAACCTTATTAGTCACTCTGGTATTTGAACAGGACTTGGATATGATACTTTGTCTCTGTTTTCAAAATATACAGACTATTTCTGGGACACAAAATCTGAGAAGCTCCAAGAGAAGAGGACAGTTCTTTAGGTAAGTGAACATTTTTTGTACCGTGTGTTTTGGTGATTGAAAGGTTGGGGTTTAAAAGCGGTAAGATAGGTTTATTGAGGTTTATTGATAGTTAGAATTTAAAAAAGCAAACTTAGTTAACTAGTTTCCCTACCCTTTGCCCCATAGTTGTTGAAACCATAGCATACAGCATTTACAGCCTCTAGAAGGCACAGCAGGGCCTGGTTAAGTTTTTGTTTCTACCCCACCCTCCTTAACTCTCGCCTATCTCTAACACATCTCTTCATTTATAGTCTTAACTAATCAATTATTCTAATTACAAGAACAAGAGGGGAGTTTTCATTAGAGTTTTAATTATGTTTAATTTTTCATTTTTACAAACAAATTAAACTTTCAAGGTTAAACACCTGAAACAGAAACCACCTAAGAATAGATGGTTCACCGTAGGCTCAGGCAGACTTCGTTATGTGACACAAAGGCATCCACCCTCACAAGTGTTGCCCCTACAGAATTCTTTTCTCCATTACAGCACTGTGATGTTCCTCAAAATAGAACTGAGGCAGAAGAAAAAGCAATGGAGGTGGAACAAAAAGATATGAAGGTACCCAAAGACAAAAAACACCCCCAAATCACAAATGTTGAAACACATACCAGAAAATGTAGATGGAAAGCGATGACCACAAATGCTCGCAGTCTAAGCAATAAAGTTCATGACCTTCAAGCCCTGATGTTGGAGGCAGACTTAGACATTGTTGCAATCACGGAGACGTGGCTAAATGGTTCTCATGAATGGGATGCAAACATACTGGGCTATAATCTATTTCGGAAGGATAGAGAGGGTTGAAAAGGTGGAGGAGTAGCTCTGTGAGAAATGACATCGAGGCAACTGAAATGTCACGGACCTGGGGAAAGGAAGAAGCGATGTGGATCACCTTAAAAGAGATAATAAAACCTCTATACATGTGGGTGTTTACAGACCTCCGACACAATTGGATGATCTAGATAAAGATCTGGTCACAGATATCCATAAGTTGGGAAAGAAGAGAGAGGTGCTGTTGCTGGGAGATTTCAATCTGCCGGAAGTAGATTGGAAAGTTCCATCTGCGGAATCGGAAAGAAGTAGAGAGATCGTGGATGCTTTTCAAAGTGCTCTGCTCAGACAAATAGTGACGGAACCCACGAGGGAGGGAGCGACGCTGGATCTGGTGCTTACAAATGGGGATAGTGTGTCAAATATCCAAGTGGGTGCCCACCTGGGCAGCAGTGACCATCAAACGGTTTGGTTTGATATGACAGCTAAAGTGGAGGGCGGCCACTCAAAAATCAAAGTCCTGGATTTCAAGCATGCTGACTTTAGTAAAATGGGGGAATACCTGAGGAAGGAGCTGATGGGATAGGAGGATGAACGAAAAGTGGAAGGACAGTGGTCAAAGCTGAAAGAAGCTATAAATAGAGCCACAAACCTTTATGTAAGGAGAGTAAATAAAAGCAAGAGAAAAAGGAAACCGATATGGTTCTCCAAACAAGTGGCTGGGAAAATAAAGGCTAAAGAGTTGGCGTTCCTGAAATACAAAAAAACTCAAGAAGAGAAACACGGGGAGGAATACCGGATGAAACTGAAAGAAGCCAAGAGAGAGATACGTCTGGCGAAAGTGCATGCGGAAGAACAAATGGCTAGAAATGTGAGGAGGGGTGACAAAAATTTCTTCAGGTATATTAGTGAAAGGAGGAAGACAAAAAAGGGAATTGTGAGACTGAAAGATGCTTCGAACCGCTATGTAGAAATGATGAAGAAAAAGCTAATTTGATAAAATTGATACTTTTGTTCTGTTTTCACAGAAGAAAATCCAGGAGCAGGACTGCGATGGACTGGCAAAAGTACATGTGAGAATGGAGTGGATATAGCACCGTTCACAGAAGAGAGTGTGTATGAACAACTTAAAAATCTAAAGGTGGACAAAGCAGTGGGTCCGGATGGGATCCACCCCAGGATATTGAGGGAGCTCAGAGAGGTTCTGGGGGTCCTCTAAAAGATTTGTTTAATAAATCCTTGGATAGGGGACAGGTTCCGTGGGATTGGAGAACGGTGGAGGTGGTCCCTCTTCACAAAAGTGGTGACAGGGAAGAAGCCGGAAACTACAAGCCGGTAAGCCTCACTTCGATTATTGGAAAAGTAATGGAAGCGATGCTGAAGGAAAGGATAGTGAATTTCCTAGAAGCAAATAAGTTGCAAGATCCTAGACAACATGGTTTCACCAAAGGGAAATCGTGCCAAACGAATCTCATTGAATTCTTTGACTGGGTGACAGGAGAATTAAATCAAGGACGTGCTATGGACGTAATCTACTTAGATTTCAGCAAAGCTTTTGACATGGTTCCCCACAGGAGGCTCTTGAATAAACTAGACAGGCTAAAGATAAGACCTGAAGTGGTGAAATGGATTAGGAACTGGTTAACAGGCAGACGCCAGAGGGTGGTGGTAAATGGAGTTCGCTCGGAGGAGGGAAAGGTGAGTAGTGGAGTGCCTCAGGGATCGATGCTGGTGCCGATTCTATTCAATATATTTGTGAGTGACATTGCCGAAGGGTTTCAAGGTAAAGTTTGCCTTTTTGCGGATGACACCAAGATTTGCAACAGAGTGGACACCCCGGAGGGGTGTAAAGAGCTCCTAGCTCTCGGAGAACGAGTCCATTCTCTTGAGGCTAGAGTAGCAGATTTGTAGGAGATAAGGGAGACAGAGAGGTAAATAGAGGCCTACAGGGACGTTGTAGAGAAGTCCTACTTCCAGTCTGGCATTCTTTTGCTGCCTTGGATGAGGGCGGTCTCATAGAAGGAGAGCATTACCATGGTGAAGTTGGAAGTAATCCTGTAGCCAGGACCTGCCCTTCAGGGGATGCAATATTCTTTCACACTGAGGTTGTGTCTCCAAGAGCTTCTGCCCAGCAGGGAAGGGTTAGAACAGCTGTTGTAGTTGGTGATTCAATCATTAGGTATGTAGATAGCTAGCTGGCTGGCTGGTGGGTGTGAGGACTGCCTGGTCACTTGCCTGTCTGGTGCGAAGGTGGTGGACAAGAATCAAGTAGATAAGGTTTTGATAGTGCTGGGGAGGAGTCTGCTCTCTTGGTAAATGTGGGTACCATTGACACAGGAAAATGTGGGAGGGAGGTTCTGGAAGCCAAATTTAGGCTCTTAGGTAGAAAGCTGAAATCCAGATCCTCCAGGGGTAGCATTTTCAGAAATGCTGTTTTACGTGCAGAACCCAAGCGACAGGCAGACCTCTGAAGTCTTAATGTGTGATTGAGATGATGGTGCAAGGATGAGGGATTTAGATTTCTTAGCAACTGGACAACATTCTGGGGAAGGGGGAGCCTGTTCCAAAAGGATGGACTCTACCTTACCCAGCATGGAATGAGGCTGCTGGTGCTAACTTTTAAAAAGGAGAGAGAGCAGCGTTTAAACTAAAATGGAAGGGAAGCTGATAGTCGCCCAGGAGCGCATGTTTCAGTGTGGTGTATCCTCAATGGATAGTATTGAAACAGGACATTTAGGGACAGTTAGGTTACGGTCCATAATAACGCCAAGGATTTTTAGGCTGTCTGATACAGGGAGGGTGTAATCTGGGGTATCGATACTTGTGGGGTAGTCCGTGCTGTGTTGGGATGAGAGGATGAGACAATGTGTTTTCTCTTTGTTGAGTTTTAGTTGAAATGCATTTGCCCATGATTCCATGATTTTTATTTTATGTTTAAACGATTTTTATTGATACTGCAGCAATATAAACATTGTCATACAGAGCTCTGCATATAACATCCATCAAACCTCGATGTAACTATACAGCAGTTTGCTAACATACAGCAATTTTGATTTTTATATATATTTCAACATTTTTATTCTTTCCATCAGGGTGTATCTATCCTCCCCCCCTCCCCCTTACCCCTCCTCTACCCCCCCTCCCCTCCCAGATCTGGAGAACTATTCAGTAACAGCCAGTGGAGTTCACCCTGCATTCAAAAGTAAACTTCGACCTCTGTAGCTTAGGCTTCGCAGATAAGGGCCCTAGACAGCCAAAAATGTGACTCTCTTGTTCTTTGAGAACCGGGATTCTCCAGCCTCCCAAGATACCAGTTGATGTAACTGGTTTCTCCAGTGCCAGTATGCTGGAGGATCCTTGACTGTCCAGTACTGTAAGATGCATTTCCTGGCCAATAAGCTCATCTTACGGAGCAGTAGTGTTTCAAATCGATTCTGCCCTCTAAATGACCCCGGGGTGTCTAAAAGCAATTGTTCAGCTGTCCCCAGGATCCGAAGCCCCAGCCGTCCCTCCCAAAAGCCTCGGACCTGCGTCCAAAACCTTTTCAAGGTTGGACAGCTCCAAAACATATGCAGCATTGTGCCAGGGTTCTTTCCACATTTGAGACAATCTGGGTTTCGATTCCCTCCCATATGTGCTAGTTGAGCTGTAGTTACATATCCCCTGTGAATACATCGATAGGCACATTCTCTCAAGCGAGCATCAGATACTAACAAGGGTATTCGTGCTATCGATTTGGTGATATCCCATGATGCCCCTACAACTCCCAATTCCTTTTCCCAAGCACTCTTCAATTGTCTATAATCCCTGGGGGGCCGCCATCCTGATATTGTTTTCTGAAGCAAAGATATTGTGGGTTCGCCCTTACCCAGAGAGTGAAAGAAATCCCGTACCTTATCCCCCAACCGAGTTCTCAGAGGGTCTCCCGGCAGAGAAGTGATGTAGTGTCGCACTTGCTTTATAGCAAATCTGTTACCCCAGGAGTCGCCTACCTTTCCCAGTAATTCCTCTTCCGTAAGGGGCTGCCCATCTCCACCCATCAGGTGTGCCAGACTGGAAATCCCCCGCCTTGCCCATTCAACAAAATATCGGCTCGACAAGCCTGGTAAAAATTCACAATTCCCACATATTGTTAACAGGTCTGTTATTGCTGGGTCCCCCCCTAGTTGCCGCATAAGCACTCCCCATACCTCTCGGAGTGGTCGCAACAGCACACTTTTACTTAGTCCTTCCGGTAGATCTCATGTTTTGTGGTGTAAAAGCGAAAAAAACTGATAAGGTTCCCAAAGTGCCGCCTCCAGCATAATGGGGGTGTACCACTGTGTACACAAGCACCAATCTCCTAGGTAACACAATTGGCATGCTTGATTGTATAGCTCTAGATCTGGCATACCCACCCCTCCTCGGCTCCAGCTGCCTATTAAAACGTGAGAAGCGAATCCTTGGTTTCTTGCCCCTCCAACAAAACTTTGATGCTAGTTTATAAAAACTCTGCAAGTCTTTCCGTCGAAGCCAGATTGGAATGGTTTGCATCACATAGAGCCACTTGGGGAATAACACCATTTTAATCAAGTTTACTCTACCTAGCAATGATAACGGCAAATCCAGCCATCCTTGTACACCTTCTGGGTCTCCTCTAGCAACCAGGTAATGTTAAGGTCATACAGCCGTGAAGTATTCATAGGCATCAAGATTCCTAGATATTTGAAAGAGGTTTGTGCTTTCCGCAGGGGGAACTCGCCTCTCCACTGTCTCCAAACTTCCTCCGAAGAGGCCAAGGCCTCCGACTTCTCTAAATTCAAACTACGGCCCGCGTAGTCTCCATATTCGGAGAAGATCGCCAATAGAGCTTCCAAGGACTCCTGTGGGTCCGTCAAGTGGACCAAAATATCATCGGCAAATGCCACCACTTTAAAGACCTCTTTCCCTATCGCTATCCCCGCTACTGCCTGCTGTTCCTCAATATCTCTCAACAAGGGATCCAATGTCAATACAAATAATAAAGGCGACAAAGGACAGCCTTGGCGGGTTCCCCGGCTTATTTCAAAGTCTTTTGTTACGATCCCATTTACCGATATTCTGGCCTTTGGCTTTGAGTACAATGCTTTAATCCCTGATAAAAATCTATCCGTGAACCCATATTTCTGAAGAACAGCATATAGGAAATTCCATTTTACTTTGTCAAAAGCTTTTTCAGCATCAAAGCTTATTAACAAAGAATTTTTATTCCCTCGACTTCTGGCTTCTAATGAGGTCAAGACCTTGCGGACATTCTTAGTAATTTTCCGTCCCCTTACAAACCCCACTTGGGAGTAATGTATAAGGTTCGGCAAGATTCTCGCTAATCTATTTGCTAAGATCTTAGCCATCAATTTTACTTCATAATTTAGAAGTGAAATAGGCCTATATGATTCAGCTAGTTCCGGGTCCTTCCCTTTCTTGGGGAGTACTATAATACAAGCTGTATTTAAATCCGGAGGCATCCTTTCCTGCTCTATTAAGGTGTTAAACATTGTGGCTAGGGGCTCAGTTATCTCTTCTCCCATGATCTTGTAAAATTCTGCTCGGTAACCATCTACTCTTAAGCAGTTCACTTTGGTTCATCGCCAGGAGTACCTCATCTGGTGTAATAAGAGTATTAAGCCGTTGCACCTCATGAGGGGACAGCTTCGGTAAATCCTATCTGATCTAAGTATGAGTCTCCCGACAGACCATCATCAGGCGGGGCCTCGTATAATCTTTTATAATATTGATAAAAATTCTCACAAATTTCCTGGTCCGTGTGGACTCATTCTCCCTGCCTCTTCTTCATAGTCAAGATCCTAGCTTTACCTTGTTTGGTCGCAATCAGACGCACCATCAATCGACCGCTTTTGTTCCCATACTTATATAATTGATATTTGTAATAGGTTTGCGATTTCACTGACTTATGGTGAAGTATTTCATTTAATGTCGTCTGCAAGAGTATTAAATGCTGTCTATTCTCAGTGGAGGCCTGTTGTCCATATCTTCTCCGAGCTTTGCACACTAACTGACTCAGCCTCAATATCTCTCTATTCCTAGCCTTACAACTGTGTGCCATATAGCTAATGATTTCTCTGCGAAATACTGCCTTAGCCACCTCCCAGTACAGGACCGGTTCTTCAACATGTATTGCGTTGTGTACTCTATAATCCCGCCAGCTTTGATGTATGGAGGCCCTAAAGCCCTGACCCCGATATAACTCCGCAGGAAACACCTGTCTCCTTCCCTCTCCTCCTTAGGCACCCAGTTCATTTCCACCCAGGCATGATCTGATATCACATCTGCTCCTATTACCGATTTCGTCACTGAACTAAACATCTGTTCTGAGATCAACAAATAATCAATTCACGCCTGTGTACCATGTGCGCGTGAGAGGTGTGTGTAGTCTCTCCCCTGCGGATGGAGAGTCCTCCAGACGTCCACTAGCCCCACCTGTCGGCAAAGATTAGGCAGCCACTGGGACTCCTGTCCAAGCTCATGCCTCCTAGTCCCCGTACTATCGATCAAAGGGACCATCACCATATTGAAGTCCCCCCCCCCCTACTATTATGGGCAAAGATTTACTTGTTAACAGTCTCGAGGTGATCATCTTACAGAACTTCCGTTCATATTGGTTCCGGGCATATACGTTGCCAAACAACATGGCCTGGCGTTGTATATGAGCCTCACAAAGTATGAATCTACCACCTAGATCAGTGAAATGCACCTCCACTTTATCCGCTATTCCTTTTAGAAACAGGATGGCAACCCCCCTTTCTTCCCCTGCGTTGCTGCGGATACACAGTCCCCCACCCACCAAGTTCGCAGTTTAGCATGTTCCCCAGCCGATAAGTGGGTTTCTTGGAGCAGGGCTATATCTATTTTGTGTCTTTGCAGGTGCTGCAGAATTTTAGAATGTTTAATGGGGGACGAAATCCCTCCCACATTCCATGTAACTACTTTCAGAGGTCCCAGTTCACATAGGATATCTGATCATAAGATGCATACCATTCATTCAAGAAAGAGGGATATCCCAGCCCCCCACCCCTCTTCATACACCATCCTAAGCCATTTTAATTCCTTCCCGAACCCCACTAGCCATATCCCCCAGGTCTCGATTCCCCCCAACCCCCAAATCCCCCCTAATGTCATGTCCGTGGCCGTGACAACCCTCAGACTTACCCTGTTTCTGGGAGTCAGTGTCTGTGCTGGCTTCTGCTTGTCTCTGTGTCTGTGTCTGTCTTAGGTTCTCTCTGGCTCTGTGTGCTGATTGCCCTACTGAACCTCACCTGTGTGGGCTATGCCTCTTCCAAGATAGCTGCCACCTCCTCCTCTTTGCCAGTATCCAAGATGGCTCCCGCTGTTCCTTCCTATGGGCTGACTGCTCTGTGTGTCAAGCCTCTGTTTGGTTGCAAGGTGATTGCTGCAGCTGTGGCTCTGGTGTTGTAGGCTTTATTAATCACTTAAGAGACTACAGCCCGGGCCTTTGCATCTCATCTAAAGGTCCTGGTGTATAGAGTGCTCTGTACACGGTTTCAGTGTTTGCTCTGTGTGAGTTTTTATGTTTGTCTAGCTAGCTTAGGCACCGTGTGGCTTGTTAGCCTGTGCATAGCTCTGCTAGTTCTCTGTGTTTGTTCCTAGTGTAGACTAGCCAGCTTAGGCACCATCTGGCTTGTTAGCCTGTGCATAGCTCTGCTAGTTCTCTGTGTTTGTTCCTAAAACTTGACTAGCCAGCTTAAGCACCGTGTGGCTTGTAGCCTGTGTATAGCTTTGCTAGTGTTCTGTGTTTGTTTCCAGGGTATGACTTGTTAGCTTGGGCACAGCTTTGTTGTTAGCTGGTGTATAGCTTTACTAAGTCTCCTGAGTTTGCTCTGTGTATGACTGGTTTGCCTGGGTATAGCGTTCCTAGTAGCCTGGGTACAGTTTACTAGTCATTGTGTTGAAACCTGCCGACTGCCAGAACCCGGACAGTCTCTGCCTGTCTGCCTTGCCTTCGCCTAGGTGCCAGGGGGCACTCCTGGATCTTCATTCCTGCTGTTCCTGCTTGCAAGTTCCAGTTCCGGGTTTTCCTGTAAGTCCTACCGGCTGCCAGAACCTGAGGGCTCAACCCTCGGGGAAAGGCGGTCAAGTGTAGGTGAAGCCTAGGTCCAGGGTGTTCCAGTTCCGTGGGTTCCGCTCCAGTGTGTTCCAGTCCAGCGGGTTTCACTCCTGTATGTTCCAGTCCAGCGGGCCCCACTCCAGTGTGTCCAGTCCAGCGGGCCCCACTCCAGTGCGCACCCGTCCGGTGCGTTCTAGTTCCGAGTATTCCTGTGTAGAACTCCAGTCCGGGGTTCCGGTCCAGTTTTGTCTCATCTCCACCTGGAAGGTGACCTTGCCTGCCACTGCCGCTCCACGGTAGTGGCCTATGGACTCACAAACCCCGTGCTCCCGGGGAAGAAGCCTGAAAGTATGCCAAGGTCCTCGAGAGCGCGGCAGGCGCGAGAGACGCGACACCTAACCCTCTCTACCTCCTTTAACCCCAACCTCCCTTCTACAGAACCCAAGTCTCTAAATGAGACCATCACGTATAACGCCTCTTACCCCCCTCCCTCTTGCAAGCCAAATAGCACAAAACTGCTCTTCCTCATCTTTCCCCCTTCAGTATATCTCCAACTTATGTTTGCGTAAATTATCAAATTAGTCCAATCAACAACAACAACAAACTTCAAAAAAATAAAAAAAAAACCTTGTTCCAGAGTTCTCAGGCTCCAGTCTGTATGAGGGATCTTCCACGTCTCTTTGGGGTAAAATCCCTGGGGTTGTCTCCAACAATACCACTCTTATATGAATCCAGGCCGCTCTGGCAAAAGTCATCACAGTTCTTTGGTACGAAAAATATTGCAGGGGCCTCACAAATATATGCCTCGGTTCTCTGTAGTATTCTGCTCAGTTATCCCAATCATCCTCTGAAATCAATTCTACGGCAGGCACCCCAGGGATTCACTAGATGCTCATTGAATTCTCCTAGGCTTTCTCCTGTGGTTGTAACCCCCTTGCCGGTCCACCACCTCCAACCTGTCCAATTGAGTGTTGAGATCTTCCAAGTTAAATTAACACTTTGTAATCCAGTTCTTGTTGTGGCTATGCCTTCTTCGGTCCCACCTTCCATGGGGTGTCTGTTGATCCTCCGCTCGTCCTCTCAATCAGCAGTGCTCCACGGAGTTCAAGAAGGCTTGCGCTTGTTCTATCGTGGTGTAAACCTGCATGGTCGCCTGATAGGTGACTCTTAATTTGGCCGGGTACTGCAGTGCAAATCAGATTTTCATTTCAAAAAGTTTTGTGCAGATAGGAGAGAACTTCCTTCTCTGCATCGCCACCGCTGCGGAGTAGTCTTGGAAACATAAAATCTTTTTATTCCCATAGTGCAGCTCCCGCTCCTTCCTCAACGCCTGCAGTATTGCCTCTTTGTGCGCAAGATTTAAGAAGCGACAGATCACCACTCACGGGCGTGTGGTTTCCGTGCGTTTGGGCCCCACTCGATGTGCTCTCTCTACCTGGAGGACTCGCATAGTAACATAGTAGATGACGGCAGAAAAAGACCTGCATGGTCCATCCAGTCTGCCCAAGACAAACTCATATGTGTATACCTTACCTTGAATTTGTACCTGTCCTTTTCAGGGCACAGACCATATAAGTCTGCCCAGCAGTATTTCCCGCCTCCCAACCACCAGTCCCGCCTCCCATCACCGGCTCTGGTACAGACCGTATAAGTCTGCCCTCCCCTATCCTCGCCTCCCAACCACCACCCCCTCTTCCCCCCAACTGCTCCGCCACCCAATTTCAGCTAAGCTTCTGAGGATCCATTCACCTAGGTCTTCTGGTAGTTGTAGTTGTTCTGGCAGCCATTTTTCCAAGAAGACTCGCAAATTTGTAGTTTCCAATGCCTCAGGCAGTCCTACAAATCTTAAATTGTTCCTCCGTGATCGGTTCTCGAGGTCTTCAGGCTTTTCTTCATAGCCTTCCACCATGGTTTTAAGCTTAGTGTTTTCCTCTTCCATTTTGTTCACTTTGTCTTCAAGGGCCCCATGACGCTGCTGATACGCCGCCAGTTCTTTAGTGAGCTGTCCCAAGTTTTCCTGGACCAGAGATAACTTGCTGTCAATGGGTCCCAATCGCTGATCTAGCAAAGGTTCCATGGCGGCCGTCACCTCCGCCACCCACACCGAACTTAGGGCAGTCGCGGCCGGGCTCGACAGAGCCGTCATTTTTTCCTCGCCGGCTCGCGTCTTCCCTTTATCTCTGCGAACGCTCTTCGCCGCCATGAAGTTCCGCTGTGAGTAGCGCAGATGCTGCACCTTTACTTCTTGTGCTGAGGTGGTGTATTCACCGGTCCGTTACCAGGGCAGTTTCCGTGATTTTGAAAGTTTAGCGGGTAAGCTGGCAGGAGCGGAGAATTTAACAACCGCACCTGGTCATGGCGTCACGTGATCCAATTCCATGATGTTTAAGCTTAGCTTGATTTCATTGGTGATTTCTGCCAGTTTTGTTTTGTAAGGGATGTATATTATGACATCGTCTGCATAGATGAAAGGGTTAAGGCCTTGGTTGGATAAGGACTTGGCTATTGGGATCATCATTAGGTTGAAGAAGGTCGGTGATAGCAGTGATCCCTGTGGTACTCCACAGTCTGCCCTCCACGGTGATGATATGTTTGAACTTGATTTTACTTGATATGTTCTTGTGGTTAGAAAACCCTTGATCCAGCTGAGTATGTTTCCGCTGATCCTGAACTTGTCTAGTAGTCTTATTAATATATTGTGGTTTACCATGTCGAATGCACTTGACACATCGAATTGTAGGAGGAGGATGTTTTTGCCTGTTGCAATTTCTAATTTGAATTTGGCTATGAGAGTGATTAGTACTGTTTCAGTGCTGTCTCCGTGATATAAATGCACAAGAGAGTCTTTTTCAACAGAAAGGAAGCTCTGGAATGAGGAAGCATAGGGTGAAGGTGAAAGGGGACTGACTCAGGAGTAATCAAAGGAAATAATTCTTTACCATAAGTGTGGTGAATGCATGAACAGCCTCCCAATGGAGGTGGTGAAAACAGACTTATCTGAATTCAAGAAAGCGCTAGACAAGAAAACAGGATCGGTTATCGAAAGGAACAAATAGTAGATGGCATGGATGGGAAGATTGGATAGGCCATATAGTGTTCAATATTCAGAAAATGCTGAGCTCCTAAGTTAGCCTCCTAATTTGTGCCCATGTTTAAACGAACTTAGGAGCATAACTTTTCAGCTGAAAATTCACCTATTTTAGGATTTTAAAGTTATGCTCATATTTAGGCCTGCCTTTCATTTGCCTAGATTTATGAGCCTAGTGCTAAAAAAACAATGCTAAGTTTCTAACTTCTTTTCCCCACCCTAAACCCACTCCTGTTGCCATCCACTTTTTATGCTCCTAAATTGTTTGGCTGGTGCATAAATTTTTACTCAAAACTTCATTAGAGTACATTTTCAAAGAGGCCAATTTACGAGAATAACCTAGAAACATAAATCTTTTGAATACAAGCCGATTTTTTTTTTTATCTGCTGTAATTTTCTGTTAGGCATTTCAGGAGAAATAATCCTTTCAAGGGCACAAAAACTGAAGAGAAGCAAACCCAGCTATACCTCCAAATACAAAAATATAATGCCTGCGTTTCTACTTAGATAAGAGCTATACCAGAAAAATTTCACATCCATCTCACCCCCTGTGCGGTTCTAGGTCAGTTCCCACCTGGACAGTTCCCACCCACCAATTCTCACCTGACGACACCCAGCTTTACCTCTCCACACCAGACATCACTGCGGAAACCCAGGCCAAAGTATCGGCCTGCTTATCCGACATTGCTGCCTGGATGTCCAACCGCCACCTGAAACTGAACATGGCCAAGCCCGAGCTCATTGTCTATCCACCCAAACCCACTTCTCCTCTCCCTCCACTCTCTATTTCAGTCGACAACACCCTCATCCTCCCCATCTCATCTGCCCGCAACCTTGGAGTCATCTTCGACTCCTCCCTTCTCTGCCCATATCCAGCAGACAGCCAAGACCTGTTGCTTCGTTCTCTATAACATCAGCAAAATTCGCCCCTTCCTCTCCGAGCACACCACCCGAACTCTCAACCACTCTCTCATCACCTCTCGCCTTGACTACTGCAGCCTACTCCTCACTGGCCTCCCACTTAACCATCTATCCCCCCTTCAATCCGTTCAGAACTCTGCTGCGCATCTTATCTTCCGCCTAGACTGATATGCTCATATCACCCCTCTCCTCGAGTCACTTCACTGGCTTCTGATCAGGTACCGCATACAGTTCAAGCTTCTCCTACTAACCTACAAATGCACTCAATCTGCAGCCCCTCATTACCTCTCTACCCTCATCTCCCCTTACGCTCCTACCCGTAACCTCCGCTCACAGGACAAATCCCTCCTCTCAGTACCCTTCTCCACCACCGCCAACTCCAGGCTCTGCCCTTTCTGCCTCACCTCACCCTATGCTTGGAATAAACTCCCTGAGCCCACACGCCAAGCCCCCTCCCTGCCCATCTTCAAATCCTTGCTCAAAGCCCACCTCTTCAATGTCGCTTTCGGCACCTAACCATTGTACCTCTATCCAGGAAATCTAGACTGCCCCCAATTTGATTGACTGCACTTTTTTGTCCTTTAGATTGTAAGCTCCTTTGAGCAGGGACTGTCCTTCTTTGTTAGATTGTACAGTGCTGCGTAACCCTGGTAGCGCTTTAGAAATGTTAAGTAGTAGTAGTAGTAGTAGTAGTAACCCAAAAAATACAAAAAAAAAACCCCACACACTAGGCCAACTAATTTCCCTGCCTTTTCTTTCCCAGATCGTTTATGAGGCCAGTAGCCCCTCACACCCCCACCCCAACATTATCTTTTACACATCCCTTTCCTCAGTGTGTGTGGGGGTCAACCAATTCATGTGGGGGGGTTTTGCCCCCACACCCCCCAACTAGGTGTCAACCTAATTCAGCCTCTCAAAAGGACACACTGATTACGATTTATAATGAATTACTACTCTACCTATGAAAAGTAATCCCATCATTATATGTCCTCTGTGTACATACATATGCTGCTCTAACCCCCTTGTTCCAGAAGCCATTAGAAAAAAAAAAAAGCACCACCAGGACTTATGGGACCTGATACAAGGAAGAAGCTACAGTTGGTAAAAAAAAAAAAAAATAGTTTAGAGAGGGTGGGAACTCGCCCGATACCCCCCACCCCGTGCATATATTTCTCCTTGGATACCAATAGCTAATTTGCTTTCTGTTCTAAAGTCATTTATATAGGGGACTATGACAAACTTCCAAGGGCTTCACAAACCCAGATTAAAACACAACACTCAACCCAGTTTTGGAAAATTATTTGATCTTAATGTTTGTATTTGCGTTAGGTCCTGTACACTCTGAAGATCTTATATACACCATCTTGAGCGAATTCCTTGAAAAAGGCGATAAATAAATCACTATATGCTGCATGAAACTTCTGTTTTTCAGAAAATTTTTGAATTATTTTTATACGAGTGAAAAGTTTGCAGCTATTTTTTGGTAAGTTACCCACATTTGATATATGTCGAGGAATAACTTATTTGCTTATAAAATTTTTTTAAAGTATTTATTCTGTTTTAGGGCTATGATTAACATGCAGTAATGGTGTGAAATTATATGTACCAGACAGTTGCGGATACAACTATCCTACTTGTTTTGAATCTGTAATTCCAGTGTTTTTATGGTTAAGTGCTAAATTGATACTTTAGGTGTTTTCATTGCTGATTTTCCTTACAAATTAAGAAAATAAAATCCCACCCTCCTTTCCTCATCCCAATTAATATAATTACAGATAAGGATCCTAACAGATTTTACAGCAATCTGAAAATTATGAAGCAATTACAGCCAGCCAATATGCATGAATTATGGAAAAAGTATTTTGTAAACTTTGTGTTTTAAGTTGTTCATTCAGTCTGTCATTTATCACATATGAAACACGAGGCAGCAAACAGCGTAAATTACATAGTTTACTCAATTTTTCAAAACAGCCAGCTGCAAATCACTGACCCACACCATGTTGTTTCAATTTTAGTCTAGTAAACAGGCTAGAAGCACAACATCTTCCACTGGGGCTTCAGTCATAGGCCAGTGGAAACTTTCTACCACCTCCTTTCTGTAACTCTAGCTCTGTGACAGTAAGAGCTTTTCATGCTTGGAGCTAACATTACAGGAATTCTTGGAACAGGCAACAGATACCATCAGGACAGACTTTAAAAATAATCATAAGAAGCTAACAAGTCCTTTTCAGATACTCAACTCATCCTATCCCAAGGATGAATTTTGGAAAACAAATGAAAAAATAAAATCCAAAATCTGCATCAAATATGAAAAGGGCCAAAAAAGCATTTGTTAAATCCATGTTTCTATGGAACATGCTAATTTTGAAAACCTTTTATTCTCTACCAAACCTATAAAGCTACTGAGATCAGAATCATTTTACAGGCGGCCCTGCCCAACTACATTAAGATTCACAAGGGGCTACATAGTGAAATACTGAAGCAGGTCAAAGCAGAAACCTTGTCACAAAATTAGTCACTTTCTTCTTACAACTTTTAAAAAGCACAAGGTCAACTCACAAGGATTCTAAGATTTCAGATTCTACCCAATACATGGGGAGGACACTTTCAATATACGTCTAAATATGATTTTGGACACGATGCTGAAAACATCCAAAAATCAAGTGGTGAACATAGTAACCCAGGCAAATCAAAAGGTTCTCCAGCACCCACTGCGAACTGGATACCTGCCCCAGCCATCTACTAAAATCCGCCCCTGACCGCTTCATAACAGACCTCACAGCCCACATAAACTACATGCTCCAACAAGGTCTTTTCCCTGACGAATACAGCAACATCCTACTCACCCCAATCCCAAAAGATACCAAGAAAAAAGCAACCAAACTTGTCAACTATTGCCCAGTTGCATCTATACCACTAGTAGTTAAACTGATGGAGAGCATGGTGACCAAACAGATTACTGGCCAAATTCAAGAAGGAAATAGCCACAGGTAAAAGCATATTTCTCCTACAATTCTACATGTTAAACCACAATATACTGAGACTTTTAGACTATTTCGGAATTGGTGGAAACATACTCAACTGGATCAAAGGTTTCCTAACCACCAGAACATACCAAGTGAAATCAAACTCAAACATATCACCACCTTGGAAAGCAGACTGTGGAGTACCTCAAGGATCACCACTATCACTAATACTTTGCAACATAATGATGATCCCACTGGCCAAGTCATTATCAAAACAAGGCCTCAACCCATTCATCTACGCAGATGATGTCACAATTTACATTCCCTTCATACATGGCCCAACAGAAATCAACAACAAAATCAAACTCGGTTTGAATACCATGGATTCATGGACAAACTCTTTTCAACTGAAACAACACACTGTCTCATTCTCTTATCTCAACATAATATGTAAAAACCCACAACCTTAATCACCCCAGAACACACCCTCCCTATCTTAAACAGCCTGAAAATACTCAGCGTTACAATCGACTGCAACCTCACTTTCGAGAGCCAAGTGAACTCCACAACAAAGAAAATGTTCCAATGTGAAAACTTAAACGTGTAAAACCTTTCTTCCCGAGGGTAATATTTTGTAACCTAATGCAATCAATGGTACTAAGTCACGCAGACTATTGCAACGGAATCTACGCTGGATGCAAAGAACAACTCACAAAGAAACTCCAGACTGCTGAAAACACAGCAGCCAAGCTAATATTTGGCAAAACGCGATTCGACAGTGCCAAACCCCTCTGAGTAAAACTGCATTGGCTGCCAATCAAAGAACGTATTACGTTCAAAATCTGCACCCTGGTCCACAAAGTCATTTACGGCCAAGTCCCAGGATATATGACAGAACTTATAGACCTACCAATCAGAAACATAACCAGATCATCTCGAACATACCTAAACCTCCACTACCCGAACTACAAAGGACTTAAATACAAAGCAACCTATGCATCCAGCTTTTCCTATATAAGCACACAACTATGGAACGCATTGCCAAAAGTTGTGAAAACAACCTACGACCACCTAAACTTCAGGAAATCATTAAAAACCTACCTGTTCAAAAAGGCATACCCCACCGACCCAACATAAATACCTACACTCTGCAACACAGCATAACCAAAGCTTGTAATGGACACTATATAACCTTTCCTCTCCTTGATCCCCACTGTAACTGAAACACATGTACCTTATTCAACTGCAATACCACCTGTACTTGTTTCTTTACCGGACTTGGCAAACGCCTTTACAGTACTATGTAAGCCACATTGAGCCTGCAAATAGGTGGGAAAATATGGGATACAAATGTAACAAATAAATAACATCTGAAGCTGTCATAAAGACTGGTATGTACTGTTTTGTTCACATCTTTGGGGGTAGGAGAGGGTCATTCCTTTAATCCTCCAGTGGTCATCTGGTCATTTAGGGCACCTTTTTTGAGACTTAGTTGTTATTAAAACAAGTCTAGACCAAACTTTGTCTATTAGATTGTAAGCTCTTTGAGCAGGGACTGTCTTTCTTCTATGTTTGTGCAGCGCTGCGTATGCCTTGTAGCGCTATAGAAATGCTAAATAGTAGTAGTAGTAGTACATGTCCAGCTTTTAGTCCTGAACATTTTTGCTTTGTTCAATTATGGTAGAAAACAGTCAAAGTTGTGGGAATACCCACATCCCGCCCCAATATGCCTCCTTGTGATTTGGACACACTACAGGACTTACTACATGGAAAAATGTCTTTAAAATGTGTTTAAAACATACCAATTTGGACGTTTTTGCAAGAAAAATTACCATCTGCCGGTTTGTACCAGTTTTTTGCGGTTGTTCTCTTTTGAAAATGAGCACATATCATCCTTGAAAAAAATCCAAAAGAACTGCAAGCCTCTCTAGCCTCAGCTAATGTCAGTGTTCATTACTCCACAATAACAAATACTGGGCAGTAATGGGATTCATGGGACAGTTGCAAGGCAGAAACTGCTACTACCCAAGAGTAACATATCACTGCTCATCTCATATTTGCAAAAACGCACACACATTTTGTGATAAGAGTCTATGGACAGATGAGTCAAAAGTTGAAAGTACTGGACAACACAGGTTCCATTATGTGTGGCATAAAGCAAATACAGTATTCCACAGTAAGAACATAAAAAGGGATTGTGTGGTGATGCTTTGCTGTCTCAAAACCTGGAAAACTTACATAAGTACATAAGTATTGCCATACTGGGAAAGACCAAAGGTCCATCAAGCCCAGCATCCTGTTTCCAACAGTGGCCAATCCAGATCACACATATCTGGCAAGATCCCAAAAAAGTACAAAACATTTTATACTGCTTATCCCAGAAATAGTGGATTTTCCCCAAGTCCATTTAATAACGGTCTATGGACTTTTCCCTTTAGGAAGCCATCCAAACCTTTTTTAAATTCCACTAAGCTAACCGCCTTTACCACATTCTCTGGCAACGAATTCCAGAGTTTAATTACACGTGGAGTGAAGAAAAATTTTCTCCAATTCGTTTTAAATTTACTACATTGTAGCTTCATCACATGCTCCCTAGTCCTAGTATTTTTGGAAAGCATGAACAGACGCTTCACATCTACCCGTTCAACTCCACTCATTATTTTATAGACCTCTATCATATTTTTTTTTTTGTTATTACATTTATACCCCGTGCTTTCCCACTCATGGCAGGTTTACATATTATATACAGGTACTTATTTGTACCTGGGGAAATGGAGGGTTAAGTGACTTACCCAGAGTCAAAAGGAGCTGCCTGTGCCTGAAGCGGGAATCGAACTCAGTTCCTCAGTTCCCCAGGACCAGAGTCCACCACCCTAACCACTAGGCCACTCGCCCCCTCAGCCGCCTTTTCTCCAAGCTGAAGAGCCCTAGCCGATTTAGCCTTTCCTCATAGGGAAATTGTCCCATCCCCTTGCCATTATTGAAGGAACCATGAATTCTGCATTGTACCAGAAAATTAAGGACAATGTCCAGTCATCTTACCATAAGCTGAAGATAAAGCCTATTTGGGTTATGCAGCAAGACAATGATCCAAAATACAAAAGCAAGTCTACATCTTTTTAGCTAAAGAGAAAAAAAAAATTAAAGTTTTAGAGTGGCCTAGTTGACCCAATAGAGATGCCTTAGGAAGACCTGAAACGAGTTCATACATTAAAAGTTATGAATGTGCCTGAATTAAAACAGTTCTACAAAGAAGAGTGGGCTAAGATTCCTCAACAGGCATGTTCTACAGGTTAAACATTGTAAGTTCGGGGACCGTGAGAGAGCCTTCTCAAGAGAAGACCATGTCTGAAGGTTTGCTGAGGCCTAAGTTGCAGAAAGGGGCGACTTACCATATTTATCATTGTTCGATTGCGAGGTGGGGGCATCTGCTTCCGTACAGGAAGCGCTGGGAGAAGGATTTAGGGCACATGGTGTCAGGGGCAGAATGGGACCAGATATGGACTAGAACAGGGTCATCAGGTATATCGCTGTTAAAGTTGAGAATGGTTTTGGTTCGTTAGTACTTAACTCCTGCAAAATTCTGTCGTATATTGGGCAGGTGTTTGAGGGGGCCCTATCTGCATATGTGGTTGGATTGTGAATTGATTCAGTCATTCTAGAGGAGGTCTTCGTCTTGCTCTCTCATATTTTGCAGCAGGCTATCTCTGTTACATATTTTATTCCTGTAACAGGACAGAAAAATGTCTTAATATTGGCATTGACTCTATATACTGAACAACTAGTGGAATGAAGCCTGTTTGAAACGGGCCTTAGGAAGGCTCTCGTCTAATCGATTTTTCCTCTCTCCATTGCCTTCCCATCCATGTCCAGCGATTCTTTCCTCCCCTCCCATCCCCTCCGTGTCCCGCGATTCTGACGTCCCTTCAATGTGCAGCAATTCTCCTCTTCCCTGCCCTCCCATCCGTGTCCCGCGATTCTCTCCTCCCCTCCCCTCCCATCTCATCCATGTCCATCGATTCTCCTCTGCCCTGCCCTCCCCTCTATGTCCTGCGATTCTGTCCTCCCTTCCATGTCCATCGATTGTCCTGTGCCCTGCCCGCCTATCCATGTCCTGCAATTCTGCCCTCCCCAGAGATTGTCCTCTGCCCTGCCCTCCCATCGCATCCATATCCACCTCGACAGTGAAAGAGAGAGAGAAAGAGTGAGAGTGTGTATATGTGTGTGTGAGAGACAGCTGCTAGGAGTCCCTGTGACACTGGAGGATCAGTTGCTCTTTATAGCCAGTTGTTTGAGGCAGCAAAGCATGGCTCATTTTTGAGTCGCCTGCCCCCCCCCCCTTGTTCTAGTATTTTGTGTGTGTGTGCGCGTGCCTGTCTGAAAGAGAGTGTCAGAGAGAGAGAGAGAGAGAGAGAGTGTGAGAGAGAAAGAGAGAGTGTCAGAGAGAGAGGGGGGAGAGAGAGAGGGGGGGGAGAGAATGAATATTAAAAATAAAGGTGAAGAACTTCTGCTCCGGTGGGAAGGGGGAGCTGTTCCACTGTAAGAACCAGGGAAAAATTTTTCAAAAACCAAGCCACCGCCACCCCCGTACGTCGGTGAGAAGAAAGCAGCAGACTGCACACATTTGCCAACTGCAACCTGGGAGAAGAGAGCTGTGCAAACAGAGGGAGGGAGAGAGAGATGGAGAGCCGAGTCCTGCCTCCCCATCATCAAAACAAAGAGCTTGTGGCCAGCTCCCACCCCTTCGGAGCCTCAAGACCGCGGAGCTCTGGGTCTTTGAACCGTCGTCAATCAGAGGGCTGATAGGGCGGAGGCTGAGGGCTGATGGGGTGGAGCCAGGGTTGTGTCGGCACAGGCAGGGCTGAAGAAAGTCAGAGCTGTGGCAGGGAAATGAGAAGGAAGGGACAGTGCTTGCAATCCGTATCGATTATCCAGAAGGGCACATCTATACGAAGAACATCCCTGCCGAGCATGGCTCTCAAGAATAGGAAAGTCAACAGAACGGGGCAACAGAAGGGTCAGTGTTTTGTATTGGTTGTGTAGGATCGCTTTGCCCGGCGCTTCGGTGAGGGATTTGAGGGCGGACGTAGGAGGTGGGTGTGGTTAAGCATTGGAGCGCTCATTGCATTGCATGCCGCTGTTCCTGCCTGTAACAATGTCGGGAGTGATCTGTGACGTGCCCGTCATTCTTCATTTATATAGTAGGATTGCCGCATTTATGGATTCCTGCATGTCTTTGAGTAAGCTGATGGCCAAGTGCAGGGAGAGCATGCTTGTCCATTCTGCTCTCATTTGTCCATCCAGTTACAGGAATAAAATATGAACTTTCAAAATTCACCGACTGCAAGAGTTCAGGCATGATATATGTTGCAATGTGCCCATGTCAGCTAATGTACACAGGCAAGATTATACGACCATTAAATACATTAATTATTGAACACAAAAGTGCAAAGAAGTTCTGTAGTTGAGAAGCCATTAGTACACCACTTTCTAGAGAAACCCTGTAAGTTTGAGGACTTTCAGTTTTTTCCTTCAAGTACGCCACATCCCTCCTAGAGGGGAGAGGATTTGGACAAACTGCTTTTGCAAACTGAGCAGAGGTTGATTCACAAATTCAATACAATGTCTCCTTATGGACTGAACCAAGAAAGAGACTTCTCCATGTTTTTATGAAAGAATTTTGCACTGCTATATTTTTGGTCCCTGTGTGATATATGTTTCTCATACTTCCTAGGTTTTGATAATTATTTTGTTTTAGGCAATTTATGTTTTATTTTCAACAGCTACAAGTTTTCTATTGACAAAAATAAAAAGCAGCTAGGCTCGATTAATGTAAAAGAGGAATACTGCAGCAATTAATAATGTAGTGTGTATGCTTTCTTTAGTTTATGTCTTTGGCCTTTTTATTTTCTTATAGCTTAATCCTGTAGCTTCCTCATTCCCCCTCCGTTTATTGTGAGATAAGTAGCACATTATTATTTCCTGATGTATATAATAATTTCCTGATTTTGTTATTGTAATATTTCTATTCTATGCTTTTCTTTTGTTGGTACTTGTAAATTTAACTTAAATGTAATTAAAAAAAAAAAATTCAAATACATGGTTTTAAGGAACTCTCTTCTTAATAATAAGAAAACATGATTTTCCTAACTTGGGGCCTTGTTTACTAAGCCACGCTAGTGTTTTTAGCACCATAGGAATATATGCACATGAGCAGGTTTTGAAGCGCATGTGTTTAATAAAGAGTTTTGTATTTTCAACAGTCTGGAGCAAATTTGTAATTTATAAAACGAAGGCTCCGGTAGCATATTCGAGTCCCTGATTGTAT
Organism: Microcaecilia unicolor; assembly: GCF_901765095.1. Lineage (NCBI taxonomy): Eukaryota > Metazoa > Chordata > Amphibia > Gymnophiona > Siphonopidae > Microcaecilia > Microcaecilia unicolor. The sequence continues at coordinate 28,829,833 of NC_044032.1, read as the reverse complement.
AGTATAATACATATATAATTATACAGGGAAATGGCAGCCGCCGGATGGGATTCGAAGGCAGGGTTCACAGAAGACCGTGTAGCTGAATTGCTGGGAGGAGTACGCCTATTCTCTGGTGGTGTTCAAGAGCAGGCAAGCAATTGGGATGAAGTTTTTAGGGTTCACAAAACGCTGATAAGAGCGGAATTACATTCGGCAGCATTAATAGAATACTGTCATGCACAACGAGTCCCCCGTGGACTTAGAATTATAAAAGAGCCTAGATTTTTAGGCAATGATAAATATGTTGCCAGATGGAATACCGTAATTACGCAGTGTTCCCTTGATCTCATGCTACTTACAATAGATGCGTTACAGGAAGAAATACAGGGACATAGAGATGAATTATTTCAAAAACAAAATGTTATCAGAGGTGGTCAAGACAAGGGGACATTTGAGAAAAATTTGAAAGAACATAACTTAAAAATAGAAGAATACACCGAGAATCAAAGAGCTATGAAGATTGCGAAATTTCGAAGAGATGAGCATGACTATACAAAGGGTTATGTCTACAGTTGGATGGATAAAAAACGTCATACTCGGAAAAATAAATTCGGTGGTAGAAAAGTACAATTTAAATTATCTTCTAGTGAATCATCAGGTGATGATGAAAGAGGTTATACACGTAGAAAAATAGAAGATATAAATGCATGTAAAAATTTAGAACAATCTGATAACTTACCGGAATCTTTTTTAAGAATAGGAGATCAGGGGATCAACACAACAGGCGAATTAAAGGGAGGTATCAAAGGACCCAAAAACAAGAAGGCACCCAAGAAATAAATACAGTTATTAACATCTCGAATGACACATTGTCTCCAACACAGAAGGAGGTTTTAACTAAGGGATTATCATTTGTTCCATCTAATAGATATGATGCTTTTGATACCAGACGGGGCTTATATCGATTTTTTAGAGAATTAAGATTACGGTTACATTTTGGCATCACAGACAATACTACCCAAGACCCCATACTTCCACGCACGGGTCATATTTCCAGATGGGTCCCCCCGGGAACAATAGATCCTATGATCCAAGCTTTTCAGAAATTGGTTTTATATGATCTAGCAAAATTAGAGGAAAGTAGGGGTAAAGATTGGAGTAATATATCAGGCTTACAACGCCGAAGTATTCAAGAGTTAGCCAATAATGATAATATAGTAATTCAAAGGGCAGATAAAGGGGGATCCGTGGTGATTATGGACAGGGACAAATATAAACAGGAAGCAAATGGACAGTTGGGTCAGAACCAGTATTATATATTACTGGATAATGATCCCACGAAACAATTACAATCTGAGATAGAAATATATGTCAATGAAGCGGTTATGAAGGATATTCTTACAAAAAAAGAAAAAATTTTTGTGTCATCCTAGTCCTAACATTCCGTATATTTATTTTGTCCCTAAAATCCATAAGTCCACCACCGATCCCCCAGGTCGCCCAATAGTATCTACTAAGAACTCAGTATTAGAACCATTATCTAAATACATTGATATGATATTAAACCCCATGGTTTCTAAAGCAGATTCATATGTAAAAGATTCTATGCATTACATACAAATACTAGAACAGCAGGAACCTGCATTGAGAGAACAAGATTTGTATATGGTAGGTTTAGATGTCATAGCACTTTACACAAATATTCCCCAAAATAGGGCTATACAGATAGCTTGTGAGCACTTTGAAGCTCTTCATATCCCAAGTTCTAAAATTGAAATATTGACTCAACTATTAAAATGGGTTGTGTGTTGCAATTATTTCAGATTTGAAGGACAATTCTATAAACAAGTGAAGGGGGTTGCTATGGGGGCAAGTGTGGCTCCCTCATTGGCATGCCTATATATGACTCAATTTGAGAAAAAATATGTGTATGAGTCTAGATGGTTTAGAAATATTGCTTCTTGGAAACGATATATAGACGACGTCATAATGCTTTGGCATGGCCCCATGGCAGATTTGAAACTATTTCTGGAATATTTAAATAATGTGGATCCCAACATAAAATTTACTTCTCGTATAGCTCAGAATGAAATAGAATTTCTTGATATTAAAATAAGCAGAACCCTGGAAGGAGGGTTTGCGACTACTATCTTTCGCAAGCCCACGGATTGTAATGCTCTGTTACATTATCAGAGCTTTCATCATCAGGGTCTAAAAAAAGGGATACCGGTGGGCCAACTATTGCGTTTAAGACGATTATGTTCTACTACCTCAGAATTCAAAATACAAGCGGGAGAAATGATAGAAAGATTTAGTACTCGAGGTTATCCTATGAAGATTCTTAAAAATGCTTACAAGAGAGCATTATATGCTCACCGCCCCTGGTTAATGTTACCAAAATTAAAATCAAAATCTCCTTCAAAAGTGCTGGCATGTGTCATTCCGTTTTCTCAGAAAGCACCCATAATCAGCAGTATTATACACAAACATTGGCATGTTCTGTCAATACACCCAGAGTTCAGGGAGCGCCCGAAAATAGCTTATAGGCGACAAGCTAATGTGGGAGAATTATTAAAAAGATCTAGAAAGAGAGAGGAGCAAGGCAAACATTCCCCGTGTGGAAGATGTGTGTATTGCCGTTATTCTTTAAATACTGGGAAGATAGCTATACCTCACAGTAATAAGGATTTCATATTAAAACATAATACTAACTGTAATAGCTCCCAAGTTGTATATTGTATCATGTGCCCTTGTGGATTATATTATATAGGTCACACTAAACGCCCTTTAAAACATAGGTTAGCAGAGCACATAAGCAATATTCGATTGAAAAAAATAATGTGTCCTTTAGTTGCTCATTGGTATGATCATAATCACACTATTGAACAACTAAGATGTGTGATACTGATACACATTCCCCCTGATTGCTTTAGGGGGGAAGGAAATATCAGTTCCCGATTGTTAGCTATAGAACAGAGATATATTTATATGTGGCAAACAGTGACTCCTAAGGGATTAAATCAGGAAGTAGAATGGATATAAGAGCCTGTCTCTTTAAGCTGAGGAGGTGAGGCTAGGCATTCTGGGAGAATATAAGCCAGGGCGTTTTTACTTCTCACAGCACATTCAGAGCCACGGCAGTTGATTTCTGACCTGAGAAGGGTTCATGCTGGCAGGCTGCCAAGCAGATCAGCTTAAGTAAGTGAAGAGTTATGTTTAGTATTCAATAGTTATAGTATAATAAGTAGATTTGGAAATCAGAATTGAGAGAGTGATAATGCAATTGTATTATTGTAGATGATATGGTGGTTCCTCCTGAGGAAGAAAACGAAATGCGGTCCTGCATAGAGGAACCGACGTTTGATTAAGGACCACAGCAAAGTTTACCATGAGTAACTCATTCCTCCAATGTAATGCCTGAAGAGTATTGAAAGCAGACTCATTCATTTATTGAGGAAAGCATTTATTCATTGAGGAAAGCACTGGAGACTTTTTACAAACCCTCAAAATAGACATTGCAAGAAAGGGAAACTGGAAGATCAAAGACAGCAGAATTACAAAAGGATGTTGGCCTTTAATTCTGTGTAATACTGTGATATTTATTTGAGGAAAGTAAAATGTAAAATGTGAAATATAATGTGCAGTGCAATAACATTTAAAACAGCAAGTTGTATATAACTGTAAATGCTTATAGAGTCACTAAGCAGACATGATACAGGAGTGAATGGGTATGAGAGATAGAAGAGAGTTATGTGTGTGTGTTTACAGGTTTTAAAATGCACATGAGCAGGTTTTGAAGCGCATGTGTTTAATAAAGAGTTTTGTATTTTCAACAGTCTGGAGCAAATTTGTAATTTATAAAACGAAGGCTCCGGTAGCATATTCGAGTCCCTGATTGTATAGTATAATACATATATGGTATATAGCCACACTGAACCCGCAAAAAGGTGGGAAAATGTGGGATACAAATGCAATAAATAAATAAATAAAAAATATATGCATACAATGAAGCAGTGCATGCAAGTCAATCTCATGAATATTCATTGTCAAAAATCTTTAAAACCCAACTAGATGGTGGCCCTAAGAACCATGGTTGCCCACCCCAACACAGAGGATGCTTAATACAGCAGTTCCCAAACTGTGCACCACAGCAATCCCAACCTCCCTCTCGCCACCACCCGAACTGCTACTTGTGGACAGCAGCGGCAGCAAAACAAAAAAAAAAAAAGGCAAGCACAGGGCTACAGCAGCCTTCAAGCATGTGATGTCAGTTCTGCCAGTCCTCTGCCCCCGGAACTGGAAGCTGACGTCAGCGGGGGGGAAGGACTCCAGAAGAGCTGATAGCACATGCTGTGGCCCCACACTTTTTTGTTTTGTTTTTTGTCGCAGCCACTGGGGACACAGAGCAGACGGCCTTCGGGACTCACTTTTGCTGCCAAGGAAGTTGGATGAAAACAGGAGAAGGGATGAAGTCAAAAAGTTGAAGCCAATAGGTCAGTCTCTGTTTCCCCTTCCTATTCAAACAAAGCAAGCAAACCTAGCAAACCAACCTATAAGCTGCTGAAACCATGGTAAAATTATGTCTTACCTGATAATTTTCTTTCCTTTAACGCAGCAGATGAATCCAGGAACTAGTGGGTTGTCCGCCTACCAGTAGGTGGAGATAGAGATAAACAAACTACAGGCAGTGATGCCAGCCAGCCAGCTCCTTCCTCAGTTAGTATGTCATTCGTAAGCATTTGCCAAGGCCAAAAATATGAAACCAATAACAAGAAACCATCCTCACTATGAAAAACAGAGAACCAAATAAGAATTTCAAAATAACTGCAACTTGATCAAGAAATCGGAATCCTTTCCGTGTTCCCAATTCTGTCTGAACTCTGCAAAACAGAACCCAGAAGGAAAAAATAGCCACACTGTCCGGAAAATTACAAAACCGTCGGCCGAACTAGAGAGGGATCCTGGATTCATCTGCTGCGTTAAAGGAAAGAAAATTATCAGGTAAGACATCATTTTACCTTCCTTGTCACTTGCAGTAGGTGAATCCAGAACTAGTGGGATGTACCAAAACATTCCTTAAGTAGGGTGGGAAGCCGACGTTCCGCCCCAAAACTCACATCCTCCCGAGCAGACACATCTAGCCTGTAATGCTTCGCAAAAGTATGACGGGACGCCCAAGTAGCCGCCCGACAAATCTCTTCCAGAGATAAGGCCGATGCCTCCGCCCAAGAAGCCGCCTGTAACTGAGTAGAATGCACCTTCAGGGCCACTGGAGACGCCCGCCTTTGTAGCAGATATGCCACTCCAATGGCTTCTCTAATCCAGCGAGCAATGGAAGCCTTAGAAGCCGCCTCACCTCTTTTCGATCCCGACAAGAGCATGAAGAGATGATACAAGCGTCGAAACTCAGAGATCTGCAAGTACCGAAACAAGGCTCTCCGCACGTCCTGGAAACGTAGCGAGGCAAACTCCCCCAGATAATCCTCTCTTCGAAAAGACGGAAGATAAACCGCCTGATTGACATGGAAAGCCGAAACCACTTTAGGTAGAAACGACGGCACCGTCCGGTTCGACACCCCTGCTTCTGAAGACTGCAAAAAAGGATCTCTGCAAGACAAAGCCTGAATTTCAGAAATCCTCCTAGCCGAAGCAATGGCCACCAAAAACAGTGTCTTAAGTGTTAGATCCTTCTCAGAAACCTTATTCAATGGCTCAAACGGTGGGACCTGGAGGGCTTGCAGTACCACATTCAAATACCACACCGGGCACAGCTGCCGCAGGAGGCCAAAGAGCCCCACATAGGAAACGGACCACATCAGAGTGAGCTGCTAAAGAGGAACCGTCCACTTTCCCCCAAAACAAGCTAGCACGGCCTGCTGCACTCGAAGGGAATTATATGCCAATCCCTTTTGAAGACCATCCTGAAGGAACTCCAGAATAACTGGAATGTCCAACCCAAAAAGGCAATTTAGCACTCAAAGCACACCACGCTGAGAAAGCTTTCCACACTCGCGCGTACACTGCTGAAGTACACTGCTTCCATGCCCCCAAAAGAGTGGCAATAACTGGTCCACTAGAACGACCGGCCCTCGATGCCGCCCTATTCGGCAAAGAACTCTCCCTATCAGAGCCCACAGAGGAAAAACATACATTAGCTGTTGTTCCGGGCATGGCTGGAGAACAGCGTCCAATCCTGCAGATCCTGGCTGCCGTTTGCAGCTGAAGAACTGGGGAACTTTGGCATTGCAAGCCATGGCCAGAAGATCCATTACTGGTCTTCCCCAATGCTGACAGAACAGCCAAAAAGCCGAGTCTGACAGCGCCCATTCCGCTGCGTCCAAAAGAATCCGGCTGAGAAAATCCGCTTGAACATTGTCTTAATCCGCAATGTGCGCTGCCGACAGACTCTGAACATGCGCTTCCGCCCATACTAGAAGACGAGACGCTTCCACTGCCAAGGGAAGACTGCGAGTGCCCCCCTGCCAATTGATGTAGGCCACCATCATGGTGTTGTCCGAGAATACAAAAGCCACCTGCCCATGCAGGTCCTGAAAACTCCGCAGCGCATTCATAACTGGTCGCAACTCCAGACGATTTATTAGCCAAGTCGCTTCGAGAGGGGTCCACAATCCCTGGGCTACTCGATGAAGACAATGGGCTCCCCAGCCCGCAAGGCTGGCATCCGTCACGACTACCACCCAATTGGGAGACGCCAGAGAAACACCCTTCTGCAAATTGGCTCACCAGAGCCACCACGCGAGACTGTCCCTGGCCCAGCTCGACCAAGGAAGGCGTCGTTGATAATCCAGCGATGTCGGCAACCATCTGCTCAAAAGGAAATTCTGAAGAGGCCGAATGTGAGCCCTTGCCCATGGAATTACCTCCAAGGTCATGGAACCAAGGAACTGAACATAGTCCCACACTCGGGGAGCGCGACGATTCAATAAGGTCCGTACCTGAGAAAGCAATTTGATCCTTCGCCCCTCGGGGAGAAACACCTTCCCCCGCTTCGTATCGAATTGCACTCCAAGATACTCCAGACTGAGTAGGAACCAGATGACTCTTGTCCATATTGACCACCCAACCTAAGGATTGCAACACCGCAATCACTCAGTCAGTGACCACTTGACTCTCCTCTGCTGTCATCGTCCGAATCAGCTAGTCGTCGAGATATGGATGCACTCGAATCCCCTCCTTTCGCAGGAACGCCGCCACCACCACCATCATGACCTTGGAAAAAGTGCATGGGGCAGTGGCCATTCTGAAAGGAAGGGCCCGAAACTGGAAGTGCTGACCCAGCACCGCAAATCTGAGAAATCTCTGATGGGGCAGCCAAATGGGAATGTGCAGGTAAACTTCCCTCAAATCGAGAGCCGTCAAAAACTTGCCTGGTTGAACAGCAGCAATAACTTCCCTTAATGTCGCCATGCGGAAGTGACGAACCTGCAAAAACTGCTTTACTTTTCTGAGATCGAGAGTAGGCCGAAAAGCCCCTCCCTTCTTTGAAACCACAAAAAAGATGGAGTACCGACCTGTGCGCCTTTCGAGAGGAGGAACAGGCACGATAGCCCCTATCCTTAGCAGGTCTTGCAAACACTGCAGAACCGCTGTCCTCTTGGCCCGCGATACACAGCGGGACTCCAGAAAAAAAGTCTGACGGGAGAGAAGAATTCTAGCTTGTAACCTTCTCGCATCACATCGAGGACCCACTGGTCTGAAGTAATTCTAGCCCACTCTGGAAGAAACAGAGAAAACTGACCACCGATCTGCTCTCCTCCCAAGTGGACCTGTGCCCCCCAACATTGGGAAGCCCAAGAAGGAGCCACCTGACGAGAGGGGGGTCCAGCCAGACGCTTCTCATTGCGAAAGGAAGAACGCTGCCCAAAACAAGGACGCTGAAAGGCTGCAATGGACCGCCCGGGGCGACACCGTTGCGTCTCTCTGAAATGTGACCTCGAGGCTCCCTGCCTGGAAGTAGACTTGGGTCTATCCTCCAGAAGACGCTGAGATTTGGAATCCCCCAAATCTTTAACAATCTTTTCTAGGTGTTCCCCAAAAAGCAATTTCCCTCGGAAAGGCAATTTAATGAGCCGTTGCTTAGCCATATCTGCGGCCCAATGACAGAGCCACAGAAGACGCTGAGAGGAAACAGTCAAGGCCATGAGTTTGGCCACAGCACGGACCAAATCATACAAAGCATCTGCCAAGAACGCCAGCCCAACATCCATCAGTGACATCTGAGGAGTTCCCGGCATATCAGACTCCGAAATCGAAGTCATGACAGAATGTAGCTGAGACAAGCTCCAGTCGCATAAGAACTACAAACAGAAGCTTGAAGTGTCAAAGCGACCACCTCAAAGGCACGTTCTAAAGAGGCCTCTAGCCATCTGTCTTGCATATCCTTAAGTGCCACACCACCTTCCACTGGAAGAGTAGTCTTCTTAGTGACCGCTGACACCACGGCATTCACCCTAGGTAGAGCAAACTGCTCTAAACAGTCCGCTGAAACCGGATACAGCCTGGCCATAGCCCTGGCTACTTTCAGCCCCCCATCCAGATCCGCCCACTGGGCCAAAATCAACTCTTCAATAGCGTCATGTAGCGGAAAGGCCTTAGAAGGTCATCTGATACTAGCCATCTTGGGGTTGACTGCCTGAGAAGCCGCAACCTCAGGGTCCTCTATATTCAGGGCTTCCAGCGCCTGAGAGATAAAGGACAACTCCTCATGGAAAATCCTCACGGCGGAAGAGTCCTCCGGTTGGTCAGTGAGGACACTGTCCTCCACGTCCTCTACCCCCCCGTCTGCTCCGAGAGAGCCACCATGGAGGAAGCTGCAGGCGACCGTATGCAGGACCCCTCCTCAGACCCCAAAGAAAACCTAGGCTTTTTAAGGGAGGAGAAATCCTCTGGGGAAAAACCCAAAATCTCTTGGTTACACCCTGAGAGAATCAAAGGCCGAAGCTGACGCAGCTGCGTGGGGGGGGGGGGGGGGCAAGGCAACGCCCGATGGAGTAGCAAAATAAACTCTGGCGAAAACCCCTCCCCTGCAACGGAGGGCGCAGCCATGGCATCTGCACCACTGCCCACAGTGCCTGACGCTCCCCCTCGACTCCCCTACCAACGGAGAAGAAGCTTTGCCCAAAACCGCTACCAGAGCCGGCTCCGCGCGCAAATGGCACGAGAATTGCCAGGCTCTGGGCAAGAAAGCACGCTCTTTGGGGGGGGGGGGCCACCAATCCGTCGAGTCCCGCCAAATCAGCGCACCCCGCACTGCAAAGGCCCGTAGCCGAACGCCGTTTCCCGAATCAGGAACAGCATTTTACCGCCTCCGATGCCATCGCCCGTCCCCAAACAAGAACCCAGCAGGACTTACCCCGAAGCGGGAAAGCGCAGGAACTGACAGCTGAGACAAAGAAAAAAAAATCTCCGACTCCACTTCGAGGCAAGCTCAGATAAGCAGGCAACAGAAAACAGGACTCGGACAGAAGTAACGCAAACTTGCTCTCAGCAAACACACACTTCCCTGTGCTTCTATGTTTCTCTTTTAAATAAATTCTATGGTTCTCTTTTTTTTTTTAGTGAGAAGGCAGAAACAAACAGGGAAGGAAAGGAACAGCAAAGCCTGTTCAGAGGGAATTTGAGGTGCAGCAGGGACCCAGCAACTGCGTATGCTGCCAAAGGGGACACCACCAGTCCGCCACCCCCGCTCAAACTGGCCACCGGCCCAGGAGCACCCTCAGAGGACTTGGGCCCAGGAGCTGGAGAAAAAGCCGTCCACCACCTGCTGAGAGAGACATATTAACTGAGGAAGGAGCTGGCCGTCTTTCGTCATCAAACTTTTAACATATTATCTCTACCCCTCCCCCCCCTCTAAGTGGTGGTCAATATGTGTGTGCTTCAATTTTTCATTTTTTGGACTAACTCCCTCCCGTCCCAGGGGAGGTCCTGTACTCTGATGGCCCCCTCCCCCGTTCTGGAGAGCATCACTCTTATTGTGGCAGACTTATTCTACTATACCAATCTACCTACAAGTGCTATAATTTGTTGTGTTAACCATTTTTATAGCGTAGGCGTAGTATCTAATCCACCTTAACGGCACTCCCATGCACTTTGGAATTGAATAACCCCGCCTTCTCCCTTTTGTCCACCAACTCCCCCCATCCTAATATTCCGAAGGAAATAAACGATGGAAAAGAAAAAGAAAGCAAAGAAAAAGGGAAAAAAAAAACAAAAACAAAAAACAACTCAGTTTATGTCCACTTCATAATCGGTTCAGAATAAAACTCCGAGCCCTGGGCGCCAGTGACTGTATATAAGGCTCCCAAATCTTCAGGAATGCCCTCTTTCCTTTTGGGGAGGATCCCACCTCTCTCCTCTCCATCATCAGCAGTTCATATAGACTATTCCTCCAATGCCAATAATCCGGAGGTTCGGAGTGTACCCAGGCCTGTAAAATCAGTTTCTTACCTACTAAACTGGCTTTCCTGATGAACTGCCGGGCTCCTCCCGCATGCAAGACAAATAACTCATACTGATCTAAGAGTAGACCCTGCGGATAAAGCGGGATCCTGCTCTTTAATATCGACTCTAGAAATCCCACAATTTGCCTCCAAAAGTTCTGGATCTTATAGCATTTCCAAAGGTAGTGATATAATGTGCCTTCCCGCTGCCCACACTTAGAACATAAAGAATCAACTTCTCCTCCAAATTTGGATACTTGATATTTTGACATGTATGCCCTATATAAAATCCTATTGACATTCCCTCAAGGCAGCATTTCTCGACAGGGCGGGAATTCTAGCCGATAACTTCTGAAAACCTAGTTTCAGGTTTGGACGCTTTAGATCATGGGCCCATTTCCCTAAAATACGTTCTGTATCTCTACCCCTACTCAACTCCCCCAACGCTTTTTGTAATCCAGAAACCGATAAACGCCTCCCTTGCACGGAACTAAAGAATGCCCTTATTTGGCGCCCATGTCCACTACTCAATTTCCCTTGCTCTAAAGATCTAACATAATATGCTAACTGGTAATACGCAAATTGATGATTCTGAGTGATACCTACCCCTAGAGCTCCAAGCTCCAATAATCGTCCCTTAGAAATCTAGTACATGTTCCAATCTGGTGATCCCCATCGTTGCCCAACTACAAAGTACTTTGTTCTCCGTACCTGGTGAGAACTGTGGGTTACCCTGCAGAGGTAGAAGATCTGTTATATCCGCCGCTAGCCCCCAGATCTCATTTAACTCTCTCCACACCTGTCTCAAAGGTCTTACTAATACACTATTGCTTACCCATGGCGGGAGTTGTCGGCTCAGGCATTGTAACAAAAAATATAAGTGGAAAGGTTTGAAGCACTCTTCCTCCAAGCTACGGGGGGTGTAATCTTGCCTATCTAATAACCAATCACCCAGGTGCCGGAGTAGACTGGTCTGGTTGTAGCGACGGAGGTTTGGTAATCCAATGCCTCCCTCTCTCCACGACCCCATCATTAACTTCAAAGGGAGTTTTGGCTTTGACCCCCTCCAAATAAATTTCCTGACATGTTTGAGGATTTGATTTATATCTTTAGCCCGTAATCGTATGGGGAGTACCTGAAATAAGTATAACCATCGTGGAAATTCCACCATACGAAACAGATGCACTCTCCCATGCAGGTTGAGTGGCAGGACTCCCCATCTGTCTAGCCGGTCCTTCAAAGCTGCGATCCTATTACCTATATTCATCAGATGTATTTCCGATGTTTTTTTGGGGATCTGTACTCCTAAGTATTGGAGTGACTCTGATGCCCATCGCAGTGGGAACTCTGCTCCCCACATCTGCCTCACACTATTATCTGTTGCTAACGCTAATGATTTTGAATAGTTTATTTTAAAACCAGCGAAATCCCCATATTCCCTAAAGAGTTCTAATAAGGCCTCCAACGAACTTTTTGGTTGGGTTAGATGAACCAGTAAATCATCTGCAAAAGCAGATACCTTAAACCCTTCAGGTCCCCAATTTACCCCTTCTATTTCCGGGTGATCCATAATTTCCCTGATCAATGGGTCTAATGCCAAGACAAATAGTAGGGGCGAGAGAGGACACCCATCTCGTACCCCTCCTGATCGGGAATAAGGGTGACTGTTCCCCGTTGATCCACAAATATGCCTGGGGATTTACATAGAGTGCCCCTATCGCCTCCTGGAAAGCCCCTTCAATGCCCATCTTAGTACCGCAAATAGAAAGCCCCACACCACCCTATCAAAGGCCTTCTCCGCATCAAAACTGACAACCAGAGAAGGCCTTTTCTGTCGTTCCACTGTCTCCAAGGATGCCAATAGAGCCCTCATATTCTTTGCCACTGTCCTCCCTTGCACAAACCCAACTTGAGAAGATGCTATTAACCCCGGCAAAAGCTTTGCCAGTCGGTTGGCCAGGATCTTCGCATATAATTTAAGATCACTATTCAATAGGGAGATTGGTCTGTAGGAACTTACCTCAGTTTCATCCCTCCCAGGTTTTCGTAATAATATAATTTTTGCTATGTTAAGGGAGTCTGGCATTGTCCTGGTTGAGACCATGTTACATAGATCTAACAGGGGAGGTGTGACCTGCTCCTGTAGGATCTTATAGAATGCTATACTGAATCCGTCTGGCCCTGGCGCTTTACATAATTCACTCTGCTGTAGGGCCAACATCAATTCCCCTTCCTCTTTGCTCCTCTGTGATCTTGGGCAGATTTTGGTTTATTAGATACAGGTTACTGTCTTCTACAATATCGATAGGTTCTGCATATAGCGCCATAAAATATTCCCTAAATCTCCCTATATCATCTCCGGTCTCCCATCCTTCACTTGCAGAATCCTTGAGGGCCCTTTCTTCCCTTGCACTAGCCTGCCTAATAGTGCGCCTGCTTTATTTCCATATTGAAATAGTTGGTGTTTATAATACATTTGTGTTTTCTGTGCTCTTTGATGAAGGAGCTCATTTAGGTTTTTCTGAGTTATGAGCAACTCCTTCTTGTTCTCATCCGTTACTTCCTCCCCTAGTCTCTTCCTTCTTGCCCGAACCTCTCTTTCCAAGCGAAGGATCTCTTTATCCCTCATTTTCCTGGCTCTTGCTCTATAGGCTATCACCTCTCCCCTCATAACTGCTTTGGCTGTTTCCTAGTACAGTACATTATGTCTATGATCTCCGTTAAATTGCTCAAATTCCTGCCATTTTTTACTTATAAATGACTTAAAATTTGGATCTCTATACAGTTCAAACGGAAATCTCCACCCTCCCCTTCCCAAGCCCTCTTCCACTGACCTGTAGTTCAAACCATACCATCGCATGGTCTGAAATCTCACATGGGCCTATCTCTGCTTTTGGCACTTGAGAAAACAGTGCCGGGGATATGAGAAAATAATCAATCCGGGATTGGGTCAAGTGTGCTCTGGAGGTGTGCGTATAGTCCCTCTGCGAAGGGTGTAAAACCCTCCACACATCTATCAGGTTTAAGGCTGAGCAGAGGAAAGGCACACCTCGTGATTGAAATCTATGCTGCAAACCCAATTCACCACATCTATTGATCTCAGGGTCTACCACCATGTTGAAATCCCCTCCAAGTATGACATTGCCCCCCTGGTAGGAGCCCAGCAGTTCCAATAATTTGTTGTAGAATTTCTTGTCGTACACATTGGGTGCATATATATTGCACAGGATATATGAAGATGTGCCTATTTCTACTTCCATTATCACTATCCTACTTCCCTCGTCTCATTTTATTGCTTTAGTTCGCATCTGCAGGCCCCTCCGAATTAATATCAACACCCCTCCCTTTTTACCCAGTGCTGGAGAGCCTACTGCCATTTCCACCCAACCCTTCTGGAATTTGCTGTGCTCATTATTGGAGAGATGGGTCTCTTGGAGGAATACTATGTCTGCTCTGTGTCTCTGCCATGCCTGCAGGACTTTAGTACGTTTGACAGGTGAGGAAATCCCCCCCACATTCCAGGAAATTAACCTAAGTGGGTTCAGCCTCCTGTTTTATTTCCATAACAATATCTGATAACTCCGCACACTGAAGGGTGCCCCCCAGCCCATGGGCAACCCCCATCCTTTAACCTGCAGCTTTCCACCCCAGCTCCCACATCCATTCCGAACCGTGTAGCAGGATTGTTGATAACCGTATGAAACTGATTTAAAAAAAAAAAAAGAAAAAGAGAAGAACCCTCCCTCCCACATCCCCTTTCCATTGTTCCCCCTCCCCCCGTCCCTCCCTTCTCCCTTCCCTCCCTCCCACCACCTCTGAACTAGGAGCTGGCCGTCTTTATTGTTCTTTATTGCTGGTAGCATTTTATTTAATCTTATTTATATTTTCAAACATGCCAGCTTGTGGAGCATACAGATATACACAGAGGAAGTATAATAACGGAATAACTTTTCATAAGTAGACTATGAGGCATATTTTCAAAGCACTTAGCCTTCCAAAGTTCCATAGGTTTCTATGGAACTTTGGAAGGCTAAGTGCTTTGAAAATGAGCCCCTGTGTGGCTGGGGGGAGGGCCAAGATCGGTGTGGCTGGGGGGTGCTGTGAAAAACTGTTTGGACACAAAGGGTGTCATGAAACAAAAAAAAACTTTGGAAACCACTGGCTTAATAATTATCGCCATTCTACTTTCGCAAATGATGGGGTGGAAATAGGACTTTGGAATACACACAAACAGGAATGGAAATGAGGTAGATCTCAAATGATACTCAGAAATGTATGTTCATGACCTAGCTAAAGTAGACAAAGCAATGCAACCAGATGGGGTATATCCAAGTAACTTAAGGAAGATGTCAGTTTTGGAGGCGGTATCTTGCCAAGGACATAAAGACTCAAAGCTGTTCAGAACTAAGCAACCAAAATTATATTGCATCTGCCCCAGAAGACATATGAAAACAGACTTGAATATGTATACACCCTGAAGAAGAGGAAGGACAGGGGAAATATGTAAATTCTAGAAAGATATTAAGGAACAAAACAACCTTTCCAAAAACAGAGAAGCAATAGAGCTGGAGGACATGAAATAAAACTTTAAAGGAGGGAAACTTAAAAGCAACATTAGGAAATAGACACTTTTTCAGAGAAGGTGCTAGACGCTTGAAATGCTCTTCCACAGAAGTGGTGGGGTCAAAATCAGGGACAGAATTCAAAATGCCATAGGACAAACACAAAGGCCCAGATGCATCAACCAAACGTAAAAAAATCAAAATCGTAAAAGTACTTAGCGAATTTTAAAAAACGAAGAATGATTTAAAAAACAGCTCAGAAATGTTCGGTGCGGTATTGAAAAGTACAAGGTATCATACGTCCGTAATCCCCGTCGGTAAAAGGCCCCTAAAGCATGCGCAGAGCAGCCAAGCGTTATGCTGGCTGCTCTGCGCATGCCACTGTCAAAACAAAAAAAAACAAACACATGGCTCCCAAAATAAAAACAAAACTCAAAAAAGGACCGGGAGGGGGCAAAGGCTCTCGTCAGACGGGGGCGGGCATAAAAGGAGAGAGATGCGAAGGAAGAATGGAAGACAGAGGCGTCAGCTGATCTTCTTGCCCGTGCAGCGCCTTCACATAGAGGTGAGAGGCGCTGCACGGGCCCGGTAAGAGGGAGGGGGGCCCGATGGAGGGGGGAATGGCGGCGAGGACCCGCAGAGGAGGCGGGGCACAGGGCGGAGGGTGTCAGTCAGGAGGCGGAGCTGTGGGGTTGACAGAAGAGTACAGAGGAATGGAGGGGGGCCGGCCGGGGCTTCTAAAGTAAGGATTTCTTCGTTTTGCTTTTTAAATTTATAATGCGGGGAGCAGCGGCGACCTCGGACGGGGGGGGGGGGCAAGGCCGTTCAAACAGGACGCTCCTGACGAGCGCCTTTGCCCACTCCCGGTCCTTTATTTTTTAACTTCTGGATTGCTTGCAGAGGGAGTGGGGAGCAGCGGCGACCTGGGGCGTCAATAAAGGACGCCCCTGGCGCGTGTTTTCACCCCCCTTGTTCTTTTTTTTTTTAGTTCTACATTAGAGTTTTTAGCCGGAGAGCCCTAACGAGAGGTACAGACCTCTCGTTAGATTGATTTTTGCCATTTTTTTTGGCAAAGTTTGAGCCTAAACCATTCAAAAAGTAAGAGGACTAGGAACATGGGGTTTTGCCAGTTCATTAAGCCCTAAATGTAGTGCAGGTTCTCCAAATATCCCCCTTGTACTACTAAAACTTCCAGTTTTACAGCTTCTGGAAGTTGGCCCAAAATGTCATTTTTGTTCAGGCGACATTTTGCAACCCTTTACTTGAGGTCCCCTAGAACCTCCAATTTTTAGTCTTTTGAACTAAAATTTTGCACAGCTTAGTTTTTTATCATAAAGAAACGATGTACCAAATTTCATCAAAATCTGAGATGGTGAGGTGGGGACGACCTTTAAAATTGGTCCACTTGACATGGAATGACTCACTAGCCATCCTAGGATTCACAGAGGAGGCTGTGCCACTGGCAGGGTCCTCAATAGAGAGAGCCTGCAGGGCATCAGAAATAAGCGCTGGCAGCTCATCACGGTGGAAAATCCTCACCGCGGAGGGATCATCCAGATCCTGATTCACTTCTGCACCAGACTCTGGCTCCTCAGACCATGAAGGCCTGCCAGAGTCCTCTGAATCCTCGCAGCCCGACCACGGTGGAGGGGGGGGAATGGAGGTGCAGCGCTCTCTGAAGGGGAATGAGCCCTTTTGCACTTCATATTCTGCCAATTATCAGGGAATAACGCCTCAGAGGGCATACCCAGGCTAGAATCCACCGGGGGGGGCATTAGAAGACGCCCATGTCGGGCTTTGTGGGAGAGCTCTTTTAAGCATGTATGCTTTATGCATTAATAAGACAAAATCAGGGGAGAAAAACTCAACCTGGGCACCTGGATCTCTGCCGGGGCTAGTAGCTCCCATATCAGCCTCACTCCGAGGCCTCCCCCCGGGCTCAGGACTCTCCGTCTCAACGGTAGCGCCATGTGGTAAATTCAAAATGGCTGCCTGCTCAGAGCGCGAAGAATCGTCGCTTGCCATGCTCGGGCCGGCTCTAACGTCTATACAGCATGATTTACAGAGCCCCGCTGCTGATCTGCACTTGCCACACTTGGAACAGCGCTTTACTGCCTCCGCAGCCATCGCTGAAAACGGCGGTAAAATTCAAAATGGCGGTTCGCGCCAAAATCACCCTGATCGCAGGCCCACCCCGGAGGAGTCAGAAAACACTCTTACATCACTGGACCGAGTATCACAGCTTCGGTCCCACAGAAAAAGGCAAGGAAAACACCTCTGTTCCTTTTTTTTTTTTCACGCTGTGAGGAAAGCAGAGGTAAATAGAACTCCGGAGACTCAGGTGAGTGGGAAAGGGCGAACCTATGTGCCTGCACCCACTGTTGGTGGGGAAGGACAGGGAAAGCTAAGCAATGTGTCCACATCCTCGGAGGTATGGGTAAGGCAGGGAAAGGGCGAACCTATGTGCCTTTAAAGTGAAGCTGCTATAGCCTCCAACACCCCTGCTAACAACTGGCAAAAGCACAGGAGCAACCTCCAGGTAGATTTTAGATGGAGCTCGAAGAAGCTGCAGCCACTCTGCTAGGGGAGATAGAGAATACTGAAGAGAGGCAGTGGAGCAAGCTGGTATGAGGCACTGAAAAAAGTGTGCTCTCTATCTCCCTCTGCTGGTTGATGGACACAACCCATCTGTAATGGCTGCATCTGCTTGATGACAAGGAATAGAATATTAGGCTTGATGGACATTTCGTCTGTTCCAGAACAGCAATGTACTTAAAAGTGTGCTTTATCAGTGCACTGCCAATGCTGAATAGTAATAGCCTAGACAGCTATCATTCCACGAGGGAGAAAACAGACTACATAGATAAGAAAAGATTTTAACTTTATGACACGTTGACCTTGACTGCCAGAAGTTTTAAATTTTTGTTGCTTGCTACATTACATTGCTATTTTTGGACCAAGTACAGAGAAAACAAGAGAACTGCAGAGGGGAGTAGAGAGTGAATAACGAGAATATGATGCTTGGGATACGAGGGTATATGAATTTAAAAAATGGAATACACCTATGTACCTAACATTTAATAAAACACTGATAGTCCTAGAAGACAGGCAAAAATATCTGGAAAAGCTGTCAGGAAAGCAAAGAGGCAAACGAAAGACAGTCAATAAGGTAAAATTGGGGAACATTTTTTAGATATGTAAGCGACAGGAGTTAGTGCCATAATAGCAATGTGAGGCTCAAGGCTGAGGGGGAGGAATATGTAGAAGCTGATAAGGGTACAGCTGAACTGCTAAACAATTATTTCTGTTCTGTATTCACGGATGAAAGGCCAGGGGCAAAACCACAGAAAATAAATACTGAAGATGGATGGATGGTAGACCAGTTCAGACTCTCATGATGAAATGGCCAAACTAAAAGTAGACAAAGCGATGGGGCCTGATGCTATACAACTGAGGGTACTGACTTGGAGAAGCTCTGGCAGCTCTGCTGCCTGACCTTTTCAATGGTTCCTCAGAATCTGTAGTCCAGAGGGCTGGAGAAGGGCGAATGTGGTCCCTCTGCACACAAACAGAAGGAGGAGACTGCAAATTACAGACCAGTTAGTCTGGCCTCAATGGTGAGTAAACTAATGGAAACACTTTTAAAGTGGAGGATTGTGAGGTTTCTCAAGTCGAATGGACTGCAGGATCCAAGGCAGCATGGTTTCACTAGAGGCAAATCTTGTCAGGCAATCTGATTAACTTCTTTGACTGAGTGACCAAACAGCTGGATGTGGGAGGGGCGCTAGATGTGGCTTTTAGCAAAGCCTTTGACACGGTTCTGCACCTGTGACTGAAGTAAACTGAATGCCCTCGGTATAGGACCTAAAGTGATTGACTGGTTTAAGAACTGGTTAAGTGGAAGGAGACAGAGGGTAGTGGTAGATGGAGTTTGCTCTGAGTAAAAGGATGAAATCAGTGGTGTACCGCAGGGGTCAATCCTTGGGCTGGCTACTTTAAACATCTTCGTGAGTGGTATTGCAGAAGGACTGTCTGGTAAGGTTCGTCTCTTTGCGGATAATACCAAACACTGTCCCAGTACGGCACCCTATTACAGACCAAGCCCAGTATCCTGTTTCCAACAGTGGCCAGTCCAGGTCACAAGTACTCAGCAAGATTCCAAAAAAAGTAAAACAGACTTTATGCTGCTTATCCTAGAAATAAAGTAGTGGATTTTCCTAAGGCCATCTTAATAATGGTTAATGGGTTTTTCTTTTAGGAAACTATCCAAACCTTTTTGAAACCCTATAAAGCTAACTTTTACCACATTCTGAAAATTAATTCCAGAGTTTAATTACACATTGAGTTAATAAATATTTTCCCTGGTTTTAAATTTACCACTTCATTGTATGCGGCCCCTTCCCCCAGTCCTAGTATTTATGGAACAAGTAAACAAGTAATTCACGTCTACCCATTCCACTTCACTCAGTGTTTTACAGACCTCTACCGTATCTCTCCTCAGCCGTCTCTTCCCCAAGCTCGAAGAGCCCTAGCCTCTTTATCCTTTCCTAATAAGGAATTTGTCCCATCCCCTTTATCATTTTTGTTGCCCTTCTCTGTACCTTTTCTAATTCCACTATATCTTTTTTGAGATGCAGCGACCAGAACTGCACACTGTATTCTAGGTGCAGTCACACCATAAAGTGATACCATGGCATTATAACATTCTCTGTTTTGTTTTCTATTCCCACCTAAAATATCCACCTAAACTTCAAAACATCAATACCACAAATACATACAGTACCAGTCCTCTCAACGCTGTATCTCTTTGACTCAACCCTTCTCTATACCCGTGTACTATATATTCCTGACCCTTATCACTTGATATCACATAAACCAGGCCTTCTCAACCCAGTCCTCAGGGCACAAGTCCCATCAGGTTTTGTAGATATCCACAAGGGAATATGCATGAGTTAGATTTCCATGCCAATCTCATGCATATTCATCGTAGATATCCTGAAAACCTAATGAGACGGTGTGACCTGAAGGCTGATTTGAGAAGCCCTGAGAAATGTCCAATCGCCACGCTCACCTTGCACTAATACTGTGCTCTGAAACCCAACCCCATACTAATCATACACCTTCGAATTATGTACTGATCAACACAATATAGTTCATGTCAATACCATTTGGATCTTCGGCAATACCCCTTCTTCCTGATACTTCATTTATCTCCAACTATGCCACCTCAAGTCCAATATACTGCTGTATCCAGGCCAGTACTTAGTTTTATATTCCTCCAATTTGGCTTACAACCCTTAACCCCAAATTCCTTTGCACTACACATTTCCCAACCCTAACCTTATATCCTGGTGCTAAAAAATAAGTAAAATTTCTAAATTTGACAGTTCAGATCTTAGCCCAGCATACATTATCCAGTAGCCAAAACAGCAATGAGTTATATACCACTCAAAACCCAGACTTCTCGATTCACCCCAGATTAACCAAACAGGTTAATCCAGTACTGATGCCCCAACAGGGGCAAGTATAAAGATTTGTTTGCGGATTAATACCTTTCAAATATTTTAACGTCTGTATCATGTCAAAGTTCACATCTTCAGGTCGGCAAGTCTCTCCTTGTACAATTTGCTAACATGTATACTTTGAAGGAAAGGAGAAACAGGGGTGACATGATACAGACGTTCAAATATTTGAAAGGTATTAATCCGCAAACAAACCTTTTCTGGAGACGGGAAGGTGGTAGAACTAGAGGACATGAATTGAGGTTGAAGGGGGGCAGACTCAGGAGTAATGTCAGGAAGTATTTTTTCCTAGAGAGGGTGGTGGAAACATGGAATGTCCTCCCAAAGGAGGTAATGAAAACGGTAATGAAATTCAAATATGCATGGGATAAACACAAAAGAATCCTGTTTAGAAGGAATGGATCCACAGAATCTTAGAGGAGATTGGGTGGCAACGCTGGTAATTGGGAAGCAAAACCAGTGCTGAGCAGACTTTTAAGGTCTACGTCCTGATCGTGACTGAATAGATAGGGATGGGCTTTTAAGAGGCTTCGACATTTACTTCAGAACTTTTAGTGCAAGAGTGCTGGGCAGACTTATACATAGTAACATTGTAGACGACGGCAGAAAAAGACCTGCACGGTCCATCCAGTCTGCCCAACAAGATAAACTCACATGTACTACTTTTTGTGTATACCCTACTTCAGGGCATAGACAGTATAAGTCTGCCCAGCACTATCCCCACCTCCCAACCACCAGCCCCTGGCACAGACTGTATAAGTCTGCCCAGTACTATCCCCACCTCCCAACCGCCAGTCCCGCCTCCCACCACCGGCTCTGCCACCCAATCTCAGCTAAGCTCCTGAGGATCCATTCCTTCCAAACAGGATTACTTTGTGTTTATCCAAAACATTTTTGAATTCCATTACCATTTGCATCTCCACCACTTCACATGGAAGGGCGTTCCAGGTAACTAACACCCTCTCAGTACTGTGCCCTGAGAATAACAAAGACAAATCAAACTCGGGTATCGCATATCAAGTAAAGTTCGTTTATCTTGTTGGGCGGACTGGATGGACCGTAGAGACCTTTATCTGCCATCACTTACTATGTTACTATGTAAGTAAGTCTGAACTAATGAAAATGAATGGATAAGCCCATTCCGCTGACCTACCTTAAACCTACACCCCCTATCACTATATTCACCCCCAAGCCCTAGTCATTACATATCCTTCCAACCCCCAACCCAACATCCTGATGAAATAAAACCATCAACACACGATTTCATCATTCTTGTGTTAGGAACCTCATCAATCTCCAAATTCAAACATTCAGACATGCAAATATGACACAGAGGAAGGTATACCAAAAAAAAAAATAAAAAAAAACCAGAAAAAAATGACAGCTGTTAAAAAAATAAAAAAAAAAACACTATATCCCCTTTATTTCCCAGATGCCGAAGTCGAGCTGAACTTCCAAGCCCCTTTTAAAAGGGAAGAAGGAAGACAGAGAGCAGGTCGAAGACAGGACACAACACACACGAAAAGCCGTTGAGGCCGGCACGAGCCGTTCACCTCAATTAACCCTCCTTTCTAGGGCGACTTCCCCTCGAAACACACCACCAAATTAAACAAAAAAAATTTAAAGCCATTCTCACACCATTTACCAAACTATAACACCGACCAAAAAAAGCGCACCCCCCAAATTTGGCAGCTCACACACACCACCAATCTCACTACCTGCAAATGTGCTCACAAAGCGGCCGCCGTCACGTGACCACCACAACCCGGCCGCTTGACGTCTTAAAAAGCAAGTGACGTAGGACGCCCGGGAATGAGGCGGTCACGGACCACGGTGCTGCTGGGAGTAGTGACGTGAGGATAGAACTTAGAAGCGCTTACGCTACGCACACAGAGCTTGCTTTTGTCTGGTGTCGCTCTGTCGTCCAAAGAAAGGAGGCGATGACGTAAACGATTACATTTACAATAGTCTATTGACCGATGGTGAAAAACGTGCTCTTTACAACAGAAATAAAGGACTAGACTTCCATTTGTTTTTAACAATACTTATTTTAGCTTGTAACGGAATCCTGTCGACGTCTGACATCACATCCGGAGGCGGTACAAGATGGCTGTTCTTGCCTCCCCCCAAGAAGGTTAGATTGAGTTTGAGAAGGAGTCTAGAAATGATAAGTAGTAGTAGACAGCGAGGAGGTCTATTAAACCTCCACGGTATGAGCCCAAGGAGGATTGTCAGGAGGCAATCTAACCATTTGAAACCTGTAGGCGGAGTCACAAGTGCACCTAAAACAATAGCATAGTAAAAGATTATTAGAACTAATGGCAGAGCTGCCAAGGGGTCCGAATTGAGATTTTAGTACACGCCCCAACCCCGCCCCACTCTGTGTTGGCTCCACCCACCACATAGCGCCACCCCCCTGGCACACCTCCCACTTCCATTTCTGAACCTATTTTATTTATCAGCCAAGTACCATTTTCAATTACCTTTCAGAGGACAAAAGCTCCTGCCTCAGGCTTCCAATCAGATACCGCATACAGTTCAAGCTTCTCCTTCTTACCTACAAATGCACTCAGTCTGCAACCCCTCATTACCTCTCTACCCTCATTTCCCCTTACGTTCCCGCCCGTAACCTCTGCTCACAGGACAAATCCCTCCTCTCAGTACCCATCACCACTGCCAACTCCAGGCTCCGCTCATTCTGCCTCGCCTCACCCTATGCTTGGAATCAACTTCCTGAGCCCTTACGCCAAGCCCCCTCCCTACCCATCTTCAAATCCTTGCTCAAAGCCCACCTCTTCAATGTTGCTTTCGGCACCTAACCTTTATACCTTTCAGGAAATCTAGACTGCCACTATTTGACTGACTGTACATTTGTCCTTTAGATTGTAAGCTCCTTTGAGCAGGGACTGTCCTATGTTAAATTGTACAGCGCTGCGTAACCCTAGTAGCGCTTTAGAAATGTCAAGTAGTAGTAGTAGTAGTAGTATGGTATCCTTTCATGACCTGAGGAAGGAAGTGCTGGTCTCTGCAGGCTCCTCAGACTTTTTTTTTTTTTTTAATCAGTAAAGGTATCGCCTTATTTTCTATTTTGTGTTTTGTTTTATTTACATTTATTAACCTTTATTAACACAGCTACCACATTACTTTATCCTAAATTAAAAATAACATTATTTTCTGTACCTTTGTTGTCTTGACCATTTACTTTTTCTAATTGTGTTGGTCCCAGTCTCTTGATTCTGCTTTCCTTGGTCTTAACTGTTTTTCCATTTGTCATTTTCTCTCCTTTTTCTTTGTTTTCTTCCATTTATTTTTCTGCCCCCCCCCCCTCCCTCCCTCTCTCTCTCTCTCTCTCTGGCCAGATTTAATTCATTCTTACTATCTATTCTTTAATTTCCCTCTTTTTACTTCATCTACCTATGGCTTCTCATCTATTCCTCACTTTTGTTCTCTCCATGCTCCTTCTTCTTATTCTCCAGCTTTTCACTAACTCTATCCTCTCCCCCTTTGCATCTAGAATCTCACCTTTTTCTTTCCCCATCCTACCAGTGTCTCCCCCTCTTTCTCTCTGCATCCTTCCATCCAGCGCCTTCTCTTTCTCTCCCTATCCTTCCATCCGGCACCTTCCCTCTTTCTCCCCTACCTAGTGTTACCATATTTGTTTAGGCAAAAAAAGAGGGCAGAAAAAATTTAAATGGTTGCTATCTTTACTAAAGAAATATTTAATCGTAGCCTTTAATTAATGAATATACATCAAACAGTGACTTAATTACAGTACAGCAGTAGGCAATCTACTTTTCAAGAACCTCCGGCTTTGAATTTGACTGACCCAAACGTATTTATCAGAAGAACAGATATACCTCAACAACCTTTACTGGCTTCTGACATACGTGTGAAAGTCCATGCATGACATATGCTTAAAGTTGTGCTGTACGAACAAAATCCCTTTGACAGATGTATTTTTAGGGTCAATTTATCCCTCCCAATATGGTGGTTCACCCACCAATACTTAGGAAGAAATAAATCACCCAAGGCTGCATCAGTTAGGAAATTAATTAGATACATTATTTCTTATCAGGTATTAGTACAATTATCAGATCAGTGAAATCTCACTGGGAGTACAGAACATTGCTATACAAAAGTACTGCTATATCTGAGACTCCAAATTATATATATGCAATCACTTTTATTTATTATTCTCCAAATATATGTACAATCAATTGCTTATGGGAGTACAATACCACAGCTACACATAGGTGTTCTCTGGGTCTGAGTCTCTAATGTTTTATTTTAGGGTCTTTTTCACCCTCACCCCAAATTACCAGGTAAATCCAATTTGCTGATATAAAAGACTCAAGACTACTTATGAGAAAGCAATAGAATTATTTGCCAATTAATTGGTTTCTCATGGGAAAGCAGCCCTGCTTGCACAAAGGTACTGGCTGTGACTGTCTCTCTACTGAAGTAGGAAGTACACTCATTTACATACGTTCATTAACATAACGGGTCATACATAGGTAATCTAACAATAATCCCATTTATTGGATACTAGTAAAAAAAAAAAGGCCCGTTTCTGTCAGAAATGAAACGGGCGCTAGCAAGGTTTTCCTTGGAGTGTTTGAAAGAGAGTGTGTGTGTGTGAGAGATGGAGCGTGTGATAGACAGAGTGTATGTGAGAGACAGAGAATGAGTGTGTGCCCCTCTCCCCTCCCTTTATGGTCTGAGGCCCCCCCTTCCACCCCACCTCCCTCCAGCCATCCATAACCAGCGACCCTCCTCTCCCCCTGCAGCCACCCATGTCCAGCGACCCTCCTCTCCCCCTGCCCCCTCCAGCCACCCATGTCCAGTGGTTTTAAAGTTACCTTTCAGGATTCTCACTGTTAAGTCACTGGTACAGTGTCCTGATCCTGTAAAATGTTCCTGACTGAAAAGGAACAGAAGGGCACACTTCCCTGTAATTTATCCAGTTGTAAACTATGCCAAAATATTTCACAGGACCCCACAGTCATCCACAAAGGAAAGATATTCAACATAAAGGGATCTTTCACTTGCTCATCTTCCAATGTGGTATATATCATTCAGTGTAAAAAATGTAACGAAGGATGCTATATTGGAGAAACAGGCCACATGCTTAAGACAAGATTCAATTTACATAGACATCACATGAACAATACTGGTGCCAGTAGGGCTCCCACACCTGTTGGTCAGCATTTTACAGGACCAGGACACTGTACCAGTGACTTCACAGTGAGAATCCTGAAAGGTAACTTTAAAACCATACAAGAACATAAGACCTTTGAAGTCAGAATGATTGAATATTTTAACACCCAACAGAAAGGACTTAACAAGGATTTGGGGTTCCTAGCCCATTATAAACCATAAAGCTGTATGTCTCTGTTGATCACCCCACCCCTCACCTATCCACACCCATCCTGTTAGAATATCAATGATATGCTTTGATGTCCTCATGCATACCTCCTACCCACCCCCATCCTCCCACCCTGTCACAGTAATGCTTGAATGTTTTCACTTATATACACTGTCAGCTCGCACATTTGCTTATTTCCGATCTGACGAAGAAGGGCAACCTTCGAAAGCTAATCAAGAAATGTATTATGTCCAATAAAAAAGGTATCATCTTATTTTCTTTTCCATGTTTTATTTTGTTTGATTTCTACTGATAGCCATAAAACAGGACAAGAAGCATCAAACTACTGTTTGCTTATAGCATAAACCAACTTAAATGCAAAGAAATCAGGCAAAAAGAAAAGAAGTCCAAACAGTCTTATAGAAAGTATAATTAATGCTGAAGTGCCTCAGTGGGTCAGGGACACTTCCGGATTCAGGCGTATCTCCAGTGCTAGCTGTGTTAGAGGCACTTGCACTTCCTTATTTTGATGCTCTAGCTTCAGTAATTTAAAAAGTCTGTTTTTCTGTAGCCTGTAAGTAACAGATTAATTGTCCTCAGGTCAACGTGCAATAAGTCTGTCAAGTAGACTTAAAGTAGTACCCAAGTACACTCGTAAAGCTAAAGTGTGGCTGTGGTTCTGGCGTGTCACCTGGTTCTGTTATATGAGACTTAATCTTTGGTTTCTGGACAGGAGCTTGTCTGAAGACTCTAATGTCTTTCATATGAACCCAAGATGTGTAGTCTTGTAGTTTAACTGCAGTAGTTACGGCTTCAACTTTAAAGGTGAGACAGCGTGGGCATAGAAATAATTTCGTATTTTAACTTGCAAGAGATGGAGGAATGCCATATGGTTTTAATTGCTCAGGAGTTTAACTTTTGCTGGGCTACAGGTTAGAAAGGTCAGAGAGAAGTAATTATTTTACCACATCTGGAGGCCATTAAATCTTGAGGGGATCAGCAAAGCAAGGCATATTGTAGTTTACAGGATTAGTTTAAAATGCTGCTTAGAAGAAAATAGTTAGATTTAAGAAGTTCTTGATAGATGTAGAATTTGTCTTATAAGGAATTTGATTTCTGCTTATTTTAGAATATGTTTTATTCTGTGTAATTAATAATTCTATGTAGAATATCTTTTCAATTCAGTGTTATATCTTTGCCTGACTTTTCAAGTAAGACTGCAGTTGAAAAGGTCATCGTCTGGTTTGAATTATCCACAGTCCTAGCTAGTTCAATGTGTGAAGCTAATAGGTGAAAGAGGTCAGAAAAAGTCAACTTACTTCCTCGATGGATTATAGCAAAATGTAGGACTGTATGCCATTAAGCCCCTTAGCCCCTAAATGAACCCAGTTTAAGCTATGACTGGGATTATGTGAATAATAATAAAATGCCAAGAGATAGGAGCCACATTGTCTAGCGTGAGAGGCCCCAGGTCATAGGTCAGTTAGGAAATGTCTGGAACCTATGTAACTGATATTTTGGAATATATGTATACAGATGATTGGTTCAGACAGGGTAATCAATCTATTCTTTACCATCTGGAAAGTAAGGGGGGCTAGAGGGGTTTTAGAACTGTATATAACTAAGAGCAGAAGCAGCTTACGTCAGAAGAAGGAGCTGAGAAGAGAACTGAAGAGGACAGACAGAAGCCACAAGACACAGAGAGCTGAGAAAGAGAAGAAGAGAGCTAGAGCTGATGTCCTACTTTGTTTGCTGGCAAATAAAGAAGATTTCTCCCTCATTCTGGTGTGTGCTGTTTGACTCCTGAAGTACCACAGATTCTGCTAACAATAGTGGTAATTCCTGCAACAAAGGGTCCAGCATACACCGGTCTTGTGTATGTGTAGTATTTTCTATGGACCAGGTCTCCTACTTGCAGTGTCACGTCTGTGGCCGTGACCACCTCAGACTTACCTTTCTGGTGGCCTTTGTTTGCTTCTGTGTTAGCTCTGTCTCTGCCTTGTGTGCTGATTGCTTCACTAGAGGGCACCAGTGTGGGCTATCTGGGGAGCCAGCATCTAAGATGGCTCCCGCCTGTCCTTCCTGTGTTCCAAGCCTCTCTTTGGTGCATTCAGGGCCTTTGCATGGTGTGTGTGCACTATGACAAAAGGCCGTCAGGTTAGTGAGTGTTCTTTTGCGCTGCTACAAGCCTGTCTTTCCGTGTGGGCTCTGGCCCTTCTGCTCTTTGTGTCTGTGGACTGCTAGTCCTTCTGTGTGGGCTCCTGCCCCTTCTGCTCGGTGTCTGGGGACTGCTAGGCCTTCTGTTGCCTTGCTCTGTGTTTGGAGTCTGAAGCGTCAGCCATTCTGTACTCCCTGTCTGTGTTTGGAGCTGCTGAAGCTTCAGACTTGACTCTGTTATCCCTGGTTTATTCCTCTGTCTGCAGCCTGCCCAAAGACTCTGCTAGTTCCTGGTTTATTCTGTCTGCAGCCTGCCCTAAGACTCTGCTAGTTCCTGGTTTATTCTCTCTGTTTGCAGCCTGCCCAAAGACTCTGCTAATATCCTGGTTTATTCTCCTGTCTGCTACCCAGCTTATGTGTTGCCCTGAACCTGTTGCTGCCTAGCTAGTGTATTTATCCTGAGTGTATATCCTGAATACTGCTTCTGCCTAGCTAGTGTGTATATCCTGAATCCTGCTTCTGCCTAGCTAGTGTGTATATCCTGGATCCTGCATATCCTGAGTGTATATCCTGAATCCTGCTTCTGCCTAGCTAGGGCGTGTATCCTGAGTGTATATCCTGAACCCCGCCTCTGCCAAGCTTGCATGTCTATCCTGGACCCCGTTTCTACTAAGCTTGTCTGTATATTCAAGCCCCTGTTTCCAGCTAGCCATTGTGTACGCCATGTCTGCTTAGTCTGTCTTGTGTTTCTTGCTAGTGGCTGCGTAGCAGCTTTCAGTCCTAGTCTAGTTTAGTTCCCTTGTGTTTCCCAGACCCAGAGTGGGTCCTCTGGATCTTCAGTTCCTGCTCTGTCCTACAAGTCCTGCCGGCCACCCGCACTCCAGAGCTCAACTCCGGCGGAACGGTGGTCAAACGCAGGTGAAGCTGTCCTGTTCTGCCTGTTCTAGCTGCCTTCCTCTGTTACTACTCCAGTCCCACTCTTCCTTGTATCCAGTTCCAGGGTGGTCTTGCCTGCCTCTGCCGCTCCTCGGCAGTGGTCCAAGGGCTCACGAATTCCGGTCCTGCCTTGAGGTCCTGACAGAATTCAAAGGCCATGAGTCCAGCAAAATCATCTGTCCAGGTGGGCTGCCTGCCCGTGACTTCGTTCCCTGTTGGTGAGCCGGGTTCCAATCCGGGTACAGTTCCTGATTTTGGTTCAGATCCCTATGCCAACCCAATTTCTTTTCTGGATTATTTTATGATGCTTCAGGTTTACCGGGATAAACTGTTGTCTGACCCTGCCTTGAAGGACACTCTTGAAGCGGCAGCTGAAAGAAAGCGTCTCTGCTGGCATCAGGTCCGCCATAGTCCCGTTTTGGATATTGACCCTTGTTCTATGCTGCTTGCGTACCACCACAGTCTTCTCCAGGACCCAGTGCTGCAGGATACTCCTGAAGCCGAGGCTGAAAGAAGGTGCTGTGGAATTTCCGAGCCCAGGGCTCCTGAGCAGTTTTTACAGAACGGGTTACAGGAGCAGATTAATTCCTCTTCTGGATTTCGGGCCCAGTCCGGCTCTGAGTCCAGTCCGAGGGGAGCTTCAAACTAAGCCTTCGGTTCCAATTCAAATGGCACTCCCAGCTAAGCCTCTGAATTCAGTCCGAGGGAAGGTCCTAACCAGGTCTCTGAGGTCAGGCCGAGTGAGACGTCGTACCAAGCCTCTGATACCAGTCCAAGGAGTGCCGCCACCTAACAACAATTTTTAAGCACCAGTATTAGCAATACATTTCTGTATATAGCACAAAAAAAACATTTTTGAGAGTAACAGCTTTGTTAGCACTTTTGTGAGCAATGTATGAGCAACAGCTCATGCACTCTGCTTAGAGGGAACACTGATTCAGGCCCCAGACACTGAAGACACCAAGAATGACAGAGATGTTCCATACAGCACTTAAAGCCACTGGGAACCTTCAATGACATGGAAGGGAAAACAGCCATGGCCAAATCAAATGGCTCAATGCGATCTGAAAAAAAGGGGCAAAAGAACCTGAAAAAATTCAAAGGCCGACTCTTGACAGGAGCTGAGGCCTAAGAAGGTCTAAAGAGGGTGAAAAAAGTAAGAAAACTAAAAGTGTGGAAAAAAAAATACTAAACAATAAGGGAAGGCAAAAAGTACAAAAATAAAAAAGAAATAACCTCCTAGAGAAGGAACAAATTGCTTGAAAAAAGTACACAGCAGACATTGTGAGGAGCCACGAATAGTGTGTCCTTTCCTCACAGCAGAGACGAGACTGCTGGTACTATGCTCCCGTGGCAGGTGGAAAGGCATTAATGCATGCACGGTGGGGGACACTGAGTGTACTCTTAAAGCAATATTAGCTTTTTAATGCTCTGTACTGGAAGACTTGGATGACGTCACCCACATGTGAGAATATGGCCTGCTTTCACCACTTGAGTTAAAAAAAAAGAATGAATTCACAAAAAATCTTCTCAAAACTATAAAAGGTCTCTGACAGGTGTTGGTAAAATGGAAATGTGAAAACAGATGTGTTTAGAATTAGGAAGCAATATAAAAAAATGTGCACAATAAGGGACCACCCATTCAGCCCAATGTTTTGAATAAGCAACTTCTAAATTGCTGCCATATGACCTATGCCCACATGAGAGCCGACTTCAGATCCAGGATCTGGCTCTTCAGCAGGAGAAGCTGCTTAATGATTAGAGCAGTAAACTGAGAACCATGAAGCCAGGGTACTAATCCCACTCATGCTCCTTGTGATCTTAGGCAAGTTGCTTAACCCTCGTTTAATAACAGACTGTGAACCCTTAGTGAACAGAGAAATACCTACTGTACCCAAATGTGACTTGCCTTGAACCGTCACTGAAAATGGAATGAACTGAACCCAAAGCCAAGCAAGGGTTGGGATCACAATGGAGACTGCGCTCACAGACCAAAGGGTGAGGATACCAGCTGCTGATCAAGAGCACACTTGTTCCAGATTCCAGAGAGAAATGCACAGTGACCTTTGCAGCCAGAAGAATGTTGAATTAGATGGTAGGTGGAAAGGGGAAGAAAGAGGTATTATCCCCCTCTCAAAAAACAAAACAAAAACACAGGTCACTAAATAAAAGGCTTATTATGGAGCCACAGGTCTGCTCAACTACGTTTCAGCTTAGTAAGGAAATTTAAGCTGGAGGAGCCTGCTTACCAAAATATCCCTCAAATAGTCACAGTCTTTAAACATAAGAGGTCTAAGACATCACCAGCTCAACTTGAAATATGACAAATTCCAATTTCCATAAATGTCCCTTTAAACTGCAGTGCTTCCCCACAAAAGACAGACACCATAATCCACTTTATTACCACCTCAGTAGTCAAAAACTTCAAATCCTAATAATAATTAAAAAAAAAAACAAAAAAAAAACAAAGTTGGTTGGAGAAAGGAGGGAGAAGCAAGCAAACATGTTCCTTATAGTTTTAAGTTTTTGTATTTATTTCTTTCTCCAAATATAGTGTCATTACACTTACACTTTTATAAAATAAGATAAAATGAGCCCCAAAAACAGGACCTTATGAAGAAATACCTTAATAGTTTAATGACAAATATCCTCACAACACGTAATTTCCATTTGTAATTTGACACAAAAAGTACCTTTCACGCACACACACACATACACACTATTTAACTCCCAGACTTTCACAGAAAACCTGGGGGCTAGCACTCACTAATTAATGATTCCTACCTCAAGGTAAAGTAGAGATGTCCGATTATTAAACAGAAATCTACAGGTCGGAAAGGGGAGAGGGGGGCAACAGAGTCACAATTAAATACAAAGATGGTTTAAAAAAAAAACAACAACTTTGCATAAGCAGCAAAGATATAAATGCTAGGTGTATTGAAAATATGGACAGAAAGTGCCAAAATAACCAATTTGGAAATGAAAATAACCTAATGGAAAAAGAAACCCAAGGCAGAAATAATAGCCAAGATCTGCATTTGTAAAACAGCATTAGCTCCATAGGCCAGCATAGTTCCCATGGAGGCCGGAAGGGAGAGGGCCGCCTGCCACAAACAGCTTCGTTCCAGATGAGTCGTAGCAGTGTGTGTAAACAGCATTTGGGAAGAAGTCAATGTCGGAGAAGTAGTTCCTCCATGTTTCATCATGATTCTATTGGGGAAAATTGAAACAAAAATTTTTATAGGTCTATATATAAACGTACAGCCAGCTCACAGTTAATCAAACTGAGCATGTTTAATTGTGGCATTTATTTGTGACATTTACATCCCACATTATCCCAAACAAGTTTGAGTTCAATGTGGCTTACAATAAACAGTATTGGATACATAACTAAGAATAATGCATAAGAAAGTAATTTGTTACCTTATGACCTACCAAGACGTGCAAATACAACAAGGGTATATATACAGTGGTGTGCTGGAGCCAGCTCGCACGAGCCGGTTGTTAAATTTTGTTCCGACTTGCGAGTCGGTTGTTACTAAGTGCGAGCCAGCTCTCCTTCCTCCCTCCCTCCCTCCGGATCCGGTCCTTCACCCGAGTTGCCTTGTCCATCGAATTCTTTGGGGCAGGCAGTCTTGCCTGCCCGCTGCCGGCGCTGACCCTCCCCCACTGCTGGTTCGCTCTTTAAAAATGGCCGCCGAGACTTCCAGAGGCGGCCTCGCGAAACTTCTGCTGAAGTCTTGGAGGCCGCCCTTGTAAGTCTCAGCGGCCATTTTGAAGAGCGATCCGGCAGCGGGCAGGCAAGACTGCCTGCCCTGAAGAATTTGCTGAACAACTCGGGAGGGGGTGGCAGGGGAGAGAAGGGAGTCGCTGGGCATGGGTGGCTGGAAGGCAGGGGAGGGGGAGAGAAGGGTCGCTGGACATGGGTGGATGGAGGGCAGGGGGAGAGGAGGGTCACTGGACATGGGTGGATGGAGGACAGGGCAGGAGAGAGGAGGGTCGCTGGACATGGGTGCATGCAGGGCAGGGGAGAGGAGGGTCGCTGGACATGGGTGGATGGAGGGCAGGGGAGAGAGAAGAAATGCTGGACATGGATGGAGGGGAGGGAAGAGTGAGGAAGGAAATGAGATGAGGGAAAAAGAAAGAGAGAGGAGAAAAACTGCACATAGATGAAGAAAATAGGCAGAAGCTGGATCCACTGGACAGTCAAGTCTGCGGAGGAACAGAAATGAAGAAGAAAGGAGGAAAGGAAAGAAATAAATGGAAAGGAAGCCCTGGAAACGGAGTTAAGAGGACAGATAGCAGCAGAATCGGATACTGGGCCAGCATGATCAGAAAAACAGTCAACAGACAACAAAGGTAGAAAAAAATCATTTTATAGTGTTTGGAATATGTTCACTTAGAGAATCAGGTGCTCAACATTAAAAATTTATATTTATTTACTTATTTATGACATTTTATTGCACATTAAACATGAATTAGATTGGAACCTGGGATCATTTAATTCCCCCCCCCCCCCCCCCCCCCAAAAAAAAAAAAAAAAAAAAAAAACCAACCCCACACAACCCAAAAAACAAAACAAATATAATTGTGTAAGTCTTGACCCCTTTGAATCCATACTTGATGGAAGCACTTTCGGGCAGCAGAACTTCTGGCTTGAAAGGAAAATGTTATGTTTGGTGCAAACGTAACATAGTACATCACCCAGAGAACACCATTCCCACTATGAAGCATGGTGGTGGAGTGTTAGGGGGAAATCTTTCTTTGGTAGTTGACTAGGACACTTGTCAGGATAGAAAGAACAATGAAGGGAAAAAGAGGTACATAATGGTTCTTCAGGAAAACATGCTGTCCTTACCCAGAAAAAAAAAAAAAAAAAGAGTTTACATTTTAGCATGATAGTATCCTGAAGCACTCAACCAAAGCTACATGAATAGAGGGATGCTCTTGAGTTGCCCAGTTGGTACCCTGACGTCAATACAATCAAAAATCTGTAACATGACCCTACCATTAATGTCAAACACTTCCCAGGTTGACAGAGCTTGACCAGTTTTGTAAAAAATAAATGGCCTATTTTAATTTTATCAGGCCATAAAATTGTCACATGGTACCTGTATGAATACTTCTTTACATATTTCAACAGCATAAAATGGTGTGCTTTGTTTAGTAGCTTCCTTCTTGCCACCTTTCCATACAGACCAGATTTCCAGGTGTTCAGTTATCATGTGCACACTCTGATCAGTGTTCTTTCAAAGTTGCCACTGGCCTCTTAGTTGCTGTCCTTATCAGGTGTCCTTGCTTGGACAGCCTGAACTAGGCAGGGACTTGTTTGTGCCATACATTTTCTACTTTAAATTCTTCCTGACCATGCTCTAAGAAATGTCCAAAGACTCTACCATTCTTTTACATTCATCCTCTTATCCATGCCTTTTCACAATTCTGTTCCAGAGCTCCTGCTACACATGCTTGGGTTTTTATTCTGAAATGCACTATCCAGAAGAGGGAACCAACAATAACCGCTGAATTTATCTACGTGAATCAGTATAATTTAACACACGTGAGGCCAATGCACTTGGTGTGTGCTTTCAAAGAAGAATGGTTATTCCAGAGAAAAAAGTAGTTATGATTGTTATAGAAACACAAAAGGGTTGGACACTTATGCAATTACACTATTTCATGTTTTTCCTTCTAATAGTTCTGGAATATATCATTCACTTTTCAGTTGTGAGGTTGGATGTGTTGAGTAGATTAGAGATCAAAGAATTAAATTACAAGCCAGGGTGTGAATCCTGCTTCTTCCAAGCTTTCACCCTCCACTTACTCAACTACAACTTAGATTATGAGCCCATTTGGGCATGGAAATAAAGCAAAATTATTCACCTATAGCAGGTGTTCTCAGAGGTAAAAAATCTAGTATTCTCATGTCTGGGTAACATCATCCAACAGAGCCCAATGCAGACACTGCCTAGCATATACAGTAAGCCCAGCCTGGGCATAAGTAAAGGAAATACAATCTGCTAACCAATTGGAAACGGTGCATTTGCCAATTGCTACCCCCATCCTGTTTGGGTCAAAAGAAACAAAAAGCTGCGTGGACTGTCTATGGGCTTTAGTCCGCTCCAAATAGAAGGCTAAGGCTTGCTTGCAATCTAACACTTTTGCCAGGATGGGCCTGTGACTTTGGGAAAAATGTTGGCAGAACAACCGAATGGTTAAGACAGAACTTCGACACTACCTTATGAAGGAACTTAGGGTGTGTGCAAAGAGCTACTGTGTTGTGATTAAACTTCATGTTAGGTAGGATCAGCTACTAGGGCTTGAAGCTCACCGACTCTGTGAGCTGAAGTGACCACCAGCAAAAACATGATTTTCCTGGGTTAAAATGAACATTGAGATCCCATGACAGTAGGAGGTTAGACATCAAACCTCTCGTGAATCAAACAACTAGAGGCTGTACAGATATGAGATTACCCCCTACATGAAAATGGTAAGCACTGATTGCATCGAGACATACCCTTGCAGAGTTTGTTTTTAAGCTGGACTCGTGCAGCAGGTAGTCAAGCAGTTTATGTGTAGGGTGAGAGAGGATCTAGGTCCTTGCCCTCACACTAGACAGCAAACCATCTCCACATAAAAGAATAACACCTTTTAGTGTAATCTTTCC
Source organism: Microcaecilia unicolor (assembly GCF_901765095.1). NCBI lineage: Eukaryota > Metazoa > Chordata > Amphibia > Gymnophiona > Siphonopidae > Microcaecilia > Microcaecilia unicolor. The sequence continues at coordinate 28,794,185 of NC_044032.1, read as the reverse complement.
TAGAAGCAAGCAAGATTTTGGAGACATCTTCAGGCAGATTCAAGGACTGAAATTCTACGTTCTCAACAACCAGGTCATGAGGGCCAGGGACTAGTGGCTGGGATGCCCCGTTTGTCTGTCTTGATTAGATTGTAAGCTCTGTCGAGCAGGGACTCTCATGTTTAGCGTACATCGTTGTGTATTTCTAGAAGCACTATAGAAATGATAAATAGTAGTAGGAGGAGGAGGAGGAGGAGAGGGAACCAGATCTGTCTTGGCCAGGATTAAGCAATCAGGATCATTGTTTCCCGATATTGCCTGGGTTTCAGCAAAGTCTTCTCTATGAGAGGTATTTGAGGATATACATACAGAAAGCCTTCCCCCCCAAAGGAGAAAGGCATCTGATGCTAGTCTGTCATGCGATCTGAGCCTAGAGCACTGCTGAGAGACCTTGTTGAGTGGTGAAAAGATCTGAAGGGGTGCCCAACTAATGGAAAATCCTGCGGGATATGCTCATATCGAGAGACCACTTGTGAGGCTGCATTACCCTGCCCAGTCTGTTACCCTTGCCAGCCAGGTACATTGCTCATAGTACCATCCCATAAAAGGAGGACTCCCTGCTTGTTCACATAACACACTGCAACCTGATTGTCAGTTTGGATGAGAACAATTTGGTTCTGTAGCCTATCTCTGAAAGCCTTTAGAGCGTGCCAAATAGCCCTCAGCTCCAGAAGGTTAATGTAGAGATGGCCCTGAGCAGATCACACTCTCTGGATGTGAAGCTTATCTCAAGTAGGATGTATCTGTTGTCAATAACTTTGAGGAGGTGGTATTTTGAATGGGAGTCCCACAGTCAAATTGGGCTGAATTGTCCACCAGAGGAGAAATTGAACAAGCTCTGGAGGAACTGACATCTGCTAGGTTCCCTGTAGCTTGAGACCACTGGGAAGCCAGAGACCACTGGGCACCTCTCAAATGGAGAAAAGCCATAGAAGTGACAAGCACTGTAGAGGCCATGTGGCCTAAGAATCTCAGCATCTGCCGAGCTGTAATCTGCCTGCTGCTCTGGACCTGCAAGGTGAGTACTATTCAAGCTATCTGCTCTCACTACTGGCAGAAAAGCCAGAGCTTGCACCGTATCTAGCAGGGCTCCTATGTATTGTAATCACCAATTTGGAATAAGATAGGCCTTAGTAGGTTATGATAAACCCTAGAAGCTCTAGGATCTGAATAGTTCTCCACAGTAACTCTTGTGCTCCTCCCTGTGATGTCCTCTTGACCAGCCAATCATCCAGATTGGGAAACACACAGTCTATATGGCAATGTTGCGACTACTGCTAGACTTTTAGTGAAGACCCTGGGAGCTGATGTGAAGCAAACAGACAAAATGCATTACTGGCAGTAGTGTTTCCATACTCAAAATATGAGATACTTCCTGTGACTGGGAAGCATCGAAGTATGGGTATAGGCATCCTTAAGTCCAGACAGCATAGCCAATCTTGTTCCTGAATCACGAGAAGAAAGCCATCCTGAACTTTTCATTGACCAGGAATCTGTTCAAGGTACTTAGGTCTAGGATAGGGCAAAATCCCCCCCCCCCCCCCCCCAATCTTCTTGGGCACAAGGAAGTACATGGAATAGAATTCCTTCCCTTCTTCCCCAAGTGGAATGGGTTCAACCACATAGTCCTGTAAAAGGGCAGAGATTTCCTCTACAAGCACCTGTTTGTGGTGAGAGCTGATGCAAGGTGCTGGGCAATTGGTGGCTTCTGACACCAATGAAGTGCGTAACCAAGGCGGATATTTGAAGAACTCTGATGGTAAAAATTCAGTCTCCCTCCCACTGGTAGGCCAGCCAAGACTGTTATTTGGATAGTAGCAATGCTTTCCTGGAGCCAGTCAAAAGCTTGTCCCTTGCTTTGACTAGTGAGCCAACTGGGCCTTTTGGGAGTTCGGACCGACGTGGCTGGGAATGTTGGGGCTAGGGCTGCTGGGTAGAGCAGGAAGGTAGTGGAAACCTAATCCTTTGAGAGTAACAGGTTCGCTGCCTACGCCCAATCAAAAACCACCTTGTAGAGGAGGATGAAGCTGGAGACTATTGAGAGGGGGACTGAACGGTGTCAGTATGTTTCTTAATGAGGTCTGCAACCTCTTCCACCTTGTCTCCAAAATGATTATCGCCTTGGGATAGTACATCCACTAACCTCTCCTGAACCACTGATTCCAAGTCAGAGACATGCAGCCGTAAGAGTCTGCGCATCCCCACACCCATAGCAGAGAATCTGGATGCAATATCAAAAATGTCATGAGAGCCTCTGGCCAGATATTTCCTGCACAGCTGCTTGTTGGCCAACTGGCGAAGCACTGCGGTCTGATGGACTGATGGACTGATGAGACAAAGTCAGCACGGATTTAGTGAAGGGAAGTCTTGCCTCACCAATCTAATGCATTTTTTTGAGGGGGTAAGCAAACATGTGGACAATGGGGAGCCGGTTGATATTGTATATCTGGATTTTCAGAAGGCGTTTGACAAAGTGCCGCACGAAAGACTCCTGAAGAAATTGCAGAGTCATGGAATCGGAGGTAGGGTATTATGGATTAAGAACTGGTTGAAAGATAGGAAGCAGAGAGTAGGATTGCGTGGCAAGTATTCTCAGTGGAGGAGGGTAGTTAGTGGGGTCCCGCAGGGGTCTGTGCTGGGTCCGTTGCTTTTTAATGTATTTATAAATGACCTAGAGATGGGAATAACTAGTGAGGTAATTAAATTCGCCGATGACACAAAATTATTCAGGGTCGTCAAGTCGCAGGAGGAATGTGAACGATTACAGGAGGACCTTGCGAGACTGGGAGAATGGGCGTGCAAGTGGCAGATGAAGTTCAATGTTGACAAGTGCAAAGTGATGCATGTGGGTAAGAGGAACCCGAATTATAGCTACGTCTTGCAAGGTTCCGCGTTAGGAGTTACGGATCAAGAAAGGGATCTGGGTGTCGTCGTCGATGATACGCTGAAACCTTCTGCTCAGTGTGCTGCTGCGGCTAGGAAAGCGAATAGAATGTTGGGTGTTATTAGGAAGGGTATGGAGTCCAGGTGTGCGGATGTTATAATGCCGTTGTATCGCTCCATGGTGCGACCGCACCTGGAGTATTGTGTTCAGTACTGGTCTCCGTATCTCAAAAAAGATATAGTAGAATTGGAAAAGGTACAGCGAAGGGCGACGAAAATGATAGTGGGGATGGGACGACTTTCCTATGAAGAGAGGCTGAGAAGGCTAGGGCTTTTCAGCTTGGAGAAGAGACGGCTGAGGGGAGATATGATAGAAGTGTATAAAATAATGAGTGGAATGGATCGGGTGGATGTGAAGCGACTGTTCACGCTATCCAAAAATACTAGGACTAGAGGGCATGAGTTGAAGCTACAGTGTGGTAAATTTAAAACGAATCGGAGAAAATGTTTCTTCACCCAACATGTAATTAGACTCTGGAATTCGTTGCCGGAGAACGTGGTACGGGCGGTTAGCTTGACGGAGTTTAAAAAGGGGTTAGATAGATTCCTAAAGGACAAGTCCATAGACCGCTATTAAATGGACTTGGAAAAATTCCGCATTTTTAGGTATAACTTGTCTGGAATGTTTTTACGTTTGGGGAGCGTGCCAGGTGCCCTTGACCTGGATTGGCCACTGTCGGTGACAGGATGCTGGGCTAGATGGACCTTTGGTCTTTCCCAGTATGGCACTACTTATGTACTTATGCTCCTGAGGGAGTGAGTCTGCGAGACTGAGCATACTACACATTAAGGACTTCAAGTATATGCTCATGTAGAGCTGGTAGGACTCTTTGCAGTTAATGAGTTCGAGGCCTGACAAACGTTTCTCCCAAACGAATCCAGAATCCAAGCCTCTCTGGAACTTCTGGTTCATTTGAGAACAGATTCAACCACCAGAGAGTGGTGAGACAACTGTGCCCTCTCGAATCTGGGAGCCTTCTGGATACAATCCACCTACTGAGAGGGGAAATTCCCAATTCTTTGTCAGTGCATCTTTAAGAATAGGGTGCAATGGAACTGTAAGCCCTTGCTTAGGAGGAGATTCACAATTGATACAGATAACATTTTTGCCCTAGGCTCTTCTTCCGTCTCCAACTTAAACGGGATGGCTGAAGCCATCTCCTTCACAAAGTCTGTGAATGAGAGACTCTCAGGTGAAGATTTATGCCTCTCTTGAGGTGGGAAGAAGGGAATCCATATGACTCTTCCTCCGAGAAGTAATGTGGATCTTCATAGGACTCCCACGAGTGAACCAAGTCCTACTCCAGATGGGCAGAGTAAGTATGTGTCTGCTCCGGCTCAGTGGAACCATGTCCACACCCTGAAGGACGCAAAAGTACAGCCCTACTCTCAGACTCTGGGAAAGCTTCTTCCCCAATATAGAGACATGGGTCAATGTCAAAAGCACCGGCGTCAAAGACCACTCTACAGGCAGATTTGAGGCCTCAGGAAGGAGTAGTTGAGGCTGAGTTGCAGCTGGTGCAAGCGCCCTTGATGCCTGAGCAGCGTGCAGCTAAAACAGCTGCAAAAGCTGGGGAGCTGGTTCAGAGGCAGCCTGAGAAAGAGCCGGTGTCAAACCGGAACCTGGCTGCCTGAAGACTGGTGCACCGACACCTCCACCAAAGAGGGGGAGCTATCCTTTCGGTGCTGGAGCTTCTCGGGTACCAGCAATTCCAATGTCCCAGTGCTTCCGGCAGCATGCTTCAAAAGGGACTGATGCTTGTGCTTCTTTGGCGTCCCTCAATGCTCAGCATCCCGGTTTCTTGGCACAGCTGAGGATGTCAAACCTGCACTTGTCCTCGATGTTGGGTCTGATGCTGACCGGTCCCAGGGCTTAATATCAACTCCCAATGATGGTGCACTCCCAGTGGTTGATGAAGTCTAGGCAGCCATTGAGGTTGATGCTTCTGGTGCTGAGGGGCTGGCCTTCGAGGAGCCAAAAAGTTTCTCCTGCTGGGCCTGACATGCCCTCTATGTCTCCAGCTGCATTTGTGAACAGAGAGGACAAGAATCAGGCTGGTGGTTAAGCCCAAGGCACCTGATGCAGCAACTGTACGGGTCCATGGCAGAAATCACCCAATTACACTGGGTGTACCTTTTGAAGCTACTGGAGGTCCCCTCCTAGACATTGAGAAAAGAATTGCAGCAAATTAAATTTCTCAATCTTGAATGTCAAAAAGGGGCAAGGCTCAAATTGAGGTCAGTGCTCAGGCCTAAATAAGAACTAAAGAGCTACATGAAAAAGAAAACTTGAAAGGACAAAAAACAAACCTACTAAAATAAAGGGGAAGGTACCAAAAATAAAAACTATTAAGAAAATGAGAGAAATGAAGGGGAAAAAGGGAAAAAGAAAACGCATGGGAAAGCACTGAAAAAAGTAACTGTTAATACACACTGACAGAGACCACAAAGATGAGACATCTCAACTCCACGGATTAAACACAGATTGAGGAACCGGGATTCGAGCAGACACGAAAGCATCAGTGTGATGGGACATTGCTAGAATTTTCTACTGACTGTATATGCTAGGCAGTGTACACATAAGGCTTCATCAAATGACACCATCCAGATGTGAGAATATTAATGGCCTGCTTGCCTTCGGAGAACTCATGTACATGAATATGTTTCACCTTAAGCCTGGATGCGGAAAAGGCAAGAAATAAATCTAAAATCTACACCCAAATCCATGGAACAAAAGTAATTTTAATGCATTTCACTTTGAGGCTTTAAGGCAACAAGTAGGGTAATTCTGGAAGGGTATACAACTTATTTAGCCACTGTATCAACTGGGGAAAGTGGTCAGACAGTGAACGCCTGCAACGCTGGTTCTCCACTGCATAGTATTGTGAAATCCTGCTTCAGAGAAGCATCAACTAAGAGCAGGGAAGTCAATGGATAGCACTTTAGGAAGCATAACTGAGGTGGCTGTGTTGAAGTTACTATGTCAAATTACAGAGTCTCATCATACGGATAGTCATATCCAAGACACTCTCTGACCTCAGCACTGTACCGTTGCTTAGCCTGCTCAAACCAGGGGTGTAGCCAGACTTCGGCAGGAGGGGGGGTCCAGAGCCTGAGGTGAGGGGGCACATTTTACCCCCCCCCCCCGGCACCGCCAACCTCCCCCTGTCATTTTTGACCCCCCTGCCACCGCCACCACAACCTTTGACCCCCCCCTCTCCACCCCACCGGCGTCAACCCTTTCGACTCACAGAAACAGAAGCCTTGCTTGCAGATAAGCAACGCGGCCGTGCCAGAGAAGAAGACTTCGTCTGTTGGGGGTTGGGGGACCCCCGCCAGCAAAGGTGCGCGACGGCTTGGCAGCGGGGAGGTCGAGAGGGTCGGCAGTGGGGGGGGGGCAGGGCCATATCCACAGGGGCCTATGCCCCCACGTAGCTACGCCCCTGGCTCAAACTACTTCTTACAAAAATGTAAGAAGTGAGGAAACAGCAAAAGGACAGCACCCAGAACAAGCCCCAGAATAGGGAGGTGGAGGTATCCCAGACAACACAACAGCTACCATTCAGACTTACACGCATACATACTAATTTCAAATGGAGATGCAGTCTTTGGCATCTGGTCAGGGTGCTTCCCTTTGCAATTTGGGCTATATAAGGGTTGGAAGGTTAAAAGCTCCAGGTACTTGTGAAGGTAGGTTCATGGTGCTACAGCCCAAGTAGAGAGTCTGCTTCTGATTAACATGGAAGCTCAAAGGAGCACAAAAACTGGGGAAATTAAAAAAAAAAAACACACACACCAGATTCTGTATTATAACTGTTCTACATTAAGAAAAGAGGCGAGTTCTGCGATACTCACCAACCAACCCTTCCCGGTCGTCAACTTTAAAATGTCTCCTCCTAGCTTAGATTTCTGTCCGTAGCAGGCTGGATCCTCCAAAAATTTATGGGTTCTTATGTCATAAAACAACAAGGAGCCCTGACCCGTGCCCACTGTTATTATATGTTCGTAGAAACTTACGGACCGAATTCCTGGAAGAAAGAAAAGAATGCCTTTATAACTGTGGCCTTTGCACCATGAGATATGCAATACACTACACAATTACTTTTTGCATCTGACATTCTGGTTATTTACAAGCATCTAGACTTGTTAATAGAACTTTTAGCAATGCATAACCAAGTGATCAATAATGACAACCAAGGCTAAAGACTTTTACAATATGCTGGCTTTGTTTGTAGAGTGATTTCTTTAACAGGTGTAATTTCTCTGGTTGAATACCTGTATTAAGTGATGATTAAATACAGAAGATGTTGATATGAGAAAGGATAGGTGCTGGCTATTACATACGGGTCCTTTAATGGTGCTCTATTTAAGACAGTGAAAAAAAAGAAGACACCAAAAAAAACTATATTGGTTAAAGGGCAATATCTTGCAAGCAGTTATATCCTATGGCTGGCAGCTGGGCTATATCCTAGGCAGTGTAGACAAGAATACACTGCCAACTGGATGGGCCAAGCTGGCCCTTTTCAGTTTTCATCTACTATGTTAATATGAATGGCAGGCCAGCATCATGGCTTAATCCAAAAAGCTGCAGATTGGAAACATGTATTGTGCAGCGATGTATTCTGATTTTGAAGTGGGTGATCTTTGTAGAATCAGGAGCGGCATCTAAAGCTGCAGCCTTCCAAATGAATTAAGAACCATAATAGGAAAGGGCAGCATGAATGAGAATTAAAGAAAAAAATAACCCTGTCAAACGCATGCAACTAGTTGGGAAAACATATTCTGTGGTTTTGGGAGAAGGGCGAGGGGAGGCTAAAGATACCAAACTTAAGTTCTTAAAACCTTCATCCTCAGAAAATGCCAACACATTAAGGACTGATGCATTTTTTCTCCCCTATGTTTTCTACACATTCAGCAGTATCAGCAGCCATTTGATGAATTCTTCTATAATAGAACGGTGCAAACCATTCAGTTTTAAAGAGACTCTCTGCAGAAAATGATTAAGGCACTAATATGAATCTTAACAGTGTGTATGTTTACTAAGAGATCTGGTAAATCATTTAGCCTGTTAGGATATCAGCAGTATACAATAAAATAAATATATAAGGATTAAAAAGAAAGGGAACACCACTGACGGCATATACCATTCACAGACCAACCCCCCCCCCCCCCCCCCCCAAAAAAAAAAATTTATTGATAAAAACAAGTAATATTAAACACCCATATGTTGTTTAAGAAGGTGGCTTCAGACTTATATAATATGGAAGCTTGAAAAAAAGAAAGTCAGTTCCATGGCACTCTATGGCAATGCTTCTCAACCAAGCCCTCAGGAAACACCCAGCCAGTCAGGTTTTCAGGATATGATCGTGTATAATAATTTGCACCTCCGTCTGGCTGCCTGGGTTCGTAACAGAGTTCCTATTGGTCCACCCTGGGGATGGCATCACAGGGTGGACCAATGGGATGTGAGAGGGAAGGGAACCCAGCAGCAGCCACCGGAGGTAACCAAACGCCCCCCGAGTTCCATGATCCCCAACCTCCCTCCCCTCCCGTCGTCCGAATTCTAGGGGACACGACGGCCCCACTCCCGTTAATAAAAGTTCCACACCCCCCCTCTCCTCCCATTCCCGCCGCCCAGCGCCTCCCTCCCTCTGTCTCTGTGGCCTCTGAGTGCGAGGAGGACGTGTGCGGATGCCCCAGCCCTTCATATGTGGCAGCTGCTGTTTAAAAAGTTTTACCTCCTGCTCGGCCGGCAACACTGAAGTCCAGCAAGTACAGACGCCGCTTCAGACAGGCTGTGGTTTCGCTTGTTTCTGCGGTTCCTTTGGTCCTGCTCTTCCGCAAACAGGAAATGAGGGCGGGACCAGAGGAACAGCTGAAACAGAAGCGAAACCACAGCCTGTCTGAAGCATGAGATAGATTTGCAACCACTGCCTCCTTGATATGGGTGTGCCCCAATGACTAGGTTGAGAAGCACTGATCCATGAGGATGTGTAAACAATACAGACTTAAAACACAGGAAATGTTAAGAAGGGTCTTCTAAAGACGGCACTTGTGCAATGAAAAACAAAACAGAACTAGGTAGTTCCTTTTACAGATCAGACAAATTTGGTGGATAGCATTTTTCAGCATAAACTAGTCACCCCTTTGAAAAAAGTTGCTGCAAGAGGCCCTGGCTCCTCAGCTTCCTATCAAAGCCACTGGAAACTGCCTTGAAAGCTTATCAGCTGTAATGCTACAGCTTCTGTTGCATTATCTGTATCTTCAGCCTGCACTTTAGTCACAGTTAATGCTGCAATTAATGAGTTAGTTACTTGTCACGAGTTAAAAAAAATATATATCAATCGCAGTAAATTTAATCATGCTGTGGTGTATTCTTCTCCACCCCCCACCTCCTGCACTGACCAAGTCTCCAGCTTCAACATGGATTTTCAGCCAGGGGAGCGGGCCCTCCTCACATGTACACATGCATGCAACAGGTCACCTGATTACTAGCTCCTTTGTGCTGCTGCTGCAGCAGCAACTGAGACTGAAGAATAGCATGTGGCCCTAGTGACTCAACCTACACTGCAGCCTTTGGCCTACTACAGTGTACCAGAGCCTGACCCCAATTCAGGAACTTCAGGGCAGCCCAACCCTGCAGAGATGCTGGCAGGCTAGATTGGGGAGGGGGAGGGAGGGGGGGAATGGAATATATGCTAGACATGGGGAAAATATGATGGATAATGGAAAAGAGGGAATGGGGATTGCTGGACATGGGGAAGGAAACATGAGTAAGAAAGATAGTGGACATAAGGGGAACAGGGAAATGCTGGACAGCGGGCAGACAGAAATAGAAGCAAGGAGGGGAGAGAGACTAGATTTAATGAAAGATTGGGGATCGCCAGAAAACCTAGAAGCAGGGTAGGAGAGAGAATTGTTTAGAGTTGGACATAGGGGAAGAGAGTAGAATGTCAAATGGACAGGAGACCCCAGAAAAAGTGAAGAAAAAGATTAACAGAGGAAAGTAGAAATTAGAGCATGCGACCAACACAATTAAACATGGCTAAAAGGTAGAACATTTTATTTTCAATTTTTTATTGGAATGTCAAATTTTGCAATGTATATTTACTATCCTTATGGTAGTATAGTGCAAGCAAGAGTTGGCTGGACACATAAGGGATGGAAGGCAAGATTGAAACAGAGATTGCTAAGCTTGTTAAATTTGGAATTGTTATCTCTAGTTTTGCAATGAAAGTGAAAATGAAGTTTGTTTACTGGTTTATTTCAAGATCAATAAACAGTGATTTTTAAGTACATTTAAGTACCATCTCCGCACTAAATGTGCAGTGATCAACGGATTCTAGTCAGCAGCAGCCTATCCTAATTCAGTTAGGAGAAATCAGTTGGACCAAGCCAACTGATCCAAATGAAAACATTATAAGTAGGGGTGGGCTATTAATACGTTATTTTAACACAGGTCATGCATGTTAATGCAGCCCAATTTTTTTTTTTAGCACTGACTCGAACTGCAGTCCAATTTATTTAAAGCTGAGCTGACTCGACACGATGCACTCCCCATTTTTACCTCTACAGCAGGGCACCTTTTCTCCTTCCTTGGCACTTGCTGTCTTCCCCTACATGGCCAGGCTCTGCAGATATGAAGCTTCCTCAACTTCCTCCACCACACAGCTCAAGTACCTGCAATATTCGGCAGTACAGGTGAAGACGAGGAGTACCGAGAAAGGAGAAAAGGAGTCTTGCTATAGAGGTAAAAGCGGGGAGAGAACCTAAGGGAGAGGCTAGAGAGGGGTATGAAAGAATCTGGGGGACAGGCTAGGGAGGGGGGCATGGATGCATACCATGATTAACAAAGATTAAAAGTTTTAGTCATTGCCCACTCCTAATTAGAAATGTTATCGCGAAGTGGATAACCAAGGATGGTCACCCCATTAACACTGTTTTCCGACAATGGCCTCCAGGAAGTTGTAAGGATTAGAATAGGTCATCATATCTATAAACTTACAACCAGGCCAAAGAACGATGCATTCATCAGAGATCTGTTTGAACTGGAAAAGAACAAGATTCAAGAACTTGAGGATGGAGTGGCCCGCGTCCTACTTATAGCAGATTACTGGACATCATTAGATGACAGCTACTTGGGAGTTACATGTTACATGAACTCTCCACTAACTGTTTACCTTATGGAAGACCACAACTTTTACTTCGGTTTATGGTGAACACTTCAGTTGGGATGCCAGGGAATAGAGAATCCATGAAAAAGTTACAACTATCGGTACTGACAACACTTGCAATATGACTGCTGCAGCCGGTCTGCTGCCTTCTGAGCACATATCATGCTTTGCCCACATTCTCCAGTTGGCTCTTAAAGCAACGGGCTACTGTGGCATTAAAATCATCTTGGCCAAATGTAGAAAAATCTGCCACATCAAATAGACCTGTGAATCAAGCGAGCTGGAGGAGCAAAAGCGAAAACTTAATATGAAGGCTGAAATGCTCATTTCAGGATGTGTCCACATGATGGAATAATACTCTAGATATGATCCAGATACTGGTTCGGAACAAAGTGGTGCTAACTGACTCACACTCAGAATAAACACACTTTCAGCCTGCTAACGGCTTCTGAATGGAATAAGCTTCATGTGATGCAGACCATTCTCGAACCCTGTAAACATGCAATGGAATTGCTGGATAGAGATCTCATGCTCGGTTATACTGCTGACCATCATATGCTAATCTCCATCATGCTGCGAGGGAGTCTGACAACAATCCAACATATGTGGTCAGTTCAAAGAAGCATTTAGTACCGATCTAAGAGGCCGACAACTAAACTGGTCCTAGCTCAAAACTGCAACTGCTCTAGATCCAAGGGCAGCGTTTTACTGGGAGCAGCAACAAACCCCTTCATTCCTCCACCCCGTTAAAAGTCGGCAGCAGCAATTCCTATACACGCTGCCCAGTTACTGCCAGGTAAGCGCCTCCTCATAGGCTCCCCCTTGGAAATGGCCACGCAGCAAGTGTTACCGCACAGCCATTTCCAGTTTCTTTAAAGTCCTTTTACCTGCTACAGTAAAAAGGGGCTTCAGCGCGCTGCAAATCCACGCACCAACGCTACTGCAGGGCCTCTTTTACTGCAGCTTTGTAAAAGGGGCCCTAAACCTTTAGATTGATTTTGAAAATAAGAGTCACAGAATATACTTGAAAATTGCACATTTTTCTTTGAAAGTTTTGTAGCGTTCATATATCAGACATTTTTGTATTTTGTGAAAAGTGGTCAACTAACAATTTTTAGGCAATGCATGATTTTTGAAAACTAACTAGTGTGTAATTGGCATCATTTTGCAAAGATATTTGAGCTACTTCCCCAGTTTTAGAGGGGTGCCAAGCATATTGCTTTTTGTGCTCAGTGAAGTGCCCCAGGAATTTGTTCCAAGACTGTATGCCAGAGGATGTGGTCAAGATGACTAATAATAGGTTGTCGAGGAATGAAGTGGAGGAGTGGCCTAGTGGTTAAAGCACTGGAAATCCAGAGGTGGCCGGTTCAAATCCCACTGCTGCTCCTTGTGATCTTGGGCAAGTCACTTAACTCTCCATTGCCTCAGGTACAAACTTAGATTGTGAGCCCTCCTGGGACAGAGAAATATCCAGAGTACCTGAAAGTAACTCACCTTGAGCTACTACTGAAAAAGGTGTGAGCAAAATCTAAATAAATAAAGGTCTGTAAAAATTATTAGCCAGAGAAACTTGGGAAGACCTTTGCTCGTGTCTGGATATGAGCTACAAGAAATACATTTGTTGGGTAACACTTCACGCTTCTATCACTGAAGTGCAAGTGGCGTGCAAGTGGCAGATGAAGTTCAATGTTGACAAGTGCAAAGTGATGCATGTGGGTAAGAGGAACCCGAATTATAGCTACGTCTTGCAAGGTTCCGCGTTAGGAGTTACGGATCAAGAAAGGGATCTGGGTGTCGTCGTCGATGATACGCTGAAACCTTCTGCTCAGTGTGCTGCTGCGGCTAGGAAAGCGAATAGAATATTGGGTGTTATTAAGAAGGGTATGGAGTCCAGGTGTGCGGATGTTATAATGCCGTTGTATCGCTCCATGGTGCGACCGCACCTGGAGTATTGTGTTCAGTACTGGTCTCCGTATCTCAAAAAAGATATAGTAGAATTGGAAAAGGTACAGCGAAGGGCGACGAAAATGATAGTGGGGATGGGACGACTTTCCTATGAAGAGAGGCTGAGAAGGCTAGGGCTTTTCAGCTTGGAGAAGAGACGGCTGAGGGGAGATATGATAGAAGTGTATAAAATAATGAGTGGAATGGATCGGGTGGATGTGAAGCGACTGTTCACGCTATCCAAAAATACTAGGACTAGAGGGCATGAGTTGAAGCTACAGTGTGGTAAATTTAAAACGAATCGGAGAAAATTTTTCTTCACCCAACGTGTAATTAGACTCTGGAATTCATTGCCGGAGAACGTGGTACGGGCGGTTAGCTTGACGGAGTTTAAAAAGGGGTTAGATAGATTCCTAAAGGACAAGTCCATAGACCGCTATTAAATGGACTGGAAAAATTCCTCATTTTTAGGTACAACTTGTCTGGAATGTTTTTACGTTTGGGGAGCGTGCCAGGTGCCCTTGACCTGGATTGGCCACTGTCGGTGACAGGATGCTGGGCTAGATGGACCTTTGGTCTTTCCCAGTATGGCACTACTTATGTACTTATGTACTTATGGGCTTAACTCTTGGTCTGAGGTTCAGCAATGTAAATGGTCAACTGCCATTTTGATAGATGTTGGTTACAGTAATATATCATCAGAATCTGATAAGTGCTCTGCATATAAGCAAACCTTCCTTTTTGGTGGTTCTGAATATCTCATTTCAATTCCAGTATCTGTTTTAACATAGGACACTAGCTCCTTTGGTATATATTTGAGGAGTTTATTATTATTTATTGCATTTGTATCCCACATTTTCCCACCTATTTGCAGGCTCAATGTGGCTTACATAGTGTTGTTAACAATGTCATTACAAGATATCATAAACAGTTAGTATTGTGCAGAGATTAAGTAGGGGAGAGAGAAGAAGTGAAAGAGTGATCGGGAGTTATGTAGATGGATCTTCATAACTGAGTGGGTTGGTGAGGCGAATTAATGAGGTTATCGGTTCTCATTGTAGGCTTTGTTGAAGAAGTATGTCTTCAGAGCTTGAAGCAGAGATCCAACCAAGGATGGCCCAAAACGAGATGCAGTCGCCCCCCCCCCCCCCCCCCCAAGTTTTGGCATCTTCCTCCTTCCTTCCTCGACCCCATTCCCCAATTTTACAGTTTTTAAAGGCCAGCGGCGGCAGCGATTCCCATACTCTGCCCTGCCACTTGCCTCTTCCCTTTACTGCAGCTGCCTCAGAGGAAAATGCAAAAATGGGACGATATGTCTTATCACGTCACTCATGAATAATGAAATGTAAACAGAAGCGGTGACAGCGATGCAGTCTGCAAAAGTAACAGCGATACAGATGTCAGTGAACGAACTTGGAAGATGAACAGTCAATTGAAAGTGCCTACAATTTTAACTTATGATACAGTTTGAAACAAAACATGATCTAAAGAAATACAATGAAAATAAAATGAGTGCACAAAACAGAAGCTGCGACAGTGATGCAGTCTCCAAAATCAATACAAATATCAGTGGACAAACCTGAAAAACAGATCAAATGGAAGTGCCCACAAAAACAAATTATTATTATTAAAGTGTGAACCAAAGCATGATCTAAAAAAAAAAAAAAAAGAACCTTGAAAAGTGAAGTGTGCAGACTTTTGTAAACTGTATCAAATCATGACATGTGAAATGTAGAAAAATATAAAAATGCGGTGATGTAGCAGTGCAAATCACTATAAAGGGAAAAGGAACATACAAAGAAAAGCTGGTAAAGTGTGTCAAAAATGATAAATGAAATACAAAAACATTCTGAATAAAGAAATATAGCTGAAACAAAAAAGTGAGGAGAATGGATGAGGATACCAACTGTTTTATATTTATTCACTTAAAAAATTACATGTGCATAACAGCGACCCGACACGGCCGTGTTTCGGCACAATGGCCTGCCTCAGGGGTCTTTATAACCTTGAATGATGTAGTTTAGAATATTTGTTCCAAGGGAAATAACAGGAAACAAATCTCTTAGGAGAGGAGTATTTAGATGCTCGTTTTTGAAGAGAGGAGACCAGAGAGATTTGTTTCCTGTTATTTCCCTTGGAACAAATATTCTAAACTACATCATTCAAGGTTATAAAGACCCCTGAGGCAGGCCATTGTGCCGAAACACGGCCGTGTCGGGTCGCTGTTATGCACATGTAATTTTTTAAGTGAATAAATATAAAACAGTTGGTATCCTCATCCATTCTCCTCACTTTTTTGTTTCATCTTCACGGTGTCGTGAGGATTTTTTACCTCCTTTTTTGCCTTCGTAAAGAAATATAGCAGCATAAATGTAAAGAAACCAAAATGTGCAAATACATCATCAAGGAGATGGTAATATACTGAATGTCCGTCCTCCAACATAGCTGTTGTGTGCATGTGTAAAAATGACATTAAAATCCTAATTTCTTATATAATCAAAAATCAATGCATTTAGGATACAGAGCCGAAATGGCTCACTGACCCATCTTCTTGAGTTTATTTATAATGACATTTGTATCCCACATTATCCCAAAACAGAGTTCAGGTTCAAGTTGATTTTAAACTACATTTTACATTGGCTGTGTGCCTATTTTCACTGTTGCTGCTTTGCCCTAATTTTGACTGTTTGCTTGGTATGTTCACTTGTATTTTTTTTTTTAAGTACATATACGTATTTCATTGATTTGCACTTGCATTGATTACTTTTTCGTTCATCTATTTGTATGCACTTATTCTTGTTCACATTAATATATTTTTATTGACAATTGCACTTTATAGGTTTTACTCCCTTAGGGCCCTGTTTACTAAGCTGTGCTATAGGTGCACTAACGCTAGATACACCCATCGGAATATATGGGTGTCTAGCATTAGTCCACACTAAAAACGCTAGCACACCTTAGTAAACAGGTCCCTGTATGTTTTTTAAGGTCACTTTTTATTTATTATGTATTAACACCTCCACTACATGTACCTCTGGTTTAGAAATATTAATTTTAGGGGTTTTTTTGTTTTTGCATGTGCCTATGTTTTGTTGCATATACAGTGGTGGAAATAAGTATTTGATCCCTTGCTGATTTTGTAAGTTTGCCCACTGACAAAGACATGAGCAGCCCATAATTGAAGGGTAGGTTATTGGTAACAGTGAGAGATAGCACATCACAAATTAAATCCGGAAAATCACATTGTGGAAAGTATATGAATTTATTTGCATTCTGCAGAGGGAAATAAGTATTTGATCCCCCACCAACCAGTAAGAGATCTGGCCCCTACAGACCAGGTAGATGCTCCAAATCAACTCGTTACCTGCATGACAGACAGCTGTCGGCAATGGTCACCTGTATGAAAGACACCTGTCCACAGACTCAGTGAAT
Source organism: Microcaecilia unicolor (assembly GCF_901765095.1). Lineage (NCBI taxonomy): Eukaryota > Metazoa > Chordata > Amphibia > Gymnophiona > Siphonopidae > Microcaecilia > Microcaecilia unicolor. Next base: position 28,777,653 of record NC_044032.1, on the reverse strand, counting down.
CAGTCAGACTCTAACCTCTACAAAATGGCCAAGAGCAAGGAGCTGTCTAAGGATGTCAGGGACAAGATCATACACCTGCACAAGGCTGGAATGGGCTACAAAACCATCAGTAAGACGCTGGGCGAGAAGGAGACAACTGTTGGTGCCATAGTAAGAAAATGGAAGAAGTACAAAATGACTGTCAATCGACAAAGATCTGGGGCTCCACGCAAAATCTCACCTCGTGGGGTATCCTTGATCATGAGGAAGGTTAGAAATCAGCCTACAACTACAAGGGGGGAACTTGTCAATGATCTCAAGGCAGCTGGGACCACTGTCACCACGAAAACCATTGGTAACACATTACGACATAACGGATTGCAATCCTGCAGTGCCCGCAAGGTCCCCCTGCTCCGGAAGGCACATGTGACGGCCCATCTGAAGTTTGCCAGTGAACACCTGGATGATGCCGAGAGTGATTGGGAGAAGGTGCTGTGGTCAGATGAGACAAAAATTGAGCTCTTTGACATGAACTCAACTCGCCGTGTTTGGAGGAAGAGAAATGCTGCCTATGACCCAAAGAACACCGTCCCCACTGTCAAGCATGGAGGTGGAAATGTTATGTTTTGGGGGTGTTTCTCTGCTAAGGGCACAGGACTACTTCACCGCATCAATGGGAGAATGGATGGGGCCATGTACCGTACAATTCTGAGTGACAACCTCCTTCCCTCCGCCAGGGCCTTAAAAATGGGTCGTGGCTGGGTCTTCCAGCACGACAATGACCCAAAACATACAGCCAAGGCAACAAAGGAGTGGCTCAGGAAGAAGCACATTAGGGTCATGGAGTGGCCTAGCCAGTCACCAGACCTTAATCCCATTGAAAACTTATGGAGGGAGCTGAAGCTGCGAGTTGCCAAGCGACAGCCCAGAACTCTTAATGATTTAGAGATGATCTGCAAAGAGGAGTGGACCAAAATTCCTCCTGACATGTGTGCAAACCTCATCATCAACTACAGAAGACGTCTGACCGCTGTGCTTGCCAACAAGGGTTTTGCCACCAAGTATTAGGTCTTGTTTGCCAGAGGGATTAAATACTTATTTACCTCTGCAGAATGCAAATAAATTCATATACTTTCCACAATGTGATTTTCCGGATTTAATTTGTGATGTGCTATCTCTCACTGTTACCAATAACCTACCCTTCAATTATGGGCTGCTCATGTCTTTGTCTGTGGGCAAACTTACAAAATCAGCAAGGGATCAAATACTTATTTCCACCACTGTATTTACCTATTTATCCATTATGTATTCACTTATATATGTGTTTTTGTTTATTGAGTCCTGATGAAGGCATAGGCCAAAACACAGACCGTATTGAGTCCATGCTCCAGTGAGTGTTTACCTATTGTTCTGATTGCGCCGACTCCAAGTGTACAAGCAATAAAGACTTAAGGATATCCTAAAATCATTTTTAGTGTATTCCATTATAGCAAAATATAGCAATGGAATTGGTGGGATCAACATTAAACTTTCTCATGTCTGTTATTGCGAGTCTGAAAGTAAACATTTATTTGGTCAAGCTTGTGTGAAATGAACAAGTAAACATGACTCAAAGTAAGAGAAGATTTGAGAGATTTACGAGATGTGTTTTTACTAAGAGACAAAGTAAGTAAGGCAGATCATGAATAAAGACTTGGCACTTCCGAATTGAAACCTGGGGTTCAGCAACTGCAGGAAAAAAGGTACAAGCACCACAGATTATTTCTAGTAATAAGTAGAAAAGTAATTTTAAGAACTAAGGAATGAAATCCACTCAAAAATGGTTTGATTTAAAAAAAAGTTGTGGTTAGCCAACCTCAGAAGACAAGCGCCAAACCACTAAGCTAATGAGTCTGCAATAACAAACTTTCGACTTGAGTATATTTATAGCTTTATATAAATAATAAAATGGTATCTTTCAAACTGTATACCTATAAAATGAAAAAAAAAATCCAAAAACATTCAAAGCATGCTCTGAAGAGTAGTGTCTAGCTTCTTCCTGTAAAATTTCAAGTTTCTTTCTCTTTCCAGTGACTATTTATTTATGCAAATTTTAAAAATAATTAAACAAAATAGTTTAGAACAGTATTTATTTCCCACTCAATCTCATCATTCTTGGCAGGTAACAAATTAAAACATACATAGTCCATTACACAACTTAGAGAATAAAAACATTCCCACCCCTTTTTAACAATAGCTTCTAGCATTTTGCACTGCATCAATCGTGTGTCTGTATTTTCTTGGACCATCGCTGGAACCCATTTTATCTGTAGTCCAACGTACTATACAGAAACTCTACAAAACAGCTTAAAAATCTGTCTGGGGTCAAACTCTCCGGCATTGGGGTAAACAAGGGAAAAGGCATGCAGTTTGAAATTGGGCTAGAGAGGACTGTGGGGTTCTGGGAACAAAGCCCACAAAAAAAACTGCCCAGTGCATTTCTATGGGAGATGCAGTTAAATTGAAAATACAGCAGTTAGGGCATTGTTCCCGTCAAACCAACAGATGCAGAGGAGTTGGAAATGAGGCATCATTCTTTTTCTGTCATGCACCCTGTCTGCTGCCATACACCCAACTCTTTCTCGGCTGGCTCTTAATGATTCAGATACGTATTCCTTTTTCTTTGCAGTACATTCTGCTGTGAAACCTGATTGAACTGTACAGCTCTAATGATAATTGCTATACATAGTGACTCCTAGTGACTGCCTCCTTGTGGTAATACTTGCTGCATGATTAAGTTTAACCAGAGTGCCACTGTTGACAGTAACATCTAGTAACAGAGGGGCATTTTCGAAAGGAACATCTAAGCTGGAATTTGGACATCTTTGTAAAACGTCCAAACTCGGAGGTGGGGAAAAGGTCATTTTCAAAAAAAGATGATTACATCTTTGTGCTCAAAAATACCATGGTCATCCTTGAATTTGGTCATCCTTGATTTTCGGCCATTTTCGAACACAAAGACATCCAAATGCAAGACGTCCAAAACAGAGGAATGATGTAATGGTTAGTGCAGCGGGCTTTTATCCTGGCAACATGGGTTCAATTCCCACTGCTGCTCCATGTGACTTTCGGCAAGTCAAATGCACAAGGGGAATTTTTGGATATTAAGTCTGAATTTGGACATTTTTTTGTAAAATGTCCAAAATCAGAACAGGAAAGGTCATTTTCTACAAAAAAAAGTATCTTTTCCTTTTGAAAGTGCTGTTTGGAAAAATGTTTTGTGATTTGGCGGAGGAAGGTAAAATTATGTCTTACCTGATCATTTTCTTTCCTTTAACGCAGCAGATGAATCCAGGAACTAGTGGGTTAACTCCGCCTACCAGCAGGTGGCGATAGAGATAAACAAACTAAAGGCAGTGATGCCAGACTGCCAGCTCCTTCCTCAGTTAGTATGTCATTCGTAAGCATTTGCCAAGGCCCAAAATATAAAACCAATAACAACCAAAAACCATCCTCACTCTGAAAAACAGAGAACCAAATAAGAACTTCGAAATAACTGCAACTTGATCCAGAAATCGGAATCCTTTCCGTGTTCCCATATCTGTCTGAACTCTGCAAAAGAGAACCTGGAAGGAAAAAATAGCCACACTGCGCGGAAAATGAAAAAAACATTGGCTGAACTAGGGAGGGATCCTGGACTCATCTGCTGCATTAAAGGAAAGAAAATTATCAGGTAATTTTACCTTCCTTGTCACTTGCAGTAAATGAATCCAGGAACTAGTGGGATGTACCAAAGCATTCCTTAAGTAGAGTGGGAAGCCGACGCTCCCCGCGCCAACACTCCCGCCCCAAAACTCACATCCTCCCGAGCAGACACGTCTAGCCTGCAATGCTTCGCAAAAGTATGACGGACGCCCAAGTAGCCGCCCGACAAATCTCTTCCAGAGATAAGGCCTCCGACTCCGCCCAAGAAGCCGCCTGTGCCCGAGTAGAATGCGCCTTCAGGGCCACTGGAGACGCCCACCCTTGTAGCAGATACGCTGCTCCAATGGCTTCCTAATCCAGTGAGCAATGGAAGCCTTAGAAGCCGCCTCACCTCTTTTCGATCCCGACAAGAGCACAAAGTTGATCCGCGCGTAGAAACTCGTTAGAGATCTGCAAGTACCGAAACAAGGCTCTCTGCACGTCCAGGAAACGTAGCGAGACAAACTCCCCCGGACAATCCTCTCTTTGAAAACATGGAAGATAAACTATCTGATTGACATGGGAAGCCAAAACCACTTTAGGTAGAAACGAAAGCAGGATTGACACTCCTGCTTCAGAAAACTGCAAAAAAAGGATCTCTGCAAGACAAAGACTGAATTTCAGAAATCCTCCTAGCCGAAGCAATGGCCACCAAAAACACAGTATCCTTCACAGAAACCTTATTCAAAAGCTCAAATGGTGGGGGCCTGGAAGGCTCGCAGTACCACATTCAAATGCCACGCCGGGCATGGCTGCCGCAGAGGAGGCCAAAGCCGAAGAGCCCGCGTAGGAAACGGACCACATCAGAGTGAGCTGCTAAAGAGGAACCGTCCAGTTTGCCCCTAAAACAAGATAGCACGGCCACCTACACTCAAAGGGAATTATATGCCAATCCCTTTTGATGACCATTCTGAAGGAACTCCAGAATAACCGGAATGTCCGCCCGAAAAGGCGATTCAGCACGCAAAGCACACCATGCCGAGAAAAATTTCCACACTCGCGCGTACGCTGCTGAAGTAAACTGCTTCCGTGCCCCCAAAAGAGTGGCAATGACTGGTCCTGAAAATCCCTTCTTCCTCAGCTGCCACCTCTCAATAGCCAGGACGTAAGACCAAAGCAGGAGGGATTTTCCATCTGAGCCAGCCCTTGATGCAGCAGATCGGGAGTCACGGAAGTCGCAATGGTGGCTCAGAGTGCTCGAACGAGATCCGCATACTACGGCCATCGCGGCCAGTCTGGGGCCACTAGAACAACCGGCCCCCGATGCTGCCCTATGCGGCAAAGAACTCTCCCTATCAGAGGCCACGGAGGAAAAACATACAGTAGCTGTTGTTCCGGCCATGGCTGGAGAAGAGCGTCCAATCTTGCGGATCCTGGCTGCCGTTTGTGGCTGAAGAACTGGGGGACTTTGGCATTGCAAGCCATGGCCATGAGATCCATTACCGGTCTTCCCCAACGTTGACAGATCAGCCAAAAAGCCAGTCTGACAGCGTCCATTCCGCTGCATCCAAATGAGTCCAGCTGAGAAAACCAGCTTGAACATTGTCTTGATCCGCAATGTGCGCTGCCGACAGACTCTGAACATGCGCTTCCGCCCATACTAGAAGACAAGACACTTCCACTGCCAAGGGAAGACTGCGAGTGCCCCCCTGCCGACTGATGTAGGCCACCGTTGTGGTGCTGTCCGAGAATACACAAACTGCCTGCCCCTGCAGAAGGTCCTGAAAACTCTGCAGCGCATTCACGACTGCTCGCAATTCCAGACAATTTATCGGCCAAATCACTTCGAGAGGGGTCCACGATCCCTGGGCTACTCAATGAAAACAATGGGCTCCCCAGCCCGCAAGGCTGATATCCGTCACGACTACCACCTAATTGGGAGATGCCAGAGAAACACCCTTCTGCAAATTGGCTGACCGGAGTCACCACGCACGACTGTCCCTGGCCCAGCTCGACCAAGGAAGGCGTCGTTGATAATCCAGCAACATCGGCGACCATCTGCTCAAAAGGAAATTCTGAAGAGGCCGCATGTGAGCCCTTGCCCATGGAATGACCTCCAAGATCGCAATCATGGAACCGAGGAGCTGAACATAGTCCCACACTCGGGGAGCGCAACGACTCAATAAGGCCATACCTGAGAAAGCAATTTGATCCTTCGCCCCTCGGGGAGAAACACCTACCCCGCTTCGTATCGAATTGCACTCCAAGATACTCCAGACTCTGAGTAGGAACCAGATGACTCTTGTTCATATTGACCACCCAACCTAGGGATTGCAACACTGCAATCACTCAGTTTGTGACCACTCGACTCTCCTCTGCTGTCATCGCCCGAATCAGCCAGTCGTCGAAATATGGATGCACTCTAATCCCCCTTCCTTCCACAGGAACGCCGCTGCCATGACCATGACCTTGGAAAAAGTGCGTGGGGCAGTGGCCATTCCGAAAGGAAGGGCCCGAAACTGGAAGTGCTGACCCAGCACTGCAAATCTGAGAAATCTCTGATAGGGCTGCCAAATGGGAATATGCAGGTAAGCTTCCCTCAAATTGAGAGCCATCAAAAACTCGCCTGGTAGAGCAGCAGCAATAACGGCCCTTAATGTCTCCCTGTGGAAGTGATGAACCTGCAAAAACCCGAAAAGCCCCTCCCTTCTTTGGAACCACAAAGAAGATGGAGTACTGACCTGTGCACCTTTCAAGAGGAGGAACAGGCACAATAGCCCATATCCTTAGCAGGTCTCAAACACTGCAGAACCGCTGCCCTCTTGGCCCGTGATACACAGCAGGACTCCAGAAAAAAAGTCTGACAGGAGAGAAGAATTCTACGGTGTAACCTAATCGCACCACATCGAGGAGCCACTGGTCTGAAGTAATTCTGGCCCACTCTGGAAGAAACATAGAAAGCCGACCACCGATCTGCTCTCCTCCCGAGTGGACCTGTGCCCCATCACTGGGAGGCCCAAGAAGGAGCCCTCTGACGAGAAGGGGGTCCAGCCGGACGCTTCTCCTTGCGAAAGGAAGAACACTGCGCAAAACGAGGATTCTGAAAGGCTGCATTGGACCGCCCCGGGAGATACCATCGCGTCTCTCTGAAATGTGAACTCGAGGTTCCTTTCTAGGTCTTCCCCAAAAAGCAATTTCCCTCGGAAAGGCAATTTAATGAGCTGTTGCTTAGAGGCCATATCTGCGGCCCAATGAAGGAGTCACAGAAGACGCCGAGAGGAAACAGTCAAGGCCATGAGTTTGGCCGAAGCACGGACCGAATCATACAAGGCATCTGCCAAGTACACCAGCCCAATATCCATCGGCGACATCTGAGGAGTTCCTGGCATATCAGTCTCCGAAATCAAATCCATGACAGAATGTAGCCAACTGAGACAAGCTCTAGCCGCACAAGAACTACAAACAGAAGTTTGAAGTGTCAAAAGGCCACCTCAAAGGTATGTTTTAAAGAGGCCTCTAGCCGTCTGTCTTGCATATCCTTAAGTGCCACATCACCTTCCACTGGAAGAGTAGTCTTCTTAGTGCCACCCTAGGTAGAGCAAACTACTCTAAACGGTCCACAGAAACCGGATACAGCCTGGCCATAGCCCTGGCTACTTTCAGCCCCCCATCTGGATTCGCCCACTGGGCCGAAATCAACTCTTCAATAGCTTCATGTACCGGAAAGACCTTAGAAGGTCATCTGGTACTAGCCATCTTGGGGTTGACCGCCTGAGAAGCCGCAACCTCAGGTCTTCTATATTCAGGGCTTCCAGCGCCTGAGAGATAAAGGAAAACAACTCCTCCTTATGTAAAATCCTCACGGCAGAAGAGTCCTCCGGTTGGTCAGTAAGGACACCGTCCTCCATCCCTGTCTGCTCTGAGAGCGCCACCACGGAGGAAGCTGCAGGCGACCGTATGCAGGACCCCTTCCTCAGACCCCAAAGAAAGCCTAGGCTTTTTAAGGGAGGAGAAATCCTCTGGGGGAAAAACTAAAATCTCTTGGTTACCCCCTGAGAGAATCAAAGGCCGGCGCTGTCGCAGCTGCGTGGGGGAGGGGGGGGCAAGGCCCTTTTCAATAAAAACGCCTGATGGAGTAGCAAAATAAACTCTGGCGAAAACCCCTCCCCCGCAACAGAGGTCGTAGCCATGGCACCTGCACCACCGCCCACAATGCCTGACGACCCCCCCCCCCCGACTCCCCTACCAGTGGAGAAGAAGCTTTGCCCAAAACCGCTACCAGAGCTGGCTCTGCGACTGATCGGAAAATGTCGCGAGAATCGCCAGGCTCTGGGCGGGAAAGCACACTCTTGGGGGGGGGGGCACCGCTCCGTCGAGTCCCGCCAAATCAGCACACCCCGCGCTGCAAAGGCCCGCCGCCGAATGCCATTTCCTGCATCGGGAACAGTGTTTTACCGCCTCCGCTGCCATCACTCATCCCCGAACAGGAACCCAGCAGGACTTACCCCGCACCGGGAAAGCGCAGGAACTGATAGCTGAGCCGAAGGAAAAAAAAAAACTTTCGACTCTACTTTGAGGCAGGCTCAGACAAGCAGGCAACAGAAAACAGGACTCGGACAGCAGTAACACAAACCTGATCTCAGCAAAAACACACTTCCCTGTCTGTTTCTCTTCCTTTTTTTTTTTTTTTTTTTTTAAGTGAGGAGGCAGAAACAAACAGGGAAGGAAAGGAACAGCAAAAGCCTGTTCAGAGGGAATTTGAGGTGCAGCAGGGACCCAGCAACTGGCCACCGGCCAAGGAGCACCCTCAGAGGCCTTGGGACCAGGAGCTGGAGAAAAAGCCGTCCACCACCTGCTGAGATAGAGACATACTAACTGAGGAAGGAGCTGGCCGTCTGGCATCACTGCCTTTAGTTTGTTTATCTCTATCTCCACCTGCTGGTAGGCGGATTTAACCCACTAGTTCCTGGATTCATTTGCTGCAAGTGACAAGGAAGAGGAGGTGATCCCCGAGTCCCTCCAGTGGTCATCTGGTCACATTTGGGGCACATTTTTTGTGGAGTAGAGCAGTAACCTAGTGGTTAGTGCAGCAGACTTTGATCCTGGAGAAGTGGGTTCAATTCCCACTGCAGCTATTCGTTTATAAAAACAGGTCTAGAGACTTCCGGTGGAGCCGGGCGGCAAAATGGCAGCGTTGCCGTGAGCTCCGTCGCACCACATTATGAAGCTGCGAGTTGACGGACCAGACCCGTTCCAGCGACTCCTTGCAGGCCAGCGGAAGCCAGGGGGACACTTACCGCGCATGGGGCAGCGTCTTGAAATTGATGGCAGCAGCGAGAAACTTAAAACATAAAAGGAAGGCGCGCCCCACAAAGCAAAATGGCGGCCGGAGGCGGGAATCGCACGCTGCATGGCGGCAATGAGCAAAATGGGAGAAGGTAATATTTAGAAGAGGACGTAGCGAGCCGAGGGAGAATTGAGCTCCGGGCATATGAAGGGATAAGAGAAGAGTAAATCAAAAGACAGTGTGACCCGCCAGGGCTGGTAAAGCATTGACGACCGGAGTGGTGGCAAATGATTGCTGGGCGGACATGGCCTTGGGAGGCCGGGGCCCTGATCCGCTGAGTTAAATACGCAGTGGTAGCTGGTAACTTAAAGAGAGTGACTTCCCTGAATATCAATACAGGAGAGAAAGAGACAGATTGCAGGCACCCAGAAGACAGCGGAAAGCTTTGCTGGCATTTACGGACTGTTAGGGCTTTGGCCCCATAGTGCGCAAACGGATTTCAGGGGAGGCCCAAATAATTTACGAAGAGCGCCAGCGGCTTACGTGGGCCCAGACTTTTGGATTCTCGGATTGCTGCTTATAATTACACTCGCAGCCTGGGCAGGAGGTGGCGGAGGGCTTCTCCGACTTTTGCATGGAGCAATATTTGAAACATATGCCCTCTGGAACCACACGCAGGGGAACAAAGTTTGACAAGGAGAAGATATCTCCACCTAAAGCTAGTCAGAAAATGGCGGAGCAGAAACAAACTGGTGTGGGAGAATTTACTGAAAAGCAACTAGCCCAGATTACCGCTGCGGTGAGCGCGGCTCTTAGCCCAAGGTTTGATTTACTAGCGGGTCAGATGAAAAATATGGAATCATCAATGGCAGACACAGAGAAGAGAGTGGATGAAGCTGAGAACCGGATTTCGGCAGTAGAGGATTTAAGATCGCAGCACCTACAAGAAATAGCACGTCTACAGGAACAGCTAAAGTTGCAGCAGGACAAGATAGAGGACATGGAAAACCGATCACGTAGGTGCAATTTAAAACTTGTTGGACTGCCAGAGAAGGTTCCAGAGAGGTCTCTGGGGCCCCTCCTGGAACAGTGGCTGAAAAAAGAGCTGGCTTTATCTGATAGTTACGGAGAACTATGCATAGAGAGAGCACATAGGCTGGGACGCTGGCAACAGGATAAGCAGCGGCCCAGGATTGTCATTATTAAAGTGCACAATTATCTGCACAAAGAGGAGATTCTCCGTGGCTTCAGACGAGATTCCCTTACATATGAGGGGACTCCGATAAAAATTTTTCAAGATTACTCAGCTGGAGTCCAGGAGCAACGGAGGCGATTTCATCCAATATGTGCAACATTAGCCAATAAAAACAAGAGATTTATGTTGATATATCCAGCCACTCTGAAGATACAGCATGGGAACCAATGGCATTCATTTCAGAAGGTTCAAGAAGCCCAGCAGTTCGTGGATGTTAAATTAAAAGAGCCAGATCCGTAAGAGTAACTGTGGTCCAGGGGAACATGTATCATGGCAATAAACCACTTGGAGAAGAGATTTGAGGACTGGTAAATGTGGATATGATGACACTACCTAAGATTTGAGGGCTCATCCGCGGGGCACTTTACCTCATATTGTTCCAGGGGAATTTCTGGCGTGAGGCCTCTTTGGAGTGCTTCGTGGATGTACCTCTTAATGTTATTATTCCGGTTGGAAGTTACAATGTTTGATATATTCTGGGTTGAACTGTTGGATTGAGTTATTACAATATGAGATTTAAGTGTGATCCAGAAACCAGATTCTAACACGCACAACAGAAGGAACATAGTGGGGGGGAGGAATTGATATAAAACAAAGGGGGGAAAGGTTACGTTAGGGGCTTCATGTAGGTGATAGAAGTTCACACAGGTTCAATCATGATGGGAGGGGCAAGGGGAGGGGGGGAAGATACACAGAGACAACGGAAGGGAAGTAACGCAAAGGGACACCAGATAAAGTACACAGAGGAAAAAAGAGAAAGTTTATTAGAGAGGATAACATTAGACAGGAGAGACATAAATTGGAACTTACTTATCACGTACTCCGGGGAGGCCGACACAGATGATGGAGTGATAGTACACTTAATGTGGCAACTGGGGAGGGGCTGGGACCCAGCTGCCAAAGGATATAAAATAAACCTAGAGTGGATATCACAGTACCATCTGTACCACATTGTAAATTAATATCATGGAATGTTGGGGGTATAACATCCCCATGCAAGAGAAAAAAGATTTTAAAACATTTAAAATATTTAAATGCTGATATTGTATGTATGCAGGAAACAAAGCTATCAGATTTAGAACATGATAAGCTCCAACAAAGTTGGGTTGGGCAGGTGCTCTATGCCTCAGCGGAGGGAAGAAAGGGTGGGGTAGCGATATGTTTTCATAAACGTTTGGCCTACTCAGTTAAAAAGGTGTTGCAAGATTCTGCGGGGCGGTATCTTTTGGTCAAATTGTGGTTACAAGGGAGGGAATTATATATATTGAATGTATATGCCCCCACGCCACCAGAGAGGTCATTCTTCCCTAATTTGCTGAGGCAGATGACACCATATCAGGATAAAGATTTGATTGTGGTGGGAGATATGAATTGCTTGTTGGACCCCGGATTAGATTGTACAGGGTTGAGAGGGCTTGCGCGTGTAGGACACAAAGAAGGGAGAGTGCTAAAAGAATTTGGACATTCTCTCTCTGTGATAGATGCTTGGAGGAACTTGCACCCAGAGACTAGGGAGTATTCGCACAGATCGAGGGCCCATGGAACATGGGGAAGGATAGATTATATTTTCGTATCAGAGACACTGTTTCCTCAGGTTATTAATTCCAAAATGGAAGAGATACTGATCTCTGATCATAGCCCCGTATGGATAGAATTAGATGGTGCATACAACTCAGTAACGTCTAGACGTTGGAGATTCCCGAGTTATTTAGCTAATGATAAATCATTTCAAAAATTTTTAAAGGCCCGGTGGGATGAGTACACACATTTCAATGGAGCCCACCAATCTAACCCTCAATTATTCTGGTGCACGGGGAAGGCCGTCCTACGGGGAGACCTGATTGCATATGTTGCGGCTAGGAGGAAAAGGTCCACACGTAGTTTAATTAGTTTGAACAGGCGGCTAGCAGGGGCAAGGCGCCGATATTTGGCGCAGCCAACGGGAACTAATAAAGACAGATACTTAGCTATACAAGCCTCCATCAATTCCATGTTACATGAAAATCAAATGAGAAATCAGACCTTCCAAAAATATAAGTTTAATAGGTTTGGCAATAGGGCCGGGGGACTTTTAGCAAGGATGGTTAAGAGGAGGGGCGGAAACCGGACGATCCCAGTAATTCGAGATAAAAGGGGGGGTATTACCAATAAGCTAGAAGATATACAGAGAACTTTACAAGAGCACTTTATGCATTTATATAAGAAGGATCACTTAAAAGGGAGACCCGAAATAAGAGAGTTCTTAAGGAAAGCTGATATGCCACAATTGGGAGAGGAAGAGATGGCTATGTTAGACTCTCCGATACAGATGAAGGAGTTGCAAAGTGCGATTAAGGGACTAAAATCCCATTCCGCACCTGGGGTAGATGGTTACTCCGGTGAGTTCTATAAAATTTTGGAGCTCTCCCTCCTGGGCCCTCTATACGCATACCATCAGGCGGTTATCTCGGAGGGGAAGTTCCCACTGCATGAGAACACCGCGTGTATATCTTTATTACTAAAACCCGGGAAAACCGCAGAAGAACCAGAGTCATACAGACCTATCTCAATCAATGTAGACATTAAGCTGTTGGCAAAGATCCTGACTGAGCGCCTTAAAATATACCTCCCTAAAATCATTGGACCAGCACAAGTAGGGTTTATACCAGGGAGACAGTCGGTATTGCACGTCCGGAGAACATTGATGTCTATGGCCCAGTGTAGACACCAGCAAATCCCCGGGATGGTGGTTAGTTTAGATGCCACTAAGGCATTCGATAGGGTCAGCTGGGACTTCCTATTTGAGTTACTAGAGTGGATAAAATTGCCCACTAGGATTATACGAGCAATACAGGCCCTTTACAATGATATGAATGCACAGGTAGTGGTTAATGGCGGGATAACGACAAGATTTTCTGTGGAAAGGGGAACTCGTCAGGGTTGTCCCCTTTCACCTCTGCTATTTGACTTGACACTGGAACCACTGCTTAGGACGTTAAATTCGGACACTGGGATAAGCGGAGTGAGACTGGGAGATCAAGAGGTGAAAGTTTTAGCCTACGCGGATGACATTCTTATGTTATTCACTGACCCCCAACGCTCATTAAAAACTGCATTGGAGGTGATTCGTGAATATGGCAATCTGTCGGGGTTTTCCCTGAACTATGATAAATCGGGAGCGATGGCCCTTGACGAGACTATCAAAGCGCAATGGCAAGGGAAGTTTCCCATCACATGGGTAGGCTCTAAACTGAAATACCTAGGGGTAATGATTTCTAATAATTATGCTTCACTATATAAGGATAATGTAGGTCCCCTCATGGATATGACTAAATGTAAACTGACTATGTGGCGAGACCTACCATTAACAATTTGGGGACGAATTGCGCTTTTCAATATGATGATTGCTCCCAAATGGCTCTATGTATTTCAACAGCTACCCCTCTTTTTAAAATCTAGGGATGATAAATTACTCATTAAAATAATACAGGGGTACCTTTGGCAAGGGAGAAAACCCAGATTGACATATGAGCAACTTACAACACCACGGGACGCGGGAGGAATGGGTCTTTTAAACATTAAGTTCCTGACGGTTGCCTGTTCAATGAGACACAAACGACTGGTACCGGAGGACTTTGGATTTCTCTGTGACTTCTGTGGAGGTATCCAGGCTCCCCGGGATACATTTTAGCTCATTACTACATACCGGAGTTGCTTTGCCTCCGGATGCATTCAAAATACATCCACTGTTGCGAGCTCTCAGGGAGACCTGGAGGTGGACATGCAGGAGACGCCATTTCTCGGCCCGGGTAACACCTTGGTTGTCGATTTGTAATAATCCGGCCTTTATACCGGGCCAGGGGGGTGGAATATTCCGTAAATGGGAAAAACAGGGAATAATGTATTTAGCGCATATAGTGACAGACGAAGGGAAGATATACTCTTACCCAGAGCTTCAACAAAAGTATAAGATCTTGGGAAATAACCACTTTGCATACTATCAACTAAAACACTATTTAGCCTCTCTAGATTGGAAAGATTTAACGGAGGATGTAGTAGAAGTCCTTTCAGAGGATTTCACATTAGGAGCTCAGCTTGCTGTTCCTTTGAAGTTCCACCATCAACAGCTTAAAGATTCAACGGCTGAACTAGATTACAAAGGGTTAGCAGAAAAATGGTCAAGTGACTTAGAACATATGATTTCTCCAGAGGTCTGTAAAACGTACTTGAAATCATTGTACAGACAAAGATTGTCAATACCACAACGAGAGAGACTGTACAGATGGCTCCTAAGAACCCATATATCCCCGAGCAGGGCATTTAAGGCTAGATTTGCGGAAAACGGAAATTGTCCAAAATGTAATTTTGAGAAGGCCTCACTGGGGCATATGTTCTGGAGCTGTAAGCACGTTAAAAGATTTTGGTTAAGGGTGGGGCAGGAGATAGATAGGATTTGGAACTGCACTTTTATTAGAGATCCACTAATATTATTCAATAACTTTAGATATACAACAACACCTCCGGTGGGACTCAAAGCGTTCTTGTGCATTGGAATGTATTATGGCATTAACTCGATTTTGCAGTTCTGGAGAGATGCGGAAGAACCTCCCCTGCAGATATGGAGGGGTCAAATGCTTAAGCAAATGCGAATTGACCGGTGCGGTATCCGAGAGATAGATAGTACACCGGGACAGAGGTTCAGAGCACAATGGGAACCAATGTGGGAGACCTTGACACCTAGAGGAAGGAGTTATTTATTAAACTTTTAATGTTGGCATTACATTACATTGCATATTGAACATGTGGTTTGGGGGAGGAAGGGGCTGACCATGAATAAGAGGTTCAAGAAGGCAAGTCATAAGCAGATCTTCCCCTCATATTGCAGTGTGGAGGGGGCACAGGCGGATGTATATACACTGGTTTAAAGACCATAAGGGCCTTAGATCCTGTTGTTTAAGTTCGTTTCTCTTTATTATAATCTGGATGAGCAAGAAAGGTGTCACACCCTGTGTTAATAAAGCAAAGGGGCCGGGATGGATGAAGGGATGGGCAAGCGGGGGGGTTTATAAGTAGCAGTAACTATTGAAGGAGAAGAAGGGAGAGATTCCACCGAGACCATAAGAACACAAGGTCCCGGTGGAAGAGTTATGGGATGGATGGGAGGGAGAATGGGAGAAATAAATAAAAAGTTTGATGATGGATGTTGGATGTTGTAATGGTATTGTTGGATTGGTTGTCCTGGGGCAACACTGTATGTGCCCCTGGCTGTTGATGTGATAACATGTATCATCAATAAAAATGTTGAATCCTTAAAAACAGGTCTAGCTCAAAACATCTTAGTCTCGGACATCTTTGTTTTGTTCCATTATTGCTGAAAGACGTCCATGTCTTAGGAACGCCCAAGTCCCGCCTTGAACACACCCCCTTGAGATTTGGATGTCCCAACGGACTTCAGAGAAATACGTCCAAAAAGAGGTTTTGATAATATTGATTTGGACGTTTGTGTGAGATAAACATCCAAATGCTGACTTATGTCACTTTTTGGATGTCTATCTCTTTTGAAAATGAACCTGATAGTAACACAGTAAATGACAGCAGATAAAGACCTGAACGGTCCATCCAGTCTGCCCAACAAGATAAACTCATTTTACATGGTATGTCATAGCCAAAGTCGTTATGCCCATATCAGCCCTCTCCTGAAGTCACTTCACTGGCTCCCTATCCGTTTCCGTATAAAATTCAAGCTCCTCTTATTGACTTATAAATGCATTCACTCTGCAGCCCCTCACTACCTCTCCACCCTCATCTCTCCCTACACTCCTTCCCAGGAACTCCGTTCACTAGGCAAATCTCTCCTAATTGCACCCTTCTCCATCACTAACTCCAGACTCCGTTCCTTTTGTCTCACCGCATCTTATGCCTGGAATGGGCTTCCTGAGCCGTTACGTCTAGCTCCATCCATGGCCGCCTTCAAATCCGGGCTAAAGGCCTACCTGCTTGATGCTGCTTTCCCTATGTGTCCTCCTGTCTGTCCTACCCTTATTGGTCCTGTCTACCCTAATTTAGATGTAAGCTCTTTTCAGCAGGGACTGTCTTTCCTTCATGTTCAACTGTGAAGCGCTGCGTACGACTGGTAGCGCTATAGAAATGATTTATAGTAGTAGTATAGTTTATATGTATACCCGAGTTTGATTTGTCCATGCCATTCTCAGGGAACAGACCGTAAAAGTCTGCCCAGCACTCTTCCTGTACTAAATGATTAGACATCACAATTGGTTTCAGTTTAATTCTTCTTTCCAAAATTAAAGGAATGCTTGTGTACCTGTCCATTCAAACCAACCTACTCCTCTCCCCTCTTGGTCAGATTCAACACATATCAGCACACACATACATACATATCAGAAATGGAATTCCACGAGTCATGTTCTGCATGCTCTCCCCCCTTGTTAAAAATTGTTTACACACTGACCACCCTTCAATGTTCAGGAACAGTGGCAAATTTAATGATAAACTACAGATTACCTGGCAGCAGGACTGCAATTTCAGTTGACGTTCCTGCAAAACTCTGGGGTAAATACTATCTGTTCCCGGTGGTTGACAAGCTAAATAGCAGCAAATATGCCACATGTGTGCCTGAATCATCTTGTCTGTCCTCAAAAATAAAATCTGTACAACTGGGTTGCTAGTATCAAACCGAGCTCAGCAGAGCTGAAGCTGTGATTATACTGCCTCAAGTACAAGCTTAAATTGTAAATCCTCTACATAGACATAGAGAGAGTAGATAATATGCCTTGAGATATCAATGAAAAGATATGAGCTAAACCTAAAAAAAAAAAAAAAAAAATTTAATAAATTACACATGTGCCACACTGAATGAAGCAACAATGATGATCAAAAAGGAAAAATAAAGTGGCAAATAATACTCTAGCTCAACTATAAAGGAAAAGTAAAATTCCAACTGAAAAGGAGTCAGCACTAAGAAGCCAGAAATTGCTTTCCCCTCTTCCCAAAACAATAAACCAACACTGAAAAGAAAAGGTTTAGAACAGTGGTTCTCAATTCAATCCTCAGGACACAGCCATCTGAGTGTTTTTCAGGATATCCATAATGAATATGCATAAGAAAGATTTGCATGTAATGGAAGCAATACTCGCAACTCATATACATATTCGTAGTGGGTATCCTGAAAACCTGACTCGCTGAATGCGTCCCAAGGACTGGGTTGGAGAATCCCTGGGTTAGAGAGCAATGGCAGTGGCAGACCTATTACTGAGAAGCAGAAGGTCCAATAGTGCATGCTTGAAGCTCAAAACCTAATACACATTCAGTCTACTAAGACAGATATCACCTCGTTTACTGACCCTTATTTCTAAATACTAAAGTGGACTCACAATAGTTTGCTTTAGAAAAGCAGGCCAACTCAATACAAAAGTAGGGTTAATTATAGCTGTTATTTTTGGAGGACAAAATCCTATTAATGCCTTGGTGGTAGACATTCTTTCCAGAACTGTAAACAGTACCAGTACAATCCGTCATGTGGTATCAATTCAGCTGAAGAGTTGAAAACAAGCTAAAGAACTGGATATATAGCTACAACTATATTACAGCCTAAAACTGCAACGATACACCTCATTCTGTGACTGAGTGGTCAGAAAATGGACAGCTAATACTGTAATGCAAATGTCGAGGGAAACCAGAGCTTGGATAAAGAAGGAGTAGTGCAAACGCATTATATGACATCTAACATTCATCAGGGATCAACTCTTAGCTACTTGACAAGTAATGCACAGACCTCACCTGCACCTATACACAGTCTCGTGTCTTGGCTTCCTCCCGCTGCCACCTGCATTCCCATTTGCCTGCCAAGTAACCTATCCACAAGCTAGTCCCTGATCATTTCTGGGGAACTGCAACCACACAACCTACTGTAATTGAACCAGGGTCTCTGCATGAAGTCACTGTCTCGGTAGAAGATTAACCTGGTTGGCTAGCTTAAGATCATTAAGATTTACAAAAAAACCTTTCACAAGAAAAAATAAAATTCAGAGTGAACTAGGAGAAGATACAAACCCTTACCACTGCCTTTTTCTCTGGAAGAGACAGATTTAACATTATGAGGTGGCTGTCTTGGGTCCAAGAAAGAGACGTGGGCCTGAGACCCCACCGCGTACACAGACCATTCCTGACCATAGGCCAGACAGACATTCTCTCTACAGTATGGCAGCTTGGTGGAAAGCAGCTGAAAATGAGAGGAACACACACATTAACTTCAACGCCTAAAATAACCCAAAATATTTCTACATCATACTCTTAAAAGGGTAGCTTTACCTCTTCCTCTTAACAAATGCAGCAGATGTAAGGCTTTTATGTAAGGCTTTTAAAATACTATTGCTAAGCAATCAGGAAGTGCACTATAACAAACCAAATGAAAACTTAGTGTCAGGAAGGCTATTATGCCTCGGTTTTTTGTTTTTTTGAGGGAGTGGGTGGAGTGGGTCCCCGATCAGAGTCACATCACTCTGACCTGAAGCTCTGCACCAAGAATAACCATTTTTCTTTTTTAAGAGTACAGAGCCAATTTCCTTCGTCACTAGAAATCTCTTTGGCTTTACTTATTTATGTGTCTCTCTTCTATAAATTTCAGCAGAAACTGTTATTGAATTTTCCCATCTCAAGTTTCATTCTAAAAGCATCAAGTGCATTTCTAGCAACTATTTAGAGGGTAGTTATCAATTTGAATTACGAGAAAAAACAGCTGAACAATCTGTGTGCACAACTGAATGGCTGGGCATGGCACACAAGACCAACCAGTACTTGGAAGAATAGCGATGGATCTCACCATGTTCCTGGCCGGGAGAGGTGGTGAGGGAGACGGAGGCAGGTGGGGTGCTGAAAACTGGACACCTGGACATTCTTACTCCCTGCTCCTCACTATTAGTACTTCATTAACACCTGTGGGAGCTACCACCTCTTTTTTTCATCACCCAGATTAATGTTTCTTTCCACTTGCCTGGATCTGCTGGCTCACTGCTCTTCCTTCATTGCCATCGTTTTTGCTTCTCTTTAACTTCCATGTACCCATTTCCTTCCTCCTCTCTTCCCATGCAGACTTTCACTTAGGGTAAGGAAGGGAAACACCTTTGTGCAATGCTTGTAAGCATGCACTTTCCACCTTGTATTCTTTACAAGAGCTCCGTATTTACAGTACCTCAAATTACCTTGTATATTAGGTCAAATGGTGCAAGCATGCCATTTGTAATACAGCCAATCCTCTTCAGATTGACAGTTTATGATACCGGCTGACAAGCATAAACCCAAGAGGACATTTCCAAATGGATTACTTTAAAAATCTGAGTAAGTGTGTTAATGCATGTATTACTTTCCATATTAAGGGAAGCGAATCAAAGGTTGGTCTTCCTTTTGATTATATAAATTGTTGAGTTATAACACTACCAGGGTAAAAAAAAAAGCCTTTTAGGTCACAGAAGATATTTGAGGTCATCACTGCAATTCAAGAATAGTAATAAGCTTATTAACCTTACTAAAATATCCGTAAGATGACTGTAGGAATAGACAACCTAAGGTACCTTTGTCAAAGTGTGCTCTGCTCTCCAAAGGTGAAAGTAGCCATCCAGTGACACAGCGCCCAGCTCCTAGAACAAGCCACAAAATCATAAGTGCTTCAACAATAGTTCCACTCGTTTGCATCTCCTAGTTTTCTGTGGCAGTTTGGGGTAAATCCTGTAGTAAGAATTAGAAATCTGTGGCACAGTTTCTGAAATTATGGCAACTGTGTAATTTAATTTAACACATTTGCAGAAAATAAATCAACTTCTAGCCTACCATTGCTAATCTTTGAAAGCTCAGTCTTCTTACTGTTAAGTGCCAGCATACTCCCAATTAACTATCATCTGAAGATGTGCACCAAATTAATTCACTGCCCATCCAGGCACCACTGTCTGAATGCCATTTGGAGATAAATATGCGGATAACCCTAATGACAACTTACCCAGAAAGTTTTTTTTTTTAAAAACAGTATATGCTAAAGAAATATATTACATTACACCTTTAATATACTGCAAATTAAGGGAATAGAGGTTTACAACAACTACAAATTGGAAGAGCAAGTAAGAAGTAGCTACAATGGACTAGGTTACAAGCCTGAGTATTATAGATAAAAGAACAAGAAAAACACAGAAGGGGGATGGTGGGAGTGCAAGTCAGAAAGGACAGTGATGCCACCCAGGATGTGACTGATGGCCAAAATGCAGTAGAGACCAGTTCAGAGTGGGAACAACTGGGTAAATTAAGTCATCAGCATCATTAGGGTTTCGGTGCCATTCAGGCTATCTTCAAAGGAAATGTCTGAGCAAAGTAAAAAGGAAACACCTTTTTAAATTTATTAAAATAAGTCTTTTACTTTTTTTTTTCTTCCCTGAGTTGGGGTGGGAAATAAGGGTGGGTATAGAAGATCGGCTAGTTAAGTAGATTGAAAAGATAACGAAAATGAATAACCTTATATTGATGTTGGGTTGCCTTTTTGTGTTATGCAACTGGAATTTGTATATGTCACACGACAACGCTGCTGTTTCATTTTTGACATCAATAAGAACGGTCTGACTGGAGAACGGGAGGCTATGAGAAACAAGGCCTTCGGTTTGGACTCTGAATTATACAATTGAAGGACTTCCAGATAATACATGACAGATGTGGTTGAACTTAATATATCCTTTTAGTTATCAGACCATATGATCGTCTGAAAAAAAACTGCGTATGTTGCATGTGCTGTTACTGTATAAATAAACCCAGATGCTCAGAAGTTTGAGAGGAGGGTGGATTATGGGAATAGACAGGTCGGGAAGGAAAGTGTTAAAATGTTGATGATATGATTCCTATTCTCCACTTATGTGGAAGGTTTGGTTCTGTAATATGTTATATCTAGAGCATGTTGACACTTTATTTTGAAATAGCATCAATAAAAATGTTGAAACATAAAATAAGTCTTTTCCGAGCAAATATCTAGAGGCAAACTACTTCAAAAGGGAAAGTACAATTGCATTAAAACATTAGTGTCTTGAGCAGTCAAGTGGATATGCATGTGAGAAAGGAAAATAAAGAATATGATGTAAGGAATGCAATAATCTTGTAGGAATGTATGGTATAAGTAAACCATAAAGGGCAAGACAGAGTAGCTTAAACAAAATTTGAAAAGAAACTGGGAGTCCGTGTTTCTTGATCAAGGAAAAAAAAAACATCAAATTTCTTTGTTTCAGAGTAACTTCACTGAAGAGTTCTGTATGAGTTGAAGTCTCCTCCACTGAGACAGCTTCATCTTCTAATAAGGAGTTACAATAGTTCAAATGGGAAATGAATAAGGAGACGCAGAACTTTCAAGCCTAAGAGAGAACTAACTGTATTAATTTGTCTGTGTGAAAAAGTATTTTTTGACTAAATTAGAAATATGTGAATCAAATGTTAAACATAAGAGTAGCCATACTGGGTCAGACCAATGGTCCATCTAGCCCAGTATCCTGTTTCTAAGAGTGGCCAATGGCAGAAACTCAAATTGTGGCAACCACAATCCCAGGGCAAGCAGTGGCTTCCCCCATGTCTGTCTCAATAGCAGACTATAGGCTTTTCCACTAGGAACTTCCCAAACCTTTTTTTAAACCCTGATATGCTGATCGCTGTTACCACATCCTCCAGCAGCGAGTTCCAGAGCTTAACTATTCGTTGAGTGTAAAAATATTTCCTCCTATTTGTTTTAAAAGTATTTCCATGTAACTTCCTTGAGTGTCTCCTAGTCTTTGTACAGTGGGGGAAATAAGTATTTGATCCCTTGCTGATTTTGTAAGTTTGCCCACTGACAAAGACATGAGCAGCCCATAATTGAAGGGTAGGTTATTG